>NW_028295595.1:0-600000 GCF_964341445.2 Mesoplodon mirus
AAACATGGTTGTGAGGATGAAACTGACTTTGGGGCTCCCCTTGGATATGGTCTTCCAGACTTACCAAAAGGCCATTAAGAGGACGGTTTACCCCACCTCAGGGAAACCCGAGGCAGTACTTGCAGTCAAGGGCTGGCCATGGCTTCTGAGCTACATCCAAAAAGAATTTCATACTGTACCTGGATCTGCTGATGCCATTTCTGACTGTCCGAGAGCCAGCATGTACCGTTCCTGAACTGCCTTCGTTGTGGATCATCAGTAGGGCTGTCACCTTTACGAAATAAAAATACAGGATACCCAGTTAAACTTGAATTTCACATGAATAATAAGTCTTCACCTTTAGTATAAGTAGATCCTATGTACTATTTGGGGCATACTTACGTTAAAAATGTACTCGTTGTTTTTCTGACATTCATATTTAACTGAAGAGCGTATATTTTATCTGTCAACCCTACTCAGCAGAAATGATGGAGGCTTATAGAGATCCAAGAGATGCCTCAGAGCATCCTCAGCTTTTATTTCTATGTCCTGGACAGTGAGCCCGAGCTTCCCACTCCCATTAATTGGCTATAATGGAGTATAGTCTCCATTTTAGAGGGTTTGCTACTTGTCATTGTTATTATCTTCCTCTCACAGCAGTGAGAGGCCCGCATATTGCAAAACAAACAAACAAACAAACAAACAAAAAGGAATAAGCTTGAATAATTCCTCCAAATCTCAGTGGTTTAAAACAACAAAGGTTCATTTCCCACTCGTTGTACATGCGCATCATGGGCTGCCTAGGAGTTCTGCTCTTCGTTTTCCTTATTCCTGCCCCCTGCTTGACAAAGCCACCTCTCTCAGTCATCTTTGTAGAGAGAAAGAATTCTGGAGCCTCACACTGGCAGTGTGAGTTCTCGCCCAAAAGTAACACACATCACTTCCACCCAAAATTGTTGACCAGAATCTTATTTTTAGGGAAACCACTGCCCAAAACTGCCTGCCCTGACCAGGCCCGACAGTAACCACTTTCACGAGTTATCTTAAAACAGGAGGTCCTGGTAAGGAACGCGGAACTAACCAACTACCACCAACCGGAAGAATTAGGGAAAGGTCAAAAGGAGAGAGGAGACTCCTGTCCATATGTCCTACCAACCTCCCAGAATCCTTCTCTCTGGAACCTATCTTAGCTGAGCAATATGTGCACCACCAGAAAGGATCCTGAGTCAGAATGACTGGCCGGAGACAACCCAGAAACTAACCCCATCACCATAAAACCTGAGACTGCGAGCCACATGGCAGAGCAGTTCTCCTGGGTTCCCTTCCCCTCCTGCTCTGCACCCGGACACCCCTTCCCAATAAAGTCTGTTGATTTGTCAGCACGTGTGTCTCCTCAGGAAATTCTTTTCTGAGTGGTAGGCAAGAGCCCACTCTTGGGCCCTGGAAGAGGTCCCTCTTCCTGCAACATTATCATGTGTCTCTCCATTTTCTAAACTCCTTAGGCAAAAGTAATTGTGAACAATACTACTGAATAGTACAGAAACCATACAGAAAAATTCTAATCCCTCCCTGTTAAATAGGAGACTTGACAAAACCACCAAGCTATGCATTCACAAAACTGGGTCTAGAACTCACATCTCTTAGGTCATGATTCAGAACCTTTTCCCACTATGCTATATGTTAGGATTTTTACACCAAGACAATGTAGTTGGGTTAATAATGCCTTTCATTTTTTGTTTTTGTTTTTTTTTCATAAATGGATTCAGGAGGGAGGCTTTGGAAGCCCCTAAAACACTTGCCTTAAACTGAAAAGCAACTGGAAAATAATCCCACTGCCTTTTGAAATGTTTGACCTAGTAAAGATTAGATGTCTGCGAGGCTTTTATGTTCTGAATATAAGGAATAAAAAGGAAACAATCTTCCTAAGACTTTAGGAAACAGGCGGAAAAACTCTTGACTCCCACTTTGCTATTTTGATTAGCTCGTTGACACTTCAGTTCTTTGACTAATAGCAGTGGCAACAGCTGGAGTTTAGCCAAGATATAAGTATATATAATAGGGTGGCGACCCCTGCAGAACCACATACCACTGTAAATGCTTTAGCTCAATCCTACTTGCTCATAGGTCTGTGCAAAGTAACAAATGGTTCTGAAACATTTATTCCAAATAGCTTTCTTATTATTACTTTAAAGATAACTTGGCTGCCAAATACTTGCTCCCTGGTGAAAAAGAATGCATATATGGGAGGAGGATTTATGTATCAAGATATGCTGCTTATTTCCCTCCTGCTGATACAATGCACATCTAATGAATTAGAGGTAATCTTCCTCTCTTCCCCAAATTGTAGATAAATGAGTATGTCGTTTCTCCCTCCCTTCAATTCATCCTGGTCATAGTTATTTTCTTTAAGAATATTATTCCCCTGCTTAAATCTTAAATGGCTTCCCAATGCGAGAAGAATAAAACCGAAAAGAGTCAACCGAACGTTCAAAGCCCCGTAGGGTTGAAGACCCTGCCGAGTTTTCCAGACTAAGCGTAACACTCACCTTCCCGCCTCCACTCAACTAGGCCAGACTTCCCTCCCTCCATCAGAGGACAGGCGCTTGCTCAACTCATTTCTTTCAAGAGTATAATTTTTCAAAGTACAAATTGTTTTTAAGTTCAATTAAAATCCCACTTTCTACAGGAAGCCCTTCCAGATATCCCAGTGAGAATGGACCACACATTTTCCCAGCATGTTAGCTGTACCTCTGTGATAACTCTTTTCACATCCTTCAATCGGGCAGACTCTTAATGAATGCGTCTGATTTCCCCCACAACATAGAGTAGGAGCCCTTGGAAAGTAAGACGCCATGATTCCTTATCTCTGGATTTTCCACATCTCCTTGCACTGAGTATGATCCCTAGCAGGACCCTGTGGGCTCCTGGGCACAAAGCCTGTATCGGTGTCCCCCATTTCTTGATTACAGGAAATGGCTTCATTCAGCCTCCATGACCTTCCCTGAGTTCCAAGGAGCAGGTTCAAACAGTTGCTAATTAGAGAAGGGAGGGGATGCGAGACGAGGGAGGAATAGTCAAAAGAAACACTAGTGCAGCCTTCGGGCAGGGTCTTGGTTCCCCCTTAAGGGATACACATAACAATATCTTTGACCTGTTTTGCAGATACTGAAACCCCCACTAGGTGGGAGAAGTTAATGGTGTGCTACCCACAAACACACAGACCCCAGAACCAGTTGGAACCGTAAGGTTGATGATGCTGACACCCACTTACCTCACCACCAACCAATCAGAGAAATGTCCATGAGCTGATCATGCTCTCCTCTTTGAACGATTACTATAAAACTCCTCACTACCCTCTCCAGGTCAGGGACACAGAGTTTTGAGGGCAATCGCCTGCTCTAGCCCCCTTTGCCTGGCAAAGCAATAAAGCTATTCTTTTCTACTTCACCCACAACTCTGTCTTGAGATTTAATTCAGTGTCAGGGTACGGAGGCCGGATTCGGCTTCAAGTATGAGCTCCCCTACTTGCTCCTCTATCCCGCAAAAAAAACACAAAAGCTTAAATAAATTACCAAAGTACTGGATCTTCTTCCTCCCTAGGCAAAACAATGTCCTGACCAGTGGCCTCTCTTCCTTTCCCCCATACCAGCACAGGAATGCCATCTCTGCATTTATGCTTGCCTGTCACCATGTTCATGTAACTGAACAGAAGTGACAGCCCTCGGGCTTCCCTGGTGGCGCAGTGGTTGGGAGTCCGCCTGCCGATGCAGGGGACACGGGTTCGTGCCCCGGTCCGGGAGCATCCCGCATGCCGCGGAGCCGCTGGGCCCGTGAGCCATGGCCGCTGGGCCTGCACGTCCGGAGCCTGTGCTCCGCAACGGGAGAGGCCACAACAGTGAGAGGCCCACATACCGCAAAAAAAAAAAAAAAAAAAAAAAAATACTATACACCATGCCCAAATGAAATGCAGTGATGATGAAACATATGAAAATCAATCATTGTAATACAGCAAAATTAACAGAAGGAAAGACAAAACCACGTGATTATATCAACTGATGTAGAAAAAACATGTGACAAAAGTCTAATACCCTTTCCTGATAAAAACACAGCGAACTATTAATAGAAGGAAAGTACTTCAACATAATAAAAGCCATATATGAAAAACCAACAGCTAACATCATACTCGGCAGTGAAAGACTTAAAGCTTTTCCTCTAAGACCAGGAAGACGGAAAAGATACCCACTCTCATCACTACTATTCAACATAGTACTAAATGTCCTAGCCAGAGAAATCAGACACACAAAAAAATAAAATAAAAGGCATCCAAATTTGAAAGGAAGAAGTAAAATGATCTCTGTTTACAGATGACATATTAGGCACAAAAATTCCTAAAGATTACACACACACACACACACACACACAAACAAACCTGCTGAACCCAAGAAATAATTTTAGCAAAGTTGCAGAATACAAAATTAACAAACACAATGCAGTTGCATTTTTATACATTAACAATGATCCATCTGATCCATCTGAAAGAGAATTAAGAAAATAATCTCACTTACAGCAGCATCAAGAAGGAGAAAATGCTTAGGTATAAAATTAGCCAAGAAGGTGAAGAACTTGTACATTGAAAACTACAACACACTGCTTAAAGATATCAAGGAAGATTGTATTTGTATATAAATGGAAAGACATCCCATGCTCAAGGATTGGAATATCGTTAAAATGGCCACGCTACCCAAAGAAATCTACAAATTGAATGCAATTCCGATCAAAATCCCAGTAGCAGAAAAATATCTTATGATTCTTATGGAGCCTCAAGTAGCCATAACAATCTTGTAAAAGAACAAAGTTAGAAGCCTCACACTTCCTGATTTCAAAACACAGTACAAAGCAACAGCAATCAAAGTGGTATGGTACTTGTAGAAAAACATTTAGACCAGTTTAACAGAGTAGAGAGCCTAGAAATTAACCCTTGCTTATATGGCCAAACGATATTTGACAAAGGTGCCAAAAATACACAATGGGGAAAACACAATCTCTTAAACAAATGATATTGGAAAACTGGATATCTACTTGCAAAAGAATAAATTAAAGAACGAAGTACAGGGGTTCCCTGTGGCGCAGTGGTTGAGAGTCCACCTGCCGATGCAGGGGACATGGGTTCGTTCCCCTGGTCCAGGACGATCCCACATGCCGTGGAGCGGCTAGGCCCGTGAGCCATGGCCGCTGAGCCTGCGCGTGCGGAGCCTGTGCTCCACAACAGGACAGGCCACAACAATGAGAGGCCCGCATACCGCAAAAAAAAAAAAAAAAAAAAAAAAAAAGAAAGAAAGAAGTACAGGACCAAAACTATAAAACTCCTAGAAGCAAGCATAGGGTAAAAATTTTAGGACATTACATTTGGCAATAATTTCTGGGATACGATACTAAAAGCACATACAACAATGCAAAAGTAGACAAATAGGACTACATCAAATTTTAAAACTTCCATGCAGGTAAGGAAACAATCAACAGAATGACAAGGCAACCTATTGGAATGGGAAAAATATTTGAAAATCTTATGTCTAATGTGGGATTAATATCCAAAATATCTGAGGAACTTCCACAACTCAACAAAAAAACCCACAAATAACTGATTTTTTAAGTGCAAAGAACTTGAACAGACAAGTCTCCAGTGAAGATATACAAATGGCCAACAAGCACATGAAAAGATGCTCAACATCACTAAACTTAAGAGAAATGCAAATCAAGGCCACAATGAGACATTATCTCACACCCATTGGGATGGCCACTGTCAAAAGAACAGAAATAACAAGTGTTGGAGAGGACACGGAGAGGTTAGAACCCTGTGCCCTCTTGCTGGGAATGAGAAATGGTGCAGCCACTAGAGAAAATAGTACAGAAGTTCCTCAAAAAATTAAAAATAAAATTACCATATGATCCAGCAATCCCACTTCTGGGTTTATATGCAAAATAATTCAAAGCAGGATCTCAGAAATAAATCTGCACACTCTGCAACATTATTCACAATAGTCAGGAGGTGGAAGCAAACAAAATATTCCTTCACAGATGAATGGACATACAAACAATGAAATATTATACAGCCTTAAAAAAAAAGAAGGGAATCCTGTCAAATACTACAACATGGATGAATCCTGAGGACATGATGCTAAGCAAAATAAGCCAGTCACAAAAGGACAAATACTGTATGATTCCTCTCATATGAAGTATGTAGAGTACTCAAAATCATAGAAACAGAAAGTAGAAAAGTGGTTGCCAAGGAAGGGCTGGAAGAAGGAGGGTGGGGGAATTAGTGTTTAATGGGTATCGAGTTTCAGTTCTGCAAGATGAAAAAGTTCTAGAAGTCTGTTGCACAACAATGTGAATACACTTAAAACACTAAACTGTATGCTTAAAATGACTTAGATGATAATCACTGTCATGTGTTTTTAGTACAATTTTTTAAATATATACTGACGTCTGAGTGCTAACCACAGAGAATATCATTTAATTTGTCTGGGATGCAGACTGGACACTGGGATTTTATTTTATTTTTTTTAATTTTTTTTTGCGGTACACGGGCCTCTCGCTGTTGTGGCCTCTCCCGTTGCGGAGCACAGGCTCCAGAGGCACAGGCTCAGCGGCCATGGCTCACGGGCCCAGCCGCTCCATGGCATGTGGGATCTTCCCGGACCGGGGCACAAACCCGTGTCCCCTGCATCGGCAGGCGGACTCTCAACCACTGCGCCACCAAGGAAGCCCGACACTGGGAGTTTTTAAAGGCCTCCTGTAATTCATCAGTGCCATACAGGACCATGGGCCTAGTGTCACATGTTATGATTTTTCCAAGACAGGCTAAAATCAAGATTTTTATCTTTATTTGTAATGTTTATATAAACACTGCTTTTTTTTTTTTTTAATGCTGGCAACTAATTTTTTAAATTCTGTGCAAACCAAACACACCACTCTTGCTGCCTCTTGGGCTACCGATCTCCAAGTTCCTTTCTAGCTTACAATGTCTGTGGATCAAAATTAAGTTTCCTGTGTCTCAGTAGGTGGCCTCCTTACCAGGGGACTCTCCTCTGGCTTTTGAATCTTCCTATGTGAAATACTCATCAATAAAATGGGTCACTATGCACAATGGGGTGTCCCAAGAAGTGTATCATGTATCATGGTTACAAGTCCTTGGCATGTGTGGGTTATCGTTTTGGTCAGTAAAGTCGATTGGAGGTTTCTGAACAACAATTTCAGGCAGAGAAACCTGGTTGTTTTGAGGGGGTGGGGGGATGTTTGTTTATTTGATTTCCAGTTTGAGAGAACCCTGTAGTTTAAGCTGAATAGTACATGGATTCCTAAATACACTTACCATACAAAAGTTGAATTGCTTTCATGTAAGTAGGACTGGAGAAGTGGGAAGTGAATGACTGTAATTCATCTCCTGCCTTATCAACAGGCTTTTCTGTCCTGAGCAAACTCGGCTCCACAGAGCCTCCATCCAGGTTCAAAGGGAAAGGTTCAAGGGCTGGAGGAGGGAAAGCAGTGAGCTGAACATCTTCATTCCCTGCTCCTGAGTAACCACTGCTCTTACCCACTGTACTGAGCTTCTACTTAAGCTTTTGTTAGAAAAGGGGTTCAAGTGCTTTAAAGAAAGAAGTTAAAAAAACCCTGACCTAGATGAGGCTATCTAGAATACTCATTAATTTTTCAGATAACACTAATAGAAAAGTAACTGCACAAATAGAAAATACAAGCACCAATGAACAGTGAATACATGGATGGAAAAGAAAGTGGAATTCTGAGGCTATCCAACAAACCAAATCATACGTTATTGTTTATAACACAACTTCAACCTAGAGAAAGCCTAAGTAAAAGCATGGGGATGTAAGGTCCCTTGCAGCCTGCCCACTCACCTTCCGCGTGGAGCAACACTCCAGGCTAGATTTTAGTGTCTGTGAGAGTGAAAAGCATGCTTAGCAGTGAGGTTAAGTAAAGGTCTATAACATGAATCTTGAGGAAAGAGTAAAATAACCAAGATTATTCTTTCAAGATAAAAACACTATAAAAGATTGAATCTAAAAAGACAAAAGGCTGCAGAAGCGGCCAAAGAAAAAAATAGGTAAATTGGACTATATCAAAATTTAAAACTTTTATGCATCCAACTTTTGTACTATCAACAAAGTGAAAAGGCAGCTCTTGGAATGAAACAAAATATTTGCAAATTATATGTCTGGCAAAGGGTTAATATCAAGAATATAAACAGAACTCCTACAACTCAACAACAAAACAAACAAACAACTCAATTTAAAAATGGGCAAAGGACTTGAATAGGAATTTCTTCAAAGAAAATATACAAATATCTAATAAGCGCATGAAGAGATGGCTTTACATCTCTAATATTAGGGAAATACAAATCAAAACCACAGTGAGACACCACTTCCCATTCGTCAGAATGGTTATTGTCCAAAAAACAGAAAATAACTATTGGTGAAGATGCGGAGAAATCGGAACTCTTGTGCGCTGCTGGTGGGAATATAAAACAGTGCAACACTGTGGAAAGTAGTATGGCAGTTCCTCAAAAAATTAAAAATAGGATTACTATCTGATCCAACAATTCCACTTTTGGATATATACCCAAAAGAATTGAAAGCAAGGATGTGAAAAGATATTTGCCCACCCACATTCATAGCAGTAGGATTCACAATAGCCCAAAGGAGGAAACAACCCAATTGTGCATCAACGCACGCATGGATAAAGAAAATGTGGTGTACACCTAGCGTGAAGTATTATGCAACCTTAAAAAGGAAAGAAATTCTGACACATGCTACAACGTGGATGAACCTTGAAGATAGTATGTGAAGTGAAATAAGCCAGTCACAAAAGGACAAATACTGTATATTACCTCACCTATATACGATACCTAGAATAGTCAAATTCATAGAGACAGAAAGTAGAATGATAGTTGCCAGGGGCTGGGGGAAGGGAGGAAAGAGGAGTTATTGTTTAATGAGTACCGGGTTCCCATCTTACGAGATGAAAAAAGTCCTCGAAGTGGATAGTAGTGATGGTTGCACAACAGTGTGAATGCCACTGAAGTGTATACCTTTTTATAAAATGGTTAAAATGGTAAATTACATGTTATGTATATTTTACCACAATGTTTTCAAACATTTTTTAAAAACAAAGACTATAAAATCATGAAAGCATGTTAGCCCACATGCCAAGTGAGTTTCATGAGATGCCAGCCACACGGACTTAACGTATTTCTTCTTTACAATATCATCCCACTTCATTTGATAGACATGAGAACCTGTGATCCACCAGGGTGAACTCTGAGTGCACCTGCAATGGCAGGACTGTTCATAGGGATTGTGACTTAGGAAGGAAATCAATGGAAACATTAAAGAAAGCTTAGAAGGGCTGGTTGAACACAATGAGGTGAGCAGGAATACTGAAAATATTTCGGCCCAAAGGGATTTTAGTGAACCTGATGATTCTCGAACATTACTGGCAAGGCTACTTATAACAGACATCAAACTACTTATTATAACAGGGGAGATAAAAGTCAACTGGTACAGTTTGTGAGAATGAAGTCTTTAGACTACTAACAGGACAAAAGTGTAGACAGTAGGGATTGTTTATCAGACACTAAATGTAATACAGAGAGAAACTAAAGGATCTCATTCCAAAAACACATAAACTTGCCTCATGGATGCTGAAACAATCTTGCGGTTGGAGACAGCAATGATTTCACACATTTTACAATATTAGAAGGTCTGGCCCCCCTTCCTCTGGAAAAGTGAAGATGCTGATTTTTTTTTCATCCTCTCTGCTTCAGATGGATCTGAGAAACTCAGACGTGTTTGGCATGACGTGTACCACCATTAAATATGCTTCAAGGAGTTACAATATCAACGGATAATGAATAACGTAAAATTAACCATGAATAAAAGACAGACCAAATTTGATACTTCCACGAATTGAGAACTAAGAGCAAATTCACAGCAAGTAAGAGAAAACTCCAACAAAGGAACCTGGAAAAAGCTCCAAAAGATTGAGTTATAACGTAAAAAAGAATTTTCAAGAAAACGTGTCAATTAAGCTTTGGGCAAGATTTAAGAGCAGAGGCAAAGCTCTCAAGTTCATGGTGGTGCTAGAGGATCCAATCCCCCTGCTGTGCCTGAGGTAGGCAGTGAAGGAAGAAGATAAAGACATGATGCTTCGTGGGAGCAGGAAGATACACAAAGAGCTGCCAATGAGCTCCATCAGCAAGTGGCCCCCCAGCCCACTGGCAGCACAATGGGAACCAGACACCTGCGCACAATGCCTGAAGCACACACCAGAAGGATGCTCTGCGTCCAGAGACATGCCAAGCTTCAGCGGCAAAGACCTCTCCAGGTGGGAAAAATGTAATTGACCTATGTGCTTTTCTTCTTTTTATTCCTCTTTTTATTGATGTCAGGTCACTGAATATTCATATCATAAAAGCTATGTTCCATTTCATAGAGATAGCCATTTCAGGGTTTGGGATTTAGACAAATGATCTACTTCACAACAACCATCCATAAGACCCACATCACTTTACTTCTCAGTATTCAACCTTCCTAAATCCTCCCAGATGGCTACATTTTACCAAAAGACGTCTCTCCATTCACAGGAGCAGGGCTTCATGGGGGAGCAATTGCTCACACTTTCTGTGACTCGCCAACCACGTTTCTTGTGAGTAAAGGTCACCACGGCTTAATAACACTTTCTGTGTAGAATACGGAGAGGAACACAATTGCATTTTATAATCAGATCTACGTTTGTCCTTGTGACATAGCAACAGAGGAGAATAAAACATTCACTGACTGTCAAGCCTCGAAAGATGACTTTAAATCACCCAGCTTTATGTTTCAGTGGCCTTTTTTATTGAAACATAATCAACTCATATTTGATGAAACAGACACAAGACTATGGGAAGAACAACGATTCCAAATGTGGAGAAGGTCTGGACTTCTTACTGTTTGTTATTTCAGTAATTTAAGCATTTTGAGATTCAGGTCTATGAAACTCCTTTCTAACCCAAGTCAAGGACTTGGTCTCTCTCCAAAGTTTTTTAAAGAAAACACGGATTGAAAGTCAATGCACATCAGTCATGTGGGGGAAAGGCGGCTTTTGTAGTGAGATATGGATCTGAATCTCAGCCTTATCACTTATTAGTTACATGACCTGACATTCGTGTCGTTACCTCTCTGAGCCTCAATTTTCTGTCTGTAACATGGTGCTGATAATGCTTACTTCTGCTGCTTGCTGAGGATATTAAATGGGGTAATGAATCAACATTACCTGGCACAGAGCCAGGGGCATGGTCAATGTTTTAAAAATTGAAGGTAAAAAGAGGTTAGGACATTTCTGGCTTCTATATGTGCTGAGGAGAAGGAAGAAGGTGGGGAGAGAAGGAAAGAAAAGAAGGAGTATCACAGCACAATGCACTGATACCCCTAAGATACGTCACTATCCTAACATCCTTTCTAACAGAAACACAGAATAGAATCGAAGACCCATCTTATGCAGCCAACTCATAAAGCAGGTATAGGACTCCCACCATAACATCAGGAGTCCAACGGGTTCCACTGTAATTAACTTGGATTTGTACTCAGACCATTCAGATGTGAGGATAAAATCATTTCTTAAATAAACTAAAGGGAACTTAAAGCTATCCCTCTACCCCCAGTCTCTACTGCAAGGGCTAAAGAATTTCCATATTCGTCTCCCTTTCCCACTCACTTCAGACATGCCATGTCCCACCAAGATGCAGTTATCCTACTTCCCTCTCTTCCGTCTCTGTTTGGGTGAAAAAAATCATCCATTCCTGTATTGGTTCAGTCTTTTGGACCATTTCTAACCGATTTTCTTCATATCTCATCACAGAATGATAACTTTAGGCAAGGCTTGAAGAGTAAACTGCAGCCAGCTAGCAAATTCAAAACAAGCCCAAGGTCAGCAGCACACCAGTGAGACCAGGGTTCATTACTTAAACGTTAGAATCATTTCACATGAAAATGAAAAGGGGGTTTAATCAGTTAATGAATCTGGCACAGCAGCATCCAGAGCGGCAGGGGAGGACAAAACACTGAATGAGTTCAGAAACCAAGGAGACATTATAAACAAAGAGGGCCATTGCCTACATGTCCCTGCTTCTCTCCTTAAGATCTAAATGTCCTTTGAGTCCTAACATTTAAGAGTGCAACCCTTTCCAGCTCTGGGAGGCTTGAATGCCTCTAGTGAAATGCCAGCGTTAATGAGAGTCTAATATACCTTTCCACCTGCAGCACCTGTGCAGACAAATTGTACCAGGCTTCAGACAAGCTGAAAAGCCTCCGTGTGCTGTAGATGGAACAGCTGGTAGAGTCAGTGTTCATTTGCTGAATGGTTCCTCTAGTCCCAGCTTGAGCTGGATAGGAAACTCTACAAAGGTAGCTAACTCGGAGCTTCCACGCAAGAAACATCTGTCAACTCAACAACTTTGTGTGAGACGCCTGCCTTCTCGGCTGTGGCGAATGACGACAAAGACTGCCACCAGATAGACTGACAATGGTAGTCAACACGTCCTTTCTGAAGTGACACAGCAAGACTCCATCGCCACTAGCTCCAGTTTTGAAACAACATCTGGCACAGAACCAGGGTCATTTACCCACCCCCCTCCTTGGAATAAAATGAACACTTGGTTATTCACAATGCATTTGGTCCCCTTCCATTGAGAGGTATTTTAGCTACCTATTTGTTCTATCTATTGAGTTTATTCTGCATCATTGTATCTACTCTACAAAGCCTGTAAGCATTATTATCAAAAAGGAAGATGAAAAACACCTTTTCAGGAAAAGAGTGGTAGAAACCTTCAAACCACCCAACTAACTTCAAAGCATTATCTAACTCCCAGAATTACCCCAGTGGGTACAAGCACATACTATGGAGAGAGTGTATTTTTCAATAAAATATTCCCTTTGTGGGCTGAAACATGCCCTATCTTCTTATGAAATTATTAGTTCGTTATTAAAATTCTTCAATTGAACTATTTCTTGAGATCTGTTCCTCTGCTGACTCATACCCGCTATCACTGATCCTAATCCCACCCTGTACCAGAGATTCTCAGTAAAAGGAAACGAGAAGATTGTACATACACAAAGCCTACGTTCACACCTTCTCTCCAAAACTAATACACCAATAAAGCCAATAAACCAGTTGAAAATCAACAAAGAGAAAAAGAGATCCTTCCATGCTCCATGCCCACCTGATCTCACATTGTCCTACTTCTACTCTCAGCTTTGTCTTCCATTTCTAGATCTTTTCCTACCTTTTGGGAAAATCTGAACTTATCTTCTGAATGAGAAAACTAAATGCCTTTAGTGAATACTCACCCCTACATCTTCCTTCACTACACAAACTTCATCATGCATTTTCAAGGCAAGCACCTTATCTGAGCTCCCCCTGACTCTCCACAATGAGGGAAGGGGACTGTCCAAAATTTCCCATCAGAATGAAGTTGGATGCAAACAAAGAGCCATCCGAACTTTAAGGCTACAATAGGTTGTTCTGAATTTCACTCTTTGAGGAAAAGCATTTCTTTAAATGATGGTCCTTTAAAATGTTAATCTATTGCCAATGTGCTTCAGCATCACTTTAGGGAAAATCAAATGACACTCTGTCTCCTATAGACACTTTACAGTCTACAAGCTGAGGTGATTAACGCTTGATATTCAGTACAACATGGTGGCCCAAAAGCTAATAAGAAGCTTATTATGAATGACTTCACAGCCTAAGACAGTAGCCTACAATTCCTTCCCATTACTGGTTCTGTCCTCCAAGTCTAATGAGTATTCCTGCACATAACTTTACACTTTGATTTTTTATCATTACCAAGCCATCAGACATGGATTAGGAGCAAAGTCAAAGTAATAGGAAGTTATATCCCAATATTATTTTTGAGCAACTAACAGTTCTCACTTGAATGAAATGAATTTTATTTTACACCAAACTCAATGATATAGCTGTCGTCTGGAACTTCAGTGCTATACTCTACTTCCTGGAAGTTTAGCTCATTGGATTCCTGGATTTCAGCACAGAAACCCTGAGTTCCACTCTTCAGGCCTGCCATTGAGTTACTATGTAATCATGCCTAAGTCATTTTTTGATTTGTTTGCTTTTTCTCCATTGGTAAAATGGCAATAATCCAAATTCTCCAAGCCAGGGACCTCATTTTAGGATTTATTTTTAAGCTATGTTTCTAGAAGCCCTAAAATTCTGCATAGTTGTTTCAGGTGTTACATACAAATAATTTAGTCCAAATTTTTTATTTTTAATGTATATTTTAACACTGTGGGAATATTCTAGGAGTCACTGACTCACAAGTGATATATATTAGGTTTTAACACATTTTGGTGAACCCCCTTGCAAGGCATGTCTGGTTAACTCATTCTTGTCTGCAAATCTCAGTGTAAGACTCCTACCAAATTTGTGTATATAAATGACCTTACTTTAAATATGTTATTTATTAGTAAGTGTGTAGATTGGCCCTGGTCATTTTTTTAAAACAGCGGTACCTGCTTTGCTCTCATTTCTAAACATGCGTAATCAAGTCCTCATGTCTGTGAAAGCCTTTGTCAAAGCCTACATGCTAAACCAGTCCATATTGGGCATGTGCAGTACCTAGTCTTATCATGCAACCTTTGGGCAATGAGGCAAGATGGTGCTAGTGGTATAGTGAGAAACTGCTAGAGCCAGGTTACAAGGGCTGCTTGATTAATGGCAGATTTTGCAATCATGTTGGGGAATCATGCTGGATTTTCAGGGTGACAAACAGTTTTCAGGATCCTAAAGGGTTAGATGAGACACCATTCTGGGTTTCATGCAACTGGATAGGACCTCAGAGAATGGAAAATCCATGTTCCTTGAACATCGCACAGACTGGCCTATTGGTACAATTGGCTAAGTACATATCATCTAAGTTTATCACGGTAAACTGTCCCTTCTCTAAGATTTATATAATAAGAGAATTCCGTTTTCCCCTATCAGTAACCCACTTCTACAATAACATGCCCCTCCAATTTCTATACCATGTAAAATTCAGACTCTTCTACCTGGAACCCAGTCTTATCACATAATAGTCAATTACTCAATAACTAATTTCTAACAGATAATGTTTTAATATTACTTAGTTATAAATCTTTTAGTACTTATTAGAAGTTCTGTGTGCTTCTTCCCTGACTTTGATGCTTATGATAAGAAATACAAGGGCTTCCCTGGTGGCGCAGTGGTTGAGAGTCCACCTGCCGATGCAGGGGATGCGCATTTGTGCCCCGGTCTGGGAAGATCCCACATGCCGCAGAGCGGCTAGGCCCGTGAGCCATGGCCGCTGAGCCTGCGCGTCCGGAGCCTGTGCTCCGCAAAGGGAGAGGCCACAGCAGTGAGAGGCCCGTGTACCGCAAAATATAAAAATTAAAAAGAAAAAATACAAGCAGTAGTTAGGCATTGTTGGTGATGCAATTTTGAAATGGGATTTCTTACTATACCTCCCATGGGTTTCTGGGTAAATAATAACTGCAGAGTGTCCTGAGAGCACACAGCAGTCCATTACCATTTTCAGCTACCTGCCTGTCAAATCAGTATTTTCATAATATAGTTTATACTTTGGAGTTCTAGAGAAAATTATATTTGTAAAAGGAATCAATCACTGGGGGGAAAAAAGTTTGAAAGCTGCTATTTTGACGACACAACCGCTGGCATCATTTGTAAATCAACCTGATAGATAAAACCAAAACATCCAACGTGTATTCCATGCTGTATTTTGTCTGAGTTATGAGTAGGCATACCCCCTGAGAGGGAGACTGCTTACTTCAGCCCAACTCAAAACACAGATGGAACAGCTCTCCAAAATCAATTATGCAGTCAATGCATGAAAATAGAAAAAGTAAGTTTTGTGGGGAGACAGAAAATTTGGGTTTCATCTGAATCAGAAAGAATACACAGAGGTCTCATGATGATACTATCATGTCACTGATATTTATTATAAATATTGGATGCCTCTGGCCTGGTTGTATATTTATGATAAGGAATTAAACCAGTTGTTAAATGCCGAGCTGTGATTACACATGGGTTCTGGTCAGATTCAATCTTTTCTTTTCTTTTCTTTTTTAACATCTTTATTGGGTTATACTTACTTTAAAATGGTGTGTTAGTTCATGCTTTATTAAAAAGTGAATCAGCTATATATATACATATATCACCATATCTCCTCCCTCTTGTGTCTCCCTCCCACTCTCCCTATCCCACCCCTCTAGGTGGTAACAAAGCACCGAGCTGATCTCCCTGTGCTATGCGGCCGCTTCCCACTAGCTATCTATTTCACATTTGGTAGTGTATATATGTCCATGCCACTCTCTCACTTCATCCCAGCTTACCCTTCCCACTCCCCGTGTCCTCAAGTCCATTCTCTACATCTGTGTCTTTATTCCTATCCTGCCCCTAGGTTCTTCAGAACCTTTTTTTTTTTAGATACCATATATACGTGTTAGCATAGGGTATTTATTTTTCTCTTTCAGACTTACTTCACTCTGTATAGCAGTCTCTAGCTCCATTCACCTCACTACAAATAACTCAATTTTGTTTCTTTTTATGGCTGAGTAATATTCCATTGTATATATGTGCCACATCTTCTTTATCCATTCATCTATCGATGGACACATAGGTTGCTTCCATACCCTGGCTGTTGTAAATAGAGCTGCAATGAACATTGTGGCACATGACTCTTTTTGAATTATGGTTTTCTCAGGGTATATGCCCAGTAGTGGGATTGCTGAGTCGTATGGTAGCTCTATTTTTAGTTTTTTAAGGAACCTCCATACTGACCTCCATAGTGGCTGTATCAAGTTACATTCCCAACAACAGTGCAAGAGGCTTCCCTTTTCTCCACAGCCTCTGCAGCATTTACGGTTTGTAGGTTTTTTGATGATGGCCATTCTGACTGGTGTGAGGTGATACCTCATTGTAGCTTTGATTTGCATTTCTCTAATGATTAGTGATGTTGAGCATTCTTTCATGTGTTTGTGGGCAATCTCTATATCTTCTTTGGAGAAATGTCTATTTAGGCCTTCTGCCCATTTTTGGATTGGGTTCTTTGTTTTTTTGATATTGAGTTGCATGAGATGTTTGTGAATTTTGGAGATTGATCCTTTGTCAGTTGCTTCGTTTGCAAATATTTTCTCCCATTCTGAGGGTGGTCTTTTCATCTTGTTTAGGGTTTCTTTTGATGTGCAAAAGCTTTTACGTTTCATTAGGTCCCATTTGTTTATTTTTATTTCCATTTCTCTAGGAGGTGGGTCAAAAAGGATCTTGCTGTGATTTATGTCATAGACTGTTCTGCCTATGTTTTCCTTGAAGAGTTTTATAGTGTCTGGCTGTATATTTAGGTCATTAATCCATTTTGACTTTCTTTTTCGTATGGTGTTAGGGAGTGTTCTAATTTCATTCTTTAACATGTAGCTGTCCAGTTTTCTCAGCACCACTTATAGAAGAGGCTCTCTTTTTTCCATTGTGTATTCTTGCCTCCTTTCTCAAAAATAAGGTGACCAAATGTGCGTGGCTTTATCTCCGGGCTTTCTGTCCTGTTCCACTGATCTATATTTCTGTTTTTGTGCCAGTACCATACTGTCTTGATTACTGTAGCTTTGTAGTATAGTATGAAGTCTGGGAGCCTGATTCCTCCAGCTCGTTTTTCTTTCTCAACATTGCTTTGGCTATTCAGGGTCTTTTGTGTTTCCATACAAATTGTGAAAATTTTTGTTCTAGTTCTGTGAAAAATGCCATTGCTAGTTTGATGGGAATTGCACTGAATCTGTAGATTGCTTTGGGTCGTATAGTCATTTTCACAATGTTGATTCTTCCAATCCAAGAACATGGTATTCCTCTCCATCTATTTGAATCATCTTTCATTTCTTTCATCAGTGTCTTACACTTTTCTGCATACAGGTCTTTTGTCTCCTTAGGTAGGTTTATTCCTAGGTATTTTATTCTTTTTGTTGCCATGGTAAATGGGAGTGTTTCCTTCATTTCTCTTTCAGATTTTTCATCATTAGTGTACAGGAATGCAAGAGGTTTCTGCCCATTTTGTATCCTGCTACTTTACCAAATTCATTGATTAGCTCTAGTAGTTTTCTGGTAGCATCTTTAGGATTCTCTATGTAAAGTAGCATGTCATCTGCAAACAGTGACAGCTTTACTTCTTTTCCAATTTGGATTCCTTTTATTTCTTTTTCTCCTCTGATTGCTGCGGCTAAAACTTCCAAAACTATGTTGAATAATAGTGGTGAGAGTGGACAACCTTGTCTTGTTCCTGATCTTAGAGGAAAGGGTTTCAGTTTCTCACCATTGAGAACGATGTTAGCTATGGGTTTGTCATACATGGCCTTTATTATACTGAGGTAAGTTCCCTCTATGCCTAGTTTCTGGATGCTTTTTATCATAAATGGGTGTTGAATTTTGTCAAAAGCTTTTTCTGCATCTCTTGAGATGATCATATTGTTTTACTCCTTCAATTTGTTAATATGGTTTATCACAATGATTGATTTGCGTATATTAAAGAATCCTTGCATCCTGGGATAAACCCCACTTGATCGTGGTGTATGATCCTTTTAATGTGCTGCTGGATTCTGTTTGCTAGTATTTTGTTGAGGATTTTTTCATCTCTGTTCATCAATGATATTGGCCTGTAGTTTTCTATCAATGTGACATATTTGTCTGGTTTTGGTATCAGGGTGATGGTGGCCTTGTAGAATGAGTTTGGAAGTGTTGCTCCATCTGCTACATTTTGGGAGAGCTTGACAAGGAGACGTGTTAGCTCTTCTCTAAATGTTTGATAGAATTTGCCTGTGAAGCCATCTGGTCCTGGGCTTTTGTTTCTTGGAAGATTTTTAATCACAGTCTCAATTTCAGCACTTGTGATTGGTCTGTTTATATTTTCTATTCTTTCCTGGTTCGGTCTCGGAAGGTTATGCTTTTCTAATAATTTGTCCATTTCTTCCAGGTTGTCCATTTTATTGGCATAGAGTTGCTTGTAGTCATCTCTCATGATCCTTTGTATTTCTGCAGTGTCAGTTGTTACTTCTTCTTCATTTCTAACTGTTGATTTGCATCTTCTCCCTTTTTTTCCTGATGAGTCTGACTAATGGTTTATCAATTTGGCTTCTCTTCTCAAAGAACCGGCTTTTAGTTTTATTGATCTTTGCTACTGTTTCCTTCATTTCTTTTTTGTTTATTTCTGATGTGATCTTAATGATTTCTTTCCTTTTGCTAACTTTGGGTCTTTTTTGTTTTTCTTTCTCTAATTTCTTTAGGTGTAAGGTTAGGTTGTTTATTTGAGATTTTTCCTGTTTCTTGAGGTAGGATTGTATTGCTATAAACTTCCCTCTTAGAACTGCAGTTGCTGCATCCCATAGGTTTTGGGTCATCATGTTTTCATTTCACATAACTGATGTGTCTTAGATGCTTAACATGAAAACAAATATTCTAAAATCAGCAGTGTCCTTTTGCTTTTTGTATCACTTCTATATTATATCATTATTTAAACAATACTGTAGCCAATTAATGTGCATAGGGAAAAATCAATCGACCATAAAGAAAGCTTAAGTTTTTCTATTATTTAATATCCTTTCATAGAAGGCAACTTGACAACTGTTTTCTCTCAAGAAAATGACTTCCTAGGGGTTCTCCCAGAATCAAACCCAGTCATAAACATTCCAGTTCAAATAGTTAATATGAGAAATGGAAGAAACGCCAATAGGAAAGTGAGATAGGGAAGAGAAGGCAAGCATTAAATACTGTGTTATAGCCAGGTAAGAGTGTGGAAAAGTGGAGGTAATCCACAGAGAAACTCTGGGAAACACAAGCTTCCAACTTGAAGGGCCAGGGAGCTGGGGCATTTAGATACCCACTCCCATCAGTCCTTGGTTGAGGACTGCTGCTGGGAAGCTATTAATTCCCCTCACTTCCTTCCTGCCATCTACACAGACAGAGCAGACTTCAACAGCTTCAGAAGTTCCTGGGCTGGAAAATGCCAAATAATGGCAATTGAAAGTTTGCCACATGCACAAAATGGTAGGGTCTAAGAAATATAGGAGGGACATTGAACAAATTGCCAATAGCAGGCAACCGGCAAATGCAAATTCAGAGGGCTTCACAAGTCATCTTAGCAATTAGAATAGATAATAAGAAACCTCTCTCAACAAGAGCCTGAGATGCACTATTCTTATCATTTGAATAATGAGTGCTGGTTTCCATTTATTAAACAGTTCTTATGTGCCAGGTACTGTACCAATGGCCCAACATCCATGATCTCATTTAGTGCCCACAACAATCTTATTAGTACATCACCAGTTTATAGAGGAGGAAGCTGGACTCAGAGGCATTAAGTAATTTACTGAAGTAACAGACACCAGCCCAGGTCTCTCAGTTGCCAAAATATTTTCTCTTTCTGCCTCCCACTGTTTTCAGCGTCCCTAGATGGACAGATATATTTTCTTTAGCTTGAGTATGTCATTAGCTCTGGAAATTCTATCTAAAAAACGTCACAGTCCGCCCCTTTCAGAGAAAGACCTGTGTCTTCATATCTTGGAAATTCCAGCCTGTGTACCAAACATGGAGAGACTTCCCACCTGGTGCCCCTGTCATCTCTGCCACGTGGACTTTTACGAGAGGCTCTCATTTGGTGCTCTGCACCTGCCCCATGGTGGTTAGCACTTTCAAAGAGCTGCAGGCTCCAGGAATCACAAAACCATCTCTGCTTCTATGTCCTTTCCCACCTGATTTCCATTTGCTCTGCCTGGTCATGATGGGAAGTTTCTTTTTTTTGTAGCATCATTCCAGTCTGACTTTTCTTTCACCTCTTCACATTCCACATTCCATCAAGTGGCAATTTTATTCTACGATCACCAGTTAGAACTTTAAAATAGATTTTCAAAGAATATCTGACTGTTAGAACTTCAAATAGCTCAAATATAACCATTTTCTTCAATAAACCTAAATTCTAATCTCTTTTAAATAGTATTTTGAGCAAAATAATAATTCATGCTCACTTGTATTAGTCCCTTTTCACTCCTGAGTCTCCAAGTCATTCTTAAAACCTTCAAACTTCAAGTCCTCTAATGCTATCACAGCACACTTTTAATTACTGGTATCAAAAGAAAGGGACTATCATAGGGGAAAAGCCTTCTATGTTATTTTACCAGCTTAATTTCTACACAAAAGCTTTCAAGTAATCAACAAAAAGAAGAAATGCGAATCCAAATAAGCCACAAACTAGGAAGACAGTCCAAGAATGAACAATGAAGGTCAAATCCAAGTACAACAAACCCCATGGAGAATACTGATGTTTTGCTGCAGTGACATTTCATGGTTAATTGGTGGTTTGTTAAAGATTACATTTCCAAGATCAAAAAGAATAATGATAAAACACACTCAGACATGGAAAGCAAGGGCTCTATAAACAGTAGCTCTTTGGAAATTATAAATGGTACTAAATGACTAATGAGGAAGATAGAGAGCTTACCAATTCTCAGGGAATTTTGTAACTTTCAAACCACAGACTGTTGTGGGCAGGATTTGATCAAAGGTCTCTAGAGTACACTTTCATCCTCATGAGGTTGGGGTCAGGAAGAGGAGAAGGTAAAGAGGACCAGGAGCTATAAGGCTGTGACTTGGAAAGGCCTTTTGCAGTCATCTACTTCCAGCATCCTGCCCCAGAATTCCTCAAATTCCATGTTTTCCCATAAGCTGTTATTTCCATCCAGGTGTTACATGTACCAGACCCCTTTTCTACAGCAATGGCCCTTTCAGGTCTTGAGGGAATTTAAAATCATACAAAGAAAAATCTGCCTTGCAGAATCTTAGGAGATTTCACTGATTTCACATTGCTCTTAATGGAACGAAGGCATGGCATCATCTGCCTAGCCTCATATAAAAAAGGAGGAAAAAACCAAAAAAAACATTCATTGCCCCATTGAATCTGGTGTCCTACATAGTCCCATGTGTGACACTGGTCCCACACAGTCCGCGCTGATGCTCAGTTAAACCCACCCTATACACAGTCACCTAAGTGGCTTTTCTAGGACACAGTCTGATGGAGGCACTCCTCTGCCTTCACCTTCAATGAATCCCCATTGCTTACAGAACAAAGTCTAAATGACAGAGCCATGGCTCTCGTTCCAGCCATATCTCCTATCAACCCCCTTTCTCAGAGTTCATGCCCCAGCCATGCTGAAGAACATACAATATTCTCTTTATCTTAAGGATTTTGTACAGAGTGGTCCCTCTGCCTGAAACTTCCTTCCTTCCTTCCATCTTTGCCTGGGAAGGTCCTGGAAAATTGCTACTCACCCTGCTCATCTCCACTATCACTTCGTTCAAGAAGTCCCTCTGGGTCTCCCATTCCCTACCACCACAACTGGACTTAGTTAAATTTACCCTCCTGTTTACACCCACAAACACCTACTTCCTCTATCAAATGACTTATTTCCGATGTTGTAATTACCTATTTCTTTATCAGTCTCTCTGACTGAACTATACACTCCTTAAAGACCGAGAAGTTGTTTCCTTCACTATCGTATCACAAAACCTAACAGACTAACTGACACATGATAGGAACTCAGTAAATACGTGTTGGATGAATAAATGAATGAATGAACGAATGAACAACACACTAACCAGCTGTATGAGCTCAATCTCTAGTCCATCCCTCTGTCTCTTACCTGCAACCTAAAACAATCCCAGTACTTCTGGTTGTCTTCCTTGGTCCTGGAACATTTGTGAACTTGCAACAACATCATTCCCATCCCAGACAACGCCACTTCCAATAATTTGTTGTCCTTATCTATAGTAACACCAGTTACCTAAATTTGGCCCATCTACTCCAACCACATCCCAAATCCTCTGAGCCAGGTGCAGCAGCATCCTTTCACAATGCTAGGACCCACCACAAAACAGATGATAATCCCTTTGCACATTTCAAGGAGCAGCACCAAGGGAACAGTACCTGGGAAAGGCCATTGACAGCTCAGAATATCCAGGGCATTTCTAGAACCTCGGCACTGCTCTCGCTCTAGGAATGAAGGTCCAAAAAGCATCTCAGAGAATGTTCATAATTGTAAACAAGCTCCACCTTTGAAACACAATCTAGATAGAACCAAATATACAAGCCTGCACAATGGATGAAGCCAACGTCTCCTCCATGATTGCCCTTCTGACAACCTTATAGTCTCCTCAACCATAAAAGGTGAACTTCAAACTCACGACCTTGCCTTGTCACCAGAAACATCCAAGCTTGGATCAGTCTTTCCAAGACCAGATATTTGTTCTGTGAGCTACTAGAGACTTGTCACATACACAGAAGTATAAGAGGATTATTTCTATCTACCTGGGGACCTGGAGTCTTTCACATTGCTCCTGTTAAAACTCCCAGAACACCAAAACTTTACCTACAAAGGGTTCAAGCTATGACACTCCCAATTTTCACAAACCTCCTCATCTCTTGTGAGTCACATGCAGCCAATTCCAGGAATTGAAAACATGGTTGTGAGGATGAAACTGACTTTGGGCTCCCCTTGGATATGGTCTTCCAGACTAACCAAAAGGCCATTAAGAGGATGGTTTACCCCACCTCAGGGAAACCCGAGGCAGTACTTGCAGTCAAGGGCTGGCCATGGCTTCTGAGCTACATCCAAAAAGAAATTCATACTGTACCTGGATCTGCTGGAGCCATTTCTGACTGTCCGAGAGCCAGCATGTACCATTCCTGAACTGCCTCCATTGTGGATCATCAGTAGGGCTGTCAGATTTACTAAATAAAAATACAGGATACCCAGTTAAACTTGAACTTCACATGAATAGTAAGTCATCACTTTTAGTATAAGTAGATCCTATGTAGTGTTTGGGGCATACTTATCTTAAAAATGTACTCGTTGTTTTTCTGACATTCATATTTAACTGAACAGCTTATATTTTACCTGTCAACCCTACTCATCAGAAATGATGGAGGCTTATAGAGATCCAAGAGATGCCTCAGAGCATCCTCAGCTTTTATTTCTATGTCCTGGACAGTGAGCACGAGCTTCCCACTCCCATTAATTGCCTGTAATGGCATATATTCTCCATTTTAGAGTCTTTTCTACTTGTCATTGTAATTATCTTCCTTATTTTAAAGAGATGTATATATTTTTCCAAACTTAATAGCTCATCCAAAAGTATTTGGAAGTTCATTCGACAAGGGAAAAACAACATGATTCTGACAAGCGAAGGAAGCCGCCTGGTGCTTAGTAAAGAAGTATTAGGGAGATTGAAAAAGCCAAACTTAATAAGCAAATCTCTCCAAGGGTATTTTCAGAGCTTGATACCCTCCCACACCCTGAAAATATTATTACATCAAGAATGTAGAACCTGCTAACCAAATGTAAGGCTCCCATATGATTCTATCAAATTGAGGATGCTTCTTTACTAAGCAGTGAGCACACGTGCTGCCCCAGGTACCTTGGCAGTTGCAACACAGAGCTCTTCCCTTTGGGATGGAAACAGCAAGTTTTCCTGTGGTCTTCACACTGGCCCCAAAAATACTACACTCCCAATACTTGTCAACTTTAAGTATGTTTCTGCATATCTTCATTTTTCTGTTACTATTTGGACTACATCCTAGCCTTGACATTACATAAATTGCATTCAAGAAGCTATTTTTAAAAGTTGGTAGGAAATCTTAAATCTATGGCTTGCAGTCCCTGGCTTACTTTCATCCAGGTGCATAAGGGTTTTCAAAAGTACTCAGGTTAGTTACCCCGTATCACAGTCCCACGCTTGTGTCACAGATATGAAAATGGAACATGATATATAAGGTTTTAGTTGCCAAATCATCAAGCTTCCCAGACAGAGGCAATAGAGCAAAATGAGTACAGAGGCATGGATGTTGATTTGCTCCAGTGTCTTGGGAAAGTCACTTGGCCTCTGTATTTATTTGTACTTATCTGCACTTATCTGTCACTTGGGGGTTATCATTGTACCTAGTCCATGGGTATGTTGTACAAATTAACTGTAACGTAGTTAGAAGAAACCGACACAGAGTAGGCACTCCACAGACACTGGCTATTAGCTATTGGAAATATTTCTCCATGAAACACATGACTTTATCAGTGGATGACCCGGTGGGAGACAGTGAATCACAGAATCACAGCATGTTGAAAGTGACCTAGTTCACACTCTTATGTGAAAAAAAGAAAAGTGTGCATGGGTAGAAAATGTCTGAAACTTTACATAACAAATAGTACATCATGTTAACTTTGAGGATTAGAATAAATCAGGAAAGGAGGAAAGCAAAACTTGAGTGAAATTCAATTTCTACATCATTTGTGTTTCTACACAGAGACTCTGAATACACTGGAAGTGCAATTATTTTTAATGTGGCGGGATAAAGGTTTTCAAGTTTTCCTGATCCATCCGTATTATTATTTCAGAATTGCTGGCATTTCTTGCCATCTTCAGATCTACACCCATTTGAGTCAGTGGGCCCTTCTGGATGGAGGAGATAATAGAGCAGAAGTGAAGTGAGAGAAAAGGAGAGACAAGATTTTCTCTTTTCTCTTCAAAGAGGAAAGGTCTTTGGAATAGGAACAACTCACAACCAAACTTTGGGGAAAGGATGTGATGGAAAATGAGACAAACATCCTACCCCTGTGATGAGAAGGATTCCCTGGGCTGGATGGAGGGAGGTCACAGGTGGATGGACAAGGAAACCAACTAGGGAGAAACACACACAAGTGCAGAGCAAACACCCCGAGGCCACTCAGCCTGACTCCATGCAAACATGTGTCCAGCAGACAGCCCTTCACCTGTGGCTCCCCAGCAAGACAGGTACCTCGGGGGTGCCAACTCATGCTGAGTCCATTATGCCTGGCCATTCATAAACCGCTGTCTAACTTGTGAGGAATAAATTCTAAATGTTTATGAGGAAGTTGTGGAAGGAGATTGAAAGGTTACTTAAACGGAAAAAAAAAGAAGTTCAGGAAGGCAGGATGGTAGAGAGACAAGAAAAAGACCTTAAAAGATAGAAAGGATTTGCCAAAGAAGAGAAAGAAAAAGAAATGATTCCGAATGGGTTAACCTGCAGCTAGGAAGTTAAGGAAGATTATTGATGGGTGAAGACTATGGAATAAAGTGAATAAAATTTCTCAGAAGTTGCTGAGACTATGGTAAGAAGCATGATTATCAAATTATGAATTGTCTGCAGTAGCATTCTAGGGGGACACAAGGAAGGGGAAGCAAATGTTTATGAGATGACAGTGGCAGGTGGAAAGTTGTTTCAGGGGAAGATCAGTCGTGCAGAGTGTGTATCAGAGGAGGGCAAGTGTGAGCAAGCAAGGAAATACTAAGTGTATACGATTCCTTCACTGAGTGCACCCAGCCCCGTGGTCAGCCTTGAGAACAAGCAGGACTTCAGGTACTGGAGCTACATTTCAGTCATCAAGACTTGAGAAGACACCCTTAACTCAGGTCTTCTCTTTAAACTCCATCTTTCCTTCTTGACCTTCAATTGGCCTCTTCCCTTACCCTCAAGCTGTGGACTGAGGCCACAGAGCAAGATGGGTCACTAGTGTCCTCCATCCCCTGGCGACTGTGGTTCACATCAGTGGAGTACCAAAGGCAATAACCAAGTAACAGACACAAGAGTGTATGAAGAAGAAGAGATTCTGATAAGGCTTTCTGTGACAGTGTGGGACGAGTTGGCTGTATATGCCTGCTATCACCTGAATGATGAGCAACCTTAGGGGAGAAGTGCTCAGAAGGCAGAGCCTGGCTCTCGAGAGGCTCTGCATGCTCACAGCCCACTCCAAGACCTCAGTTGCAGCTTCGGCCCCCAATCTCTCTCCCTCTGCCTACTCACAGTTTTTGAAGTCTTCTTTCCTCCACATTTCTCTTGAGAGGTGGAGGAGGAAGATGAGCTTCAGGCCAGCTCAGACTCCCCTGGGATCCCAGCAGGATGCCTATCATGAACCTCCCACCTTCTAGGAAGCTCCTAAGATCTCCACACTTGGGGGAGTTTTCATTTCATCAGTGCTTCAAATTGCTGGCTGGAGATGGCCTGTTGGAAGGTGGCTAAAAGCAAGTAGGAACCTTTGGGCAGCCTGGCCCTTCTCGACTGTCAGACATCTTCAGGGATATTCTAGGAAACATTGCTTGTTTTAGAGTAGGGAGGGAAACAATCCAATTGTCCAATAATGCTTGAATGGAAAATAAATGATGCTATACGAATGTGACGAAATAATACCAAACAGTCAAAAATCAAAGACCTAGATCTATATGGACTGATGTCACTAAATCTTGAAAACATAATATTGTTTGAAAAAAAATAAGATAAAGAATCTTAGATTATGATAACAGGTATGTAAGTATTTAAATATTTAAATCAATTCAACATATTGCTTCTATATATATAGATGCAAGAAAATAAATTTTGGTAGTGTATATATGTCCATGCCGCTCTTTCACTTTGTCACAGCTATATACACTACCAAACGTGAGGTAGATAGCTAGTGGGAAGCAGCCGCATAGCACAGGGAGATCAGCTCCATACTTTGTGACTGCCTGGAGGGGTGGGATAGGGAGGGTGGGAGGGAGACGCAAAAGGGAGGGGATATGGAAACATATGTATATGTATAACTGATTAAATTTGTTATAAAGCAAAAAAATAAAATAAAATAAAATAAAAAAAAAAAAGAAAATAAATTTTATCCATTGAACACATTATTTACATTTAATATGTTGATTTATCTAGGATACTCAAAAGAACCCACAGATAAACTAGCAGGAACTAATAAGACGGTTCAACAAAGCACACACATACAAGATCAATAAATTTTAAAAGTCAATCACGCTCCTCTATACTGGTGATAGCAAATTAGAAACTGTAAAAGAAAATAAGAAAAAAAGAAGATCTAAAAATTGTCACAAGAGCCATATAAATTACTTAGAACTAAGCATACATAAAAGTAAATAAAACTGACAAACTGAGTACGACCACTTAAACTCCGCCCAACCCAAGGATTAGAAAACGACTGTTCTTACTTTATGAGAACACGCCCTCTTCCTAAGTGGCAGATCACTACGTGAGAGTGAATCAAAGAAACACAGCATTTGAAAAGTCAACTAGGCCAAGCCTCTCGATCGCACAGACAGAAGCTGAAGCCCAGACAGGTTGAGTTACTTGGTAAAGGGCCCAATGTCCTGACTCAAGGACTCGCATTTTTCACTCATTCGTAAGACACAATCAAATTCAGTACCTTGGAAAGAGATGGGAAAAAAATGAAGAAATCAATTATATAGTTACTCACCTTTAAGTACAGAAATAGCCATGACAAAATTACACGTATTGAGGGAAAATTGAAGTGCAGAGTTTAAAATGTCAATAATCCACGGGGAAACTGGAGACCATTTAAAATATTCATATTAAATCTCTCTAGAAAAGACATTAAAAGATCTCCAATCAAAATGTTCATTTTATAATAGATATGGTATGATAAAATTTATAATAGATATGGTATGAACCTTTCCCTTTCACGGGAAAGCTTCGGCTGGGAAACAGGAATTGTTCTTGAAAATGGGGCCTGTGCTATTGCAGACACTGTGCTGAACTTAGGTCCACAGAATGCTCTGATGTCATCATTGAGGTCACAGAATCCTGCTGTGCGCCTGGCAACCTTGTAAACGGAACAGCCCTGGTGAGCACTCGGCAGTACTGCTGGTTCACTAAGTGGTACAAGTTTTTCAGCCATTTAGGAGACTTGACTATTTTTGTTTGTATTGAATCATTTCAACAGATTGCCCAAGAGGCAACAAGGGCCAACCTGTAGGGAAGAGGAGGAGTTGGACATCTCTTGAGGCTTCTTCTAAGGGAGACTTCTAGTTGGTACCATGGAACGGCGACAAAAGAGGAAACATCTGGAAAATGAAGAGTCCCAGGAAACTGCCGAGAACGGAGGAGGTATGTGGGGGGCAACTTGCTGGGGCACATGGGTTTCTGCCAAACTAAACCTTCTCTAGGATGGGGGGGACTGAGAACGTGTCACCTGTGAAGCAGGGAGCGAGAGACCTCGTCTCTCTGATGCTGCCGTATGCATCCGGATGGTCCCTGTGGTGTGAGATGGCACAGAACGGCCAGATGCCCCCTGGGAGATGGGAGGTCAGCTCCGCTGGTCTGGGGACTCTCTCATGGGGCTGCCGGGCCTGGAGCTTTGTCGGACTCACAGCAGGCTGCATCCTGCTTGCACAGACCTAGAGGTGCAGCTTTTCTCAGTCCCCGATTTCTCTCTTATGCTCTTGGATCTTTCCCTGGGGTCATGAGGTGGGGGATGTGAAGGATGCAAGGATGCTGAGAGAGACCCATGAGTTGCTTGGCCTCTTTTACCAAAGTGGAAAGAGAAGCCCCATGAGTTGAAGGCCCTGTTGAAAAGTATCTTGACAAGTGGAATGCAGTTCGAAAGAAGATTGTTTGTCTAGGGATGGTGTCATATTGAAAGCAAGGAGGTTTTATTCCTTCAACAGGAAGAATTGCCCAAAGGAGATCAAGGGAAGGGAAGGGTTTTCCAGAGACTGAGACCACGTGGGCGGGGGTGAGAAATGTCCTCAGGGTCCTGCGGGGAGCTCTGAGAGCCACGGGCCACGGGGTGCCTGCGTGCATTAAATGTAGGCGAGTAGCTTGCCCTGGGCGGGGGTGGTCACCCCAGAGTTCCAGCTAGACGTCTCTGCCCCAGATTAGAGCCCAGTAACTCCTACCAGGCCCAGGACACTGGAGACTGTAGGGTGGGCCCTGGCAATGGAGGTCTAGACAGCAGGTAGATTTTAAGGCAGTGGCTGGGACAGGCTGGGGAAGGCAATGACTGCCCCTAACCATTCAGAATATTTTTCTCTATGTTCCTGTGTGTGTGTGTGTGACTGTGTCTGTGTGTGTGTGTGTGTCGTAGTGCAGAGATGAGCAGGATGAATGGGGGTAGAGTGCTTATCAGATATAAAGTCTGCGTGGTAAAGTTCCTGTCACCCTGCCTGGACCTGGCTGACACTCGCTGCATGTAAGATTGTATACAGAACTCTTGTTAGGGGTGTTTTATGAGACAGTAACTCATACACCCATGTGCACTCTGATACAGCAAAAATATCACACACCCCACATATAACTTCCTTAGTAAACCACACACAGCACATGGAGGTATATACACGCATCCCTCCTGTACTACGGTCTCATACAACCCATCTGTACCACAATCCTGTCCTCCAACACCAAACGCTGGAGATGAGATATGTATATAGACACTCACACTATATATATAGGACACACACACACACACACTATATATATATATGTATCTGATCAACTCTCACACAAACACAGCTAACTTCAGCCATCGCTAAATACCTCTATAAGAACCAGTCACGTGTCATACACACCACACTTATAACACATTCTTGAGTAATGCCAGACCCACTTTGTACAAACCACAGTAAACCACAGTCTCAGTAACCCATGTCAGGTTTGCCAGATAAAATATGGGCTATCCAGTTCAATTTGAATTCCAGATAAACAACAAGTAATTTTTCAGTATCCGTATGTCCCAAATATTGTATGGGCCATACTTACACTAAAAGTAAGTAAGAACAAATACTGCATGGGAATACTTACACTAAAAAATTATTCTGGCTTTATCTGAAACTGAAATTTAACTGGGTGCCCTGTATTTTTCTTCGCTTAGTCTGGCAACCCTTATATACTTACCACCAGCTCAGGTATTATATATTTATTGTATTTTTGTTTAGTCTGTTTCTTCCACTACTAGAATGTGCAGCATTACCAGAGACTAGAACAATGCAAGAGTGCCAGATACACAGGAGTAGCTGCTTACTGAATCTTGGTGAATGAATGAATGAACACACACCATAAATACAAGCCACACCATGTAATGAGGAAACGTTACATGTCCCAGAATTCCAGACTTGTGAACAGAAACCATGCACACAAAAGCCACAGACACAGATAAGACACATCTGCACCGTGCTCCCCATGCTAACCCCACACTTACCACAGACTTAACTGATACACATCACTCACTCTTCCCACATACTCACAGTCACCACCGAGGCCTACATTACCAACAAGACAGTGACAGAGTAAGTACTGATTGGAATTAAATCCTGGAGTATACACTGGGAACCACACGCTCAACTGTGTGTATTCACTGCACCTGACACGTGTCACACACTCAGTAAATATTTGTGGACAGAGGACTGATGAATCCACCCTGAGCCTTTCATTCCTCCCTCAGGAATCTCGAAGTCACAAGAGGATCCCCCTCACCTTGGATCCACTGTGGTGGCCCAAGGCTGCAGCCCAGGGGCAGGGGAGGTCTCCTCTGCCCCTAAACACTTCTCCTGTGCTTCTTCTCCTCGCAAGCTCATCTACGCCGGTAAGGGCGCGGGTCTCCTCAGGTGAGGGGGTGCTTGGCTGTGAGGCAGGAGGCACACAGATCCCAGGGAGGCTGAGAGGAAACCCAGGGTCATCAGAGGTGATGAGGGCTCTGTGGAGGAGCCTGGGCAGGATGGCTGAGGTGTTACGAGGGCGTGGATCCCAGCTGAGTCAGGGGTGGGTGGCGGGTGTGCATCCTGGTACTACCATGGTGGGGATGTCAAGGAGCAGGGGCCGGAAAGGTCTGGACTTGAGGTGGAGGGAAGAGGGACCAGATTAAGCATCTTCAGAGGAAAATGTAGGGTTTCTCTTTGCCTTTGCTTCCAGAGAAGGACAGAGTTCTGCATCACAGACCTCCAGCCTGAGAGCAGCACCATCCAGCTCAGGTCCACACAGCTCACACACACATGCGCCCTCCAGGCACAGCCCTTCTCAGTGCACACATGAACCCCAAGCACGTGATCCACAGTACTCTCCTCCTGCACCACCGCCCCATTCCACAAGGAATGCACCACCGGTATTCCCAAACTCACACTCCTCGTCATACACGCATCCATCCGCATCCCTCACATACCACAGTCCTCACCACTGTACTCCACACCCGTGTATACAGACACCGCTCCAGTATCCCCCAACACGCAGAAAAAAGCCCACAGATGACACCAGATACACCACTGCCTCCTACGGCCAACAGACACCAAGCTCACGACATAGCTACGTCATGCAAATGTCCCTCTCTCGTCTACCACACCTGCTCCCTCAGCTTCTGGCATGGCCCATGCATGTTATTATGTTTTTAATATCCTTTTTCAGGAATCCGGAGATCACATCGAGACACTGCCCAGCCTACCGCACCCCTAGCCCAGGTTCAGGAAGAAGGGGTGACCGCTCCCCCATCACACTGTGTCTCCTCCTCACCCTCTTCACCCTGTAAGAACGATCTGCACACAGACAAAGAGGAAAGGGGCATGAAAATATACTACATGCAGGTACAAGTGAACAAGGGTGTAGCTGTCTCCTGGAAGACAAAGAAACCCTTGGAGTTGCCTGAAAAGCAGCTGAGGATAGAAGAAGTGACCCTTCCTGAGGATGCGTGCACAGTCGACACTTACCCCTCTGATGTGTTCACCGAAAACCTCCTGTCTGACAGTGGGCCCACTGGGGAGGAGAAAGAGTATGAGGAAAGTGCAGAGCCAGGCAGCCCATCAGGGTCACCTGCCGTCGAGGAGACACCCAGGGCCAAGACACCGGACTGGATGGTGACCATGGAGACTGGCTTCAGGTGCATCGCCTGCTGCCGGGTCTTCCCCACCTTGGAGGTCCTCCAGCAGCACGTGAAGGGCGGCGTCCTGGAGGGCTTCAGCTGCCGTATCTTTCATCTCAACATCGCCCAGTGGATGGGCAATGTGGAATCCGAAATCACCCCGAGGAGGAGGACAAGGAGGACGAGGAGGACGAGGAGGAGGAGGAAGAGAAGCAAGAAGGCCCCAGCCCAAGGAGACCCCGTAGGCAGGCTCTTTCCTCTCTTTTGATTTCCACACAGCAACTGTGATTCATGGGACAGAAGATCCTGGAGACAGTGTGGTCTTGGAAGAGGTAAGGCTTGAGGCTGGCAGTCTTCTGAGCCTATGTCACGAGGGCCCAGAGGTGTCTAAGGGAAGGAGCCGCACACATGTGCTGGTTGACCTAATGGCTCTGAAGTTGCATCAACTTGGGACACACCCAGCACTTCCAAAGGAATTGAGCTCTGTTGACTTCAACAAGAATGTGGAGCCTTTTCCTAGGAGTTTTCTCAGGGTCTGCACGATGGACCTCAACTCTTAGAGGACGTACTGCCAGCAGCTCCTTCTCGGCAGAGAGAGCCAGGAGTGGTCTCAAGAGAGGACAGGGGCCCTTGCAGGACCAGAACTTTGAGGTCTGAGAGCCTTGGGCCTGAGCTGAGATCTCACCCGGACCACTGGACCTAGCCTTCTGTGACAAAGGGGAATATGAAAGAGAGTCACGTGGAAATGAGGTCCCCCGAGATATGGAAATGTTCCAGAACCTTCGTTGCGTGGTAGTTGATCTGGAGCCAAGCTCACTGTGGTGTGTGTGGCTCTGAGCATTAAGGCAATGCTGGAGGGTAACCCTGACCAGCAGAGCTTGGAGTGCTTCTTGTCTCTTCCTGTTCTACCTCAGTTGTTTTATCCCTTCCAGGGAGAAGAAAGCACCCTCGGGATAGTTGGTAGTAAACCAGGGTATATCCTCCCTCAAGGGGACCCGGCCTGCCCTTCATTCAAGATGCTCTGGAAATGGGAACTGACTCATGTTATCAAATTGGCTGAGGGAGCACAACTCCCATGTTGATTCCGGTCAGACATGTTCATCAGACCTAGAGCTTTTCTCCTGATTCAAATCAAGTAGGGTATTAGTAGACTTCCCATTTATTTCAGCCCTAGAGATAGCACATGAGCAAATATAAAAAATCTCTGTGTATCAAAGCATTCTAATGAGCCCTTTCATTTTGCTGTTCATTGTGAACAACACGCTCACTTTATCTCTGCCAATGAAGTGTTTCCACTTGACCCATGATGCCCCACAATCCCATTAGCCTCACTGAATTTAGGGAGCCCATTATGATGACATAATTTCCCTCTCATTCCTGGCCTGCAGAGAAGAGCAGCTATAGAGCATTCCAAGACTGCTAACGCTCCCCTCACCAATACGTTTCTTAAACCTCTGGCAAAGCAAGTGTCCTCTGAGCCCTCCCAGGGCACATAGGGGGTTTGGGTGAGCAGATCTTATGTGATAAATCCACTCCAGTGGTCTGGCATTCCTATGCCTTTGTAAACCTTCTACAGTGGTGGTTCTCAGCTGGGGACACTTTTGGTCCCCCCTCCCAGGAAATATGTGGCAGTGTCTTGAGACTTTTTTTTTTTTTTTTTTTTTTGTGGTACGCGGGGCTCTCACTGTTGAGGCCTATCCCGTTGTGGAGCACAAGCTCCACACAGGCTCCGCACAGGCTCAGTGGCCGTGGCTCACGGGCCTAGCTGCTCCACGGCATGTGGGATCTTCCCGGGCCCTGGCACGGACCCATGTCCCCTGCATCGGCAGGCGGACTCTCAACCACTGTGCCACCAGGGATGCCCCTTGAGACTTTTTTCTTTAAGGAGCTGTGTTATGAATGAGCCCCACGTGGCTGGTGCATACGGATGTATCAAGGCACTTTTTTTTTTTTTTTTTTTGGTACGCGGGCCTCTCACTGCTGTGGTCTCTCCCGTTGCGGAGCACAGGCTCCGGATGCGCAGGCTCAGCGGCCATGGCTCACGGGCCCAGCTGCCCCGCGGCATGTGGGATCTTCCCGGACCGGGGCACAAACCCGTGTCCCCTGCATCGGCATGCGGACTCTCCATCACTGCGCCACCAGGGAAGCCCTCAAGGCACTTTTGATTGTTACAACTAGGGTGGCAGGGAAGAGTATGTGCCACTGGCCCATCTTACATTGCACAGGACAGCTCCCAACAACAAAGAGCTATCCAGTTCAAAATGTCAGTCATGCCAACGCCAAGAAATTTTGCTACAACATACTTAGAAAGTCCTGGCATTTTGACTTTAGCATACGCTCACTTTGGGTACAGGTTTCAGTCATTTGAGCAAACTGTTGAAGGCATTCCCAGGTAGCCAAGCTAACACGCTGAGTCTGGAATGGGTGTTGAATGCACTCGTATCAACAAATCCAGCCTAACCCAATATTACATTACTCCCACCTGCTTCAATACCTACAAAATCCACACACATTATTTCTCAGGTTTCTATTGATATAAATTATAAAATTCCTTATTTTAGCAGATAGTGTCTCCTCATGGTCATCCTTTATACCCGGTGGGTACCCACCCCTTCCCTGCTCCCGTCCCCATTTCAAGGACTCTAGTCTGATTACTAGGTCTGGAAAAACGAGAGGTAGTGGAGGCAAGTCTTGAGGATCCACAGACCCCTGCAAGGAAACTATCTCAGAGTAGAGGCAGACTTCCTTCTAATAGCACAGCAGGCTCAACTAAGAGGTCACAGGTCAGAGGTCACAGGCCTCAGCTTTGTTGGAATCTGCCCATGTATTTCCACCTCAAATTTCCAGGATTCTACTCCTTCCCACTGATGCCCTAGGACATAAGAGAATCTACAAGGTTGTGAATCAATGTGTTGTCATTCAGCCACTGACTGAATTTGACTTTGGATCCCCTTAAAAAAATAAATAAATAGAAAGGAAGGAAAGAAAGATAGAAATGCTGATTATAACAAGTCCCCCAAAGTGTTGCTATGTAGCCAAGCCCAAAGCTAAGACAGAAAATCCCCAACGCTAAAAATAGATTTCGAGCTCAAGCTATCAACTGGGAGTTGAAACTGAAGGCCCTACAAAGGCCAATGGAACCGGATACAAAGCTAAAGATTTAGTCTTTAGCATAGGTGGGAGTCAAGGTTAGAGGAAGCCATGCACTGGGAGTGAGTTGTGAACTACTCAACACTAAGAATGGAAGAGCAGCTCTTTCATTGAATGTGAAGAAAGAAACAGGTAGTCCCTAGTTGCTACCACTGTCTTTGAACCAAACTAAAGAACAAGGTCAACCAGAAGGGCAGATATGAGAATCAAAAAGGAAACCTCTCTGGAATCCTCACTGAACCAAGTCTAAGTTCTGCTCTACTTGTGGTCTTTCACTTACAGAGACAAACCTTTTGGGCTTACAACAGGGATCAACAGACTTTTTCTCTCAAGGGCCAGAAAGTAAATATTTTAGGTTTTGTGGGCCATCAGTGCTCGTCACAACCACTGAACACTGTCAGCACAATGGGAAACACTCAAAGATGGTAAATAAATGGATGGGCCAATAAAGAGCTTTTATGTTCCAATAAAGCTTTAAAGGCAATGAGCCAGGTTGGGCTCACAGGAGGTAGTTTTCCAGCCCTTGACTTAACTCACTAAACTACAAATTACCTTGAGAGTTGGTGGTTTGATAGTTACCAAACCAAACCAAACAAGAAAGCCCTAGGATTTCTGACATCTAATGCAATGCAATTTGAGGTAGCATGGACTTCACATACACATGTGAAGGTGTGGTCTAGGAAACCAATCTTGGAAACCTGCCTCTCACATTAAATACATCTTTTGCTGAGTAAAGCCCTTTAACCAAGTAAGTGTTAAACATCAGTGAAATGACTAAGAAGTAGGAAATGGTATGCAAACCTCCTCCTTAACAACTTGTTCCCATCAGTCGAGGTTTCTTCCCTATGCACATTTTTCCTTAGGGAATCGTTGATAAATTTTACCTCTAAAACTTACCTATTTCCACTCTCCATCTTCAGGATTTGCCCAATCACTGTTACTTTGTCAACAATTTAAAAAAGTTTTTTGGGGGGTAAATTCCTTTTTTCCCACAGCTAATGGTTCTCTGTGTCATAGTGTCTGGAACGACCCAGCTACTTCTCCAGTCAGACCAAGCACTTGAAAGGACAAGCCGGTACCCCGAGCTATCCATCCATTCACCCAGTAAGGAAGCCTGATGAGGAGAACTAGGATGTGTAAATTTCTACTGTTGGAATTAAAACAGAATATTCTGGGCTGCATGGATTTATCCTAAACTTCAAATGCATTAATTATAAATATACTGTTACACTGACTACTATTCTGTATCTTTGAATAACCATATACATTTTTTCTTTTTATAACTGATTTCTAGAGGTCTATTCCTTAATTTTGGCCATATATATGTATACCTCATGATGATAGGATTTCTTACTGTGAGGGATTAATATGTTCTTAGTAATTTTTAATATTATATTTTACATTATTTTACTACCTATGTTACTATAAAAATAACAGTATTTTACTGGAAAATTGATGCTCAATGAAAAATTTAAAATATGGAAGTTACATGTGGAAAAAATCCCTGAAAATCTTGCCACTGTTTACATAAGGGTGAATATCCCTTTACAGATGACAGGATGCATTAACACACACACATACATGTTTGATTAAGGTATGTGATGTACCTACCTAAAATACATTAAACTGTTACATGCTTCTGTCATTAAGTTTAAGCCATCATTTTAACGGACCTGTTATTACGTAACTATCTTAAAATATAAAGACATTCCTATTGAATATTTCACTTTTACAAAATTTAGTAACATTGACATGCTACTCACCTTTTCTATTTGAATTTCCTAATTATAAGGTCCTATTCTGTGATTTCTATATCAAAGGGACGCACGTTCTATGTTTTGATATGTACTCAGCAACTTCACTTTGAAAATCAATTTTTCAATCCACCGCTAGGAAAAAGTGTGCAAGTCAGTCGTTGAATAAATATGTTTGATGAAATTACCAAATTTCAACAAATAATTTTTTTCTTTTTATCTCAGGCCAGAGAGGAGTAAGGAGATAGAGAACTTGACAAAAGTAATCTACTTCAAACAGCCTCTTTTCTCTACTTAAGAAGTCTTGATGAAAGTAATGCTAAAACCCTTGGGAGACAATCACATCAAAACCTAGACGGAAATGTGGTGAATAAGAAACCAACGATCAGTTCATTTACTAAGAAATGTTTGTCCTCTGTCACTGTCATTAGTAACTCTTTCTGACACTTAAACCTCTGCCTTGACATTCTTGAAAAAAGGGTCAACAGTATGTTTTCTGTATTGCAAGATGAACAATCCATTTTCAGTAAGTCTATGCTGTCACAAAAGATAACTACATTTGTACTGTATAAGATTCACAGAATATTAGATAGACAAAGTCCAAGATAAGATCCAACTTGAAGCGAGGCTGGGGGGAGACAAATGGAGCTCATCGTAACAGGATGATGCCACATTAATATTACAAATTGCAATACTGAGTGGTTTTCTAACACTTCAAATTTTTGTCTCCCTGAATTACTTTTAAGGCCAGATTTAGGTTAACTGCTCTGAATACAAATTTTTATGAAATTTTGGAGGGGATTGCAACATAATTTTCAAAAAGTTTTTCCTCATTCATTAACTGAACAAATATCGAGCACCTACAAAGTAGCTGACAATGTTCAGACTGTAGATTCAGAACAAACGTCGCTGCATTCGTGGAATTTACGTTGTAATGGGCATACATTTTGGCATGTTCATCATACTTTTGTACAAGGCCTGCTAAAACTCACACTAAGGCTTCTCCCCTAATATTTAATAGAGGTCAAGGTTCAAACTTACTACACCATTTACCAGAGTTCTCTGCCGTGTGGCCTCCTGACTACTGGGACATGTTGAGCTATGGCTGAAACACCGACTTTAATGAAAGAAATGATTTTTTTTTCTTTTGAACTTGATGACTGGAAGAATTCACATGACACCTGAGTTGTTTTTGTTTTTGTTTTAATCATTTTATGGAACTTTCTTCGTGTGTGGGCTCTCTGATGGTCTTACCACTCCTATCACTTTTATAGGATTTATCAGCAGCATGGATTGTGTGATGAACTGTTAGACTGGAGCGCCAACTGAAGCTCTTACCACAGGTCTCACACTTGTAAGGCTTCTCCCCTGTGTGCACTCTTTGATGAGACTGTAGCTGTGAAGGCCGACTGAAGACCTTACTGCATCTGTCACATCTGTACGGCTTCTCTCCAGTGTGGACGCTTTGATGAAGCTGAAGACTTGAGGCCTGAGTGAAGTGCTTCCCACACTCCCAACACTTATATGGTTTCTCTCCTGTGTGGACCCTCTGATGCATGTCGAGGTTCAGGCTCCACTTGAAGCCCTTCCCACACTCCTCACATTTGTATGGCTTTTCTCCAGTGTGGACTTTTTTTTTTTTTTTTTTTTTTTTTTTTTTTTTTTTTTTTTTTTTTTTTTGCTGTACGCGGGCCTCTCACTGCTGTGGCCTCTCCCGTTGCGGAGCACAGGCTCCGGACACACAGGCTCCGCGGCCATGGCTCGCGGGCCCAGCCGCTCCGCGGCATGTGGGATCTTCCGGGATCGGGGCACGAACCCGTGTCCCCTGCATCGGCAGGCGGACTCTCAACCACTGCGCCACCAGGGAAGCCCCAGTGTGGACTTTTTGATGGGCTTGAAGGTGTGAACTCCGACCAAAGCTCTTCCCACACTCTTCACATTTGAATGGTTTTTCTCTGCTGTGGACTCTCTCATGGGCCAGAAGATTTGAGGCCTGCCTGAAGACTTTCCCACACTCCTCACAATTATACGGTTTCTCTCCGGTGTGGATTCTGCAATGAATTTTAAGATCTGCTCTACGACTGAATCCCTTCCCACACTCTTCACATTTGTATGGTTTCTCACCGGTATGGATCAGCTGGTGGATCTGAAGTCGTGAACTCTGATTGAAGCCCTGCCCACACTCCTCACACTTGTAAGGTTTCTCTACACTGTGGGCCTTCTGATGGATTTGAAGATATGAACTCTGACGGAAGCCCTTCCCACATACCTCACATTTATAGGGCTTCTCCCCTGTGTGGACAACCAGATGAACTTGATAATGGGAGTTCCTCCTGAAGCTCTTCCCACACTCCTTACAGTTGTATGGTTTCTCTCCTGTATGGACTCTTTGATGTGCCTGAAGGTTTGAACTCAGAGTAAAGCCTTTACCACACACATTACGTATGTATGATTTCTCTCCAGTGTGGACTCCCTGATGGGCCTGAAGACTTGAAGGCCGACTAAAGCCTTTCCCACATTCCTCACATTTGTAGGGTTTTTCTCCGGTGTGGACCCTCTGATGAATGTATAGATTTGAGCTACAAATGAAGCCCTTCCCACACTCCTCACATTTGTACGGTTTCTCTCCCGTATGGACTCTCTGATGGGACTGAAGGTGTGAATTCCGACTGAAGCTCTTATCACATGTGTCACATTTGAATGCTTTCTCCCCAGTGTGGACTCTCTGATGGTCCTGAAGGTGAGAGGCCTGACTGAAGGCCCTCCCACACTCCTCACAATTATAAGGTTTCTCTCCCGTGTGGACTTTACAATGAATAGTTAAGTGCTGACCTACGACTGAAGCCTTTCCCACATTCCCCACATTTGAATGGTTTCTCTACAGTGTGGACTTTCTGAGGAGTCTGCAGCTGGGAGCTCTGACTGAACTCCTTGCCACACTCATCACACTCACTGTGTTCTCCTCCCACGTGAACTCTCTGATGAATATGAAGAACCGAGCTGTAACGGAAGCCTTTTCCACACTCACTGCACGTATGAGACTTCTCTTTTGAGTGTAATTGCTGGTGAAGATCAAAGGTGGAGAGATCGGTGAAGGTTTCTTTACATTCATTACACTGGTAAGGTTTTTGTCCCGTGTGAATCATAGTATTCTGATCCAGTGTTGAAACCCTCGTGCTATCTTTTCTATAATCACTGTAGCCGTAAGGTTTTTGACCCTTGTGTACTCCATGAGCATCAAGGTGATGTGAAATCCAACTGATGGTGTCAACATCCTCTTTACACTGACACAGTTTATTTTTCATGGAAATTTGCTGGTGTCTATTCTGATAATTCTGTGACTCAGCCAATGAAGTTTTCCTCCAAGAATCCTGGGCTCTCAAAGTTGCAAACTTTGGATTTCCAGGACTACTGGGATCACCTGCTTTATCATTTAATATACGGTTCTCATCTTCAGAAATTTGAATAGAGTCCTGCCCCAATCTGGCAGGGGGAATCACCTTGTTTGTGGAACTGACAACTATTTATCATGGAGTCTTGGCATCTGGTTAAGTCATTTGCAATTTGTTGCCAGATTTGCCAGCAGGAAAGCTCTTCACGTGATCCTCTGTCTTGAACGGCCCTCAACTCACTTTGATTGTTTTCTTCTAGAGGGACAGAGAATTCAGAGATGTGGACACGTGAAAGCTTTGTTCAAAGATTCAAGATTTTACACTTAAGACACAGTATGGGACTTTAATGAACCTCAGGATGGTTCAGCTTATCTTTCGCACGACAAATGAAGTTCTCTGGTTTATATACTAACAGAAACCAAGAGATGGTCTGTTAAACTCCCAAATACTTAGCATTAATGAAACCCATTTAAAACCAAATGACTACTCGGACATACTATTTCAATCATCTTTTAAAAATTACATGTCATTCCTACCATAACACAGTATCAATAAAGACAAGCATTTTGCTGTGCTCACAGCTTTAACAGTGCCTAGCAGTTAGTCAGGGCTCAAGAAATGCATGCACAGGTGAACTCAGTTTGATTTCTAGGATTCTCTACAATTCTGAATCCCAGGTTAAGTTTGAACCAAGTCAGAGAAGCGAAACAGCTTTTACAAGTCAGGTATCAGATACAGGAAAAGGACTGGAAAGTACAGTTTGGCTTAAGTTGAAAGGCTGCACCCGAGGCGGCAGCACACCAAGGGGGTTAGTGCTGAGGAGGATATGAAAGGGGCTAAAAACCGGGACAGCCCCGGTGGCACAGTGGTTAATAATCTGCCTGCCAGTGCAGGGGACACAGGTTCGAGCCCTGGTCCGGGAAGATCCCACATGCCGCAGAGCAACTAAGCCCGTGAGCCACAACTACTGAGCCCACGTGCCACAACTACTGAAGCCCGCGTTCCTAGAGACCGTGCTCTGAAACAAGAGAAGCCACTGCAATGAGAAGCCTGCGCACCACAACGAAGAGCTGCTCCCACTCACCACAACGAGAGAAAAGCCCATATGCAGCAACCAAGACCCAATGCAACCAACAATTAATTAATTTTAAAAAAGGGTCTAAGAATCAGTGGGGTTAAAAAAAAGCATGAAGACCTATGCACTGGATCCTTCTCAGGCATTTGTGCTGCCTAATATGTTCCTCCACTCCCCCTGCCAAGCAGGAGTCAAAATGTAGAGGCTAGGGAAGAATGCTGTCTCTTTAAAAACAGCATGGAAAATTTTTGGACACAGATACATTGGTCCTTAACAAGAATGAGTTCCAAAGTGAAGAATGGGCTTTATGAGTGAGCTGGGAATAAATTCCATAGCCTGTGATAAGTATTGAGAAGAAACAGACTAGAAACTATTAAAGAATGATCAAAGCACTCAAGGTGACATTATCTAAAATGCCTTCTACAAGATACATACAAATGCACACACACACACACACACAAAATGTTTGTACAGCTAACAAAGATCGATTTCTTATTAGTGAGGTGGGCTTTGGAGGAGGCAAATGGGACGCAGCGGGGCAAATCTTTTAAGGGAAAGGCTAACTCACCAGCTGGCTGTTTTCTGAGACCTGTTCTCCCCTGGTATAAGGGATAAGGAAATAGAAATTTCTTTCCTTCTATGGGAGGGTTACCTAAGAAGTAGACATAAGAATCCTCATTCACAACAGTATTTCCTCCCCAAATGAATTTGCTCTGCTACTGAGAGCTCAAGGAAAGTCACAGGGAAAGCATTTTACTCAGTTTGGTTATAATTACAGGTTCTGTACATATTTTTTGTGCAAGTTGATGAGGGCCAACTTGTACAGAAAGGCAAACACACACATACACACATCATGGGCACCTGAGAAGTTAGAATTAGGCTAGGAATTCATTTGAAGACAAAAAAACATTTAGCAATATCCCTTATTCACTCGGATTTGTTCACCGCCTACTAGCTATTTTCATGGAAGGCTAATTTCTCTATCCATTAACTCATTCGTTTATTCAAGAAATATTTAAGAGTTCCTGTCATGTACCAAGACTATGCTAAGCACTGAGGCTAGTGAGCAATAAACATATAACAGACCGAATTCCTCCTGCACTCCTGGATTACCCTCCAGTGGAAGAAAGAGAGGTGAGAAACAGGTGAACAAAATGTACATGAGTGAAACGCTTAGAGACAAAACAAGGCAGGGCAGAGAGAGTAAGAAAGAGAGGACTGTATTTTCCATAGGGTGGTCAGAGGACAGCCACCTCCTCATCTTTAAGGCGACTGACTGAAAGAAGTAGAGGCCTAAAAGATTACAGGTGAAAGAGTATTCCAGGCAGAGAGAAGGACCAGGAAAAGGCTCTGTGGCAGAAGCATCCTTTGCAGGTCTGGAAAAGATAGGGTAAGAGGGAGGAGAGGTGGTGTATTCAGGGAGGTGGTGGAGAACGAACAGCAGCCCACAGAAGGCTCTAGAAGCCACTTTAAGTGGTTTTTATTCTAAGTAAAAGAAGCCACAAGAGAATTCTGAAACAAGAACATAACCTGACTTAAAGTTACAAAAGATCACTTTGCCACCTAAAGAACAAACTGTGGGAGGAGAAGGGTGGCAACAGGTGACCAGTACAAAGACTATGCAATAATCCTGGAAAGAGATTTCCAACTGGGACCAGGTGATGGACAGCACAGGGCTGGTGAGAAGCAAAACAGATAGAGAGCTAACCACAGGAACTCACGGCTGCTTGGTTCTCACCTAAATTTCTATCTGGGTTGCTGAATTCATCAACCAAAGCCTCTCTTCTCTTTCTATATGTTTTGTATCTCGTTTGAAGAATGAGAACATGCAAAGTCACAAGTTAACATGAACGGGCTAGAGCGAAAGTTTACTAGAAATTTGAGTTCCAACTGCATATTCAAGGTATTGAAAGCTGTGTTTTTCAAACTTTGTATCATGACCCACTGAAGAAACAGCATTTATTTCACAACCTAGATACACAGGTAGAAAAGTATACATTACTAAAACGAAGCTTGAATGACCTATATCTAACCAATGTCTCTTTTCATGAAATCTGTTCCCACTGGCTCTCACACCACTCATGCCATCGCCCAGAGTTTCTGCTGCAATGTGTTGTACTCTTCCTAAGAAACTCTGATATTTTCTATACTATTTTATTTCATTAAAAAGTCACACGTAGGGCTCAATAAATTGGCTTTATGATCCACTAATGGCAGGGAGGGAAATCTGAAGAAGAATACACAAGGTACAGCAAGATACTGCCGATTTACAGTTCTTTTACAAAATAATTGAAAAGGACCTGAAACACACTGTTTGGAAAGACCAGAGACATCCTCTCGTGTCCCACAGGAATTGCAAAAGTCTGGTCCCCAAACTCAGGGAACCACCTCAAGAGGCCCAAAGCCTTGAAACACCAAGGTCACAAAGACACTCGCAGAGAAAGGCTGTCCTCACCCACTGAGACCAGGTTCCCGAAGTGTTCCACCATCACATCCTGGTACAGCTTCCTCTGGGCCGAGTCCAGCAGCCCCAGCTCCTCCTCTGTGAAGGCCACGGCCACGTCCTTGAAGGTCACCGCCTCCTACGACAAACAACACCACCTCAATCTTATACCCAGTGGCCAGTGGAAGAGGGGCAGCCCCGAGGAGACGAGGAGGATGGGAAGTTGCTCCGGCTCCTGTGAGGTGTGCAGACTTCCCAGCACCCCCTCCTTCCATCCTGCCAATGCCACACACTGACTTTCCTCAGCCTCACTGGACGTGCAGCTATGAAAGAGAAAGCTTTGTGTGTTTACCTGGGGCTCTCAGACAACTCATAAGTAAACTCCCTAGAATTCTAACCACTGGATCCTGAACTAAAAAGCTTTCACTGTTTAATTATTATTGCCAAGTGCCCCAGAAACAGTTACCAATTTAGTCCTGGCAGTATTTGATGGCACCTGCTTTCTCACTGAGGTGGGAACCAGCTGAGAAGGAGTGTTATATGTGGAAACTAACCAAAAGGCCATGCCAGGTCTCTGAATGAAAACTCTCTCTTTCCCCGTTTCTGTCTTTCGCTTGAATGCAATACTCTGACTCCAGACCCTTGGTTTTCTGGGTGAGTCTGAGTTGGTTCCTCCTTTTTTCACAACCCCGATTCTTTATATTTAAAACAAAGATGAAACCAAGCACCTCTTTATACAATTGTTCTGAGCTGTCTATGCAGTGACAAGTGCTTTAAGTACCACTGGACTTTTTAAACTAAGGTCATGCATTACTCTGATTAGAAAAAAATATAAGATGGAAAAAGAAACAAACCGGTAAATAAAATACACAAAGGGTCTGACTCAAGCATGGGGAAGACTGAATCTAACTCTGGTCGTGAGAAAACTTCTAACAATACATGATTTTTTCTGCGTGAAGCAGCAGTTTGATCCTGCTGTGCTCTGCCGTATTTGGATATTCTACCAAAAAACATCCAAGGCACCACATGTAAAACATACCTCTTAAATTCTGAATATCTATACCTACTATGTTAAGGGCAAAAAGGGGCAATATTCTTCAGAACAGATATTTTGAGAAAAAGGTTAAATCAGGAACACTGTCACTGTAGTGCTCCTAAAACAGGAGAAGTCTTTAAACTAAATGTCTGTGCATAAAGAATAGTTTAAAGAATAGGTGCAGGGCTCCCCTGGTGGCGCAGTGGTTGAGAGTCCGCCTGCCGATGCAGGGGACACGGGTTCGTGCCCCAGTCCGGGAAGATCCCACATGCCGCGGAGCAGCTGGGCCCGTGAGCCATGGCCGCTGAGCCTGCGCGTCCGGAGCCTGTGCCCCGCAACGGGAGAGGCCACAACAGTGAGAGGCCCGCATACAAGGAAAAAAAAAAAAATAGGTGCATAAGTTTGCAGGAACATGATAAAGCAATTAAAAGTGAATGTTAGCTAGTATTAAATGAAAAAAACAATTTAAAACTGTATCTATGTTATAAATACAAATACACATCCATGAATACATATGATGAAGAGATTACAGAAATATAAAAGCAGCTAATTTGTAAGCAGGTAAGCAGTAGACTGGAAGATGTCCTTCATTTCCCTTAATTTTTCTTTTACTTGTAAAATAAAAAAAAATGATGAAATAAAACAAAAATTAAAACCGAAACCAATTAAATTTAACAGGAATTTTAAAAAAAGCACACATGGCACACTCAGGTCCTCATATGCTTAGACTCTCCTTGAAAGAGAAAACCCATATGGAACTATACCCAATATTTCGTAATAACCTATAAGGGAAAAGAATCTGAAAATATATGTATATATATGTATAACTGAATCACTTTGCTGTACACCTGAAATTAATACATTGTAAATCAACTATACTCCAATCAAAAAAAAAAAAAAGAAAAAGAAAAAAAAGAGGAAAACCTGTGTCCAACCTGAGTACAAAAATGGCGTTTTTAACAGCAAGAAAGGCAAGCTCTACTCACCTGGAATGTGCTCATTTTCTCTCTCCTTCTGGGGCAGTGCAGAGTCCTAGCAAGACAGACAGGGAAAGAAGAAGTCAAACTGGAAACTGGTTTAAAGAAAAAGAAGTCACTAACCCACGTGGTGCTCATTGTGAATTACCAAGGCTCCCAGTCCTCGGGGTGGCTACAGCTGATTATGCTTGATGAGCAGAGCCCCACGCAGATACCAGATGCCCCCGTGAACCCCCTCAGTGGCTGTGTGAGGAATGACCTGCCCAGCCATACACAGTGGCCCCCTCACAGTGTGCCTGCAGCTTCCACAGGGGTCATTCTTATTCTGGGTATGGGGTAAACAGAGACCATGTAAGTCAGAGTAGGTTTTGGAGTCAATATGCATGGGCTCTGATCAGGCTACGCCATTCACTAGCAGTGTCACCCTGGGCAAATTATTCACATCTCTTCGCCTCATTTCTGTCTTCTGCCAGTAGGGGAGAACACGGGCATCCACCTCGTGAGATCGTCATAAGGTAGGAAGCTCTGAGAACACCACTGTCAGGGTTTCTTATTTCTTAGCAACTGCGGTAAAGCAGATGATATTTTAGTTAGAAATTATCCTTAGAGATGTGATTTCTACCAACAGAAGACTGTCAGACATGTGGAGGTCGTACGTTGTTGCCCTGTTATGTGAGAGTCTTTATAGACTTCTGAAAATCTCTGCTTGTCTTCCTAAAGATTTTGTGACTGCAACAATAATATTTAAATTGACATGGACAACTTTTTACAAAAGGTATAAAAATACGTTAAGTTTCTTCTTAAACAGGAAGTACCCTTTTGACAATTATGCACAGAGGTAAAGAGAACTAATAAAAGCCAGGATTCTGCAACAACAATAAAAAATAGTTTGACAGTCCATACCTAATTCAAATGAAAAAAAGACAGGAATCTGAATTGTAATTATATCATTATAAATATAGGAAAGTTTAAGAAATAAACGGGAGACTTCCCTGGTGGTGCAGTGGATAAGACGCCACATTCCCAATGCAGGGGGCCCGGGTTCGATCTAGTACAAAAGATGGCAATGATTCCACTCCCCAAAGCTTGGGAGAGAGATATCTTCACAACTTCTAACGACCTCCATTTTGACTCTACACTTGCTAGCTGTCTTCTGCTCAATTCAGGATTCTGAAAGGGGCCCTGACAGTTGACAATAATTAGTGGGGGAATAAAATCATTGGACTAAGTAGGCCTTTGGTGAATCCAGCTCAGTTTTATCTGTGACATCCAGCAGGGTCAATTTCCTCGGCCTCAGTTTCCAGAAAAGACCCTCTCTTGAGCTTCTCGAATTTTCACGTGCATGTGAATTACTGCGGGATCTTGTTGGAATGCAGCCTCCTGGACCCCCTACGCAGAAATTATAAATCAGAACGTCTCGAATGGGGCTCAAGGCTGGGCATTTCTATCCAAGTGATGCCAATGCCGCTGGTTTGTGGAACACAATTTGAGTAGCACTGCAGTGTAACATCAGTCCCACAAAAAAACAGCCTCCACTACACAGAAACATACACAAAGAGTAACCAGACAAAAAGGCACTAAAACATTAACAACTGTTATCTTTACATCCTAAAGTTACAGATAATTAAAATTTTTCTTTATGTATATATCTGCATTTTTCCATAATGATTATGCTACTTCTATGATATACATATTATTTGAAATAAAATAAATGACCCAGTTGAGAAAACTATCTTAAACACTCATAAAATAGCCTAAACCTTGCTCTCAAGGTCCCCACAATTAAGTCCCAACCTCCTTTCATGATATGATTCTAGCCAGTACCCTATGCTCAAAGAGAATATACCAAAGGGATTAGCAAACTCAGCTGCTGGACTCAAACTGCCTGGGTCCCAACCCCAGCTCTGCCTCCTACCATCTGGGTGAGGATGGGCCAACAGGGTTGTGTTCCCTGCCTTAAAGTAGAGAAAACAGCAGTACCAATTCACAGAGCCACCGCCTGATGGAAATGTGTTCATTTGCATAAAGCTTTTAGAATGGAAATTAGTGACCAAGGCTCAGTTATCATCCTTACCCATGTCTCATACGTTCTACAATTTATAGGAATATCTTAAGTAGAAGAATGCCAAGTCCTACTCACGTGGGGCTCTGCTGCCTCTTCCTCCGTGCAGTGCTTTTTGAGAAGCCAGGGCTGGGGAAGGAAAGGAGACTGTGAAATACCAGGGCTGTGTTTCCATCCCCACTAATTCATACCGCACCCCCTTCCGCCCCTGTACCAGCTAGAAGTTCTCTCCTTCCAAAACAGGCCAGGAGTCCAGGACAATTCAGCTTCCTGGGCTCACAGAATCCCGCTGCGAAATGGGTGCCTCCCGAATTAGCGTAGTATTAATACCAACAATGTATCAGGCAGTTGTAGACCTTTTACTTGTGCTATCTCGTTTCTCCTCACAACACTATATTAACAAGGCATTCCTTTTTCCCCCCTTTTACCGAACAGCAACGGAGGCACAGAGGAGTTAAGCAACTCACCCAGTGTGACGCCGTATGAAGCGGTAGGGCTAGCTCATAGGTGGGGGACGGGGTCAGGTTAGGGGTGAAGAAAACCGGGGAGACCCTCAAACCCCAGGAGGCACGACCTGAGCCCACCCCATCCCGGCTACGTTACCAAACGCAAAGAAGCTCCGCCCGCGGGACGTACATCACCACTCCAGGCCCTCAAACCTCCGCTTTTAGCCGCTCCTCCTCTTTCTCCCCAAATGAAAGGTCTGCAAAGGGGAAGCTTGAATGGGTCGTGAAGAGCGGACCTGAAACACCGTCACCAGGCAGAACATGGCTGCTACGTGTCCTCCTGGGGCGGAAGTGCCTGCGACTAACCCGGAACTCCTGGACCATATTTCCCAGAATTCCGCGGGTAAACCTTTACAGCGAGGCGTTACTGTAGCTGCAGTATATGGGACTACACGAGTTTACGAGCTCTGGACTACATGTCCCAGAATGCAAGGGTGGGTGCGGGGGTGTCTACCGGCACGAGCTCTGTACTACATGTTTTCACTTTTCGGAATCCCTGAGAAGGTCTCAGGCCTTCTTGCCGTTCTACTGTGTAGGCCTCAGAAGAGTGTAGATTCTGTTCATTGAAAGGCGTACAAACTCAGTCGAATTTTGGACGTCTTCAAGAGGCTAAGCGACATAAAAGCATTAACAGCCACGAAGGCTTCCTGGTAAACCCCAAAGAGTTTCACCATTGGAATAAGGGGAGAAGGAAACTGGGCTTTCTTTGGCAGGGACTGAAGCCAAACGCCAAAACACCTCATTCCCTGAAATTGTGTAAAGGTGAACGTGTTTTGTTAGCATCTTACAACCCGTGCAGAAGCAAGGGAAAATCCTTTCTAGAGACAGACATCAACATCCTAGGTCTCAAGTTATTTCTGTAATTATAAAATCTGTGACATTGCTATTTGACCAAGTGAACTTTAAGGGGAAGGAAAAAGCACTACTTGACATACGGAGGGACACTTCACAGTCATAAAAGTTTCAAATTCTCAGAAACTAATAACTTCAGCTGATACTTTATAAAGCAAACATTGACAGAACCATGAAGAGAAACATTCAAATTCATAATTGGATCTGGAGATTGGAACACATACATAGAGGGAAATGTTGAGCCTTAAAAGCATATATTAAAGTAGAAAGGGGGGCTTCCCTGGTGGCGCAGTGGTTGAGAGTCCGCCTGCCGATGCAGGGGACACGGGCTCGTGCCCTGGTCCGGGAAGATCCCACATACCACGGAGCAGCTGGGCCCGTGAGCCATGGCCGCTGAGCCTGGGCGTCCGGAGCCTGTGCTCCGCAACGGGAGAGGCCACAACAGTGAGAGGCCCGCGTACAGCAAGGAAAACAAAAACAAAACAAAACAAAACAAATAAAGTAGAAAGGAAGTTGAAAATTGATTCAGAAAACATCCATTTCAGGAAATTAATAAATGAATAATAAAACTGAAGAAGGCAGATGGAAAAATATAAGATCAGATGAATGAAATACAAAAATAAAGTAGATCCCACACACACCCACAAAACAGAAATTAAAGAAAAAAACAAAACAAACAAAAAAAGATCATCCATAGTATAAACAAAGATTTTTTCAAAAATGTGTTCCAAATTCTTTCAGGAAAATATCCTCCAAGAACTATTCCTGACTTAAGCCAACATAGCACACAGGATTTCTTTCCACTACAAGGAAAGTGAAATCTTGGATATAGCATGATGAAATACGGTAACATGATTAAGTTTTATTTATTCACCTCCTGTTCCCTATGGCACCCTCCACTCCCTTCTCTACCCCGTAAGCTACCATTCTAATTTGTTTGATGTGTTTTCTTTTGGGTGTGTTCTTGTGCAAAATGTGCACTTGTGTATATTTTCAATTCATATAAATAATATTGTGTCATAAAATTCATTCTGGTGTTTATTTCCTTCATTCAGGAGTATATTTTTAAGATTCACCCATCCAGGCTTCCCTGGTGGCACAGTGGTTGAGAGTCTGCCTGCCGATGCAGGGGACGCGGGTTCATGCCCCAGTCTGGGAAAATCCCACATGCCGTGGAGCGGCTGGGCCCGTGAGCCATGGCTGCTGAGCCTGCACGTCCGGAGCCTGTGCTCCGCAGCGGGAGAGGCCACAACAGCGAGAGGCCCACGTACCGCAGAAAAACAAACAAACAAACAAAAACATTCACCCCTCTATCTAATTTGTTTCATAGAGTTCCATTTTCTGCACCCACATTTTACCTGTACTCTTCCAACTGCCATGCCAATGATAATAAAATAAACATCTTCTTACATTTGTTTATAGACGTATCTGAGAATTTCTTTGGAACACATACCCGAGTGAAATTATTTCATAGCAAATATGTATACTTTAATAATATAGCCAGATTGACTTCCTGAACGGCTACACCAGTCCAGATTACCAAAGAGTTGCACGTCAGGTTTTTGTGCAACCACTTACCTTCATTTGGACGACTCATCACCGTTTTGCTAGTGTATTAAATGTATAGTAGTATCTTTAGTTAAATTTCTCTGATTTCTAATAAGTTTGATCTTTTTTTCAAATGCTTGGTAGCTTCATCTATAAGTGTCTACTTACAACTTTTGCCCCATTTTCTAATGTGGATGCTATCTTTTTCTTCCTCATTTCTATTACATATTCTGATTATTAATACCTTTTCAGTTTTACCAATTACAAGTATCCTTTCCTAATTGGGCACGTGTTTCTAAAATTTTTCTATTGTGTTCTTCATGGAATAGAAATCTTTAATTATAAGATAATAAACCAATAATTTCTTAACATCTGTGCTTCTGAAACTCCTCAGGTGAAAAAATATATTTCTACCTTTTAAAAATTAACTTTCTAGACTTATCTTTCACATGTAGGTCCTTTAAATATTTTGGAGTCTATTTATGTACATTTTATTACAGGGGATCCACTTTTATTTTTCTCCAAGAGAAATTCTTAAAAATAGTGATATTCATGGCTTGAAGATTCAATATTACAAAGATATCAGTAATCCTCAAAATGATCTATAGGCTCAATCAAACCCCAATAAAAACATCAGCATTTTTTCCCTTGGAAATTGATGAGATGTTTACAAATATTATGTGGGAAAGCAAAGAGCTACAAGAAGAGCTGGGGGCTTCCCTGGTGGCGCAGTGGTTGAGAATCTGCCTGCTAATGCAGGGGACACGGGTTTGAGCCCTGGTCTGGGAAGATCCCACATGCCACGGAGCAACTAGGCCCGTGAGCCACGTACTGAGCCTGCGCGTCTGGAGCCTGTGCTCCCCAACAAGAGGCCGTGATAGTGAGGCCCACGCACCACGATGAGGAGTGGCCCCCGCTTGCCACAACTAAAGAAAGCCCTCGCACAGAAACGAAGACCCAACACAGCAAAAATAAGTAAATAAACTCCTACCCCCAACATCTAAAAAAACATAAAAATAAAAAATAAAAGAAGAGCTGGGGCAATCTGAAAGAAGAATGAAAAGAAAGATATTAGTCACATTAAACCTTACTATAAATCTACAATATAAGATAGTCTGGTGTTTGCTCAAGGATAGACAAGATAATAGACATCAAAATCCATGTTGAAACAGACATTATAACAACGTGTAAAAAGAAAACACTGCAGGGAGCTCCCTGGTGGTCTAGTGGTAAGGATTTGGCGCTTTCACTGTGGTGACCCTGGTTCAATCCCTGGTCAGGGAACTGAGATCCTGCAAGCCACGCAGCACGGCCAAAAGAAAAAAGAAAGAAAAGAAAACACTGCAGCAGAGTGGGGGAAGAACTCTTGTTAATACAGTTGATCCTTGAACTAGGGTTCAAGGGGGTTAGGGGTGCCAACCCTCTGCTAAGTTGAAAATCCAAGTATAACTTATAGCCAGTCCTCTGTACGTACATGGTTTCTCCATAATCGGCAATTCTGCATCTGAGGATTGAACCAACCTTGGATCGTGTAGTAGTGCAGTATTTACTATTCAAAAAAATCCTCGTATAAGTGCACTTGTGTAGTTTAAACCCATGTTGTCCAAGGGTCAACTATTGGTTCTCAGTCAGCTGGATATCCATATGGGAAAAATATTAATCATTACTGCATAGGATATAAAAATATAAATTCCAGAAGATCTGCAGACTTAAATTTGAAAAGTAAACAATGATGCTTTAGGAAAGAAACGTAAGATAACAGCCTTTTTGCCTTGGAGTAGGAAGAATTTCTTAAGACCAAAAAAATCACCAACTGTGAAAGAAAAAATTGAAAAATTGGACTATTTCAAAGTTAAGAAACACCGTAAACCCAAACGCAGCACTCTTGGGCCAAAAGTGAGAGAGATTTTAAAAACATCTATGGAATAAAAGACTCAGATGCATCCCTCATGCCCATGCATTCTTCAAGGGTCAACTGTCTCTACCAAAGTTGAACATATACCCTATAACCCTTTGGTTCCACCCATAGAAATATCCCTCAAACAAGTGCACAAGGCACATTCTAGATTGCTCACATCACCACTAACTGTGATAGCCAAGAATGGGGAAGTACCCAATACCCACCAATAATGGGATTAATAAATAGATTTTGATATGTTTACACACTGCAATAATATCCACCAATGAAAATGAATCAACGGTATCCACTCCCATCAATATGGATAAATGTCATGGATATACTGTGGAGCAAATGAAGCCAACACAAAATAGCACCTATTACATGACTCCATTTATATCAAGTACAAAATAGGCTAAGTGAATCTACACCATTACAAATTAGTGGCTACCATATGGAAAGGAAGGTTACTAGAAAGAGCCAAAAAGGGATGCTTCTAGGGTTTGGGGTTTGTCCTGGTCCTCCAAGAACTAGACGGCAAAGTGCTGAGAAAGACTTTAATGAACAAATATTTCATTGGGGGAAACATCGGAGAGAAAATGGCAGGGAGCTCTGGAAGGCTGGCAGAACTATCAGCGCATAGTGCAAGTCTGACCCTGAGTGAAGATTTGGAAGAAAGATTTGGTAAATCATCCGAGACTGCCTTGTCATCTACGTAAAATCCTTCAAGGCTGTCAGAGTCCTTGAAAAAAGGTCACTGGACAGAGGAATCCTGGTCTCCAAGAAATGGCCTGCCTTAGGATCCCTGCTGTGCTGACTAGGAGCAATCAGGGGCAAGGCCGGCCTCCAGGCAAACGTGGTGATGGATTTAAGAGCAGCAGCTGGGACCTTTGGCCAGTTATGCTCCCTGTGGTCATAACTGTGAAACAGGAGACTCTCAACGTGGATGCTTCCTTGTGATAAGATCTGGTTGTTTATTTCTGTCAGAAATAATCCTGAAGCAACGTTGCGTCCTTCTCAGTATATCATACCCCAGAGATCTAAAACGTTCGTTTGTTCTGTTATTGATAATGTTCACCTCTTGGCTAAGGTAGTGTTCACCAAATTTATACCTACTGTATTTCTTGTTGTGATCAATACTTCGTGGAGAGATATTTGGGGTTTTGTAGCATCCTGCTCCTTGTAAACTTTCAACCAGTAGTTTTATAATTCATTGATTACTCTTGCCAGAACCTATCATTACTATGATGGTTGTAAATAATGATTTTTACATTACGTCATTCCTTCTATATGTTTATGGTTTGGCATTCTATTATGAGAGCCCTTCCTTCCCTCCCTTCCTCTTTTTTTATTCATATTCTGTATGATAATTATTTATTTTAGGGTCAAATTGCTCAGATTTACCCAGTGTGAGTCTCTTCAAGCTGGATCTTTTTACACGTCCCACCACTCTTTCCTACTTTCTGGCACAGTAAATTTTCTCCAGGATCATTCTACACTTTCCTTGCTCCAGCCCTGAAATAGAAACGTGGATATACATGCTTACATACATCACATACACATGTGTGTGTTTGTATATCCTCGCACTTCCATATCTACTTCTGTAAATACCTAGCACGTGCACTCACTCCCTCTCTCTCTCTACAGATGGGTGGACGGATGGATGGATGGGTAGACAGATCTGTATAAATAACTTATGGTCAGACTTCCATATCCGTGGTTCCTCTGTATCTGCAATTCTGCAACCATGGGTTCAACCAACCACAGATCATGTAGTACTGTAGTAATTACTATTAAAAAAAAAACCCTGCATATAAGTGGACCTGCCCAGTTCAAACCCATATTGTTCAAGGGTCAACTGTAACTTGCTAAATAAAGCCCTTTAACCAACTATATTAAAAATACCACCATTGGTCTGCGTATGGAATGCCATCCAAACCTGCTTTGTCCTTACTGGTGCCACATCCAGAGGGTCCTCTGCTATTATGCTCAGTTCTCTCCTCATGTGCATCTTTTCAACAAGAGAAACTTTTTTTTTTAAACCTCCACAATGTAGGTATATCCACTTTTGTTTCTAGCTCCAGGATTTTCCCTCTCCCTATTATGGATCTGTAGTTAAAGCACAGCATAAATAAGAAAGCTTCAACTGTTGAAACTCATGAATTTTTCTGTGTATGCAAAATAATCTGAGAACTGTTTTGTTTTTGAAATTGGCTTCCAGAGTTCATACCATAATTTTGATCTTATATGCCTTATGACAATATAGAACAATCATATGAGGTCTTAACTGCAAGGGATAATTATTTAATACTTTTTCAAATTCTATTAAAATAATTTCCTGCTTTGGCAATACCCACTATTCAATGAAAAAAATATAACATGAAGTTATAAAATGGAAAAATATCACAAAATGCTCCTTGCCTAGGAAAACCACTCTGGAAGAGTATCCCTTTACACATGATCTTATGCATGTACACATACATGTGTGCACATGCACACATACACAAACACTAACAAAGATTTATGGTTGATTATACTATGAAGGCTACAATCTGTGACCTCTCAAAGCCCATATTGTGTATCTCCTGCGATTATGATATGTCATAAATTTTTAAAATAAATTTTTTATTTAATTTATTTATTTTGGGCTGCATTGGGTCTTCGTTGCTGCGTGCGGGCTTTCTCTAGTTGCAGTGAGTGTGGGCTACTCTTCGTTGCGGTGCGCGGGCTTCTCATTGCAGTGGCTTCTCTTGTTGCGGAGCACAGGCTCTAAGCACGTAGGCTTCAGTTGTTGAGGCACACAGCCTCAGTAGTTGTGGCACACGGGCTTAGTTGCTCCACAGCATGTGGGATCTTCCTGGACCAGGGCTCGAACCCGTGTCCCCTGCATTGGCAGGCGAATTCTTAGCCACTGTACCACCAGGGAAGTCCCTGTCATCATTTCACCGGCTTCAGATTAATATAGGAATCTATCAAAACTCAAATTCTTACAGCTGTACACTAATTTCCATTAAAAAATTTAGTGACATCATTGATGTGGTGTTCATCTTTTTGGTATTTTAATCTCACAATCAATAACTTCCAATTATATGATTTCTAAATCAAAGAGATCTAATATATTCTGATATATATACTCCTTTCCTGAAACCATGCTTTACTGCAACCAATAGGGAAAAGCACATAAATGTCAGTCTTGTCTCAATAATACACTGGATAATTTTATCAGATTCCTACAAGTTTTCTGGGTATTTGCCTCATGGAGGTGGGGGAAGAATATGGCATAGCCCCTACCTGAGAACTTTAGAAGAAATGCTACAATAATTAGAAGGCAAACATTCCAAAGTCTGGATGAAAATGCAGAGAATTAGAAATCAGTAAGTTCAAGGTCAACTAAAAATTTTTTTTTCTAGGGACAAACAATTTTTGTGACACTTTCAAAGTGTTACAGTAAACCCTGCCTTAATATTGACAGACAAAAAATCAATTGTATACTATGCAGTTACTGTTGTTGCAAAGTTAATCATGTTTTTTCACTCTGTACCATCAGAAAAAAAAAATCACAAGGTAGTTCAATTTCTACTGAACACAGTCCTTGGAAAACTAGACGGCGTCTCAAATAACCACCCAACTTGAGAACAGAGGCTGCGGGAGGCAAGGAGCCAGTTGCGATAGGCTAATAGCATATTAATATTGAAGATTGGGGGGCTTCCCTTCCCTGGTGGCGTAGTGGTTAAGAATCTGCCTGCCAATGCAGGGGACACGGGTTTGAGCCCTGGTCCAGGAAGATCCCACATGCTGCACAGCAGCTCAGCCGCGTGCCACAACTACTGAAGCCTGCACACCTAGAGCCCGTGCTCCACAAAGAGAAGCCACTGCAATGAGAAGCCCACACACTGCAATGAAAAGTAGCCCCCACTCACTGCAACTAGAGAAAGCCTGCGTGCAGCAATAAAGACCCAAGGCAGCCAAAAATAAATTAAAAAAATATATATTGCAGATTGGTTTTCTGCAGTGGTTTTCAGTATTTCAACAAAAGTTCATGTCCTGAATTAATTTTATTTTGCAGGTTTCCCCATCTGGATACAACTTTCATGTATTATACATTTCCCCCTTTTGGTTTATTTAAAACACAAGTACTGAGCACACCTAAAAGCACTAGTCAATGATAAGGTTGTGTACATTCAGCAGCCAAGTCCCTGCCCTCATGGAGCGCACATTCTCATGGACATCAATTTTGACTAGCTCATCCTTACACTTTTGTTAAAGCCCAGACCAAACTCTTTTCCTTTCTAAGTGCTATCTCCTAAGTGACATCTGATAAATGTCAAAGTTCTGAATGCAGCCCTTACTGCACCACTCAGAAGGGATCTCTGCTGTGTGCTCTGCTGAACACTAGGATCTGTTTAGCTACTGCTTCAACACCAACTAAGTTAAAATACTTTCTCTCCTATGAGACCTGACGCTTGCAAGAATTCACGTTGCACGTGAGTTTTCTGAAAACAACATTTTGTAGAACTTCTATCCTCTGACAGTTCCTTGATGTTCTTACCACTCTCGCTGCTTTCATAAAATGTGTCCCCAGTATGCATTTTGTGATGACTTATAAGATTGGAGCGCCAACTGAAGCTCTTACCACAGGTCTCACACTTGTAAGGCTTCTCCCCTGTGTGCACTCTTTGATGAGACTGTAGCTGTGAAGGCCGACTGAAGACCTTACTGCATCTGTCACATCTGTACGGCTTCTCTCCAGTGTGGACGCTTTGATGAAGCTGAAGACTTGAGGCCTGAATGAAGTGCTTCCCACACTCCCCACACTTATATGGTTTCTCTCCTGTGTGGACCCTCTGATGCATGTCGAGGTTCAGGCTCCACTTGAAGCCCTTCCCACACTCCTCACATTTGTATGGCTTTTCTCCAGTGTGGACTTTTTGATGGGCTTGAAGGTGTGAACTCCGACCAAAGCTCTTCCCACACTCTTCACATTTGAATGGTTTTTCTCTGCTGTGGACTCTCTCATGGGCCAGAAGATTTGAGGCCTGCCTGAAGACTTTCCCACACTCCTCACAATTATACGGTTTCTCTCCGGTGTGGATTCTGCAATGAATTTTAAGATCTGCTCTACGACTGAATCCCTTCCCACACTCTTCACATTTGTATGGTTTCTCACCGGTATGGATCAGCTGGTGGATCTGAAGTCGTGAACTCTGATTGAAGCCCTGCCCACACTCCTCACACTTGTAAGGTTTCTCTACACTGTGGGCCTTCTGATGGATTTGAAGATATGAACTCTGACGGAAGCCCTTCCCACATACCTCACATTTATAGGGCTTCTCCCCTGTGTGGACAACCAGATGAACTTGATAATGGGAGTTCCTCCTGAAGCTCTTCCCACACTCCTTACAGTTGTATGGTTTCTCTCCTGTATGGACTCTTTGATGTGCCTGAAGGTTTGAACTCAGAGTAAAGCCTTTACCACACACATTACGTATGTATGATTTCTCTCCAGTGTGGACTCCCTGATGGGCCTGAAGACTTGAAGGCCGACTAAAGCCTTTCCCACATTCCTCACATTTGTAGGGTTTTTCTCCTGTGTGGACCCTCTGATGAATGTATAGATTTGAGCTACAAATGAAGCCCTTCCCACACTCCTCACATTTGTACGGTTTCTCTCCCGTATGGACGCTCTGATGGGACTGAAGGTGTGAATTCCGACTGAAGCTCTTATCACATGTGTCACATTTGAATGCTTTCTCCCCAGTGTGGACTCTCTGATGGTCCTGAAGGTGAGAGGCCTGACTGAAGGCCCTCCCACACTCCTCACAATTATAAGGTTTCTCTCCCGTGTGGACTTTACAATGAATAGTTAAGTGCTGACCTACGACTGAAGCCTTTCCCACATTCCCCACATTTGAATGGTTTCTCTACAGTGTGGACTTTCTGAGGAGTCTGCAGCTGGGAGCTCTGACTGAACTCCTTGCCACACTCATCACACTCACTGTGTTCTCCTCCCACGTGAACTCTCTGATGAATATGAAGAACCGAGCTGTAACGGAAGCCTTTTCCACACTCACTGCACGTATGAGACTTCTCTTTTGAGTGTAATTGCTGGTGAAGATCAAAGGTGGAGAGATCGGTGAAGGTTTCTTTACATTCATTACACTGGTAAGGTTTTTGTCCCGTGTGAATCATAGTATTCTGATCCAGTGTTGAAACCCTCGTGCTATCTTTTCTATAATCACTGTAGCCGTAAGGTTTTTGACCCTTGTGTACTCCATGAGCATCAAGGTGATGTGAAATCCAACTGATGGTGTCAACATCCTCTTTACACTGACACAGTTTATTTTTCATGGAAATTTGCTGGTGTCTATTCTGATAATTCTGTGACTCAGCCAATGAAGTTTTCCTCCAAGAATCCTGGGCTCTCAAAGTTGCAAACCTTGGATTTCCAGGACTACTGGGATCACCTGCTTTATCATTTAATATACGGTTCTCATCTTCAGAAATTTGAATAGAGTCCTGCCCCAATCTGGCAGGGGGAATCACCTTGTTTGTGGAACTGACAACTATTTATCATGGAGTCTTGGCATCTGGTTAAGTCATTTGCAATTTGTTGCCAGATTTGCCAGCAGGAAAGCTCTTCACGTGATCCTCTGTCTTGAACGGCCCTCAACTCACTTTGATTGTTTTCTTCTAGAGGGACAGAGAATTCAGAGATGTGGACACGTGAAAGCTTTGTTCAAAGATTCAAGATTTTACACTTAAGACACAGTATGAGACTTTAATGAACCTCAGGATGGTTCAGCTTATCTTTCGCACGACAAATGAAGTTCTCTGGTTTATATACTAACAGAAACCAAGAGATGGTCTGTTAAACTCCCAAATACTTAGCATTAATGAAACCCATTTAAAACCAAATGACTACTCGGACATACTATTTCAATCATCTTTCAAAAATTACATGTCATTCCTACCATAACACAGTATCAATAAAGACAAGCATTTTGCTGTGCTCACAGCTTTAACAGTGCCTAGCAGTTAGTCAGGGCTCAAGAAATGCATGCACAGGTGAACTCAGTTTGATTTCTAGGATTCTCTACAATTCTGAATCCCAGGTTAAGTTTGAACCAAGTCAGAGAAGCGAAACAGCTTTTACAAGTCAGGTATCAGATACAGGAAAAGGACTGGAAAGTACAGTTTGGCTTAAGTTGAAAGGCTGCACCCGAGGCGGCAGCACACCAAGGGGGTTAGTGCTGAGGAGGATATGAAAGGGGCTAAAAACCGGGACTGCCCCGGTGGCACAGTGGTTAATAATCTGCCTGCCAGTGCAGGGGACACAGGTTCGAGCCCTGGTCCGGGAAGATCCCACATGCCGCAGAGCAACTAAGCCCGTGAGCCACAACTACTGAGCCCACGTGCCACAACTACTGAAGCCCGCGTTCCTAGAGACCGTGCTCTGAAACAAGAGAAGCCACTGCACTGAGAAGCCTGCGCACCACAACGAACAGCTGCTCCCACTCACCACAACGAGAGAAAAGCCCATATGCAGCAACCAAGACCCAATGCAACCAACAATTAATTAATTTTAAAAAAGGGTCGGCCTCCCTGGTGGCGCAGTGGTTGAGAGTCCGCCTGCCGATGCAGGGGATGCGGGTTCGTGCCCCGGTCTGGGAGGATCCCATATGCCGCGGAGCGGCTGGGCCCGTGAGCCATGGCCGCTGAGCCTGCGCATCCGGAGCCTGTGCTCCGCAACGGGAGAGGCCACAACAGTGAGAGGCCCGCGTACGGGGAAAAAAAAAAAAAAAGGGTCTAAGAATCAGTGGGGTTAAAAAAAAGCATGAAGACCTATGCACTGGATCCTTCTCAGGCATTTGTGCTGCCTAATATGTTCCTCCACTCCCCCTGCCAAGCAGGAGTCAAAATGTAGAGGCTAGGGAAGAATGCTGTCTCTTTAAAAACAGCATGGAAAATTTTTGGACACAGATACATTGGTCTTTAACAAGAATGAGTTCCAAAGTGAAGAATGGGCTTTATGAGTGAGCTGGGAATAAATTCCATAGCCTGTGATAAGTATTGAGAAGAAACAGACTAGAAACTATTAAAGAATGATCAAAGCACTCAAGGTGACATTATCTAAAATGCCTTCTACAAGATACATACAAATGCACACACACACACACACAAAATGTTTGTACAGCTAACAAAGATCGATTTCTTATTAGTGAGGTGGGCTTTGGAGGAGGCAAATGGGACGCAGCGGGGCAAATCTTTTAAGGGAAAGGCTAACTCACCAGCTGGCTGTTTTCTGAGACCTGTTCTCCCCTGGTATAAGGGATAAGGAAATAGAAATTTCTTTCCTTCTATGGGAGGGTTACCTAAGAAGTAGACATAAGAATCCTCATTCACAACAGTATTTCCTCCCCAAATGAATTTGCTCTGCTACTGAGCGCTCAAGGAAAGTCACAGGGAAAGCATTTTACTCAGTTTGGTTATAATTACAGGTTCTGTACATATTTTTTGTGCAAGTTGATGAGGGCCAACTTGTACAGAAAGGCAAACACACACATACACACATCATGGGCACCTGAGAAGTTAGAATTAGGCTAGGAATTCATTTGAAGACAAAAAAACATTTAGCAATATCCCTTATTCACTCGGATTTGTTCACCGCCTACTAGCTATTTTCATGGAAGGCTAATTTCTCTATCCATTAACTCATTCGTTTATTCAAGAAATATTTAAGAGTTCCTGTCATGTACCAAGACTATGCTAAGCACTGAGGCTAGTGAGCAATAAACATATAACAGACCGAATTCCTCCTGCACTCCTGGATTACCCTCCAGTGGAAGAAAGAGAGGTGAGAAACAGGTGAACAAAATGTACATGAGTGAAACGCTTAGAGACAAAACAAGGCAGGGCAGAGAGAGTAAGAAAGAGAGGACTGTATTTTCCATAGGGTGGTCAGAGGACAGCCACCTCCTCATCTTTAAGGTGACTGACGGAAAGAAGTAGAGGCCTAAAAGATTACAGGTGAAAGAGTATTCCAGGCAGAGAGAAGGACCAGGAAAAGGCTCTGTGGCAGAAGCATCCTTTGCAGGTCTGGAAAAGATAGGGTAAGAGGGAGGAGAGGTGGTGTATTCAGGGAGGTGGTGGAGAACGAACAGCAGCCCACAGAAGGCTCTAGAAGCCACTTTAAGTGGTTTTTATTCTAAGTAAAAGAAGCCACAAGAGAATTCTGAAACAAGAACATAACCTGACTTAAAGTTACAAAAGATCACTTTGCCACCTAAAGAACAAACTGTGGGAGGAGAAGGGTGGCAACAGGTGACCAGTACAAAGACTATGCAATAATCCTGGAAAGAGATTTCCAACTGGGACCAGGTGATGGACAGCACAGGGCTGGAGAGAAGCAAAACAGATAGAGAGCTAACCACAGGAACTCACGGCTGCTTGGTTCTCACCTAAATTTCTATCTGGGTTGCTGAATTCATCAACCAAAGCCTCTCTTCTCTTTCTATATGTTTTGTATCTCGTTTGAAGAATGAGAACATGCAAAGTCACAAGTTAACATGAACGGGCTAGAGCGAAAGTTTACTAGAAATTTGAGTTCCAACTGCATATTCAAGGTATTGAAAGCTGTGTTTTTCAAACTTTGTATCACGACCCACTGAAGAAACAGCATTTATTTCACAACCTAGATACACAGGTAGAAAAGTATACATTACTAAAACGAAGCTTGAATGACCTATATCTAACCAATGTCTCTTTTCATGAAATCTGTTCCCACTGGCTCTCACACCACTCATGCCATCGCCCAGAGTTTCTGCTGCAATGTGTTGTACTCTTCCTAAGAAACTCTGATATTTTCTATACTATTTTATTTCATTAAAAAGTCACACGTAGGGCTCAGTAAATTGGCTTTATGATCCACTAATGGCAGGGAGGGAAATCTGAAGAAGAATACACAAGGTACAGCAAGATACTGCCGATTTACAGTTCTTTTACAAAATAATTGAAAAGGACCTGAAACACACTGTTTGGAAAGACCAGAGACATCCTCTCGTGTCCCACAGGAATTGCAAAAGTCTGGTCCCCAAACTCAGGGAACCACCTCAAGAGGCCCAAAGCCTTGAAACACCAAGGTCACAAAGACACTCGCAGAGAAAGGCTGTCCTCACCCACTGAGACCAGGTTCCCGAAGTGTTCCACCATCACATCCTGGTACAGCTTCCTCTGGGCCGAGTCCAGCAGCCCCAGCTCCTCCTCTGTGAAGGCCACGGCCACGTCCTTGAAGGTCACCGCCTCCTACGACAAACAACACCACCTCAATCTTATACCCAGTGGCCAGTGGAAGAGGGGCAGCCCCGAGGAGACGAGGAGGATGGGAAGTTGCTCCGGCTCCTGTGAGGTGTGCAGACTTCCCAGCACCCCCTCCTTCCATCCTGCCAATGCCACACACTGACTTTCCTCAGCCTCACTGGACGTGCAGCTATGAAAGAGAAAGCTTTGTGTGTTTACCTGGGGCTCTCAGACAACTCATAAGTAAACTCCCTAGAATTCTAACCACTGCATCCTGAACTAAAAAGCTTTCACTGTTTAATTATTATTGCCAAGTGCCCCAGAAACAGTTACCAATTTAGTCCTGGCAGTATTTGATGGCACCTGCTTTCTCACTGAGGTGGGAACCAGCTGAGAAGGAGTGTTATATGTGGAAACTAACCAAAAGGCCATGCCAGGTCTCTGAATGAAAACTCTCTCTTTCCCCGTTTCTGTCTTTCGCTTGAATGCAATACTCTGACTCCAGACCCTTGGTTTTCTGGGTGAGTCTGAGTTGGTTCCTCCTTTTTTCACAACCCCGATTCTTTATATTTAAAACAAAGATGAAACCAAGCACCTCTTTATACAATTGTTCTGAGCTGTCTATGCAGTGACAAGTGCTTTAAGTACCACTGGACTTTTTAAACTAAGGTCATGCATTACTCTGATTAGAAAAAAATATAAGATGGAAAAAGAAACAAACCAGTAAATAAAATACACAAAGGGTCTGACTCAAGCATGGGGAAGACTGAATCTAACTCTGGTCGTGAGAAAACTTCTAACAATACATGATTTTTTCTGCGTGAAGCAGCAGTTTGATCCTGCTGTGCTCTGCCGTATTTGGATATTCTACCAAAAAACATCCAAGGCACCACATGTAAAACATACCTCTTAAATTCTGAATACCTAAACCTACTATGTTAAGGGCAAAAAGGGGCAATATTCTTCAGAACAGATATTTTGAGAAAAAGGTTAAATCAGGAACACTGTCACTGTAGTGCTCCTAAAACAGGAGAAGTCTTTAAACTAAATGTCTGTGCATAAAGAATAGTTTAAAGAATAGGTGCAGGGCTCCCCTGGTGGCGCAGTGGTTGAGAGTCCGCCTGCCGATGCAGGGGACACGGGTTCGTGCCCCGGTCCGGGAAGATCCCACATGCCGCGGAGCAGCTGGGCCCGTGAGCCATGGCCGCTGAGCCTGCGCGTCCGGAGCCTGTGCCCCGCAACGGGAGAGGCCACAACAGTGAGAGGCCCGCATACCAGAAAAAAAAAAAAATAGGTGCATAAGTTTGCAGGAACATGATAAAGCAATTAAAAGTGAATGTTAGCTAGTATTAAATGAAAAAAACAATTTAAAACTGTATCTATGTTATAAATACAAATACACATCCATGAATACATATGATGAAGAGATTACAGAAATATAAAAGCAGCTAATTTGTAAGCAGGTAAGCAGTAGACTGGAAGATGTCCTTCATTTCCCTTAATTTTTCTTTTACTTGTAAAATAAAAAAAAATGATGAAATAAAACAAAAATTAAAACCGAAACCAATTAAATTTAACAGGAATTTTAAAAAAAGCACACATGGCACACTCAGGTCCTCATATGCTTAGACTCTCCTTGAAAGAGAAAACCCATATGGAACTATACCCAATATTTTGTAATAACCTATAAGGGAAAAGAATCTGAAAATATATGTATATATATGTATAACTGAATCACTTTGCTGTACACCTGAAATTAATACATTGTAAATCAACTATACTCCAATCAAAAAAAAAAAAGAAAAAGAAAAAAAAGAGGAAAACCTGTGTCCAACCTGAGTATAAAAATGGCGTTTTTAACAGCAAGAAAGGCAAGCTCTACTCACCTGGAATGTGCTCATTTTCTCTCTCCTTCTGGGGCAGTGCAGAGTCCTAGCAAGACAGACAGGGAAAGAAGAAGTCAAACTGGAAACTGGTTTAAAGAAAAAGAAGTCACTAACCCACGTGGTGCTCATTGTGAATTACCAAGGCTCCCAGTCCTCGGGGTGGCTACAGCTGATTATGCTTGATGAGCAGAGCCCCACGCAGATACCAGATGCCCCCGTGAACCCCCTCAGTGGCTGTGTGAGGAATGACCTGCCCAGCCATACACAGTGGCCCCCTCACAGTGTGCCTGCAGCTTCCACAGGGGTCATTCTTATTCTGGGTATGGGGTAAACAGAGACCATGTAAGTCAGAGTAGGTTTTGGAGTCAATATGCATGGGCTCTGATCAGGCTACGCCATTCACTAGCAGTGTCACCCTGGGCAAATTATTCACATCTCTTCGCCTCAGTTCTGTCTTCTGCCAGTAGGGGAGAACACGGGCATCCACCTCGTGAGATCGTCATAAGGTAGGAAGCTCTGAGAACACCACTGTCAGGGTTTCTTATTTCTTAGCAACTGCGGTAAAGCAGATGATATTTTAGTTAGAAATTATCCTTAGAGATGTGATTTCTACCAACAGAAGACTGTCAGACATGTGGAGGTCGTACGTTGTTGCCCTGTTATGTGAGAGTCTTTATAGACTTCTGAAAATCTCTGCTTGTCTTCCTAAAGATTTTGTGACTGCAACAATAATATTTAAATTGACATGGACAACTTTTTACAAAAGGTATAAAAATACGTTAAGTTTCTTCTTAAACAGGAAGTACCCTTTTGACAATTATGCACAGAGGTAAAGAGAACTAATAAAAGCCAGGATTCTGCAACAACAATAAAAAATAGTTTGACAGCCCATACCTAATTCAAATGAAAAAAAGACAGGAATCTGAATTGTAATTATATCATTATAAATATAGGAAAGTTTAAGAAATAAATGGGAGACTTCCCTGGTGGTGCAGTGGATAAGACGCCACATTCCCAATGCAGGGGGCCCGGGTTCGATCTAGTACAAAAGATGGCAATGATTCCACTCCCCAAAGCTTGGGAGAGAGATATCTTCACAACTTCTAACGACCTCCATTTTGACTCTACACTTGCTAGCTGTCTTCTGCTCAATTCAGGATTCTGAAAGGGGCCCTGACAGTTGACAATAATTAGTGGGGGAATAAAATCATTGGACTAAGTAGGCCTTTGGTGAAGCCAGCTCAGTTTTATCTGTGACATCCAGCAGGGTCAATTTCCTCGGCCTCAGTTTCCAGAAAAGACCCTCTCTTGAGCTTCTCGAATTTTCACGTGCATGTGAATTACTGCGGGATCTTGTTGGAATGCAGCCTCCTGGACCCCCTACGCAGAAATTATAAATCAGAAGGACTCGAATGGGGCTCAAGGCTGGGCATTTCTATCCAAGTGATGCCAATGCCGCTGGTTTGTGGAACACAATTTGAGTAGCACTGCAGTGTAACATCAGTCCCACAAAAAAACAGCCTCCACTACACAGAAACATACACAAAGAGTAACCAGACAAAAAGGCACTAAAACATTAACAACTGTTATCTTTACATCCTAAAGTTACAGATAATTAAAATTTTTCTTTATGTATATATCTGCATTTTTCCGTAATGATTATGCTACTTCTATGATATACATATTATTTGAAATAAAATAAATGACCCAGTTGAGAAAACTATCTTAAACACTCATAAAATAGCCTAAACCTTGCTCTCAAGGTCCCCACAATTAAGTCCCAACCTCCTTTCATGATATGATCCTAGCCAGTACCCTATGCTCAAAGAGAATATACCAAAGGGATTAGCAAACTCAGCTGCTGGACTCAAACTGCCTGGGTCCCAACCCCAGCTCTGCCTCCTACCATCTGGGTGAGGATGGGCCAACAGGGTTGTGTTCCCTGCCTTAAAGTAGAGAAAACAGCAGTACCAATTCACAGAGCCACCGCCTGATGGAAATGTGTTCATTTGCATAAAGCTTTTAGAATGGAAATTAGTGACCAAGGCTCAGTTATCATCCTTACCCATGTCTCATACGTTCTACAATTTATAGGAATATCTTAAGTAGAAGAATGCCAAGTCCTACTCACGTGGGGCTCTGCTGCCTCTTCCTCCGTGCAGTGCTTTTTGAGAAGCCAGGGCTGGGGAAGGAAAGGAGACTGTGAAATACCAGGGCTGTGTTTCCATCCCCACTAATTCATACCGCACCCCCTTCCGCCCCCGTACCAGCTAGAAGTCCTCTCCTTCCAAAACAGGCCAGGAGTCCAGGACAATTCAGCTTCCTGGGCTCACAGAATCCCGCTGCGAAATGGGTGCCTCCCGAATTAGCGTAGTATTAATACCAACAATGTATCAGGCAGTTGTAGACCTTTTACTTGTGCTATCTCGTTTCTCCTCACAACACTATATTAACAAGGCATTCCTTTTTCCCTCCTTTTACCGAACAGCAACGGAGGCACAGAGGAGTTAAGCAACTCACCCAGTGTGACGCCGTATGAAGCGGTAGGGCTAGCTCATAGGTGGGGGACGGGGTCAGGTTAGGGGTGAAGAAAACCGGGGAGACCCTCAAACCCCAGGAGGCACGACCTGAGCCCACCCCATCCCGGCTACGTTACCAAACGCAAAGAAGCTCCGCCCGCGGGACGTACATCACCACTCCAGGCCCTCAAACCTCCGCTTTTAGCCGCTCCTCCTCTTTCTCCCCAAATGAAAGGTCTGCAAAGGGGAAGCTTGAATGGGTCGTGAAGAGCGGACCTGAAACACCGTCACCAGGCAGAACATGGCTGCTACGTGTCCTCCTGGGGCGGAAGTGCCTGCGACTAACCCGGAACTCCTGGACCATATTTCCCAGAATTCCGCGGGTAAACCTTTACAGCGAGGCGTTACTGTAGCTGCAGTATATGGGACTACACGAGTTTACGAGCTCTGGACTACATGTCCCAGAATGCAAGGGTGGGTGCGGGGGTGTCTACCGGCACGAGCTCTGGACTACATGTTTTCACTTTCCGGAATCCCTGAGAAGGTCTCAGGCCGTCTTGCCGTTCTACTGTGTAGGCCTCAGAAGAGTGTAGATTCTGTTCATTGAAAGGCGTACAAACTCAGTCGAATTTTGGACGTCTTCAAGAGGCTAAGCGACATAAAAGCATTAACAGCCACGAAGGCTACCTGGTAAACCGCAAAGAGTTTCACCATTGGAATAAGGGGAGAAGGAAACTGGGCTTTCTTTGGCAGGGACTGAAGCCAAACGCCAAAACACCTCATTCCCTGAAATTGTGTAAAGGTGAACGTGTTTTGTTAGCATCTTACAACCCGTGCAGAAGCAAGGGAAAATCCTTTCTAGAGACAGACATCAACATCCTAGGTCTCAAGTTATTTCTGTAATTATAAAATCTGTGACATTGCTATTTGACCAAGTGAACTTTAAGGGGAAGGAAAAAGCATTACTTGACATACGGAGGGACACTTCACAGTCATAAAAGTTTCAAATTCTCAGAAACTAATAAATTCAGCTGATACTTTATAAAGCAAACATTGACAGAACCATGAAGAGAAACATTCAAATTCATAATTGGATCTGGAGATTGGAACACATACATAGAGGGAAATGTTGAGCCTTAAAAGCATATATTAAAGTAGCAAGGGGGGCTTCCCTGGTGGCGCAGTGGTTGAGAGTCCGCCTGCCGATGCAGGGGACATGGGTTCGTGCCCTGGTCCGGGAAGATCCCACATACCACAGAGCGGCTGGGCCCGTGAGCCATGGCCGCTGAGCCTGGGCGTCCGGAGCCTGTGCTCTGCAACGGGAGAGGCCACAACAGTGAGAGGCCCGCGTACAGCAAGGAAAACAAAAACAAAACAAAACAAAACAAATAAAGTAGAAAGGAAGTTGAAAATTGATTCAGAAAACATCCATTTCAGGAAATTAATAAATGAATAATAAAACTGAAGAAGGCAGATGGAAAAATATAAGATCAGATGAATGAAATACAAAAATAAAGTAGATCCCACACACACCCACAAAACAGAAATTAAAGAAACAAACAAAACAAACAAAAAAAGATCATCCATAGTATAAACAAAGATTTTTTCAAAAATGTGTTCCAAATTCTTTCAGGAAAATATCCTCCAAGAACTATTCCTGACTTAAGCCAACATAGCACACAGGATTTCTTTCCACTACAAGGAAAGTGAAATCTTGGATATAGCATGATGAAATACGGTAACATGATTAAGTTTTATTTATTCACCTCCTGTTCCCTATGGCACCCTCCACTCCCTTCTCTACCCCGTAAGCTACCATTCTAATTTGTTTGATGTGTTTTCTTTTGGGTGTGTTCTTGTGCAAAATGTGCACTTGTGTATATTTTCAATTCATATAAATAATATTGTGTCATAAAATTCATTCTGGTGTTTATTTCCTTCATTCAGGAGTATATTTTTAAGATTCACCCATCCAGGCTTCCCTGGTGGCACAGTGGTTGAGAGTCTGCCTGCCGATGCAGGGGACGCGGGTTCATGCCCCAGTCTGGGAAAATCCCACATGCCGTGGAGCGGCTGGGCCCGTGAGCCATGGCTGCTGAGCCTGCACGTCCAGAGCCTGTGCTCCGCAGCGGGAGAGGCCACAACAGCGAGAGGCCCACGTACCGCAGAAAAACAAACAAACAAACAAAAACATTCACCCCTCTATCTAATTTGTTTCATAGAGTTCCATTTTCTGCACCCACATTTTACCTGTACTCTTCCAACTGCCATGCCAATGATAATAAAATAAACATCTTCTTACATTTGTTTATAGACGTATCTGAGAATTTCTTTGGAACACATACCCGAGTGAAATTATTTCATAGCAAATATGTATACTTTAATAATATAGCCAGATTGACTTCCTGAACGGCTACACCAGTCCAGATTACCAAAGAGTTGCACGTCAGGTTTTTGTGCAACCACTTACCTTCATTTGGACGACTCATCACCGTTTTGCTAGTGTATTAAATGTATAGTAGTATCTTGTTTTAGTTAAATTTCTCTGATTTCTAATAAGGTTGATCTTTTTTTCAAATGCTTGGTAGCTTCATCTATAAGTGTCTACTTAAAACTTTTGCCCCATTTTCTAATGTGGATGCTATCTTTTTCTTCCTCATTTCTATTACATATTCTGATTATTAATACCTTTTCAGTTTTACCAATTACAAGTATCCTTTCCTAATTGGGCACGTGTTTCTAAAATTTTTCTATTGTGTTCTTCATGGAATAGAAATCTTTAATTATAAGATAATAAACCAATAATTTCTTAACATCTGTGCTTCTGAAACTCCTCAGGTGAAAAAATATATTTCTACCTTTTAAAAATTAACTTTCTAGACTTATCTTTCACATGTAGGTCCTTTAAATATTTTGGAGTCTATTTATGTACATTTTATTACATGGGATCCACTTTTATTTTTCTCCAAGAGAAATTCTTAAAAATAGTGATATTCATGGCTTGAAGATTCAATATTACAAAGATATCAGTAATCCTCAAAATGATCTATAGGCTCAATCAAACCCCAATAAAAACATCAGCATTTTTTCCCTTGGAAATTGATGAGATGTTTACAAATATTATGTGGGAAAGCAAAGAGCTACAAGAAGAGCTGGGGGCTTCCCTGGTGGCGCAGTGGTTGAGAATCTGCCTGCTAATGCAGGGGACACGGGTTTGAGCCCTGGTCTGGGAAGATCCCACATGCCACGGAGCAACTAGGCCCGTGAGCCACGTACTGAGCCTGCGCGTCTGGAGCCTGTGCTCCCCAACAAGAGGCCGTGATAGTGAGGCCCACGCACCACGATGAGGAGTGGCCCCCGCTTGCCACAACTAAAGAAAGCCCTCGCACAGAAACGAAGACCCAACACAGCAAAAATAAGTAAATAAACTCCTACCCCCAACATCTAAAAAAACATAAAAATAAAAAATAAAAGAAGAGCTGGGACAATCTGAAAGAAGAATGAAAAGAAAGATATTAGTCACATTAAACCTTACTATAAATCTACAATATAAGATAGTCTGGTGTTTGCTCAAGGATAGACAAGATAATAGACATCAAAATCCATGTTGAAACAGACATTATAACAACGTGTAAAAAGAAAACACTGCAGGGAGCTCCCTGGTGGTCTAGTGGTAAGGATTTGGCGCTTTCACTGTGGTGACCCTGGTTCAATCCCTGGTCAGGGAACTGAGATCCTGCAAGCCACGCAGCACGGCCAAAAGAAAAAAGAAAGAAAAGAAAACACTGCAGCAGAGAGGGGGAAGAACTCTTGTTAATACAGTTGATCCTTGAACTAGGGTTCAAGGGGGTTAGGGGTGCCAACCCTCTGCTAAGTTGAAAATCCAAGTATAACTTATAGCCAGTCCTCTGTACGTACATGGTTTCTCCATAATCGGCAATTCTGCATCTGAGGATTGAACCAACCTTGGATCGTGTAGTAGTGCAGTATTTACTATTCAAAAAAATCCTCGTATAAGTGCACTTGTGTAGTTTAAACCCATGTTGTCCAAGGGTCAACTATTGGTTCTCAGTCAGCTGGATATCCATATGGGAAAAATATTAATCATTACTGCATAGGATATAAAAATATAAATTCCAGAAGATCTGCAGACTTAAATTTGAAAAGTAAACAATGATGCTTTAGGAAAGAAACGTAAGATAACAGCCTTTTTGCCTTGGAGTAGGAAGAATTTCTTAAGACCAAAAAAATCACCAACTGTGAAAGAAAAAATTGAAAAATTGGACTATTTCAAAGTTAAGAAACACCGTAAACCCAAACGCAGCACTCTTGGGCCAAAAGTGAGAGAGATTTTAAAAACATCTATGGAATAAAAGACTCAGATGCATCCCTCATGCCCATGCATTCTTCAAGGGTCAACTGTATCTACCAAAGTTGAACATATACCCTATAACCCTTTGGTTCCACCCATAGAAATATCCCTCAAACAAGTGCACAAGGCACATTCTAGATTGCTCACATCACCACTAACTGTGATAGCCAAGAATGGGGAAGTACCCAATACCCACCAATAATGGGATTAATAAATAGATTTTGATATGTTTACACACTGCAATAATATCCACCAATGAAAATGAATCAACGGTATCCACTCCCATCAATATGGATAAATGTCATGGATATACTGTGGAGCAAATGAAGCCAACACAAAATAGCACCTATTACATGACTCCATTTATATCAAGTACAAAATAGGCTAAGTGAATCTACACCATTACAAATTAGTGGCTACCATATGGAAAGGAAGGTTACTAGAAAGAGCCAAAAAGGGATGCTTCTAGGGTTTGGGGTTTGTCCTGGTCCTCCAAGAACTAGACGGCAAAGTGCTGAGAAAGACTTTAATGAACAAATATTTCATTGGGGGAAACATCGGAGAGAAAATGGCAGGGAGCTCTGGAAGGCTGGCAGAACTATCAGCGCATAGTGCAAGTCTGACCCTGAGTGAAGATTTGGAAGAAAGATTTGGTAAATCATCCGAGACTGCCTTGTCATCTACGTAAAATCCTTCAAGGCTGTCAGAGTCCTTGAAAAAAGGTCACTGGACAGAGGAATCCTGGTCTCCAAGAAATGGCCTGCCTTAGGATCCCTGCTGTGCTGACTAGGAGCAATCAGGGGCAAGGCCGGCCTCCAGGCAAACGTGGTGATGGATTTAAGAGCAGCAGCTGGGACCTTTGGCCAGTTATGCTCCCTGTGGTCATAACTGTGAAACAGGAGACTCTCAACGTGGATGCTTCCTTGTGATAAGATCTGGTTGTTTATTTCTGTCAGAACTAATCCTGAAGCAACGTTGCGTCCTTCTCAGTATATCATACCCCAGAGATCTAAAACGTTCGTTTGTTCTGTTATTGATAATGTTCACCTCTTGGCTAAGGTAGTGTTCACCAAATTTATACCTACTGTATTTCCTTGTTGTGATCAATACTTCGTGGAGAGATATTTGGGGTTTTGTAGCATCCTGCTCCTTGTAAACTTTCAACCAGTAGTTTTATAATTCATTGATTACTCTTGCCAGAACCTATCATTACTATGATGGTTGTAAATAATGATTTTTACATTACGTCATTCCTTCTATATGTTTATGGTTTGGCATTCTATTATGAGAGCCCTTCCTTCCCTCCCTTCCTCTTTTTTTATTCATATTCTGTATGATAATTATTTATTTTAGGGTCAAATTGCTCAGATTTACCCAGTGTGAGTCTCTTCAAGCTGGATCTTTTTACACGTCCCACCACTCTTTCCTACTTTCTGGCACAGTAAATTTTCTCCAGGATCATTCTACACTTTCCTTGCTCCAGCCCTGAAATAGAAACGTGGATATACATGCTTATATACATCACATACACATGTGTGTTTGTATATCCTCGCACTTCCATATCTACTTCTGTAAATACCTAGCACGTGCACTCACTCCCTCTCTCTCTCTACAGATGGGTGGACGGATGGATGGGTAGACAGATCTGTATAAATAACTTATGGTCAGACTTCCATATCCGTGGTTCCTCTGTATCTGCAATTCTGCAACCATGGGTTCAACCAACCACAGATCATGTAGTACTGTAGTAATTACTATTAAAAAAAAAAACCCTGCATATAAGTGGACCTGCCCAGTTCAAACCCATATTGTTCAAGGGTCAACTGTAACTTGCTAAATAAAGCCCTTTAACCAACTATATTAAAAATACCACCATTGGTCTGCGTATGGAATGCCATCCAAACCTGCTTTGTCCTTACTGGTGCCACATCCAGAGGGTCCTCTGCTATTATGCTCAGTTCTCTCCTCATGTGCATCTTTTCAACAAGAGAAACTTTTTTTTTAAACCTCCACAATGTAGGTATATCCACTTTTGTTTCTAGCTCCAGGATTTTCCCTCTCCCTATTATGGATCTGTAGTTAAAGCACAGCATAAATAAGAAAGCTTCAACTGTTGAAACTCATGAATTTTTCTGTGTATGCAAAATAATCTGAGAACTGTTTTGTTTTTGAAATTGGCTTCCAGAGTTCATACCATAATTTTGATCTTATATGCCTTATGACAATATAGAACAATCATATGAGGTCTTAACTGCAAGGGATAATTATTTAATACTTTTTCAAATTCTATTAAAATAATTTCCTGCTTTGGCAATACCCACTATTCAATGAAAAAAATATAACATGAAGTTATAAAATGGAAAAATATCACAAAATGCTCCTTGCCTAGGAAAACCACTCTGGAAGAGTATCCCTTTACACATGATCTTATGCATGTACACATACATGTGTGCACATGCACACATACACAAACACTAACAAAGATTTATGGTTGATTATACTATGAAGGCTACAATCTGTGACCTCTCAAAGCCCATATTGTGTATCTCCTGCGATTATGATATGTCATAAATTTTTAAAATAAATTTTTTATTTAATTTATTTATTTTGGGCTGCATTGGGTCTTCGTTGCTGCGTGCGGGCTTTCTCTAGTTGCAGTGAGTGTGGGCTACTCTTCGTTGCGGTGCGCGGGCTTCTCATTGCAGTGGCTTCTCTTGTTGCGGAGCACAGGCTCTAAGCACGTAGGCTTCAGTTGTTGTGGCACACAGCCTCAGTAGTTGTGGCACACGGGCTTAGTTGCTCCACAGCATGTGGGATCTTCCTGGACCAGGGCTCGAACCCGTGTCCCCTGCATTGGCAGGCGAATTCTTAGCCACTGCACCACCAGGGAAGTCCCTGTCATCATTTCACCGGCTTCAGATTAATATAGGAATCTATCAAAACTCAAATTCTTACAGCTGTACACTAATTTCCATTAAAAAATTTAGTGACATCATTGATGTGGTGTTCATCTTTTTGGTATTTTAATCTCACAATCAATAACTTCCAATTATATGATTTCTAAATCAAAGAGATCTAATATATTCTGATATATATACTCCTTTCCTGAAACCATGCTTTACTGCAACCAATAGGGAAAAGCACATAAATGTCAGTCTTGTCTCAATAATACACTGGATAATTTTATCAGATTCCTACAAGTTTTCTGGGTATTTGCCTCATGGATGTGGGGGAAGAATATGGCATAGCCCCTACCTGAGAACTTTAGAAGAAATGCTACAATAATTAGAAGGCAAACATTCCAAAGTCTGGATGAAAATGCAGAGAATTAGAAATCAGTAAGTTCAAGGTCAACTAAAAATTTTTTTTTCTAGGGACAAACAATTTTTGTGACACTTTCAAAGTGTTACAGTAAACCCTGCCTTAATATTGACAGACAAAAAATCAATTGTATACTATGCAGTTACTGTTGTTGCAAAGTTAATCATGTTTTTTCACTCTGTACCATCAGAAAAAAAAAATCACAAGGTAGTTCAATTTCTACTGAACACAGTCCTTGGAAAACTAGACGGGGTCTCAAATAACCACCCAACTTGAGAACAGAGGCTGCGGGAGGCAAGGAGCCAGTTGCGATAGGCTAATAGCATATTAATATTGAAGATTGGGGGGCTTCCCTTCCCTGGTGGCGTAGTGGTTAAGAATCTGCCTGCCAATGCAGGGGACACGGGTTTGAGCCCTGGTCCAGGAAGATCCCACATGCTGCACAGCAGCTCAGCCGTGTGCCACAACTACTGAAGCCTGCACACCTAGAGCCCGTGCTCCACAAAGAGAAGCCACTGCAATGAGAAGCCCACACACTGCAATGAAAAGTAGCCCCCACTCACTGCAACTAGAGAAAGCCTGCGTGCAGCAATAAAGACCCAAGGCAGCCAAAAATAAATTAAAAAAATATATATTGCAGATTGGTTTTCTGCAGTGGTTTTCAGTATTTCAACAAAAGTTCATGTCCTGAATTAATTTTATTTTGCAGGTTTCCCCATCTGGATACAACTTTCATATATTATACATTTCCCCCTTTTGGTTTATTTAAAACACAAGTACTGAGCACACCTAAAAGCACTAGTCAATGATAAGGTTGTGTACATTCAGCAGCCAAGTCCCTGCCCTCATGGAGCGCACATTCTCATGGACATCAATTTTGACTAGCTCATCCTTACACTTTTGTTAAAGCCCAGACCAAACTCTTTTCCTTTCTAAGTGCTATCTCCTAAGTGACATCTGATAAATGTCAAAGTTCTGAATGCAGCCCTTACTGCACCACTCAGAAGGGATCTCTGCTGTGTGCTCTGCTGAACACTAGGATCTGTTTAGCTACTGCTTCAACACCAACTAAGTTAAAATACTTTCTCTCCTATGAGACCTGACGCTTGCAAGAATTCACGTTGCACGTGAGTTTTCTGAAAACAACATTTTGTAGAACTTCTATCCTCTGACAGTTCCTTGATGTTCTTACCACTCTCGCTGCTTTCATAAAATGTGTCCCCAGTATGCATTTTGTGATGACTTATAAGATTGGAGCGCCAACTGAAGCTCTTACCACAGGTCTCACACTTGTAAGGCTTCTCCCCTGTGTGCACTCTTTGATGAGACTGTAGCTGTGAAGGCCGACTGAAGACCTTACTGCATCTGTCACATCTGTACGGCTTCTCTCCAGTGTGGACGCTTTGATGAAGCTGAAGACTTGAGGCCTGAATGAAGTGCTTCCCACACTCCCCACACTTATATGGTTTCTCTCCTGTGTGGACCCTCTGATGCATGTCGAGGTTCAGGCTCCACTTGAAGCCCTTCCCACACTCCTCACATTTGTATGGCTTTTCTCCAGTGTGGACTTTTTGATGGGCTTGAAGGTGTGAACTCCGACCAAAGCTCTTCCCACACTCTTCACATTTGAATGGTTTTTCTCTGCTGTGGACTCTCTCATGGGCCAGAAGATTTGAGGCCTGCCTGAAGACTTTCCCACACTCCTCACAATTATACGGTTTCTCTCCGGTGTGGATTCTGCAATGAATTTTAAGATCTGCTCTACGACTGAATCCCTTCCCACACTCTTCACATTTGTATGGTTTCTCACCGGTATGGATCAGCTGGTGGATCTGAAGTCGTGAACTCTGATTGAAGCCCTGCCCACACTCCTCACACTTGTAAGGTTTCTCTACACTGTGGGCCTTCTGATGGATTTGAAGATATGAACTCTGACGGAAGCCCTTCCCACATACCTCACATTTATAGGGCTTCTCCCCTGTGTGGACAACCAGATGAACTTGATAATGGGAGTTCCTCCTGAAGCTCTTCCCACACTCCTTACAGTTGTATGGTTTCTCTCCTGTATGGACTCTTTGATGTGCCTGAAGGTTTGAACTCAGAGTAAAGCCTTTACCACACACATTACGTATGTATGATTTCTCTCCAGTGTGGACTCCCTGATGGGCCTGAAGACTTGAAGGCCGACTAAAGCCTTTCCCACATTCCTCACATTTGTAGGGTTTTTCTCCTGTGTGGACCCTCTGATGAATGTATAGATTTGAGCTACAAATGAAGCCCTTCCCACACTCCTCACATTTGTACGGTTTCTCTCCCGTATGGACGCTCTGATGGGACTGAAGGTGTGAATTCCGACTGAAGCTCTTATCACATGTGTCACATTTGAATGCTTTCTCCCCAGTGTGGACTCTCTGATGGTCCTGAAGGTGAGAGGCCTGACTGAAGGCCCTCCCACACTCCTCACAATTATAAGGTTTCTCTCCCGTGTGGACTTTACAATGAATAGTTAAGTGCTGACCTACGACTGAAGCCTTTCCCACATTCCCCACATTTGAATGGTTTCTCTACAGTGTGGACTTTCTGAGGAGTCTGCAGCTGGGAGCTCTGACTGAACTCCTTGCCACACTCATCACACTCACTGTGTTCTCCTCCCACGTGAACTCTCTGATGAATATGAAGAACCGAGCTGTAACGGAAGCCTTTTCCACACTCACTGCACGTATGAGACTTCTCTTTTGAGTGTAATTGCTGGTGAAGATCAAAGGTGGAGAGATCGGTGAAGGTTTCTTTACATTCATTACACTGGTAAGGTTTTTGTCCCGTGTGAATCATAGTATTCTGATCCAGTGTTGAAATCCTCGTGCTATCTTTTCTATAATCACTGTAGCCGTAAGGTTTTTGACCCTTGTGTACTCCATGAGCATCAAGGTGATGTGAAATCCAACTGATGGTGTCAACATCCTCTTTACACTGACACAGTTTATTTTTCATGGAAATTTGCTGGTGTCTATTCTGATAATTCTGTGACTCAGCCAATGAAGTTTTCCTCCAAGAATCCTGGGCTCTCAAAGTTGCAAACCTTGGATTTCCAGGACTACTGGGATCACCTGCTTTATCATTTAATATACGGTTCTCATCTTCAGAAATTTGAATAGAGTCCTGCCCCAATCTGGCAGGGGGAATCACCTTGTTTGTGGAACTGACAACTATTTATCATGGAGTCTTGGCATCTGGTTAAGTCATTTGCAATTTGTTGCCAGATTTGCCAGCAGGAAAGCTCTTCACGTGATCCTCTGTCTTGAACGGCCCTCAACTCACTTTGATTGTTTTCTTCTAGAGGGACAGAGAATTCAGAGATGTGGACACGTGAAAGCTTTGTTCAAAGATTCAAGATTTTACACTTAAGACACAGTATGGGACTTTAATGAACCTCAGGATGGTTCAGCTTATCTTTCGCACGACAAATGAAGTTCTCTGGTTTATATACTAACAGAAACCAAGAGATGGTCTGTTAAACTCCCAAATACTTAGCATTAATGAAACCCATTTAAAACCAAATGACTACTCGGACATACTATTTCAATCATCTTTTAAAAATTACATGTCATTCCTACCATAACACAGTATCAATAAAGACAAGCATTTTGCTGTGCTCACAGCTTTAACAGTGCCTAGCAGTTAGTCAGGGCTCAAGAAATGCATGCACAGGTGAACTCAGTTTGATTTCTAGGATTCTCTACAATTCTGAATCCCAGGTTAAGTTTGAACCAAGTCAGAGAAGCGAAACAGCTTTTACAAGTCAGGTATCAGATACAGGAAAAGGACTGGAAAGTACAGTTTGGCTTAAGTTGAAAGGCTGCACCCGAGGCGGCAGCACACCAAGGGGGTTAGTGCTGAGGAGGATATGAAAGGGGCTAAAAACCGGGACTGCCCCGGTGGCACAGTGGTTAATAATCTGCCTGCCAGTGCAGGGGACACAGGTTCGAGCCCTGGTCCGGGAAGATCCCACATGCCGCAGAGCAACTAAGCCCGTGAGCCACAACTACTGAGCCCACGTGCCACAACTACTGAAGCCCGCGTTCCTAGAGACCGTGCTCTGAAACAAGAGAAGCCACTGCAATGAGAAGCCTGCGCACCACAACGAAGAGCTGCTCCCACTCACCACAACGAGAGAAAAGCCCATATGCAGCAACCAAGACCCAATGCAACCAACAATTAATTAATTTTAAAAAAGGGTCTAAGAATCAGTGGGGTTAAAAAAAAGCATGAAGACCTATGCACTGGATCCTTCTCAGGCATTTGTGCTGCCTAATATGTTCCTCCACTCCCCCTGCCAAGCAGGAGTCAAAATGTAGAGGCTAGGGAAGAATGCTGTCTCTTTAAAAACAGCATGGAAAATTTTTGGACACAGATACATTGGTCTTTAACAAGAATGAGTTCCAAAGTGAAGAATGGGCTTTATGAGTGAGCTGGGAATAAATTCCATAGCCTGTGATAAGTATTGAGAAGAAACAGACTAGAAACTATTAAAGAATGATCAAAGCACTCAAGGTGACATTATCTAAAATGCCTTCTACAAGATACATACAAATGCACACACACACACACACACACAAAATGTTTGTACAGCTAACAAAGATCGATTTCTTATTAGTGAGGTGGGCTTTGGAGGAGGCAAATGGGACGCAGCGGGGCAAATCTTTTAAGGGAAAGGCTAACTCACCAGCTGGCTGTTTTCTGAGACCTGTTCTCCCCTGGTATAAGGGATAAGGAAATAGAAATTTCTTTCCTTCTATGGGAGGGTTACCTAAGAAGTAGACATAAGAATCCTCATTCAAAACAGTATTTCCTCCCCAAATGAATTTGCTCTGCTACTGAGAGCTCAAGGAACGTCACAGGGAAAGCATTTTACTCAGTTTGGTTATAATTACAGGTTCTGTACATATTTTTTGTGCAAGTTGATGAGGGCCAACTTGTACAGAAAGGCAAACACACACATACACACATCATGGGCACCTGAGAAGTTAGAATTAGGCTAGGAATTCATTTGAAGACAAAAAAACATTTAGCAATATCCCTTATTCACTCGGATTTGTTCACCGCCTACTAGCTATTTTCATGGAAGGCTAATTTCTCTATCCATTAACTCATTCGTTTATTCAAGAAATATTTAAGAGTTCCTGTCATGTACCAAGACTATGCTAAGCACTGAGGCTAGTGAGCAATAAACATATAACAGACCGAATTCCTCCTGCACTCCTGGATTACCCTCCAGTGGAAGAAAGAGAGGTGAGAAACAGGTGAACAAAATGTACATGAGTGAAACGCTTAGAGACAAAACAAGGCAGGGCAGAGAGAGTAAGAAAGAGAGGACTGTATTTTCCATAGGGTGGTCAGAGGACAGCCACCTCCTCATCTTTAAGGTGACTGACTGAAAGAAGTAGAGGCCTAAAAGATTACAGGTGAAAGAGTATTCCAGGCAGAGAGAAGGACCAGGAAAAGGCTCTGTGGCAGAAGCATCCTTTGCAGGTCTGGAAAAGATAGGGTAAGAGGGAGGAGAGGTGGTGTATTCAGGGAGGTGGTGGAGAACGAACAGCAGCCCACAGAAGGCTCTAGAAGCCACTTTAAGTGGTTTTTATTCTAAGTAAAAGAAGCCACAAGAGAATTCTGAAACAAGAACATAACCTGACTTAAAGTTACAAAAGATCACTTTGCCACCTAAAGAACAAACTGTGGGAGGAGAAGGGTGGCAACAGGTGACCAGTACAAAGACTATGCAATAATCCTGGAAAGAGATTTCCAACTGGGACCAGGTGATGGACAGCACAGGGCTGGTGAGAAGCAAAACAGATAGAGAGCTAACCACAGGAACTCACGGCTGCTTGGTTCTCACTTAAATTTCTATCTGGGTTGCTGAATTCATCAACCAAAGCCTCTCTTCTCTTTCTATATGTTTTGTATCTCGTTTGAAGAATGAGAACATGCAAAGTCACAAGTTAACATGAACGGGCTAGAGCGAAAGTTTACTAGAAATTTGAGTTCCAACTGCATATTCAAGGTATTGAAAGCTGTGTTTTTCAAACTTTGTATCATGACCCACTGAAGAAACAGCATTTATTTCACAACCTAGATACACAGGTAGAAAAGTATACATTACTAAAACGAAGCTTGAATGACCTATATCTAACCAATGTCTCTTTTCATGAAATCTGTTCCCACTGGCTCTCACACCACTCATGCCATCGCCCAGAGTTTCTGCTGCAATGTGTTGTACTCTTCCTAAGAAACTCTGATATTTTCTATACTATTTTATTTCATTAAAAAGTCACACGTAGGGCTCAGTAAATTGGCTTTATGATCCACTAATGGCAGGGAGGGAAATCTGAAGAAGAATACACAAGGTACAGCAAGATACTGCCGATTTACAGTTCTTTTACAAAATAATTGAAAAGGACCTGAAACACACTGTTTGGAAAGACCAGAGACATCCTCTCGTGTCCCACAGGAATTGCAGAAGTCTGGTCCCCAAACTCAGGGAACCACCTCAAGAGGCCCAAAGCCTTGAAACACCAAGGTCACAAAGACACTCGCAGAGAAAGGCTGTCCTCACCCACTGAGACCAGGTTCCCGAAGTGTTCCACCATCACATCCTGGTACAGCTTCCTCTGGGCCGAGTCCAGCAGCCCCAGCTCCTCCTCTGTGAAGGCCACGGCCACGTCCTTGAAGGTCACCGCCTCCTACGACAAACAACACCACCTCAATCTTATACCCAGTGGCCAGTGGAAGAGGGGCAGCCCCGAGGAGACGAGGAGGATGGGAAGTTGCTCCGGCTCCTGTGAGGTGTGCAGACTTCCCAGCACCCCCTCCTTCCATCCTGCCAATGCCACACACTGACTTTCCTCAGCCTCACTGGACGTGCAGCTATGAAAGAGAAAGCTTTGTGTGTTTACCTGGGGCTCTCAGACAACTCATAAGTAAACTCCCTAGAATTCTAACCACTGCATCCTGAACTAAAAAGCTTTCACTGTTTAATTATTATTGCCAAGTGCCCCAGAAACAGTTACCAATTTAGTCCTGGCAGTATTTGATGGCACCTGCTTTCTCACTGAGGTGGGAACCAGCTGAGAAGGAGTGTTATATGTGGAAACTAACCAAAAGGCCATGCCAGGTCTCTGAATGAAAACTCTCTCTTTCCCCGTTTCTGTCTTTCGCTTGAATGCAATACTCTGACTCCAGACCCTTGGTTTTCTGGGTGAGTCTGAGTTGGTTCCTCCTTTTTTCACAACCCCGATTCTTTATATTTAAAACAAAGATGAAACCAAGCACCTCTTTATACAATTGTTCTGAGCTGTCTATGCAGTGACAAGTGCTTTAAGTACCACTGGACTTTTTAAACTAAGGTCATGCATTACTCTGATTAGAAAAAAATATAAGATGGAAAAAGAAACAAACCGGTAAATAAAATACACAAAGGGTCTGACTCAAGCATGGGGAAGACTGAATCTAACTCTGGTCGTGAGAAAACTTCTAACAATACATGATTTTTTCTGCGTGAAGCAGCAGTTTGATCCTGCTGTGCTCTGCCGTATTTGGATATTCTACCAAAAAACATCCAAGGCACCACATGTAAAACATACCTCTTAAATTCTGAATACCTAAACCTACTATGTTAAGGGCAAAAAGGGGCAATATTCTTCAGAACAGATATTTTGAGAAAAAGGTTAAATCAGGAACACTGTCACTGTAGTGCTCCTAAAACAGGAGAAGTCTTTAAACTAAATGTCTGTGCATAAAGAATAGTTTAAAAAATAGGTGCAGGGCTCCCCTGGTGGCGCAGTGGTTGAGAGTCCGCCTGCCGATGCAGGGGACACGGGTTCGTGCCCCGGTCCGGGAAGATCCCACATGCCGCGGAGCAGCTGGGCCCGTGAGCCATGGCCGCTGAGCCTGCGCGTCCGGAGCCTGTGCCCCGCAACGGGAGAGGCCACAACAGTGAGAGGCCCGCATACCAGAAAAAAAAAAAAATAGGTGCATAAGTTTGCAGGAACATGATAAAGCAATTAAAAGTGAATGTTAGCTAGTATTAAATGAAAAAAACAATTTAAAACTGTATCTATGTTATAAATACAAATACACATCCATGAATACATATGATGAAGAGATTACAGAAATATAAAAGCAGCTAATTTGTAAGCAGGTAAGCAGTAGACTGGAAGATGTCCTTCATTTCCCCTAATTTTTCTTTTACTTGTAAAATAAAAAAAAATGATGAAATAAAACAAAAATTAAAACCGAAACCAATTAAATTTAACAGGAATTTTAAAAAAAGCACACATGGCACACTCAGGTCCTCATATGCTTAGACTCTCCTTGAAAGAGAAAACCCATATGGAACTATACCCAATATTTCGTAATAAACTATAAGGGAAAAGAATCTGAAAATATATGTATATATATGTATAACTGAATCACTTTGCTGTACACCTGAAATTAATACATTGTAAATCAACTATACTCCAATCAAAAAAAAAAAAGAAAAAGAAAAAAAAGAGGAAAACCTGTGTCCAACCTGAGTACAAAAATGGCGTTTTTAACAGCAAGAAAGGCAAGCTCTACTCACCTGGAATGTGCTCATTTTCTCTCTCCTTCTGGGGCAGTGCAGAGTCCTAGCAAGACAGACAGGGAAAGAAGAAGTCAAACTGGAAACTGGTTTAAAGAAAAAGAAGTCACTAACCCACGTGGTGCTCATTGTGAATTACCAAGGCTCCCAGTCCTCGGGGTGGCTACAGCTGATTATGCTTGATGAGCAGAGCCCCACGCAGATACCAGATGCCCCCGTGAACCCCCTCAGTGGCTGTGTGAGGAATGACCTGCCCAGCCATACACAGTGGCCCCCTCACAGTGTGCCTGCGGCTTCCACAGGGGTCATTCTTATTCTGGGTATGGGGTAAACAGAGACCATGTAAGTCAGAGTAGGTTTTGGAGTCAATATGCATGGGCTCTGATCAGGCTACGCCATTCACTAGCAGTGTCACCCTGGGCAAATTATTCACATCTCTTCGCCTCAGTTCTGTCTTCTGCCAGTAGGGGAGAACACGGGCATCCACCTCGTGAGATCGTCATAAGGTAGGAAGCTCTGAGAACACCACTGTCAGGGTTTCTTATTTCTTAGCAACTGCGGTAAAGCAGATGATATTTTAGTTAGAAATTATCCTTAGAGATGTGATTTCTACCAACAGAAGACTGTCAGACATGTGGAGGTCGTACGTTGTTGCCCTGTTATGTGAGAGTCTTTATAGACTTCTGAAAATCTCTGCTTGTCTTCCTAAAGATTTTGTGACTGCAACAATAATATTTAAATTGACATGGACAACTTTTTACAAAAGGTATAAAAATACGTTAAGTTTCTTCTTAAACAGGAAGTACCCTTTTGACAATTATGCACAGAGGTAAAGAGAACTAATAAAAGCCAGGATTCTGCAACAACAATAAAAAATAGTTTGACAGCCCATACCTAATTCAAATGAAAAAAAGACAGGAATCTGAATTGTAATTATATCATTATAAATATAGGAAAGTTTAAGAAATAAATGGGAGACTTCCCTGGTGGTGCAGTGGATAAGACGCCACATTCCCAATGCAGGGGGCCCGGGTTCGATCTAGTACAAAAGATGGCAATGATTCCACTCCCCAAAGCTTGGGAGAGAGATATCTTCACAACTTCTAACGACCTCCATTTTGACTCTACACTTGCTAGCTGTCTTCTGCTCAATTCAGGATTCTGAAAGGGGCCCTGACAGTTGACAATAATTAGTGGGGGAATAAAATCATTGGACTAAGTAGGCCTTTGGTGAAGCCAGCTCAGTTTTATCTGTGACATCCAGCAGGGTCAATTTCCTCGGCCTCAGTTTCCAGAAAAGACCCTCTCTTGAGCTTCTCGAATTTTCACGTGCATGTGAATTACTGCGGGATCTTGTTGGAATGCAGCCTCCTGGACCCCCTACGCAGAAATTATAAATCAGAAGGTCTCGAATGGGGCTCAAGGCTGGGCATTTCTATCCAAGTGATGCCAATGCCGCTCGTTTGTGGAACACAATTTGAGTAGCACTGCAGTGTAACATCAGTCCCACAAAAAACAGCCTCCACTACACAGAAACATACACAAAGAGTAACCAGACAAAAAGGCACTAAAACATTAACAACTGTTATCTTTACATCCTAAAGTTACAGATAATTAAAATTTTTCTTTATGTATATATCTGCATTTTTCCATAATGATTATGCTACTTCTATGATATACATATTATTTGAAATAAAATAAATGACCCAGTTGAGAAAACTATCTTAAAAACTCATAAAATAGCCTAAACCTTGCTCTCAAGGTCCCCACAATTAAGTCCCAACCTCCTTTCATGATATGATTCTAGCCAGTACCCTATGCTCAAAGAGAATATACCAAAGGGATTAGCAAACTCAGCTGCTGGACTCAAACTGCCTGGGTCCCAACCCCAGCTCTGCCTCCTACCATCTGGGTGAGGATGGGCCAACAGGGTTGTGTTCCCTGCCTTAAAGTAGAGAAAACAGCAGTACCAATTCACAGAGCCACCGCCTGATGGAAATGTGTTCATTTGCATAAAGCTTTTAGAATGGAAATTAGTGACCAAGGCTCAGTTATCATCCTTACCCATGTCTCATACGTTCTACAATTTATAGGAATATCTTAAGTAGAAGAATGCCAAGTCCTACTCACGTGGGGCTCTGCTGCCTCTTCCTCCGTGCAGTGCTTTTTGAGAAGCCAGGGCTGGGGAAGGAAAGGAGACTGTGAAATACCAGGGCTGTGTTTCCATCCCCACTAATTCATACCGCACCCCCTTCCGCCCCCGTACCAGCTAGAAGTCCTCTCCTTCCAAAACAGGCCAGGAGTCCAGGACAATTCAGCTTCCTGGGCTCACAGAATCCCGCTGCGAAATGGGTGCCTCCCGAATTAGCGTAGTATTAATACCAACAATGTATCAGGCAGTTGTAGACCTTTTACTTGTGCTATCTCGTTTCTCCTCACAACACTATATTAACAAGGCATTCCTTTTTCCCCCCTTTTACCGAACAGCAACGGAGGCACAGAGGAGTTAAGCAACCCACCCAGTGTGACGCCGTATGAAGCGGTAGGGCTAGCTCATAGGTGGGGGACGGGGTCAGGTTAGGGGTGAAGAAAACCGGGGAGACCCTCAAACCCCAGGAGGCACGACCTGAGCCCACCCCATCCCGGCTACGTTACCAAACGCAAAGAAGCTCCGCCCGCGGGACGTACATCACCACTCCAGGCCCTCAAACCTCCGCTTTTAGCCGCTCCTCCTCTTTCTCCCCAAATGAAAGGTCTGCAAAGGGGAAGCTTGAATGGGTCGTGAAGAGCGGACCTGAAACACCGTCACCAGGCAGAACATGGCTGCTACGTGTCCTCCTGGGGCGGAAGTGCCTGCGACTAACCCGGAACTCCTGGACCATATTTCCCAGAATTCCGCGGGTAAACCTTTACAGCGAGGCGTTACTGTAGCTGCAGTATATGGGACTACACGAGTTTACGAGCTCTGGACTACATGTCCCAGAATGCAAGGGTGGGTGCGGGGGTGTCTACCGGCACGAGCTCTGGACTACATGTTTTCACTCTGGTTTTCACTTTCCGGAATCCCTGAGAAGGTCTCAGGCCGTCTTGCCGTTCTACTGTGTAGGCCTCAGAAGAGTGTAGATTCTGTTCATTGAAAGGCGTACAAACTCAGTCGAATTTTGGACGTCTTCAAGAGGCTAAGCGACATAAAAGCATTAACAGCCACGAAGGCTTCCTGGTAAACCCCAAAGAGTTTCACCATTGGAATAAGGGGAGAAGGAAACTGGGCTTTCTTTGGCAGGGACTGAAGCCAAACGCCAAAACACCTCATTCCCTGAAATTGTGTAAAGGTGAACGTGTTTTGTTAGCATCTTACAACCCGTGCAGAAGCAAGGGAAAATCCTTTCTAGAGACAGACATCAACATCCTAGGTCTCAAGTTATTTCTGTAATTATAAAATCTGTGACATTGCTATTTGACCAAGTGAACTTTAAGGGGAAGGAAAAAGCATTACTTGACATACGGAGGGACACTTCACAGTCATAAAAGTTTCAAATTCTCAGAAACTAATAACTTCAGCTGATACTTTATAAAGCAAACATTGACAGAACCATGAAGAGAAACATTCAAATTCATAATTGGATCTGGAGATTGGAACACATACATAGAGGGAAATGTTGAGCCTTAAAAGCATATATTAAAGTAGAAAGGGGGGCTTCCCTGGTGGCGCAGTGGTTGAGAGTCCGCCTGCCGATGCAGGGGACATGGGTTCGTGCCCTGGTCCGGGAAGATCCCACACACCACGGAGCGGCTGGGCCCGTGAGCCATGGCCGCTGAGCCTGGGCGTCTGGAGCCTGTGCTCCGCAACGGGAGAGGCCACAACAGTGAGAGGCCCGCGTACAGCAAGGAAAACAAAAACAAAACAAAACAAAACAAATAAAGTAGAAAGGAAGTTGAAAATTGATTCAGAAAACATCCATTTCAGGAAATTAATAAATGAATAATAAAACTGAAGAAGGCAGATGGAAAAATATAAGATCAGATGAATGAAATACAAAAATAAAGTAGATCCCACACACACCCACAAAACAGAAATTAAAGAAAAAAACAAACCAAACAAAAAAAGATCATCCATAGTATAAACAAAGATTTTTTCAAAAATATGTTCCAAATTCTTTCAGGAAAATATCCTCCAAGAACTATTCCTGACTTAAGCCAACATAGCACACAGGATTTCTTTCCACTACAAGGAAAGTGAAATCTTGGATATAGCATGATGAAATACGGTAACATGATTAAGTTTTATTTATTCACCTCCTGTTCCCTATGGCACCCTCCACTCCCTTCTCTACCCCGTAAGCTACCATTCTAATTTGTTTGATGTGTTTTCTTTTGGGTGTGTTCTTGTGCAAAATGTGCACTTGTGTATATTTTCAATTCATATAAATAATATTGTGTCATAAAATTCATTCTGGTGTTTATTTCCTTCATTCAGGAGTATATTTTTAAGATTCACCCATCCAGGCTTCCCTGGTGGCACAGTGGTTGAGAGTCTGCCTGCCGATGCAGGGGACGCGGGTTCATGCCCCAGTCTGGGAAAATCCCACATGCCGTGGAGCGGCTGGGCCCGTGAGCCATGGCTGCTGAGCCTGCACGTCCGGAGCCTGTGCTCCGCAGCGGGAGAGGCCACAACAGCGAGAGGCCCACGTACCGCAGAAAAACAAACAAACAAACAAAAACATTCACCCCTCTATCTAATTTGTTTCATAGAGTTCCATTTTCTGCACCCACATTTTACCTGTACTCTTCCAACTGCCATGCCAATGATAATAAAATAAACATCTTCTTACATTTGTTTATAGACGTATCTGAGAATTTCTTTGGAATACATACCCGAGTGAAATTATTTCATAGCAAATATGTATACTTTAATAATATAGCCAGATTGACTTCCTGAACGGCTACACCAGTCCAGATTACCAAAGAGTTGCACGTCAGGTTTTTGTGCAACCACTTACCTTCATTTGGACGACTCATCACCGTTTTGCTAGTGTATTAAATGTATAGTAGTATCTTGTTTTAGTTAAATTTCTCTGATTTCTAATAAGTTTGATCTTTTTTTCAAATGCTTGGTAGCTTCATCTATAAGTGTCTACTTAAAACTTTTGCCCCATTTTCTAATGTGGATGCTATCTTTTTCTTCCTCATTTCTATTACATATTCTGATTATTAATACCTTTTCAGTTTTACCAATTACAAGTATCCTTTCCTAATTGGGCACGTGTTTCTAAAATTTTTCTATTGTGTTCTTCATGGAATAGAAATCTTTAATTATAAGATAATAAACCAATAATTTCTTAATATCTGTGCTTCTGAAACTCCTCAGGTGAAAAAATATATTTCTACCTTTTAAAAATTAACTTTCTAGACTTATCTTTCACATGTAGGTCCTTTAAATATTTTGGAGTCTATTTATGTACATTTTATTACATGGGATCCACTTTTATTTTTCTCCAAGAGAAATTCTTAAAAATAGTGATATTCATGGCTTGAAGATTCAATATTACAAAGATATCAGTAATCCTCAAAATGATCTATAGGCTCAATCAAACCCCAATAAAAACATCAGCATTTTTTCCCTTGGAAATTGATGAGATGTTTACAAATATTATGTGGGAAAGCAAAGAGCTACAAGAAGAGCTGGGGGCTTCCCTGGTGGCGCAGTGGTTGAGAATCTGCCTGCTAATGCAGGGGACACGGGTTTGAGCCCTGGTCTGGGAAGATCCCACATGCCACGGAGCAACTAGGCCCGTGAGCCACGTACTGAGCCTGCGCGTCTGGAGCCTGTGCTCCCCAACAAGAGGCCGTGATAGTGAGGCCCACGCACCACGATGAGGAGTGGCCCCCGCTTGCCACAACTAAAGAAAGCCCTCGCACAGAAACGAAGACCCAACACAGCAAAAATAAGTAAATAAACTCCTACCCCCAACATCTAAAAAAACATAAAAATAAAAAATAAAAGAAGAGCTGGGACAATCTGAAAGAAGAATGAAAAGAAAGATATTAGTCACATTAAACCTTACTATAAATCTACAATATAAGATAGTCTGGTGTTTGCTCAAGGATAGACAAGATAATAGACATCAAAATCCATGTTGAAACAGACATTATAACAACGTGTAAAAAGAAAACACTGCAGGGAGCTCCCTGGTGGTCTAGTGGTAAGGATTTGGCGCTTTCACTGTGGTGACCCTGGTTCAATCCCTGGTCAGGGAACTGAGATCCTGCAAGCCACGCAGCACGGCCAAAAGAAAAAAGAAAGAAAAGAAAACACTGCAGCAGAGAGGGGGAAGAACTCTTGTTAATACAGTTGATCCTTGAACTAGGGTTCAAGGGGGTTAGGGGTGCCAACCCTCTGCTAAGTTGAAAATCCAAGTATAACTTATAGCCAGTCCTCTGTACGTACATGGTTTCTCCATAATCGGCAATTCTGCATCTGAGGATTGAACCAACCTTGGATCGTGTAGTAGTGCAGTATTTACTATTCAAAAAAATCCTCGTATAAGTGCACTTGTGTAGTTTAAACCCATGTTGTCCAAGGGTCAACTATTGGTTCTCAGTCAGCTGGATATCCATATGGGAAAAATATTAATCATTACTGCATAGGATATAAAAATATAAATTCCAGAAGATCTGCAGACTTAAATTTGAAAAGTAAACAATGATGCTTTAGGAAAGAAACGTAAGATAACAGCCTTTTTGCCTTGGAGTAGGAAGAATTTCTTAAGACCAAAAAAATCACCAACTGTGAAAGAAAAAATTGAAAAATTGGACTATTTCAAAGTTAAGAAACACCGTAAACCCAAACGCAGCACTCTTGGGCCAAAAGTGAGAGAGATTTTAAAAACATCTATGGAATAAAAGACTCAGATGCATCCCTCATGCCCATGCATTCTTCAAGGGTCAACTGTATCTACCAAAGTTGAACATATACCCTATAACCCTTTGGTTCCACCCATAGAAATATCCCTCAAACAAGTGCACAAGGCACATTCTAGATTGCTCACATCACCACTAACTGTGATAGCCAAGAATGGGGAAGTACCCAATACCCACCAATAATGGGATTAATAAATAGATTTTGATATGTTTACACACTGCAATAATATCCACCAATGAAAATGAATCAACGGTATCCACTCCCATCAATATGGATAAATGTCATGGATATACTGTGGAGCAAATGAAGCCAACACAAAATAGCACCTATTACATGACTCCATTTATATCAAGTACAAAATAGGCTAAGTGAATCTACACCATTACAAATTAGTGGCTACCATATGGAAAGGAAGGTTACTAGAAAGAGCCAAAAAGGGATGCTTCTAGGGTTTGGGGTTTGTCCTGGTCCTCCAAGAACTAGACGGCAAAGTGCTGAGAAAGACTTTAATGAACAAATATTTCATTGGGGGAAACATCGGAGAGAAAATGGCAGGGAGCTCTGGAAGGCTGGCAGAACTATCAGCGCATAGTGCAAGTCTGACCCTGAGTGAAGATTTGGAAGAAAGATTTGGTAAATCATCCGAGACTGCCTTGTCATCTACGTAAAATCCTTCAAGGCTGTCAGAGTCCTTGAAAAAAGGTCACTGGACAGAGGAATCCTGGTCTCCAAGAAATGGCCTGCCTTAGGATCCCTGCTGTGCTGACCAGGAGCAATCAGGGGCAAGGCCGGCCTCCAGGCAAACGTGGTGATGGATTTAAGAGCAGCAGCTGGGACCTTTGGCCAGTTATGCTCCCTGTGGTCATAACTGTGAAACAGGAGACTCTCAACGTGGATGCTTCCTTGTGATAAGATCTGGTTGTTTATTTCTGTCAGAAATAATCCTGAAGCAACGTTGCGTCCTTCTCAGTATATCATACCCCAGAGATCTAAAACGTTCGTTTGTTCTGTTATTGATAATGTTCACCTCTTGGCTAAGGTAGTGTTCACCAAATTTATACCTACTGTACTTCTTGTTGTGATCAATACTTCGTGGAGAGATATTTGGGGTTTTGTAGCATCCTGCTCCTTGTAAACTTTCAACCAGTAGTTTTATAATTCATTGATTACTCTTGCCAGAACCTATCATTACTATGATGGTTGTAAATAATGATTTTTACATTACGTCATTCCTTCTATATGTTTATGGTTTGGCATTCTATTATGAGAGCCCTTCCTTCCCTCCCTTCCTCTTTTTTTATTCATATTCTGTATGATAATTATTTATTTTAGGGTCAAATTGCTCAGATTTACCCAGTGTGAGTCTCTTCAAGCTGGATCTTTTTACACGTCCCACCACTCTTTCCTACTTTCTGGCACAGTAAATTTTCTCCAGGATCATTCTACACTTTCCTTGCTCCAGCCCTGAAATAGAAACGTGGATATACATGCTTATATACATCACATACACATGTGTGTGTTTGTATATCCTCGCACTTCCATATCTACTTCTGTAAATACCTAGCACGTGCACTCACTCCCTCTCTCTCTCTACAGATGGGTGGACGGATGGATGGATGGGTAGACAGATCTGTATAAATAACTTATGGTCAGACTTCCATATCCGTGGTTCCTCTGTATCTGCAATTCTGCAACCATGGGTTCAACCAACCACAGATCATGTAGTACTGTAGTAATTACTATTAAAAAAAAAAAACCCTGCATATAAGTGGACCTGCCCAGTTCAAACCCATATTGTTCAAGGGTCAACTGTAACTTGCTAAATAAAGCCCTTTAACCAACTATATTAAAAATACCACCATTGGTCTGCGTATGGAATGCCATCCAAACCTGCTTTGTCCTTACTGGTGCCACATCCAGAGGGTCCTCTGCTATTATGCTCAGTTCTCTCCTCATGTGCATCTTTTCAACAAGAGAAACTTTTTTTTTTAAACCTCCACAATGTAGGTATATCCACTTTTGTTTCTAGCTCCAGGATTTTCCCTCTCCCTATTATGGATCTGTAGTTAAAGCACAGCATAAATAAGAAAGCTTCAACTGTTGAAACTCATGAATTTTTCTGTGTATGCAAAATAATCTGAGAACTGTTTTGTTTTTGAAATTGGCTTCCAGAGTTCATACCATAATTTTGATCTTATATGCCTTATGACAATATAGAACAATCATATGAGGTCTTAACTGCAAGGGATAATTATTTAATACTTTTTCAAATTCTATTAAAATAATTTCCTGCTTTGGCAATACCCACTATTCAATGAAAAAAATATAACATGAAGTTATAAAATGGAAAAATATCACAAAATGCTCCTTGCCTAGGAAAACCACTCTGGAAGAGTATCCCTTTACACATGATCTTATGCATGTACACATACATGTGTGCACATGCACACATACACAAACACTAACAAAGATTTATGGTTGATTATACTATGAAGGCTACAATCTGTGACCTCTCAAAGCCCATATTGTGTATCTCCTGCGATTATGATATGTCATAAATTTTTAAAATAAATTTTTTATTTAATTTATTTATTTTGGGCTGCATTGGGTCTTCGTTGCTGCGTGCGGGCTTTCTCTAGTTGCAGTGAGTGTGGGCTACTCTTCGTTGCGGTGCGCGGGCTTCTCATTGCAGTGGCTTCTCTTGTTGCGGAGCACAGGCTCTAAGCACGTAGGCTTCAGTTGTTGTGGCACACAGCCTCAGTAGTTGTGGCACACGGGCTTAGTTGCTCCACAGCATGTGGGATCTTCCTGGACCAGGGCTCGAACCCGTGTCCCCTGCATTGGCAGGCGAATTCTTAGCCACTGCACCACCAGGGAAGTCCCTGTCATCATTTCACCGGCTTCAGATTAATATAGGAATCTATCAAAACTCAAATTCTTACAGCTGTACACTAATTTCCATTAAAAAATTTAGTGACATCATTGATGTGGTGTTCATCTTTTTGGTATTTTAATCTCACAATCAATAACTTCCAATTATATGATTTCTAAATCAAAGAGATCTAATATATTCTGATATATATACTCCTTTCCTGAAACCATGCTTTACTGCAACCAATAGGGAAAAGCACATAAATGTCAGTCTTGTCTCAATAATACACTGGATAATTTTATCAGATTCCTACAAGTTTTCTGGGTATTTGCCTCATGGATGTGGGGGAAGAATATGGCATAGCCCCTACCTGAGAACTTTAGAAGAAATGCTACAATAATTAGAAGGCAAACATTCCAAAGTCTGGATGAAAATGCAGAGAATTAGAAATCAGTAAGTTCAAGGTCAACTAAAATTTTTTTTCCTAGGGACAAACAATTTTTGTGACACTTTCAAAGTGTTACAGTAAACCCTGCCTTAATATTGACAGACAAAAAATCAATTGTATACTATGCAGTTACTGTTGTTGCAAAGTTAATCATGTTTTTTCACTCTGTACCATCAGAAAAAAAAAATCACAAGGTAGTTCAATTTCTACTGAACACAGTCCTTGGAAAACTAGACGGCGTCTCAAATAACCACCCAACTTGAGAACAGAGGCTGCGGGAGGCAAGGAGCCAGTTGCGATAGGCTAATAGCATATTAATATTGAAGATTGGGGGGCTTCCCTTCCCTGGTGGCGTAGTGATTAAGAATCTGCCTGCCAATGCAGGGGACACGGGTTTGAGCCCTGGTCCAGGAAGATCCCACATGCTGCACAGCAGCTCAGCCGCGTGCCACAACTACTGAAGCCTGCACACCTAGAGCCCGTGCTCCACAAAGAGAAGCCACTGCAATGAGAAGCCCACACACTGCAATGAAAAGTAGCCCCCACTCACTGCAACTAGAGAAAGCCTGCGTGCAGCAATAAAGACCCAAGGCAGCCAAAAATAAATTAAAAAAATATATATTGCAGATTGGTTTTCTGCAGTGGTTTTCAGTATTTCAACAAAAGTTCATGTCCTGAATTAATTTTATTTTGCAGGTTTCCCCATCTGGATACAACTTTCATATATTATACATTTCCCCCTTTTGGTTTATTTAAAACACAAGTACTGAGCACACCTAAAAGCACTAGTCAATGATAAGGTTGTGTACATTCAGCAGCCAAGTCCCTGCCCTCATGGAGCGCACATTCTCATGGACATCAATTTTGACTAGCTCATCCTTACACTTTTGTTAAAGCCCAGACCAAACTCTTTTCCTTTCTAAGTGCTATCTCCTAAGTGACATCTGATAAATGTCAAAGTTCTGAATGCAGCCCTTACTGCACCACTCAGAAGGGATCTCTGCTGTGTGCTCTGCTGAACACTAGGATCTGTTTAGCTACTGCTTCAACACCAACTAAGTTAAAATACTTTCTCTCCTATGAGACCTGACGCTTGCAAGAATTCACGTTGCACGTGAGTTTTTTGAAAACAACATTTTGTAGAACTTCTATCCTCTGACAGTTCCTTGATGTTCTTACCACTCTCGCTGCTTTCATAAAATGTGTCCCCAGTATGCATTTTGTGATGACTTATAAGATTGGAGCACCAACTGAAGCTTTTACCACAGGTCTCACACTGGTAAGGTGTCTCCCCTGTATGAACTCGCCTGTGATACTGAAGCTGTGAAGACCGACTAAATACTTTACCACACACATCACATCTGTACGGCTTCTCTCCAGTGTGGATGCTCTGATGAAGCTGAAGACTTGAGGCCTGACTGAAGTGCTTACCACGCTCCCCACACTTATATGGTTTCTCTCCTGTGGGGACCTTCTGATGCATGTCGAGGTTCAGGCTCCACATGAAGCCCTTCCCAGTGTCTTGGGAAAGTCACTTGGCCACTGTATTTATTTGTACTTATCTACACTTATCTGTCACTTGGGGGTTATAATTGTACCTGGTCCATGGGTACGTTGTACAAAAGATCTGAAAAGTAGTTACAAGAAACTGACACAGAGTAAGCACTCCACAGACATTGGCTATTAGCTATTGGAAATCTTTCTCCATGAAACAGATGACTTTATCAGTGGATGACTCGGTGGGAGACAGTGAATCACAGAATCACAGCATGTTGAAAGTGACCTAGTTCACACTCTTATGTGAAAAAAAGAAAAGTGTGCATGGGTAGAAAATGTCTGGAACTTTACCTAACAAATAGTTCATCATGTTAGCATTGAGGATTAGAATAAATCAGGAAAGGAGGAAAGAAAAACTTGAGTGTAATTCAATTTCTCTATCATTTGTGTTTCTACACTGAGACTCTGAATACACTGGAAGTGCAATTTTTTTTAATGTGGCGGGATAAAGGTTTTCAAGTGTTCCTGATCCATCCGAATCAGGAAGAAATAGAAAATATGAACAGACCAATCACAAGTACTGAAATTGAAACTGTGATAAAAAATCTTCCAACAAACAAAAGCCCAGGACCAGATGGCTTCACAGGCGAATTCTGTCAAGCATTTAGAGAAGAGCTAACACCTATCCTTCTGAAACTCTTCCAAAATATAGCAGAGGGAGGAACACTCCCAAACTCATTCTACGAGGCCACCATCACCTTGATACCAAAACCAGACAAGGATGTCACAAAGAAAGAAAACTACAGGCTAATATCACTGATGAACATAGATGCAAAAATCCTCAACAAAATACTAGCAAACAGAATCCAACAGCACATTAAAAGGATCATACACCATGATTAAGTGGGGTTTATTCCAGGAATGCAAGGATTCTTCAATATACGCAAATCAATCAACGTGATACACCATATTAACAAATTGAAGGAGAAAAACCATATGATCATCTCAATAGATGCAGAGAAAGCTTTCGACAAAATTCAACACCCATTTATGATAAAAACCCTGCAGAAAGTAGGCATAGAGGGAACTTTCCTCAACATAATAAAGGCCATATATGACAAACCCACAGCCAGCATCGTCCTCAATGGTGAAAAACTGAAACCATTTCCACTAAGATCAGGAACAAGACAAGGCTGCCCACTCTCACCACTCTTATTCAACCTAGTTTTGGAAGTTTTAGCCACAGCAATCAGAGAAGAAAAGGAAATAAAAGGAATCCAAATCGGAAAAGAAGAAGTAAAGCTGTCACTGTTTGCAGATGACATGATACTATACATAGAGAATCCTAAAGATGCTACCAGAAAACTACTAGAGTTAATCAATGAATTTGGTCAAGTTGCAGGATACAAAATTAATGCACAGAAATCTCTGGCATTCCTATATACTAATGATGAAAAATCTGAAAGTGAAATCAAGGAAACACTCCCATTTACCATTGCAACAAAAAGAATAAAATATCTAGGAATAAACCTACCTAAGGAGACAAAAGACCTGTATGCAGAAAATTATAAGACACTGATGAAAGAAATTAAAGATGATACAAATAGATGGAGAGATGTACCATGTTCTTGGATTGGAAGAATCAACATTGTGAAAATGACTCTACTACCCAAAGCAATCTACAGATTCAATGCAATCCCTATCAAACTACCACTGGCATTTTTCACAGAACTAGAACAAAAAATTTCACAATTTGTATGGAAACACAGAAGACCCCGAATAGCCAAAGCAATCTTGAGAACGAAAAATGGAGCTGGAGGAATCAGGCTCCCTGACTTCAGACTATACTACAAAGCTACAGTAATCAAGACAGTATGGTACTGGCACAAAAACAGAAAGATAGATCAATGGAACAGGATAGAAAGCCCAGAGTTAAACCCACGGACATATGGTCACCTTATCTTTGATAAAGGAGGCAGGAATGTACAGTGGAGAAAGGACAGTCTCTTCAATAAGTGGTGCTGGGAAAACTGGATAGGGACATGTAAAAGTATGAGATTAGATCACTCCCTAACACCATACACAAAAATAAGCTCAAAATGGATTAAAGACCTAAATGTAAGGCCAGACACTATCAAACTCTTAGAGGAACACATAGGCAGAACACTCTATGACATAAATCACAGCAAGATCATTTTTGACCCACCTCCTAGAGAAATGGAAATAAAGACAAAAATAAACACATGGGACCTAATGAAGTGCAGAGTTTAAAATGTCAATAATCCACAGGGAAACTGGAGACCATTTAAAACATTCATATTAAATCTCTCTAGAAAAGACATGAAAAGATCTCCAATCAAAATGTGAATTTTATAATAGACATGGTATGATACAATTTATAATAGATATGGTAGGAACCTTTCCCTTTCACGGGAAAGCTTCGGCTGGGAAAAAGGAATTGTTCTTGAAAATGGGGCCTGTGCTATTGCAGACACTGTGCTCAACCTAGGTCCACCGAATGCTCTGATGTCATCACTGAGGTCACAGAATTCCACTGTGAGCCTGGCAACCTTGCAAACATAACAGCCCTGGTGAGCACTAGGCACTACTGCTGGTTCACCAAGTGGTACAAGTTTTTCAGCCATTTAGGAGACTTGACTATTTTTGTTTGTATTGAATCATTTCAACGGATTGCCCAAGAGCCAAGAAGGGCCAACCTGTAGGGAAGAGGAGGAGTTGGACATCTCTTGAGGCATCTTCTAAGGGAGACTTCTAGTTGGTACGATGGAACGGCGACAAAAGAGGAAACATCTGGAAAATGAAGAGTCCCAGGAAACTGCCGAGAACGGAGGAGGTATGTGGGGGGCAACTTGTCTGGGGCACATGGGTTTCTGCCAAACTGAAGCTTCTCTAGGAAGCGGGGGACTGAGAACGTGTCACCTGTGAAGCAGGGAGCGAGAGACCTTGTCTCACTGATGCTGCCGTATCTATCCGGAGGGTCCCTGTGGTGTGAGACGGCACAGAACGGCCAGATGCCCCCTGGGAGATGGGAGGTCAGCTCCGCTGGTCTGAGGACTCTCTCCTGGGGCAGCCGGGCCTGGAGCTTTGTCGGACTCACAGCAGGCTGCATCCTGCTTGCACAGACCTAGAGGTGCAGCTTTTCTCAGTCCCCGATTTCTCTCTTATGCTCTTGGATCTTTCCTAGGGGTCATGAGGTGGGGGATGTGAAGGATGCAAGGATGCTGAGAGAGACCCATGAGTTGCTTGGCCTCTTTTACCAAAGTGGAAAGAGAAACCCCATGAGTTGAAGGCCCTGTTGAAAAATATCTTGACAAGTGGAATGCACTTTGAAAGAAGATTGTTTGTCTAGGGATGGTGTCATATTGAAAGCAAGGAGGTTTTATTCCTTCAACAGGAAGAATTTCCCAAAGGAGATCAAGGGAAGGGAGGGGTTTTCCAGAGACTGAGACCGCGTGAGCGGGGGTGAGAAATGGCCTCAGGGTCCTGCGGGGAGCTCTGAGAGCCACGGGCCACGTGGTGCCTGCGTGCATTAAATGTAGGCGAGTAGCTTGCCCTGGGAGAGGGGTGGTCACCCCAGAGCTCCAGCTAGAGGCCTCTGCCCCAGATTAGAGCCCAGTAGCTCCTACCAGGCTCAGGGCCCTGGAGACTGTAGCATGGGCCCTGGGAATGGAGCTCTAGACAGCAGGCAGATTTCCAGGCAGTGGCTGGGACAGGCTGGGGAAGGCAATGACTGCCCCTGACCATTCAGAATATTTTGCCCTATGTTCCTGTGAGTGTGTGTGTGTGAGTGTGTGTGTGTGTGTGTGTGTGTGTGTGTGGTAGTGCAGAGAAGAGCAAGATGAATGGGGGTAGAGTGCTTACCAGATATAAAGTCTGCGTGGTAAAGTTCTTGTCACCCTGCCTGGACCTGGCTGACACTCGGTGTACGTAAGAGTGTATACAGAATTCTTGTTAGGGGTGTTTTATGAGACAGTAACCCATACACCCATGTACACTCTGATACAGCAAAAATATCACACACCCTACATATAACTTCTTTAGTAAACCACACAGAGCACATGGAGGTATATACACGCATCCCTCCTGTACTACATTCTCATACAACCCACCTGTATCACAATCCTCTCCTCCAACACCAAACGCTGGAGATGAGATATGTATATAGACACACACACTATATATATAGGACACACACACACACACACACACACACTATATACATGTATCTCCTCAACTCTTGCACAAACACAGCTAACTTCAGCCATCTCTAAATACCTCTATAAGAACCAGTCACGTGTCATACACACCACACTTATAACACATTCTTGCGTAATGCCAGACCCGCTTTGTACAAACCACAGTAAACCACAGTCTCAGTAACCCATGTCAGGATTGCCAGAGAAAATATGGGCTATCCAGTTCAATTTGAATTCCAGATAAACAACAAGTAATTTTTCAGTATCCGTATGTCCCACATATTGTATGGGCTATACTTACACTAAAACTAAGTCAGGCCAAATACTGCATGGGAATACTTACACTAAAAGATTATTCTGGGTTTATCTGAAACTGAAATTTAACTGGGTGCCTTGTATTCTTGTTCGCTAAGTCTGGCAACCCTTATATACTTACCACCAGCTGATGTATTATATATTTATTGTAGTTTTGTTTAGTGTGTGTCTTCCCCTACTAGAATGTGCAGCGTTACCAAAGACTACAACAATGGAAGAGTGCCGGATACACAGGAGTAGCTGCTTACTGAATCTTGGTGAATGAATGAATGAACACACACCATAAATACAAGCCACACCATGTAATGAGGAAACGTTACATGTCCCAGAATTCCTGACTTGTGAACAGAAACCATGCACACAAAGGCCACAGACACAGATAGACACGTCTGCACTGTGCTCCCCATGCCAACCCCACACTTACCACAGACTTAACTGATACACATCACTCACTCTTCCCACACACTCACAGTCACCACCGAGGCCTACATTACCAACTAGACAGTGAGAGAATAAGTATTGATTGGAATTAAATCCTGGAGGATCCACTGGGAACCACACTCTCAACTGTGTGTATTCACTGCACCTGACACGTGTCACACACTCAGTAAATATTTGTGGACAGAGGACTGATGAACCCACCCTGAGCCTTTCATTCCTCCCTCAGGAATCTCGAAGTCACAAGAGGATCCCCCTCGGCTTGGATCCACTGTGGTGGCCCAAGGCTGCAGCCCAGGGGCAGTGGAGGTCTCCTCTGCCTCTAAATACTTCTTCTGTACTTCTACTCTGCGCAAGCTCAGCTACGCTGGTAAGGGCGTGGGGCTCCTCAGGTGACGGGGTGCTTGGCTGTGAAGCAGGAGGCACACAGATCCCAGGGAGGCTGAGAGGAAATCCAGGGTCATCAGAGGTGATGAGGGCTCTGTGGAGGAGCCTGGGCAGGATGGCTGAGCTGTTCCGAGGGCGTGGATGCCAGCTGAGTCTGGGGGTGTGTGTGTGAATACTGCTACTACCATGGTGGGGAAGTCAAGGAGCAGGGGCCGGAAAGGTCTGGGCTTGAGGTGGAGGGAAGAGGGACCAGATTAAGCATCTTCAGAGGAAAATGTAGGCTTTGTCTTTGCCTTTGCTTCCAGAGAAGGACAGAGTTCTGCATCATACACCTCCAGCCTGAGAGCAGGACCATCCAGCTCAGGTGCACACAGCTCACACATACACGCGCCCTCCAGGCACAGCCCTTCTCAGTGCACATCAACCCCAAGCACGTGCTCCACAGTACTCTCCTGCACCACAGCCCCATTCCACAAGGAATGCACCACCGATATTCCCAAACTCACACTCCTCATCGTACACGCATCCAGCCGCATCCCTCACATACTACAGCCCTCACCACCATACTCCACACCCCTGTATACAGACACCGCTCCAGTATACCCCCCCACGCACATGAAAAGCCCACAGATGACACCAGATACACCACTCCGTCCTACGGCCAACGGACACCAAGCTCACGACATTGCTATGTCGTGCCAATGTCCCTCTCTCGTCTACCACACCTGCTCCCTCAGCTGCCGGCATGGCCCATGCATGTTATTATGATTTTAATTTCCTTTTTCAGGAATCCGGAGATTTCATCGAGACACTGCCCAGCCTAGACCACCCCTAGCCCAGGATCAGGAAGAAGGAGAGACCGCTTCCCCATCACACTGTGTCTCCTCCTCACCCTCTTCACCCTGTAAGAACTATCTGCACCCAGACAAAGAGGAAAGGGGCATGAAAATATACTACATGCAGGTACAAGTGAACAAGGGTGTCGCTGTCTCCTGGAAGACAAAGAAACCCTTGGAGTTGTCTGAAAAGCAGCTGAGGATAGAAGAAGTGACCCTTCCTGAGGATGTGTGCGCAGTAGCCACTGACCCCTCTTCTGATGTGTGCACCGAAAGCCTCCTGTCTGACAGTGAGCCCACTGGGGAGGAGAAAGAGTATGAGGAAAGGGCAGAGCCAGGCAGCCCATCAGGGCCACCTGCCGTCGAGGAGAGACCCAGCGCCAAGACAGCGGACTGGATGCTGACCATGGAGACCGGCTTCAGGTGCATGGCCTGCTGCCGGGTCTTCCCCACCTTGGGGATCCTCCAGCAGCACGTGAAGGGCGGCGTCCTGCAGGGCTTCAGCTGCCGTGCCTTTCATCTCACCATGGCCCAGCGGATGGGCAATGTGGAATCCGAGAGCACCCCTGAGGAAGAGGACGAGGAGGAGGAGGAGGAGGAGGAGGAGAAGGAGTTAGAGAAGCAAGAAGAAAAGGAGAATGAGGGAGAGCAGCCCACGGGGGAAGGCCCCAGCCCAAAGAGACCCCGCAGGCAGGGTCTTTTCTCTCCTTTGAGTTCCAAACAGCAACTGAGATTCATGGGACAGAAGATCCTGGAAGACGGTGTGGCCGTCCCTTGGAAGAGGTAAGGCTTGAGGCTGGCAGTCTTCTGAGCCTATGTCACGAGGGCCCAGAGGAGTCTAAGGGAAGGGGCCGCACACATGTGCTGGTTTACCTAATGGCTCTGCAGTTGCATCAAATGGGACACACCCAGCACTAACAAAGGCATTGACCTCTGTTGACGTAAACAAGAAGGTGGAGCCTTTTCCTAGGAGTTTTCTCAGGGTCTGCACGATGGACCTCAACTCTTAGAGGACGTACTGCCAGCAGCTCCTTCTCGGCAGAGAGAGCCAGGAGTGGTCTCAAGAGAGGACAGGGGCCCTTGCAGGACCAGAACTTTGAGGTCTGAGAGCCTTGGGCCTGAGCCGAGATCTCACCCTGACCACTGGACCGAGCCTTCTGTGACAAAGGGGAATATGAAAGAGAGTCACGTGGAAATGAGGTCCCCCGAGATATGGAAATGTTCCAGAACCTTCGTTGTGTGGTAGTTGATCTGGAGCCAAGCTCACTGTGGTGTGTGTGGCTCTGAGCATTAAGGCAATGCTGGAGGGTAACCCTGACCAGCAGAGCTTGGAGTGCTTCTTGTCTCTTCCTGTTCTACCTCATTTGTTTTATCCCTTCCAGGGAGAAGAAAGGACCCTCGGGAGAGTAGCAGACAGAATGCCGTGGTCTGAAGGAGGATGAAGGGACCGGCACTCAGTCTAACATCATATGACAATAGAAGCGTCCTATGCAATAAAGGGCATTTTCCAAACCTTTCCTGGAGCTTTTATTTAATGACATTTTTCTATCTATGCATCTATCTGTCATCTACATCTGTATCTTTCAAGGTTTGTGAACAAGCTTTCACATAAGCACTAGAGACGTCCGCCAGCATTTTCCAGAAGAGGCCTGCAAATTGCTGGGGACTCCTCACAAATAGGGAACGGCCACAACCCCTGCCACACAGACTATGCGCGTGGCCCTCCTGACGTACTCCCACTCTCTCTCTGAATTTCCCAACGTCTGAGATGAGGGTGCTGGCTGGAGGCAATGATCACGTGCAGGCTGAATCTTCTCCAGATTCTGATTCTCTTCCTGGGCATATCGTCCTTAAGCACAGTCTCCATGTCCCTGGCCACACTGATCTCTCTCCTTCAGTCCTTCCCTCCCTCCCTCTCCTGCCTCCCAGTGCAGAGAATACTTTTTTGCATTTGAGACGACATTTATTTTTGGTTCACAGAATTCTCACCTGTTCTACTGTGGCCTCCGTTGTGAACATTCCAAAGCTGAGACTTTTCTGTTTTTCTCCCTCATTTCTGCTGAGTCTTTACCTTCCTAATGCAGTGAACTCAGAGTGCCTAGCTGACTGGATGGGGAAAAAGATCCAGGGAGCAAAGAGAAATAATAAAAGAATATATCAGTTAATTTTTCATAGTGTTATCCAACTACATATTTTTAAAATTTTGGAATAATATTAGGAATCTTCTCTTCGTAAAAAACTGAATTATCGGGCTTCCCTGGTGGAGCAGTGGTTAAGAATATGCCTGCGAATGCAGGGGTCATGGGTTCGAGCCCTGTTCTGGGAAGATCCCACGTGCCACGGAGTAACTAAGCCCGCGCACCACAACTACTGAGCCTGCACTCTAGAGACCGTGCCACATCTACCAAGCCCACGTGCCACAACTACGGAAGCCTGCGTGCCTAGAGCCCATGCTCTGCAACAAGAGAAGCCACTGCAATGAGAAGCCCGTGCACCAGAGCCAAGAGGAGCCCCCGCTCACTGCAACTAGAGAACGCCCGCTAGCAGCAACAAAGACCCAATGCAGCCCCAAATAAATTAATTAATTTTTAAAAATTGAATTAGTTTCAAGGGTACAATGTATAAAAGTACAATAAAAGCCCCCCTTCATAACCCCCCAACCCCACTCTCAAGATGGAATCGATATGCTGTGATACAATTTATAGTCGTAGTACTACTCCTCCTCCCACCACATCCGAAATCCTCTGAGCCCGGTGCAGCAGCTTCCTTTCACAATGCTAGGACCCTCCACAAGACACATGATAATCCCTTTGGACATTTCAAGGAGCGGCACCAAGGGAACAGTACCGGGGAAATGCCACTGACAGCTCAGAATATCCATGGCATTTCTAGAGCCTCGGCACTGCTCTCGCTCTGGGAATGAAGGTCCAAAAAGCACATCGGAGAATGTTCATAGTTGTAAACAAGCTCCACCTTTGAAACACAATCTACATAGAACCACATATACAAGCCTGCACGATGGATGAAGCCAAGGTCTCCTCCATGATTTCCCTTCTGACCACCTTATTGTCTCCTCAACCATAAAAGGTGAACTTGAAACTCAGGACCTTGCCTTGTCACCAGAAACATCCAAGCTTGGATCAGTCTTTCTAAGACCAGATACTTGCCCTCTGAACTATTAGAGACTTGTCACATACACACAGGTAGAACAGGATTATTTCTATCTACCTGGGGACCTGGAGTCTTTCACATTGCTCCTGTTAAAACTCTCACAACAGCAAAACTTTACCTACAAAGGGTTCAAGCTATGACACTCCCAACTTCCACAAACCTCCTCAGCTCTTGTGAGTCACATGCAGCCAATTCCAGGAATTGGAAACATGGTTGTGAGGATGAAACTGACTTTGGGGCTCCCCTTGGATATGGTCTTCCAGACTTACCAAAAGGCCATTAAGAGGAAGGTTTACCCCACCTCAGGGAAACCCGAGGCAGTACTTGCAGTCAAGGGCTGGCCATGGCTTCTGAGCTACATCCAAAAAGAACTTCATACTGTACCTGGATCTGCTGAAGCCATTTCTGACTGTCCGAGAGCCAGCATGTACCCCTCCTCAACTGCCTCCATTGTGGATCATCAGTAGGGCTGTCAGATTTAGTACATAAATATACAGGATACCCAGTTAAACTTGAACTTCACATGAATAATAAGTCATTATTTTTAGTATAAGTATAATCTATGAACTATTTGGGGCATACTTATCTTCAAAATGTACTCGTTGTTTTTCAAACATTCATATTTAACTAAACAGCCTATAATTTATCTGTCAACCCTACTCAGCAGAAATGATGGAGGCTCATAGAGATCCAGGAGACGCCTCAGCGCCTCCTCAGCTTTTATTTCTACGTCCTGGACAGCGAGCACGAACCTTCCACTCCGTCATTGGCTAGAATGGAGGATATTCTCTGTTTTAGAGCTTTTTTTACTTGTCATTGTTATTATCTTCCTTATTTTAAAGAGATATTTATTTTTTCCCAAACTTAATAGCTCATCCAAAAGTATTTCAAAGTTCATTAGACAAGGGAAAAACAACATGGTTCTGAAAAGTGAAGGAAACCGCCTGGTGTTTAGTAAAGAAGTAGTCGGGAGATTGAAAAAGCCAAACTTAATAAGCAGATCTCTCCAAGGGTATTTTCAGAGCTTGATACGCTCCCACACCCTGAAAATATCATTACATCAAGAATGTAGAACTGCTAACCAAATGTAAGGCTCCCATATGATTCTATCAAACTGAGGATGCTTCTTTACTAAGCAGTGAGCACACTTGCTGCCCCAGGGACCTTGGCAGTTGCAACGTAGGGCTCTTCCCTTTGGGATGGAAACAGCAAGTTTTCCTGTGGTCTACACGCTGGCCCCCAAAATACTACACTCCCAATACTTGTCAACTTTAAGTATTTTCCTACATATCTCCATTTTTCTGTTACTATTTGGACTACATCCTAGACTTGACACTACATAAATTGCATTCAAGAAGCTATTTTTAAAAGTTGGTAGGAAACCTTAAATCTATGGCTTGCAGTCCCTGGCTTACTTTCATCCAGGTGCGTAAGGGTTTTCAAAAGTAGTCAGGTTAGTTACCCCGTATCACAGCCCCACGCTTGTGTCACAGATATAAAAATGGAACATGATATTTAAGGTTTTAGTTGCCAAATCATCAAGCCTCCCAGACAGAGGCAATAGAGCAAAATGATTACAGAGGCATGGATTTTGATTTGCTCCAGCGTCTTGGGCAAGTCACTTGGCCTCTATTTATTTGTACTTATCTGCACTTATCTGTCACTTGGGGGTCATAATTGTACCTGGTCCATGGGTACGCTGTACAAATGATCTGTAAAGTAGTTACAAGAAACCGACACAGAGTAAGCACTCCACAGACATTGGCTATTAGCTATTGGAAATAGTTCTCCGTGAAACAGATGACTTTATCAGTGGATGACTCGGTGGGAGACAGTGAATCACAGAATCACAGCATGTTGAAAGTGACCTAGTTCACACTCTTATGTGAAAAAAAGAAAAGTGTGCATGGGTAGAAAATGTCTGAAACTTTACCTAACAAATAGTTCATCATGATAGCACTGAGGATTAGAATAAATCAGGAAAGGAGGAAAGAAAAACTTGAGTGTAATTCAATTTCTCTATCATTTGTGTTTCTACACTGAGACACTGAATACACTGGAAGTGCAATTTTTTTTTAATGTGGAGGGATAAATGTTTTCAAGTTTTCCTGATCCATCCATATTATTATCTCAGAATTGCTGGCAGTTCTTGCCATCTTCGGATCTACACCCATGTGAGTCAGTGGGCCATTCTGGACGGAGGAGATAATAGAGCAGAAGTGAAGTGAGAGGAAAGGAGAGAAAAGATTTTCTCTTTTCTCTTCAAAGAGGAAAGGTCTTTGGAATGGGAACAACTCACAACCAAACTTTGGGGAAAGGATGTGATGGAAAATGAGACAAACATCCTACCCCTGTGATGAGAAGGATTCCCTGGGCTCGATGGAGGGAGGTCACAGGTGGCTGGACAAGGAAACCAACTAGGGAGAAACACACACAAGTGCAGGGCAAACACCCTGAGGCCACTCAGCCTGACTCCATGCAAACATGTGTCCAGCAGACAGCCCTTCACCTGTGGCTCCCCAGCAAGACAGGTAACTCGGGGGTGCCAATCATTCTGAGTACATTATGCCTGGCCATTCATAAACCGCTGTCTAACGTGTGAGGAATAAACTCTCAATGTTTATGAGGAAACTGGGGAAGGAGATTGAAAGGTTACTTAAACGGAAAAAAAAGAATTTCCGGAAGGCAGGATTGTAGAGAGACAAGAAAAAGACCTTAAAAGATAGAAAGGATTTTCCAAAGAAGAGAAAGCAAAAGAAATGATTCCAAATGGGTTAACCTGCAGCTAGGAAGTTAAGGAAGATTATTGATGGGTGAAGACTATGGAATAAAGTGAATAAAATTTCTCAGAAGTTGCTGAGACTATGGTAAGAAGCATGATTATCAAATTATGAATTGGCTGCAATGGCATTCTAGGGGGACACTAGGAAGGGGAAGCAAATGTTCCTGAGATGACAGTAGCAGGTGGAAAGTTGTTTCAGGGGAAGATCAGTCTTGCAGAGGGTGTATCAGAGGAGGGCAAGTGTGAGCAAGCAAGGAAATACTAAGTGTATACGGTTCCTTCACTGAGTGCACCCAGCCCCGCGGTCAGCCTTGAGAACAAGCAGGACTTCAGGTACTGGAGCTACATTTCAGTCATCAAGACTTGAGAAGACACCCTTAACTCAGGTCTTCTCTTCAAACTCCATCTTTCCTTCTTGACCTTCATTTGGCCTCTTCCCTTACCCTCCAGCTGTGGACTGAGGCCACAGAGCAAGATGGGTCACTAGTGTCCTCCATCCCCTGGCGACTGTGGTTCACATCAGTGGAGTACCAAAGGCAATAACCAAGTAACAGACACAAGAGTGTATGAAGAAGAAGAGATTCTGATAAGGCTTTCTGTGACAGTGTGGGCCAAGTCGGCTCTATATGGCTGGTATCACGTGAATTATGAGCAGCCTTACGGGAGAAGTCCTCAGAAGGCAGAGCCTGGCTCTCGAGAGGCTCTGCGTGCTCACAGCCCACTCTAAGACCTCAGTTACAGCTTCGGCCCCCAATATCCCTCCCTCTGCCTGCTCACAGTTTTTGAAGTCTTCTTTCCTCCACATTTCTCTTGAGAGGTGGAGGAGGAAGATGAGCTTCAGGCCAGCTCAGACTCCCCTGCTATCCCAGCAGGATGCCTATCATTAACCTCCCACCTTCTAGGAAGCTCCTAAGATCTTCACATTTGGGGCAGTTCTCATTTCAGCTGTGCTTCAAATTGCTGGCTGGAGACGGCCTGTTGGAAGGTGGCTAAAAGCAAGTAGCAATCCTTCGGGCAGCCTGGCCCTTCTCGACTGTCAGACATCTTCAGGGATATTCTAGGAAATGTTGTTTGTTCTAGAGAAGGGAGGGAAACAATCCAATTGTCCAATAATGCTTGAATGGAAAATAAATGATGCTATATGCATGTGATCACATAATATCAAACAGTCAAAAATCAAAGACCTAGATCTATATGGATTCACGTGGATAAATCTTGAAAACATAATATTGATTGAAAGAAAATAAGATAAAGAACGTTAGATTGTGATAACAGGTGTGTAAGTATTTAAATATTTAAATCAATTCAACATATTGCTTCTATATATATAGATGTAAGAAAATAAACTTTATCCAAAGAACACATTATTTACATTTAATATGCTCATTTATCTAGGAGACCCAAAAGAACCCACAGATAAACTAGCAGGAACTAATAAGACGGTTCAACAAGGCACACACATACAAGATCAATAAATTTAAAAAAATAAAAAATAAAAAAAAATAAATTTTAAAAATCAATCAGGCTCCTCTACAGTGGCGATAACAAATTAGAAACTGTAAAAGAAAATAAGAAAAAAAGAAGATCTAAAAATTGTCACAAGAGCCATATAAATTATTTAGAGCTAAGCATACGTAGAAGGCAATATAACTAACAAACTGAGTACGAAAGACTGTTGTTACTTAATGAGAACAGACCCTCTTCTTAAGGAGCAGATCAGTAAGTGAGAGTGAATCAAAGAAACACAGCATTTGAAAAGTCAGCTAGTCCAAGCCTCTTGATCGCACATACAGAAGCTGAAGCCCAGATAGGTTGAGTTACTTGCTAAAGGGCCCAATGTCCTGACTCAAGGACTAGCATTTTTCACTCAGTCGCAAGACACAATCAACTGCAGTAACTTGGAAAGAGATGGGGAAAAAATGAAGAAATCAATTATATAGTTCCTCATCTTTAAGTACAGAAATAGCCGTGACAAAATTACACGTATTGAGGGAAAATTGAAGTGCAGAGTTTAAAATGTCAATAATCCACAGGGAAACTGGAGACCATTTAAAACATTCATATTAAATCTCTCTAGAAAAGACATTAAAAGATCTCCAATCAAAATGTGAATTTTATAATAGACATGGTATGATACAATTTATAATAGATATGGTAGGAACCTTTCCCTTTCACGGGAAAGCTTCGGCTGGGAAAAAGGAATTGTTCTTGAAAATGGGGCCTGTGCTACTGCAGACACTGTGCTCAACCTAGGTCCACCGAATGCTCTGATGTCATCACTGAGGTCACAGAATTCCGCTGTGCGCCTGGCAACTTTGCAAACATAACAGCCCTGGTGAGCACTAGGCAGTACTGCTGGTTCACTAAGTGGTACAAGTTTTTCAGCCATTTAGGAGACTTGACTATTTTTGTTTGTATTGAATCATTTCAACGGATTGCCCAAGAGCCAAGAAGGGCCAACCTGTAGGGAAGAGGAGGAGTTGGACATCTCTTGAGGCATCTTCTAAGGGAGACTTCTAGTTGGTACGATGGAACGGCGACAAAAGAGGAAACATCTGGAAAATGAAGAGTCCCAGGAAACTGCCGAGAACGGAGGAGGTATGTGGGGTCAACTTGGCTGGGCACATGGGTTTCTGCCAAACTGAAGCTTCTCTAGGAAGCGGGGGACTGAGAACGTGTCACCTGTGAAGCAGGGAGCGAGAGACCTTGTCTCACTGATGCTGCTGTATCTATCTGGAGGGCTCCTGTGTTGTGAGACGGCACAGAACGGCCAGATGCCCCCTGGGAGATGGGAGGTCAGCTCCGCTGGTCTGAGGACTCTCTCCTGGGGCAGCCGGGCCTGGAGCTTTGTCGGACTCACAGCAGGCTGCATCCTGCTTCCACAGACCTAGAGGTGCAGCTTTTCTCAGTCCCCGATTTCTCTCTTATTCTCTTGGATCTTTCCCTGGGGTCATGAGGTGGGGGATGTGAAGGATGCAAGGATGCTGAGAGAGACCCATGAGTTATTTGGCCTCTTTTACCAAAGTGGAAAGGGAAGCCCCATGAGTTGAAGGCCCTGTTGAAAAATATCTTGACAAGTGGAATGCACTTTGAAAGAAGATTTTGTCTAGGGATGGTGTCATATTGAAAGCAAGGAGGATTTATTCCTTCAACAGGAAGAATTTCCCAAAGGAGATCAAGGGAAGGGAAGGGTTTTCCAGAGATTGAGACCACGTGAGCGGGGGTGAGAAATGGCCTCAGGGTCCTGCGGGGAGCTCTGAGAGCCACGGGCCACGTGGTGCCTGCGTGCATTAAATGTAGGCGAGTAGCTTGCCCTGGGAGAGGGGTGGTCACCCCAAAGCTCCAGCTAGAGGCCTCTGCCCCAGATTGGAGCCCAGTAGCTCCTACCAGGCCCAGGGCCCTGGAGACTGTAAGATGGGCCCTGGGAATGGAGCTCTAGACAGCAGGCAGATTTCCAGGCAGTGGCTGGGACAGGCTGGGGAAGGCAATGACTGCCCCTGACCATTCAGAATATTTTGCTCTATGTTCCTGTGTGTGTGTGGGTGTGTGAGAGTGTGTGTGTGTGTGTGTGTGTGTGTGTGTGGTAGTGCAGAGAAGAGCGAGATGAATGGGGGTAGAGTGCTTACCATATATAACGTCTGCGTGGTAAAGTTCTTGTCACCCTGCCTGGACCTGGCTGACACTCGGTGTACGTAAGAGTGTATACAGAATTCTTGTTAGGGGTGTTTTATGAGACAGTAACTCATACACCCACGTACACTCTGATGCAGCAAAAATATCACACACCCCACATATAACTTCCTTAGTAAACCACACACAGCACATGGAGGTATATACACAGATCCCTCCTGTACTACGTTCTCATACAACCCACCTGTATCACAATCCTCTCCTCCAACACCAAACGCTGGAGATGAGATATGTATATAGACACACACACTATATATATAGGACACACACACACACACACTATATATATATATATATATATATATATATATATATATATATATATATATATATATATATATATGTATCTCCACAACTCTCGCACAAACACAGCTAACTTCAGCCATCGCTAAGTACCTCTGTAAGAACCAGTCACGTGTCATACACACCACACTTGTAACACATTCTTGAGTAATGCCAGACCCGCTTTGTACAAACCACAGTAAACCACAGTCTCAGTAACCCATGTCAGGATTGCCAGAGAAAATATGGGCTATCCAGTTCAATTTGAATTCCAGATAAAGAACAAGTAATTTCGCAGTATCAGTATGTCCCAAATATTGTATGGGCCATACTTACACTAAAACTAAGTCAGGCCAAATACAGCATGGGAATATTTACAGTAAAAAATTATTCTGGGTTTATCTGAAACTGAAATTTAACTGGGTGCCTTGTATTCTTGTTCGCTAAGTCTGGCAACCCTTATATACTTACCACCAGGTGATGTATTATATATTTATTGTAGTTTTGTTTAGTGTGTGTCTTCCCCTACTAGAATGTGCAGCGTTACCAAAGACTACAACAATGGAAGAGTGCCGGATACACAGGAGTAGCTGCTTACTGAATCTTGGTGAATGAATGAATGAACACGCACCATAAATACAAGCCACACCATGTAATGAGGAAAAGTTACATTTCCCAGAATTCCTGAATTGTGAACAGAAAAAATGCACACAAAGGCCACAGACACAGATAGACACGTCTGCACTGTGCTCCCCATGCCAACCCCACACTTACCACAGACTTAACTGATACACATCACTCACTCTTCCCACACACTCACAGTCACCACCGACGCCTACATTACCAACTAGACAGTGAGAGAATAAGTATTGATTGGAATTAAATCCTGGAGGATCCACTGGGAACCACACTCTCAACTGTGTGTATTCACTGCACCTGACACGTGTCACACACTCAGTAAATATTTGTGGACAGAGGACTGATGAACCCACCCTGAGCCTTTCATTCCTCCCTCAGGAATCTCGAAGTCACAAGAGGATCCCCCTCGGCTTGGATCCACTGTGGTGGCCCAAGGCTGCAGCCCAGGGGCAATGGAGGTCTCCTCTGCCCCTAAATACTTCTTCTGTACTTCTACTCCGTGCAAGCTCAGCTACGCTGGTAAGGGTGCGGGGCTCCTCAGGTGAGGGGGTGCTTGGCTGTGAGGCAGGAGGCACACAGATCCCAGGGAGGCTGAGAGGAAATCCAGGGTCATCAGAGGTGATGAGGGCTCTGTGGAGGAGCCTGGGCAGGATGGCTGAGCTGTTCCGAGGGCGTGGATGCCAGCTGAGACTGGGGGTGCGGTGAGAATACTGGTAGTACCATGGTGGGGAAGTCAAGGAGCAGGGGCCGGAAAGGTCTGGGCTTGAGGTGGAGGGAAGAGGGACCAGATTAAGCATCTTCAGAGGAAAATGTAGGCTTTGTCTTTGCCTTTGCTTCCAGAGAAGGACAGAGTTCTGCATCATACACCTCCAGCCTGAGAGCAGGACCATCCAGCTCAGGTCCACACAGCTCACACATACATCTGCCCTCCAGGCACAGCCCTTCTCACAGCACACATAAACCCCAAGCACCACAGCCCCATTCCACAAGAAATGCACCACCGATATTACCAAAATCACACTCCTTGTCATACACGCATCCAGCCGCATCCCTCACATACCACAGCCCTCACCACCATACTCCACACCCCTGTATACACACACCGCTCCAGTATCCCCCCCACGCACATGAAAAGCCCACAGATGACACCAGATACACCGCTCCATCCTACGGCCAACAGACACCAAGCTCTCGACATAGCTACGTCATGCAAATGTCCCTCTCTCGTCTACCACACCTGCTCCCTCAGCTTCCGGCACGGCCCATGCATGTTATTATGGTTTTAATTTCCTTTTTCAGCAATGCGGAGATTTCGAGACACTGCCTGGCCTACAGCACCCCTAGCCCAGGTTCAGGAAGAAGGGGAGACCGCTCCCCCATCACACTGTGTCTCCTCCTCACTCTCTTCACCCTGTAAGGACTATCTGCACCCAGACAAAGAGGAAAGGGGCATGAAAATATACTACATGCAGGTACAAGTGAACAAGGGTGTCGCTGTCTCCTGGAAGACAAAGAAACCCTTGGAGTTGCCTGAAAAGCAGCTGACGATAGAAGAAATGACCCTTCCTGAGGATGCGTGCACAGTAGGCACTTGCCCCTCTGATGTGTTCACCGAAAGCCTCCTGTCTGACAGTGAGCCCACTGGGGAGGAGAAAGGGTATGAGGAAATGGCAGAGCCAGGCAGCCCATCAGGGTCACCTGCCGTCGAGGAGACACCCAGGGCCAAGACACAGGACTGGATAGTGACCATGGAGACCGGCTACAGGTGCATGGCCTGCTGCCGGGTCTTCCCCACCTTGGAGATCCTCCAGCAGCACGTGAAGGGCGGCGTCCTGCAGGGCTTCAGCTGCCGTGTCTTTCATCTCAACATGGCCCAGTGGATGGGCAATGTGGAATCCGAGAGCACCCCTGAGGAGGAGGACGAGGAGGAGGAGGAGGAAGAGAAGCAAGAAGAAAAGGAGAATGAGGGAGAGCAGCCCACGGGGGAAGGCCCCAGCCCAAAGAGACCCCGCAGGCAGGGTCTTTTCTCTCCTTTGAGTTCCAAACAGCAACTGAGATTCATGGGACAGAAGATCCTGGAAGACGGTGTGGCCGTCCCTTGGAAGAGGTAAGGCTTGAGGCTGGCAGTCTTCTGAGCCTATGTCACGAGGGCCCAGAGGAGTCTAAGGGAAGGGGCCGCACACATGTGCTGGTTTACCTAATGGCTCTGCAGTTGCATCAAATGGGACACACCCAGCACTAACAAAGGCATTGACCTCTGTTGACGTAAACAAGAAGGGGGAGCCTTTTCCTAGGAGTTTTCTCAGGGTCTGCACGATGGACCTCAACTCTTAGAGGACGTACTGCCAGCAGCTCCTTCTCGGCAGAGAGAGCCAGGAGTGGTCTCAAGAGAGGACAGGGGCCCTTGCAGGACCAGAACTTTGAGGTCTGAGAGCCTTGGGCCTGAGCTGAGATCTCACCCTGACCACTGTACCTAGCCTTCTGTGACAAAGGGGAATATGAAAGAGAGTCACGTGGAAATGAGGTCCCCCGAGATATGGAAATGTTCCAGAACCTTCGTTGCGTGGTAGTTGATCTGGAGCCAAGCTCACTGTGGTGTGTGTGGCTCTGAGCATTAAGGCAATGCTGGAGGGTAACCCTGACCAGCAGAGCTTGGAGTGCTTCTTGTCTCTTCCTGTCCTACCTCATTTGTTTTATCCCTTCCAGGGAGAAGAAAGGACCCTCGGGAGAGTAGCAGACAGAATGCCGTGGTCTGAAGGAGGATGAAGGGACCGGCACTCAGTCTAACATCATATGACAATAGAAGCGTCCTATGCAATAAAGGGCATTTTCCAAACCTTTCCTGGAGCTTTTATTTAATGACATTTTTCTATCTATGCATCTATCTGTCATCTACATCTGTATCTTTCAAGGTTTGTGAACAAGCTTTCACATAAGCACTAGAGACGTCCGCCAGCATTTTCCAGAAGAGGCCTGCAAATTGCTGGGGACTCCTCACAAATAGGGAACGGCCACAACCCCTGCCACACAGACTATGCGCGTGGCCCTCCTGACGTACTCCCACTCTCTCTCTGAATTTCCCAACGTCTGAGATGAGGGTGCTGGCTGGAGGCAATGATCACGTGCAGGCTGAATCTTCTCCAGATTCTGATTCTCTTCCTGGGCATATCGTCCTCAAGCACAGTCTCCATGTCCCTGGCCACACTGATCTCTCTCCTTCAGTCCTTCCCTCCCTCCCTCTCCTGCCTCCCAGTGCAGAGAATACTTTTTTGCATTTGAGACGACATTTATTTTTGGTTCACAGAATTCTCACCTGTTCTACTGTGGCCTCCGTTGTGAACATGCCAAAGCTGAGACTTTTCTGTTTTTCTCCCTCATTTCTGCTGAGTCTTTACCTTCCTAATGCAATGAACTCAGAGTGCCTAGCTGACTGGATGGGGAAAAAGATCCAGGGAGCAAAGAGAAATAATAAAAGAATATATCAGTTAATTTTTCATAGTGTTATCCAACTACATATTTTTAAAATTTTGGAATAATATTAGGAATCTTCTCTTCATAAAAAACTGAATTATCGGGCTTCCCTGGTGGAGCAGTGGTTAAGAATATGCCTGCGAATGCAGGGGTCATGGGTTTGAGCCCTGTTCTGGGAAGATCCCACGTGCCATGGAGTAACTAAGCCCGCGCACCACAACTACTGAGCCTGCACACTAGAGCCCGTGCCACATCTACCAAGCCCACGTGCCACAACTACGGAAGCCTGCGTGCCTAGAGCCCATGCTCCGCAACAAGAGAAGCCACTGCAATGAGAAGCCCGTGCACCAGAGCCAAGAGGAGCCCCCGCTCACTGCAACTAGAGAACGCCTGCTAGCAGCAACAAAGACCCAATGCAGCCCCAAATAAATTAATTAATTTTTAAAAATTGAATTAGTTTCAAGGGTACAATGTATAAAAGTACAATAAAAGCCCCCCTTCATAACCCCCCAACCCCACTCTCAAGATGGAATCGATATGCTGTGATACAATTTATAGTCGTAGTACTACTCCTCCTCCCACCACATCCGAAATCCTCTGAGCCCGGTGCAGCAGCTTCCTTTCACAATGCTAGGACCCGCCACAAGACACATGATAATCCCTTTGGACATTTCAAGGAGCGGCACCAAGGGAACAGTACCGGGGAAATGCCACTGACAGCTCAGAATATCCATGGCATTTCTAGAGCCTCGGCACTGCTCTTGCTCTGGGAATGAAGGTCCAAAAAGCACATCGGAGAATGTTCATAGTTGTAAACAAGCTCCACCTTTGAAACACAATCTACATAGAACCACATATACAAGCCTGCACGATGGATGAAGCCAAGGTCTCCTCCATGATTTCCCTTCTGACCACCTTATTGTCTCCTCAACCATAAAAGGTGAACTTGAAACTCAGGACCTTGCCTTGTCACCAGAAACATCCAAGCTTGGATCAGTCTTTCTAAGACCAGATACTTGCCCTCTGAACTATTAGAGACTTGTCACATACACACAGGTAGAACAGGATTATTTCTATCTACCTGGGGACCTGGAGTCTTTCACATTGCTCCTGTTAAAACTCTCACAACAGCAAAACTTTACCTACAAAGGGTTCAAGCTATGACACTCCCAACTTCCACAAACCTCCTCAGCTCTTGTGAGTCACATGCAGCCAATTCCAGGAATTGGAAACATGGTTGTGAGGATGAAACTGACTTTGGGGCTCCCCTTGGATATGGTCTTCCAGACTTACCAAAAGGCCATTAAGAGGAAGGTTTACCCCACCTCAGGGAAACCCGAGGCAGTACTTGCAGTCAAGGGCTGGCCATGGCTTCTGAGCTACATCCAAAAAGAACTTCATACTGTACCTGGATCTGCTGAAGCCATTTCTGACTGTCCGAGAGCCAGCATGTACCCCTCCTCAACTGCCTCCATTGTGGATCATCAGTAGGGCTGTCAGATTTAGTACATAAATATACAGGATACCCAGTTAAACTTGAACTTCACATGAATAATAAGTCATTATTTTTAGTATAAGTATAATCTATGAACTATTTGGGGCATACTTATCTTCAAAATGTACTCGTTGTTTTTCAAACATTCATATTTAACTAAACAGCCTATAATTTATCAGTCAACCCTACTCAGCAGAAATGATGGAGGCTCATAGAGATCCAGGAGACGCCTCAGCGCCTCCTCAGCTTTTATTTCTACGTCCTGGACAGCGAGCACGAACCTTCCACTCCGTCATTGGCTAGAATGGAGGATATTCTCTGTTTTAGAGCTTTTTTTTACTTGTCATTGTTATTATCTTCCTTATTTTAAAGAGATGTTTATTTTTTCCCAAACTTAATAGCTCATCCAAAAGTATTTCAAAGTTCATTAGACAAGGGAAAAACAACATGGTTCTGAAAAGTGAAGGAAACCGCCTGGTGTTTAGTAAAGAAGTAGTCGGGAGATTGAAAAAGCCAAACTTAATAAGCAGATCTCTCCAAGGGTATTTTCAGAGCTTGATACGCTCCCACACCCTGAAAATATCATTACATCAAGAATGTAGAACTGCTAACCAAATGTAAGGCTCCCATATGATTCTATCAAACTGAGGATGCTTCTTTACTAAGCAGTGAGCACACTTGCTGCCCCAGGGACCTTGGCAGTTGCAACGTAGGGCTCTTCCCTTTGGGATGGAAACAGCAAGTTTTCCTGTGGTCTACACGCTGGCCCCCAAAATACTACACTCCCAATACTTGTCAACTTTAAGTATTTTCCTACATATCTCCATTTTTCTGTTACTATTTGGACTACATCCTAGACTTGACACTACATAAATTGCATTCAAGAAGCTATTTTTAAAAGTTGGTAGGAAACCTTAAATCTATGGCTTGCAGTCCCTGGCTTACTTTCATCCAGGTGCGTAAGGGTTTTCAAAAGTAGTCAGGTTAGTTACCCCGTATCACAGCCCCACGCTTGTGTCACAGATATAAAAATGGAACATGATATTTAAGGTTTTAGTTGCCAAATCATCAAGCCTCCCAGACAGAGGCAATAGAGCAAAATGATTACAGAGGCATTGATTTTGATTTGCTCCAGCGTCTTGGGCAAGTCACTTGGCCTCTATTTATTTGTACTTATCTGCACATATCTGTCACTTGGGGGTCATAATTGTACCTGGTCCATGGGTACGCTGTACAAATGATCTGTAAAGTAGTTACAAGAAACCGACACAGAGTAAGCACTCCACAGACATTGGCTATTTGCTATTGGAAATAGTTCTCCGTGAAACAGATGACTTTATCAGTGGATGACTCGGTGGGAGACAGTGAATCACAGAATCACAGCATGTTGAAAGTGACCTAGTTCACACTCTTATGTGAAAAAAAGAAAAGTGTGCATGGGTAGAAAATGTCTGAAACTTTACCTAACAAATAGTTCATCATGATAGCACTGAGGATTAGAATAAATCAGGAAAGGAGGAAAGAAAAACTTGAGTGTAATTCAATTTCTCTATCATTTGTGTTTCTACACTGAGACACTGAATACACTGGAAGTGCAATTTTTTTTAATGTGGAGGGATAAATGTTTTCAAGTTTTCCTGATCCATCCGTATTATTATCTCAGAATTGCTGGCAGTTCTTGCCATCTTCGGATCTACACCCATGTGAGTCAGTGGGCCATTCTGGACGGAGGAGATAATAGAGCAGAAGTGAAGTGAGAGGAAAGGAGAGAAAAGATTTTCTCTTTTCTCTTCAAAGAGGAAAGGTCTTTGGAATGGGAACAACTCACAACCAAACTTTGGGGAAAGGATGTGATGGAAAATGAGACAAACATCCTACCCCTGTGATGAGAAGGATTCCCTGGGCTCGATGGAGGGAGGTCACAGGTGGCTGGACAAGGAAACCAACTAGGGAGAAACACACACAAGTGCAGAGCAAACACCCTGAGGCCACTCAGCCTGACTCCATGCAAACATGTGTCCAGCAGACAGCCCTTCACCTGTGGCTCCCCAGCAAGACAGGTAACTCGGGGGTGCCAATCATTCTGAGTACATTATGCCTGGCCATTCATAAACCGCTGTCTAACGTGTGAGGAATAAACTCTCAATGTTTATGAGGAAACTGGGGAAGGAGATTGAAAGGTTACTTAAACGGAAAAAAAAGAAGTTCAGGAAGGCAGGATTGTAGAGAGACAAGAAAAAGACCTTAAAAGATAGAAAGGATTTGCCAAAGAAGAGAAAGAAAAAGAAATGATTCCAAATGGGTTAACCTGCAGCTAGGAAGTTAAGGAAGATTATTGATGGGTGAAGACTATGGAATAAAGTGAATAAAATTTCTCAGAAGTTGCTGAGACTATGGTAAGAAGCATGATTATCAAATTATGAATTGGCTGCAATGGCATTCTAGGGGGACACTAGGAAGGGGAAGCAAATGTTCCTGAGATGACAGTAGCAGGTGGAAAGTTGTTTCAGGGGAAGATCAGTCTTGCAGAGGGTGTATCAGAGGAGGGCAAGTGTGAGCAAGCAAGGAAATACTAAGTGTATACGGTTCCTTCACTGAGTGCACCCAGCCCCGCGGTCAGCCTTGAGAACAAGCAGGACTTCAGGTACTGGAGCTACATTTCAGTCATCAAGACTTGAGAAGACACCCTTAACTCAGGTCTTCTCTTCAAACTCCATCTTTCCTTCTTGACCTTCATTTGGCCTCTTCCCTTACCCTCCAGCTGTGGACTGAGGCCACAGAGCAAGATGGGTCACTAGTGTCCTCCATCCCCTGGCGACTGTGGTTCACATCACTGGAGTACCAAAGGCAATAACCAAGTAACAGACACAAGAGTGTATGAAGAAGAAGAGATTCTTATAAGGCTTTCTGTGACAGTGTGGGCCAAGTCGGCTCTATATGGCTGGTATCACGTGAATTATGAGCAGCCTTACGGGAGAAGTCCTCAGAAGGCAGAGCCTGGCTCTCGAGAGGCTCTGCGTGCTCACAGCCCACTCTAAGACCTCAGTTACAGCTTCGGCCCCCAATATCCCTCCCTCTGCCTGCTCACAGTTTTTGAAGTCTTCTTTCCTCCACATTTCTCTTGAGAGGTGGAGGAGGAAGATGAGCTTCAGGCCAGCTCAGACTCCCCTGCTATCCCAGCAGGATGCCTATCATTAACCTCCCACCTTCTAGGAAGCTCCTAAGATCTTCACATTTGGGGCAGTTCTCATTTCAGCTGTGCTTCAAATTGCTGGCTGGAGACGGCCTGTTGGAAGGTGGCTAAAAGCAAGTAGCAATCCTTCGGGCAGCCTGGCCCTTCTCGACTGTCAGACATCTTCAGGGATATTCTAGGAAATATTGTTTGTTCTAGAGAAGGGAGGGAAACAATCCAATTGTCCAATAATGCTTGAATGGAAAATAAATGATGCTATATGCATGTGATCACATAATATCAAACAGTCAAAAATCAAAGACCTAGATCTATATGGATTCACGTGGATAAATCTTGAAAACATAATATTGATTGAAAGAAAATAAGATAAAGAACGTTAGATTGTGATAACAGGTGTGTAAGTATTTAAATATTTAAATCAATTCAACATATTGCTTCTATATATATAGATGTAAGAAAATAAACTTTATCCAAAGAACACATTATTTACATTTAATATGCTCATTTATCTAGGAGACCCAAAAGAACCCACAGATAAACTAGCAGGAACTAATAAGACGGTTCAACAAGGCACACACATACAAGATCAATAAATTTAAAAAAATAAAAAATAAAAAAAAATAAATTTTAAAAATCAATCAGGCTCCTCTACAGTGGCGATAACAAATTAGAAACTGTAAAAGAAAATAAGAAAAAAAGAAGATCTAAAAATTGTCACAAGAGCCATATAAATTATTTAGAGCTAAGCATACGTAGAAGGCAATATAACTAACAAACTGAGTACGAAAGACTGTTGTTACTTTATGAGAACAGACCCTCTTCTTAAGGAGCAGATCAGTAAGTGAGAGTGAATCAAAGAAACACAGCATTTGAAAAGTCAGCTAGTCCAAGCCTCTTGATCGCACATACAGAAGCTGAAGCCCAGATAGGTTGAGTTACTTGCTAAAGGGCCCAATGTCCTGACTCAAGGACTAGCATTTTTCACTCAGTCGCAAGACACAATCAACTGCAGTAACTTGGAAAGAGATGGGGAAAAAATGAAGAAATCAATTATATAGTTCCTCATCTTTAAGTACAGAAATAGCTGTGACAAAATTACACGTATTGAGGGAAAATTGAAGTGCAGAGTTTAAAATGTCAATAATCCACAGGGAAACTGGAGACCATTTAAAATATTCATATTAAATCTCTCTAGAAAAGACATTAAAAGATCTCCAATCAAAATGTGAATTTTATAATAGACATGGTATGATACAATTTATAATAGATATGGTATGAACCTTTCCCTTTCACGGGAAAGCTTCGGCTGGGAAAAAGGAATTGTTCTTGAAAATGGGGCCTGTGCTACTGCAGACACTGTGCTCAACCTAGGTCCACCGAATGCTCTGATGTCATCACTGAGGTCACAGAATTCCGCTGTGCGCCTGGCAACCTTGCAAACATAACAGCCCTGGTGAGCACTAGGCAGTACTGCTGGTTCACTAAGTGGTACAAGTTTTTCAGCCATTTAGGAGACTTGACTATTTTTGTTTGTATTGAATCATTTCAACGGATTGCCCAAGAGCCAAGAAGGGCCAACCTGTAGGGAAGAGGAGGAGTTGGACATCTCTTGAGGCATCTTCTAAGGGAGACTTCTAGTTGGTACGATGGAACGGCGACAAAAGAGGAAACATCTGGAAAATGAAGAGTCCCAGGAAACTGCCGAGAACGGAGGAGGTATGTGGGGTCAACTTGTCTGGGCACATGGGTTTCTGCCAAACTGAAGCTTCTCTAGGAAGCGGGGGACTGAGAACGTGTCACCTGTGAAGCAGGGAGCGAGAGACCTTGTCTCACTGATGCTGCCGTATCTATCTGGAGGGCTCCTGTGTTGTGAGACGGCACAGAACGGCCAGATGCCCCCTGGGAGATGGGAGGTCAGCTCCGCTGGTCTGAGGACTCTCTCCTGGGGCAGCCGGGCCTGGAGCTTTGTCGGACTCACAGCAGGCTGCATCCTGCTTGCACAGACCTAGAGGTGCAGCTTTTCTCAGTCCCCGATTTCTCTCTTATTCTCTTGGATCTTTCCCTGGGGTCATGAGGTGGGGGATGTGAAGGATGCAAGGATGCTGAGAGAGACCCATGAGTTATTTGGCCTCTTTTACCAAAGTGGAAAGGGAAGCCCCATGAGTTGAAGGCCCTGTTGAAAAATATCTTGACAAGTGGAATGCACTTTGAAAGAAGATTTTGTCTAGGGATGGTGTCATATTGAAAGCAAGGAGGATTTATTCCTTCAACAGGAAGAATTTCCCAAAGGAGATCAAGGGAAGGGAAGGGTTTTCCAGAGATTGAGACCACGTGAGCGGGGGTGAGAAATGGCCTCAGGGTCCTGCGGGGAGCTCTGAGAGCCACGGGCCACGTGGTGCCTGCGTGCATTAAATGTAGGCGAGTAGCTTGCCCTGGGAGAGGGGTGGTCACCCCAAAGCTCCAGCTAGAGGCCTCTGCCCCAGATTGGAGCCCAGTAGCTCCTACCAGGCCCAGGGCCCTGGAGACTGTAAGATGGGCCCTGGAATGGAGCTCTAGACAGCAGGCAGATTTCCAGGCAGTGGCTGGGACAGGCTGGGGAAGGCAATGACTGCCCCTGACCATTCAGAATATTTTGCTCTATGTTCCTGTGTGTGTGTGGGTGTGTGAGAGTGTGTGTGTGTGTGTGTGTGCGTGTGTGTGTGGTAGTGCAGAGAAGAGCGAGATGAATGGGGTTAGAGTGCTTACCATATATAACGTCTGCGTGGTAAAGTTCTTGTCACCCTGCCTGGACCTGGCTGACACTCGGTGTACGTAAGAGTGTATACAGAATTCTTGTTAGGGGTGTTTTATGAGACAGTAACTCATACACCCATGTACACTCTAATGCAGCAAAAATATCACACACCCCACATATAACTTCCTTAGTAAACCACACACAGCACATGGAGGTATATACACAGATCCCTCCTGTACTACGTTCTCATACAACCCACCTGTATCACAATCCTCTCCTCCAACACCAAACGCTGGAGATGAGATATGTATATAGACACACACACTATATATATAGGACACACACACACACACACAATATATATATATATATATATATATATATATATATATATGTATCTCCACAACTCTCGCACAAACACAGCTAACTTCAGCCATCGCTAAATACCTCTGTAAGAACCAGTCACGTGTCATACACACCACACTTGTAACACATTCTTGAGTAATGCCAGACCCGCTTTGTACAAACCACAGTAAACCACAGTCTCAGTCACCCATGTCAGGATTGCCAGAGAAAATATGGGCTATCCAGTTCAATTTGAATTCCAGATAAAGAACAAGTAATTTTGCAGTATCAGTATGTCCCAAATATTGTATGGGCCATACTTACACTAAAACTAAGTCAGGCCAAATACCGCATGGGAATACTTACACTAAAAAATTATTCTGGGTTTATCTGAAACTGAAATTTAACTGGGTGCCTTGTATTCTTGTTCGCTAAGTCTGGCAACCCTTATATACTTACCACCAGGTGATGTATTATATATTTATTGTAGTTTTGTTTAGTGTGTGTCTTCCCCTACTAGAATGTGCAGCGTTACCAAAGACTACAACAATGGAAGAGTGCCGGATACACAGGAGTAGCTGCTTACTGAATCTTGGTGAATGAATGAATGAACACGCACCATAAATACAAGCCACACCATGTAATGAGGAAAAGTTACATGTCCCAGAATTCCTGAATTGTGAACAGAAAAAATGCACACAAAGGCCACAGACACAGATAGACACGTCTGCACTGTGCTCCCCATGCCAACCCCACACTTACCACAGACTTAACTGATACACATCACTCACTCTTCCCACACACTCACAGTCACCACCGACGCCTACATTACCAACTAGACAGTGAGAGAATAAGTATTGATTGGAATTAAATCCTGGAGGATCCACTGGGAACCACACTCTCAACTGTGTGTATTCACTGCACCTGACACGTGTCACACACTCAGTAAATATTTGTGGACAGAGGACTGATGAACCCACCCTGAGCCTTTCATTCCTCCCTCAGGAATCTCGAAGTCACAAGAGGATCCCCCTCGGCTTGGATCCACTGTGGTGGCCCAAGGCTGCAGCCCAGGGGCAATGGAGGTCTCCTCTGCCCCTAAATACTTCTTCTGTACTTCTACTCCGTGCAAGCTCAGCTACGCTGGTAAGGGTGCGGGGCTCCTCAGGTGAGGGGGTGCTTGGCTGTGAGGCAGGAGGCACACAGATCCCAGGGAGGCTGAGAGGAAATCCAGGGTCATCAGAGGTGATGAGGGCTCTGTGGAGGAGCCTGGGCAGGATGGCTGAGCTGTTCCGAGGGCGTGGATGCCAGCTGAGTCTGGGTGTGTGTGTGTGAATACTGCTACTACCATGGTGGGGAAGTCAAGGAGCAGGGGCCGGAAAGGTCTGGGCTTGAGGTGGAGGGAAGAGGGACCAGATTAAGCATCTTCAGAGGAAAATGTAGGCTTTGTCTTTGCCTTTGCTTCCAGAGAAGGACAGAGTTCTGCATCATACACCTCCAGCCTGAGAGCAGGACCATCCAGCTCAGGTCCACACAGCTCACACATACATCTGCCCTCCAGGCACAGCCCTTCTCACAGCACACATAAACCCCAAGCACCACAGCCCCATTCCACAAGAAATGCACCACCGATATTACCAAAATCACACTCCTTGTCATACACGCATCCAGCCGCATCCCTCACATACCACAGCCCTCACCACCATACTCCACACCCCTGTATACACACACCGCTCCAGTATCCCCCCCACGCACATGAAAAGCCCACAGATGACACCAGATACACCGCTCCATCCTACGGCCAACAGACACCAAGCTCTCGACATAGCTACGTCATGCAAATGTCCCTCTCTCGTCTACCACACCTGCTCCCTCAGCTTCTGGCACGGCCCATGCATGTTATTATGGTTTTAATTTCCTTTTTCAGCAATGCAGAGATTTCGAGACACTGCCTGGCCTACAGCACCCCTAGCCCAGGTTCAGGAAGAAGGGGAGACCGCTCCCCCATCACACTGTGTCTCCTCCTCACTCTCTTCACCCTGTAAGGACTATCTGCACCCAGACAAAGAGGAAAGGGGCATGAAAATATACTACATGCAGGTACAAGTGAACAAGGGTGTCGCTGTCTCCTGGAAGATAAAGAAACCCTTGGAGTTGCCTGAAAAGCAGCTGACGATAGAAGAAATGACCCTTCCTGAGGATGCGTGCACAGTAGGCACTTGCCCCTCTGATGTGTTCACCGAAAGCCTCCTGTCTGACAGTGAGCCCACTGGGGAGGAGAAAGGGTATGAGGAAATGGCAAAGCCAGGCAGCCCATCAGGGTCACCTGCCGTCGAGGAGACACCCAGGGCCAAGACACCGGACTGGATAGTGACCATGGAGACCGGCTACAGGTGCATGGCCTGCTGCCGGGTCTTCCCCACCTTGGAGATCCTCCAGCAGCACGTGAAGGGCGGCGTCCTGCAGGGCTTCAGCTGCCGTGTCTTTCATCTCAACATGGCCCAGTGGATGGGCAATGTGGAATCCGAGAGCACCCCTGAGGAGGAGGACGAGGAGGAGGAGGAGGAAGAGAAGCAAGAAGAAAAGGAGAATGAGGGAGAGCAGCCCACGGGGGAAGGCCCCAGCCCAAAGAGACCCCGCAGGCAGGGTCTTTTCTCTCCTTTGAGTTCCAAACAGCAACTGAGATTCATGGGACAGAAGATCCTGGAAGACGGTGTGGCCGTCCCTTGGAAGAGGTAAGGCTTGAGGCTGGCAGTCTTCTGAGCCTATGTCACGAGGGCCCAGAGGAGTCTAAGGGAAGGGGCCGCACACATGTGCTGGTTTACCTAATGGCTCTGCAGTTGCATCAAATGGGACACACCCAGCACTAACAAAGGCATTGACCTCTGTTGACGTAAACAAGAAGGGGGAGCCTTTTCCTAGGAGTTTTCTCAGGGTCTGCACGATGGACCTCAACTCTTAGAGGACGTACTGCCAGCAGCTCCTTCTCGGCAGAGAGAGCCAGGAGTGGTCTCAAGAGAGGACAGGGGCCCTTGCAGGACCAGAACTTTGAGGTCTGAGAGCCTTGGGCCTGAGCTGAGATCTCACCCTGACCACTGTACCTAGCCTTCTGTGACAAAGGGGAATATGAAAGAGAGTCACGTGGAAATGAGGTCCCCCGAGATATGGAAATGTTCCAGAACCTTCGTTTCGTGGTAGTTGATCTGGAGCCAAGCTCACTGTGGTGTGTGTGGCTCTGAGCATTAAGGCAATGCTGGAGGGTAACCCTGACCAGCAGAGCTTGGAGTGCTTCTTGTCTCTTCCTGTCCTACCTCATTTGTTTTATCCCTTCCAGGGAGAAGAAAGGACCCTCGGGAGAGTAGCAGACAGAATGCCGTGGTCTGAAGGAGGATGAAGGGACCGGCACTCAGTCTAACATCATATGACAATAGAAGCGTCCTATGCAATAAAGGGCATTTTCCAAACCTTTCCTGGAGCTTTTATTTAATGACATTTTTCTATCTATGCATCTATCTGTCATCTACATCTGTATCTTTCAAGGTTTGTGAACAAGCTTTCACATAAGCACTAGAGACGTCCGCCAGCATTTTCCAGAAGAGGCCTGCAAATTGCTGGGGACTCCTCACAAATAGGGAACGGCCACAACCCCTGCCACACAGACTATGCGCGTGGCCCTCCTGACGTACTCCCACTCTCTCTCTGAATTTCCCAACGTCTGAGATGAGGGTGCTGGCTGGAGGCAATGATCACGTGCAGGCTGAATCTTCTCCAGATTCTGATTCTCTTCCTGGGCATATCGTCCTCAAGCACAGTCTCCATGTCCCTGGCCACACTGATCTCTCTCCTTCAGTCCTTCCCTCCCTCCCTCTCCTGCCTCCCAGTGCAGAGAATACTTTTTTGCATTTGAGACGACATTTATTTTTGGTTCACAGAATTCTCACCTGTTCTACTGTGGCCTCCGTTGTGAACATTCCAAAGCTGAGACTTTTCTGTTTTTCTCCCTCATTTCTGCTGAGTCTTTACCTTCCTAATGCAATGAACTCAGAGTGCCTAGCTGACTGGATGGGGAAAAAGATCCAGGGAGCAAAGAGAAATAATAAAAGAATATATCAGTTAATTATTCATAGTGTTATCCAACTACATATTTTTAAAATTTTGGAATAATATTAGGAATCTTCTCTTCATAAAAAACTGAATTATCGGGCTTCCCTGGTGGAGCAGTGGTTAAGAATATGCCTGCGAATGCAGGGGTCATGGGTTTGAGCCCTGTTCTGGGAAGATCCCACGTGCCATGGAGTAACTAAGCCCGCGCACCACAACTACTGAGCCTGCACACTAGAGCCCGTGCCACATCTACCAAGCCCACGTGCCACAACTACGGAAGCCTGCGTGCCTAGAGACCATGCTCCGCAACAAGAGAAGCCACTGCAATGAGAAGCCCGTGCACCAGAGCCAAGAGGAGCCCCCGCTCACTGCAACTAGAGAACGCCCGCTAGCAGCAACAAAGACCCAATGCAGCCCCAAATAAATTAATTAATTTTTAAAAATTGAATTAGTTTCAAGGGTACAATGTATAAAAGTACAATAAAAGCCCCCCTTCATAACCCCCCAACCCCACTCTCAAGATGGAATCGATATGCTGTGATACAATTTATAGTCGTAGTACTACTCCTCCTCCCACCACATCCGAAATCCTCTGAGCCAGGTGCAGCAGCTTCCTTTCACAATGCTAGGACCCTCCACAAGACACATGATAATCCCTTTGGACATTTCAAGGAGCGGCACCAAGGGAACAGTACCGGGGAAATGCCACTGACAGCTCAGAATATCCATGGCATTTCTAGAGCCTCGGCACTGCTCTCGCTCTGGGAATGAAGGTCCAAAAAGCACATCGGAGAATGTTCATAGTTGTAAACAAGCTCCACCTTTGAAACACAATCTACATAGAACCACATATACAAGCCTGCACGATGGATGAAGCCAAGGTCTCCTCCATGATTTCCCTTCTGACCACCTTATTGTCTCCTCAACCATAAAAGGTGAACTTGAAACTCAGGACCTTGCCTTGTCACCAGAAACATCCAAGCTTGGATCAGTCTTTCTAAGACCAGATACTTGCCCTCTGAACTATTAGAGACTTGTCACATACACACAGGTAGAACAGGATTATTTCTATCTACCTGGGGACCTGGAGTCTTTCACATTGCTCCTGTTAAAACTCTCACAACAGCAAAACTTTACCTACAAAGGGTTCAAGCTATGACACTCCCAACTTCCACAAACCTCCTCAGCTCTTGTGAGTCACATGCAGCCAATTCCAGGAATTGGAAACATGGTTGTGAGGATGAAACTGACTTTGGGGCTCCCCTTGGATATGGTCTTCCAGACTTACCAAAAGGCCATTAAGAGGAAGGTTTACCCCACCTCAGGGAAACCCGAGGCAGTACTTGCAGTCAAGGGCTGGCCATGGCTTCTGAGCTACATCCAAAAAGAACTTCATACTGTACCTGGATCTGCTGAAGCCATTTCTGACTGTCCGAGAGCCAGCATGTACCCCTCCTCAACTGCCTCCATTGTGGATCATCAGTAGGGCTGTCAGATTTAGTACATAAATATACAGGATACCCAGTTAAACTTGAACTTCACATGAATAATAAGTCATTATTTTTAGTATAAGTATAATCTATGAACTATTTGGGGCATACTTATCTTCAAAATGTACTCGTTGTTTTTCAAACATTCATATTTAACTAAACAGCCTATAATTTATCTGTCAACACTACTCAGCAGAAATGATGGAGGCTCATAGAGATCCAGGAGACGCCTCAGCGCCTCCTCAGCTTTTATTTCTACGTCCTGGACAGCGAGCACGAACCTTCCACTCCGTCATTGGCTAGAATGGAGGATATACTCTGTTTTAGAGCTTTTTTTACTTGTCATTGTTATAATCTTCCTTATTTTAAAGAGATGTTTATTTTTTCCCAAACTTAATAGCTCATCCAAAAGTATTTCAAAGTTCATTAGACAAGGGAAAAACAACATGGTTCTGAAAAGTGAAGGAAACCGCCTGGTGTTTAGTAAAGAAGTAGTCGGGAGATTGAAAAAGCCAAACTTAATAAGCAGATCTCTCCAAGGGTATTTTCAGAGCTTGATACGCTCCCACACCCTGAAAATATCATTACATCAAGAATGTAGAACTGCTAACCAAATGTAAGGCTCCCATATGATTCTATCAAACTGAGGATGCTTCTTTACTAAGCAGTGAGCACACTTGCTGCCCCAGGGACCTTGGCAGTTGCAACGTAGGGCTCTTCCCTTTGGGATGGAAACAGCAAGTTTTCCTGTGGTCTACACGCTGGCCCCCAAAATACTACACTCCCAATACTTGTCAACTTTAAGTATTTTCCTACATATCTCCATTTTTCTGTTACTATTTGGACTACATCCTAGACTTGACACTACATAAATTGCATTCAAGAAGCTATTTTTAAAAGTTGGTAGGAAACCTTAAATCTATGGCTTGCAGTCCCTGGCTTACTTTCATCCAGGTGCGTAAGGGTTTTCAAAAGTAGTCAGGTTAGTTACCCCGTATCACAGCCCCACGCTTGTGTCACAGATATAAAAATGGAACATGATATTTAAGGTTTTAGTTGCCAAATCATCAAGCCTCCCAGACAGAGGCAATAGAGCAAAATGATTACAGAGGCATGGATTTTGATTTGCTCCAGCGTCTTGGGCAAGTCACTTGGCCTCTATTTATTTGTACTTATCTGCACTTATCTGTCACTTGGGGGTCATAATTGTACCTGGTCCATGGGTACGCTGTACAAATGATCTGTAAAGTAGTTACAAGAAACCGACACAGAGTAAGCACTCCACAGACATTGGCTATTAGCTATTGGAAATAGTTCTCCGTGAAACAGATGACTTTATCAGTGGATGACTCGGTGGGAGACAGTGAATCACAGAATCACAGCATGTTGAAAGTGACCTAGTTCACACTCTTATGTGAAAAAAAGAAAAGTGTGCATGGGTAGAAAATGTCTGAAACTTTACCTAACAAATAGTTCATCATGATAGCACTGAGGATTAGAATAAATCAGGAAAGGAGGAAAGAAAAACTTGAGTGTAATTCAATTTCTCTATCATTTGTGTTTCTACACTGAGACACTGAATACACTGGAAGTGCAATTTTTTTTTAATGTGGAGGGATAAATGTTTTCAAGTTTTCCTGATCCATCCGTATTATTATCTCAGAATTGCTGGCAGTTCTTGCCATCTTCGGATCTACACCCATGTGAGTCAGTGGGCCATTCTGAACGGAGGAGATAATAGAGCAGAAGTGAAGTGAGAGGAAAGGAGAGAAAAGATTTTCTCTTTTCTCTTCAAAGAGGAAAGGTCTTTGGAATGGGAACAACTCACAACCAAACTTTGGGGAAAGGATGTGATGGAAAATGAGACAAACATCCTACCCCTGTGATGAGAAGGATTCCCTGGGCTCGATGGAGGGAGGTCACAGGTGGCTGGACAAGGAAACCAACTAGGGAGAAACACACACAAGTGCAGGGCAAACACCCTGAGGCCACTCAGCCTGACTCCATGCAAACATGTGTCCAGCAGACAGCCCTTCACCTGTGGCTCTCCAGCAAGACAGGTAACTCGGGGGTGCCAACTCATTCTGAGTCCATTATGCCTGGCCATTCATAAACCGCTGTCTAACGTGTGAGGAATAAACTCTCAATGTTTATGAGGAAACTGGGGAAGGAGATTGAAAGGTTACTTAAACGGAAAAAAAAGAAGTTCAGGAAGGCAGGATGGTAGAGAGACAAGAAAAAGACCTTAAAAGATAGAAAGGATTTGCCAAAGAAGAGAAAGAAAAAGAAATGATTCCGAATGGGTTAACCTGCAGCTAGGAAGTTAAGGAAGATTATTGATGGGTGAAGACTATGGAATAAAGTGAATAAAATTTCTCAGAAGTTGCTGAGACTATGGTAAGAAGCATGATTATCAAATTATGAATTGGCTGCAATGGCATTCTAGGGGGACACTAGGAAGGGGAAGCAAATGTTCCTGAGATGACAGTAGCAGGTGGAAAGTTGTTTCAGGGGAAGATCAGTCTTGCAGAGGGTGTATCAGAGGAGGGCAAGTGTGAGCAAGCAAGGAAATACTAAGTGTATACGGTTCCTTCACTGAGTGCACCCAGCCCCGCGGTCAGCCTTGAGAACAAGCAGGACTTCAGGTACTGGAGCTACATTTCAGTCATCAAGACTTGAGAAGACACCCTTAACTCAGGTCTTCTCATCAAACGCCATCTTTCCTTCTTGACCTTCATTTGGCCTCTTCCCTTACCCTCCAGCTGTGGACTGAGGCCACAGAGCAAGATGGGTCACTAGTGTCCTCCATCCCCTGGCGACTGTGGTTCACATCAGTGGAGTACCAAAGGCAATAACCAAGTAACAGACACAAGAGTGTATGAAGAAGAAGAGATTCTGATAAGGCTTTCTGTGACAGTGTGGGCCAAGTCGGCTCTATATGGCTGGTATCACGTGAATTATGAGCAGCCTTACGGGAGAAGTCCTCAGAAGGCAGAGCCTGGCTCTCGAGAGGCTCTGCGTGCTCACAGCCCACTCTAAGACCTCAGTTACAGCTTCGGCCCCCAATATCCCTCCCTCTGCCTGCTCACAGTTTTTGAAGTCTTCTTTCCTCCACATTTCTCTTGAGAGGTGGAGGAGGAAGATGAGCTTCAGGCCAGCTCAGACTCCCCTGCTATCCCAGCAGGATGCCTATCATTAACCTCCCACCTTCTAGGAAGCTCCTAAGATCTTCACATTTGGGGCAGTTCTCATTTCAGCTGTGCTTCAAATTGCTGGCTGGAGACGGCCTGTTGGAAGGTGGCTAAAAGCAAGTAGCAATCCTTCGGGCAGCCTGGCCCTTCTCGACTGTCAGACATCTTCAGGGATATTCTAGGAAATGTTGTTTGTTCTAGAGAAGGGAGGGAAACAATCCAATTGTCCAATAATGCTTGAATGGAAAATAAATGATGCTATATGCATGTGATCACATAATATCAAACAGTCAAAAATCAAAGACCTAGATCTATATGGATTCACGTGGATAAATCTTGAAAACATAATATTGATTGAAAGAAAATAAGATAAAGAACGTTAGATTGTGATAACAGGTGTGTAAGTATTTAAATATTTAAATCAATTCAACATATTGCTTCTATATATATAGATGTAAGAAAATAAACTTTATCCAAAGAACACATTATTTACATTTAATATGCTCATTTATCTAGGAGACCCAAAAGAACCCACAGATAAACTAGCAGGAACTAATAAGACGGTTCAACAAGGCACACACATACAAGATCAATAAATTTAAAAAAATAAAAAATAAAAAAAAATAAATTTTAAAAATCAATCAGGCTCCTCTACAGTGGCGATAACAAATTAGAAACTGTAAAAGAAAATAAGAAAAAAAGAAGATCTAAAAATTGTCACAAGAGCCGTATAAATTATTTAGAGCTAAGCATACGTAGAAGGCAATATAACTAACAAACTGAGTACGAAAGACTGTTGTTACTTTATGAGAACAGACCCTCTTCTTAAGGAGCAGATCAGTAAGTGAGAGTGAATCAAAGAAACACAGCATTTGAAAAGTCAGCTAGTCCAAGCCTCTTGATCGCACATACAGAAGCTGAAGCCCAGATAGGTTGAGTTACTTGCTAAAGGGCCCAATGTCCTGACTCAAGGACTAGCATTTTTCACTCAGTCGCAAGACACAATCAACTGCAGTAACTTGGAAAGAGATGGGGAAAAAATGAAGAAATCAATTATATAGTTCCTCATCTTTAAGTACAGAAATAGCTGTGACAAAATTACACGTATTGAGGGAAAATTGAAGTGCAGAGTTTAAAATGTCAATAATCCACAGGGAAACTGGAGACCATTTAAAATATTCATATTAAATCTCTCTAGAAAAGACATTAAAAGATCTCCAATCAAAATGTGAATTTTATAATAGACATGGTATGATACAATTTATAATAGATATGGTAGGAACCTTTCCCTTTCACGGGAAAGCTTCGGCTGGGAAAAAGGAATTGTTCTTGAAAATGGGGCCTGTGCTACTGCAGACACTGTGCTCAACCTAGGTCCACCGAATGCTCTGATGTCATCACTGAGGTCACAGAATTCCGCTGTGAGCCTGGCAACCTTGCAAACATAACAGCTCTGGTGAGCACTAGGCAGTACTGCTGGTTCACTAAGTGGTACAAGTTTTTCAGCCATTTAGGAGACTTGACTATTTTTGTTTGTATTGAATCATTTCAACGGATTGCCCAAGAGCCAAGAAGGGCCAACCTGTAGGGAAGAGGAGGAGTTGGACATCTCTTGAGGCATCTTCTAAGGGAGACTTCTAGTTGGTACGATGGAACGGCGACAAAAGAGGAAACATCTGGAAAATGAAGAGTCCCAGGAAACTGCCGAGAACGGAGGAGGTATGTGGGGTCAACTTGGCTGGGCACATGGGTTTCTGCCAAACTGAAGCTTCTCTAGGAAGCGGGGGACTGAGAACGTGTCACCTGTGAAGCAGGGAGCGAGAGACCTTGTCTCACTGATGCTGCCGTATCTATCTGGAGGGCTCCTGTGTTGTGAGACGGCACAGAACGGCCAGATGCCCCCTGGGAGATGGGAGGTCAGCTCCGCTGGTCTGAGGACTCTCTCCTGGGGCAGCCGGGCCTGGAGCTTTGTCGGACTCACAGCAGGCTGCATCCTGCTTGCACAGACCTAGAGGTGCAGCTTTTCTCAGTCCCCGATTTCTCTCTTATTCTCTTGGATCTTTCCCTGGGGTCATGAGGTGGGGGATGTGAAGGATGCAAGGATGCTGAGAGAGACCCATGAGTTATTTGGCCTCTTTTACCAAAGTGGAAAGGGAAGCCCCATGAGTTGAAGGCCCTGTTGAAAAATATCTTGACAAGTGGAATGCACTTTGAAAGAAGATTTTGTCTAGGGATGGTGTCATATTGAAAGCAAGGAGGATTTATTCCTTCAACAGGAAGAATTTCCCAAAGGAGATCAAGGGAAGGGAAGGGTTTTCCAGAGATTGAGACCACGTGAGCGGGGGTGAGAAATGGCCTCAGGGTCCTGCGGGGAGCTCTGAGAGCCACGGGCCACGTGGTGCCTGCGTGCATTAAATGTAGGCGAGTAGCTTGCCCTGGGAGAGGGGTGGTCACCCCAAAGCTCCAGCTAGAGGCCTCTGCCCCAGATTGGAGCCCAGTAGCTCCTACCAGGCCCAGGGCCCTGGAGACTGTAAGATGGGCCCTGGGAATGGAGCTCTAGACAGCAGGCAGATTTCCAGGCAGTGGCTGGGACAGGCTGGGGAAGGCAATGACTGCCCCTGACCATTCAGAATATTTTGCTCTATGTTCCTGTGTGTGTGTGGGTGTGTGAGAGTGTGTGTGTGTGTGTGTGTGTGTGTGTGGTAGTGCAGAGAAGAGCGAGATGAATGGGGTTAGAGTGCTTACCATATATAACGTCTGCGTGGTAAAGTTCTTGTCACCCTGCCTGGACCTGGCTGACACTCGGTGTACGTAAGAGTGTATACAGAATTCTTGTTAGGGGTGTTTTATGAGACAGTAACTCATACACCCATGTACACTCTGATGCAGCAAAAATATCACACACCCCACATATAACTTCCTTAGTAAACCACACACAGCACATGGAGGTATATACACAGATCCCTCCTGTACTACGTTCTCATACAACCCACCTGTATCACAATCCTCTCCTCCAACACCAAATGCTGGAGATGAGATATGTATATAGACACACACACACTATATATAGGACACACACACACACACACTATATATATATATATATATATATATATATATATATATATATATATATATATATATATATATATGTATCTCCACAACTCTCGCACAAACACAGCTAACTTCAGCCATCGCTAAATACCTCTGTAAGAACCAGTCACGTGTCATACACACCACACTTGTAACACATTCTTGAGTAATGCCAGACCCGCTTTGTACAAACCACAGTAAACCACAGTCTCAGTAACCCATGTCAGGATTGCCAGAGAAAATATGGGCTATCCAGTTCAATTTGAATTCCAGATAAAGAACAAGTAATTTTGCAGTATCAGTATGTCCCAAATATTGTATGGGCCATACTTACACTAAAACTAAGTCAGGCCAAATACCGCATGGGAATACTTACACTAAAAAATTATTCTGGGTTTATCTGAAACTGAAATTTAACTGGGTGCCTTGTATTCTTGTTCGCTATGTCTGGCAACCCTTATATACTTACCACCAGGTGATGTATTATATATTTATTGTAGTTTTGTTTAGTGTGTGTCTTCCCCTACTAGAATGTGCAGCGTTACCAAAGACTACAACAATGGAAGAGTGCCGGATACACAGGAGTAGCTGCTTACTGAATCTTGGTGAATGAATGAATGAACACGCACCATAAATACAAGCCACACCATGTAATGAGGAAAAGTTACATTTCCCAGAATTCCTGACTTGTGAACAGAAAAAATGCACACAAAGGCCACAGACACAGATAGACACGTCTGCACTGTGCTCCCCATGCCAACCCCACACTTACCACAGAGTTAACTGATACACATCACTCACTCTTCCCACACACTCACAGTCACCACCGACGCCTACATTACCAACTAGACAGTGAGAGAATAAGTATTGATTGGAATTAAATCCTGGAGGATCCACTGGGAACCACACTCTCAACTGTGTGTATTCACTGCACCTGACACGTGTCACACACTCAGTAAATATTTGTGGACAGAGGACTGATGAACCCACCCTGAGCCTTTCATTCCTCCCTCAGGAATCTCGAAGTCACAAGAGGATCCCCCTCGGCTTGGATCCACTGTGGTGGCCCAAGGCTGCAGCCCAGGGGCAATGGAGGTCTCCTCTGCCCCTAAATACTTCTTCTGTACTTCTACTCCGTGCAAGCTCAGCTACGCTGGTAAGGGTGCGGGGCTCCTCAGGTGAGGGGGTGCTTGGCTGTGAGGCAGGAGGCACACAGATCCCAGGGAGGCTGAGAGGAAATCCAGGGTCATCAGAGGTGATGAGGGCTCTGTGGAGGAGCCTGGGCAGGATGGCTGAGCTGTTCCGAGGGCGTGGATGCCAGCTGAGACTGGGGGTGCGGTGAGAATACTGGTAGTACCATGGTGGGGAAGTCAAGGAGCAGGGGCCGGAAAGGTCTGGGCTTGAGGTGGAGGGAAGAGGGACCAGATTAAGCATCTTCAGAGGAAAATGTAGGCTTTGTCTTTGCCTTTGCTTCCAGAGAAGGACAGAGTTCTGCATCATACACCTCCAGCCTGAGAGCAGGACCATCCAGCTCAGGTCCACACAGCTCACACATACATCTGCCCTCCAGGCACAGCCCTTCTCACAGCACACATAAACCCCAAGCACCACAGCCCCATTCCACAAGAAATGCACCACCGATATTACCAAAATCACACTCCTTGTCATACACGCATCCAGCCGCATCCCTCACATACCACAGCCCTCACCACCATACTCCACACCCCTGTATACACACACCGCTCCAGTATCCCCCCCACGCACATGAAAAGCCCACAGATGACACCAGATACACCGCTCCATCCTACGGCCAACAGACACCAAGCTCTCGACATAGCTACGTCATGCAAATGTCCCTCTCTCGTCTACCACACCTGCTCCCTCAGCTTCTGGCACGGCCCATGCATGTTATTATGGTTTTAATTTCCTTTTTCAGCAATGCAGAGATTTCGAGACACTGCCTGGCCTACAGCACCCCTAGCCCAGGTTCAGGAAGAAGGGGAGACCGCTCCCCCATCACACTGTGTCTCCTCCTCACTCTCTTCACCCTGTAAGGACTATCTGCACCCAGACAAAGAGGAAAGGGGCATGAAAATATACTACATGCAGGTACAAGTGAACAAGGGTGTCGCTGTCTCCTGGAAGACAAAGAAACCCTTGGAGTTGCCTGAAAAGCAGCTGACGATAGAAGAAATGACCCTTCCTGAGGATGCGTGCACAGTAGGCACTTGCCCCTCTGATGTGTTCACCGAAAGCCTCCTGTCTGACAGTGAGCCCACTGGGGAGGAGAAAGGGTATGAGGAAATGGCAGAGCCAGGCAGCCCATCAGGGTTACCTGCCGTCGAGGACACACCCAGGGCCAAGACACCGGACTGGATAGTGACCATGGAGACCGGCTACAGGTGCATGGCCTGCTGCCGGGTCTTCCCCACCTTGGAGATCCTCCAGCAGCACGTGAAGGGCGGCGTCCTGCAGGGCTTCAGCTGCCGTGTCATTCATCTCAACATGGCCCAGTGGATGGGCAATGTGGAATCCGAGAGCACCCCTGAGGAGGAGGACGAGGAGGAGGAGGAGGAAGAGAAGCAAGAAGAAAAGGAGAATGAGGGAGAGCAGCCCACGGGGGAAGGCCCCAGCCCAAAGAGACCCCGCAGGCAGGGTCTTTTCTCTCCTTTGAGTTCCAAACAGCAACTGAGATTCATGGGACAGAAGATCCTGGAAGACGGTGTGGCCGTCCCTTGGAAGAGGTAAGGCTTGAGGCTGGCAGTCTTCTGAGCCTATGTCACGAGGGCCCAGAGGAGTCTAAGGGAAGGGGCCGCACACATGTGCTGGTTTACCTAATGGCTCTGCAGTTGCATCAAATGGGACACACCCAGCACTAACAAAGGCATTGACCTCTGTTGACGTAAACAAGAAGGTGGAGCCTTTTCCTAGGAGTTTTCTCAGGGTCTGCACGATGGACCTCAACTCTTAGAGGACGTACTGCCAGCAGCTCCTTCTCGGCAGAGAGAGCCAGGAGTGGTCTCAAGAGAGGACAGGGGCCCTTTCAGGACCAGAAATTTGAGGTCTGAGAGCCTTGGGCCTGAGCCGAGATCTCACCCGGACCACTGGACCTAGCCTTCTGTGACAAAGGGGAATATGAAAGAGAGTCACGTGGAAATGAGGTCCCCCGAGATATGGAAATGTTCCAGAACCTTCGTTGCGTGGTAGTTGATCTGGAGCCAAGCTCACTGTGGTGTGTGTGGCTCTGAGCATTAAGGCAATGCTGGAGGGTAACCCTGACCAGCAGAGCTTGGAGTGCTTCTTGTCTCTTCCTGTTCTACCTCATTTGTTTTATCCCTTCCAGGGAGAAGAAAGGACCCTCGGGAGAGTAGCAGACAGAATGCCGTGGTCTGAAGGAGGATGAAGGGACCGGCACTCAGTCTAACATCATATGACAATAGAAGCGTCCTATGCAATAAAGGGCATTTTCCAAACCTTTCCTGGAGCTTTTATTTAATGACATTTTTCTATCTATGCATCTATCTGTCATCTACATCTGTATCTTTCAAGGTTTGTGAACAAGCTTTCACATAAGCACTAGAGACGTCCGCCAGCATTTTCCAGAAGAGGCCTGCAAATTGCTGGGGACTCCTCACAAATAGGGAACGGCCACAACCCCTGCCACACAGACTATGCGCGTGGCCCTCCTGACGTACTCCCACTCTCTCTCTGAATTTCCCAAGGTCTGAGATGAGGGTGCTGGCTGGAGGCAATGATCACGTGCAGGCTGAATCTTCTCCAGATTCTGATTCTCTTCCTGGGCATATCGTCCTTAAGCACAGTCTCCATGTCCCTGGCCACACTGATCTCTCTCCTTCAGTCCTTCCCTCCCTCCCTCTCCTGCCTCCCAGTGCAGAGAATACTTTTTTGCATTTGAGACGACATTTATTTTTGGTTCACAGAATTCTCACCTGTTCTACTGTGGCCTCCGTTGTGAACATTCCAAAGCTGAGACTTTTCTGTTTTTCTCCCTCATTTCTGCTGAGTCTTTACCTTCCTAATGCAGTGAACTCACAGTGCCTAGCTGACTGGATGGGGAAAAAGATCCAGGGAGCAAAGAGAAATAATAAAAGAATATATCAGTTAATTTTTCATAGTGTTATCCAACTACATATTTTTAAAATTTTGGAATAATATTAGGAATCTTCTCTTTATAAAAAACTGAATTATCGGGCTTCCCTGGTGGAGCAGTGGTTAAGAATATGCCTGCGAATGCAGGGGTCATGGGTTCGAGCCCTGGTCTGGGAACATCCCACGTGCCACGGAGTAACTAAGCCCGCGCGCCACAACTACTGAGCCTGCGCTCTAGAGCCCGTGTGCCACATCAACCGAGCCCACGTGCCACAACTACGGAAGCCTGCGTGCCTAGAGACCATGCTCCGCAACAAGAGAAGCCACTGCAATGAGAAGCCCGTGCACCACAGCCAAGAGGAGCCCCCGCTCACTGCAACTAGAGAACGCCCGCTAGCAGCGACAAAGACCCAATGCAGCCCCAAATAAATTAATTAATTTTTAAAAATTGAATTAGTTTCAAGGGTACAATGTATAAAAGTACAATAAAAGCCCCCCTTCATAACCCCCCAACCCCACTCTCAAGATGGAATCGATATGCTGTGATACAATTTATAGTCGTAGTACTACTCCTCCTCCCACCACATCCGAAATCCTCTGAGCCCGGTGCAGCAGCTTCCTTTCACAATGCTAGGACCCGCCACAAGACACATGATAATCCCTTTGGACATTTCAAGGAGCGGCACCAAGGGAACAGTACCGGGGAAATGCCACTGACAGCTCAGAATATCCATGGCATTTCTAGAGCCTCGGCACTGCTCTCGCTCTGGGAATGAAGGTCCAAAAAGCACATCGGAGAATGTTCATAGTTGTAAACAAGCTCCACCTTTGAAACACAATCTGCATAGAACCACATATACAAGCCTGCACGATGGATGAAGCCAAGGTCTCCTCCATGATTTCCCTTCTGACCACCTTATTGTCTCCTCAACCATAAAAGGTGAACTTGAAACTCAGGACCTTGCCTTGTCACCAGAAACACCCAAGCTTGGATCAGTCTTTCTAAGACCAGATACTTGCTCTCTGAACTATTAGAGACTTGTCACATACACACAGGTAGAACAGGATTATTTCTATCTACCTGGGGACTTGGAGTCTTTCACATTGCTCCTGTTAAAACTCTCACAACAGCAAAACTTTACCTACAAAGGGTTCAAGCTATGACACTCCCAACTTCCACAAACCTCCTCAGCTCTTGTGAGTCACATGCAGCCAATTCCAGGAATTGGAAACATGGTTGTGAGGATGAAACTGACTTTGGGGCTCCCCTTGGATATGGTCTTCCAGACTTACCAAAAGGCCATTAAGAGGAAGGTTTACCCCACCTCAGGGAAACCCGAGGCAGTACTTGCAGTCAAGGGCTGCCCATGGCTTCTGAGCTACATCCAAAAAGAATTTCATACTGTACCTGGATCTGCTGAAGCCATTTCTGACTGTCCGAGAGCCAGCATGTACCGTTCCTCAACTGCCTCCATTGTGGATCATCAGTAGGGCTGTCAGATTTAGTACATAAAAATACAGGATACCCAGTTAAACTTGAACTTCACATGAATAATAAGTCATTATTTTTAGTATAAGTAGATCCTATGAACTATTTGGGGCATACTTATCTTCAAAATGTACTCGTTGTTTTTCAAACATTCATATTTAACTAAACAGTCTATATTTTATCTGTCAACCCTACTCAGCAGAAATGATGGAGGCTCATAGAGATCCAGGAGACGCCTCAGCGCCTCCTCAGCTTTTATTTCTACGTCCTGGACAGTGAGCACGAACCTTCCACTCCCAGTCAGTGGCTAGAATGGAGGATATTCTCTGTTTTAGAGCTTTTTCTACTTGTCATTGTTATTATCTTCCTTATTTTAAAGAGATGTTTATTTTTTCCCAATCTCAATAGCTCATCCGAAAGTATTTCAAAGTTCATTAGAGAAGGGAAAAACAATATGGTTCTGAAAAGTGAAGGAAACCGCCTGGTGTTTAGTAAAGAAGTAGTAGGGAGACTGAAAAAGCCAAACTTAATAAGCAGATCTCTCCAAGGGTATTTTCAGAGCTTGATATCCTCCCACACCCTGAAAATATTATTACATCAAGAATGTAGAACTGCTAACCAAATGTAAGGCTCCCATATGATTCTATCAAACTGAGGATGCTTCTTTACTAAGCAGTGAGCACACTTGCTGTCCCAGGGACCTTGGCAGTTGCAACGTAGGGCTCTTCCCTTTGGGATGGAAACAGCAAGTTTTCCTGTGGTCTACACGCTGGCCCCAAAAATACTACACTCCCAATACTTGTCAACGTTAAGTATTTTTCTACATATCTCCATTTTTCTGTTACTATTTGGACTACATCCTAGACTTGACACTACATAAATTGCATTCAAGAAGCTATTTTTAAAAGTTGGTAGGAAACCTTAAATCTATGGCTTGCAGTCCCTGGCTTACTTTCATCCAGGTGCATAAGGGTTTTCAAAAGTAGTCAGGTTAGTTACCCCGTATCACAGCCCCATGCTTGTGTCACAGATATAAAAATGGAACATGATATTTAAGGTTTTAGTTGCCAAATCATCAAGCCTCCCAGACAGAGGCAATAGAGCAAAATGATTACAGAGGCATGGATTTTGATTTGCTCCAGTGTCTTGGGCAAGTCACTTGGCCTCTGTATTTATTTGTACTTATCTGCACTTATCTGTCACTTGGGGGTCATAATTGTACCTGGTCCATGGGTACGCTGTACAAATGATCTGTAAAGTAGTTACAAGAAACCGACACAGAGTAAGCACTCCACAGACATTGGCTATTAGCTATTGGAAATAGTTCTCCGTGAAACAGATGACTTTATCCGTGGATGACTCGGTGGGAGACAGTGAATCACAGAATCACAGCATGTTGAAAGTGACCTAGTTCACACTCTAATGTGAAAAGAAGAAAAGTGTGCATGGGTAGAAAATGTCTGAAACTTTACACAACAAAGAGTTCATCATGTTAACTTGGAGGATTAGAATAAATCAGGAAAGGAGGAAAGAAAAACTTGAGTGTAATTCAATTTCTCTATCATTTGTGTTTCTACACTGAGACTCTGAATACACTGGAAGTGCATTTTTTTTTAATGTGGCGGGATAAAGGTTTTCAAGTTTTCCTGATCCATCCGTATTATTATCTCAGAATTGCTGGCATTTCTTGCCATCTTTGGATCTACACCCATGTGAGTCAGTGGGCCATTCTGGACGGAGGAGATAATAGAGCAGAAGTGAAGTGAGAGAAAAGGAGAGACAAGATTTTCTCTTTTCTCTTCAAAGAGGAAAGGTCTTTGGAATGGGAACAACTCACAACCAAACTTTGGGGAAAGGATGTGATGGAAAATGAGACAAACATCCTACCCCTGTGATGAGAAGGATTCCCTGGGCTGGATGGAGGGAGGTCACAGGTGGCTGGACAAGGAAACCAACTAGGGAGAAACACACACAAGTGCAGAGCAAACACCCTGAGGCCACTCAGCCTGACTCCATGCAAACATGTGTCCAGCAGACAGCCCTTCACCTGTGGCTCCCCAGCAAGACAGGTACCTCGGGGGTGCCAACTCATTCTGAGTCCATTATGCCTGGCCATTCATAAACCGCTGTCTAACGTGTGAGGAATAAACTCTCAATGTTTATGAGGAAATTGGGGAAGGAGATTGAAACGTTACTTAAACGAAAAAAAAAGAAGTTCAGGAAGGCAGGATGGTAGAGAGACAAGAAAAAGACCTTAAAAGATAGAAAGGATTTGCCAAAGAAGAGAAAGCAAAAGAAATGATTCCGAATGGGTTAACCTGCAGCTAGGAAGTTAAGGAAGATTATTGATGGGTGAAGACTATGGAATAAAGTGAATAAAATTTCTCAGAAGTTGCTGAGAATATGGTAAGCAGCATGATTATCAAATTATGAATTGGCTGCAATGGCATTCTAGGGGGACACTAGGAAGGTGAAGCAAATGTTCCTGAGATGACAGTAGCAGGTGGAAAGTTGTTTCAGGGGAAGATCAGTCTTGCAGAGGGTGTATCAGAGGAGGGCAAGTGTGAGCAAGCAAGGAAATACTAAGTGTATACGGTTCCTTCACTGAGTGCACCCAGCCCCGCGGTCAGCCTTGAGAACAAGCAGGACTTCAGGTACTGGAGCTACATTTCAGTCATCAAGACTTGAGAAGACACCCTTAACTCAGGTCTTCTCTTCAAACTCCATCTTTCCTTCTTGACCTTCATTTGGCCTCTTCCCTTACCCTCCAGCTGTGGACTGAGGCCACAGAGCAAGATGGGTCACTAGTGTCCTCCATCCCCTGGCGACTGTGGTTCACATCACTGGAGTACCAAAGGCAATAACCAAGTAACAGACACAAGAGTGTATGAAGAAGAAGAGATTCTGATAAGGCTTTCTGTGACAGTGTGGGCCAAGTCGGCTCTATATGGCTGGTATCACGTGAATTATGAGCAGCCTTAGGGGAGAAGTTCTCAGAAGGCAGAGCCTGGCTCTCGAGAGGCTCTGCGTGCTCACAGCCCACTCCAAGACCTCAGTTACAGCTTCGGCCCCCAATATCTCTCCCTCTGCCTGCTCACAGTTTTTGAAGTCTTCTTTCCTCCACATTTCTCTTGAGAGGTGGAGGAGGAAGATGAGCTTCAGGCCAGCTCAGACTCCCCTGGGATCCCAGCAGGATGCCTATCATTAACCTCCCACCTTCTAGGAAGCTCCTAAGATCTTCACATTTGGGGCAGTTCTCATTTCAGCTGTGCTTCAAATTGCTGGCTGGAGACGGCCTGTTGGAAGGTGGCTAAAAGCAAGTAGCAATCCTTCGGGCAGCCTGGCCCTTCTCGACTGTCAGACATCTTCAGGGATATTCTAGGAAATATTGTTTGTTCTAGAGAAGGGAGGGAAACAATCCAATTGTCCAATAATGCTTGAATGGAAAATAAATGATGCTATATGCATGTGATCACATAATATCAAACAGTCAAAAATCAAAGACCTAGATCTCTATGGATTCACGTGGATAAATCTTGAAAACATAATATTGATTGAAAGAAAATAAGATAAACAATGTTAGATTGTGATAACAGGTATGTAAGTATTTAAATATTTAAATCAATTCAACATATTGCTTCTATATATAGAGATGCAAGAAAATAAACTTTATCCAAAGAACACATTATTTACATTTAATATGCTCATTTATCTAGGAGACCCAAAAGAACCCACAGATAAACTAGCAGGAACTAATAAGACGGTTCAACAAGGCACACACATACAAGATCAATAAATTTTAAAAGTCAATCAGGCTCCTCTACACTGGCGATAACAAATTAGAAACTATAAAAGAAAATAAGAAAAAAAGAAGATCTAAAATTTGTCACAAGAGCCGTATAAATTATTTAGAGCTAAGCATACGTAGAAGGCAATATAACTAACAAACTGAGTACGAAAGACTGTTGTTACTTTATGAGAACAGACCCTCTTCTTAAGGAGCAGATCAGTAAGTGAGAGTGAATCAAAGAAACACAGCATTTGAAAAGTCAGCTAGTCCAAGCCTCTTGATCGCACATACAGAAGCTGAAGCCCAGATAGGTTGAGTTACTTGCTAAAGGGCCCAATGTCCTGACTCAAGGACTAGCATTTTTCACTCAGTCGCAAGACACAATCAAATGCAGTACCTTGGAAAGAGATGGGGAAAAAATGAAGAAATCAATTATATAGTTCCTCATCTTTAAGTACAGAAATAGCCGTGACAAAATTACACGTATTGAGGGAAAATTGAAGTGCAGAGTTTAAAATGTCAATAATCCACAGGGAAACTGGAGACCATTTAAAACATTCATATTAAATCTCTCTAGAAAAGACATTAAAAGATCTCCAATCAAAATGTGAATTTTATAATAGACATGGTATGATACAATTTATAATAGATATGGTAGGAACCTTTCCCTTTCACGGGAAAGCTTCGGCTGGGAAAAAGGAATTGTTCTTGAAAATGGGGCCTGTGCTATTGCAGACACTGTGCTCAACCTAGGTCCACCGAATGCTCTGATGTCATCACTGAGGTCACAGAATTCCACTGTGAGCCTGGCAACCTTGCAAACATAACAGCCCTGGTGAGCACTAGGCACTACTGCTGGTTCACCAAGTGGTACAAGTTTTTCAGCCATTTAGGAGACTTGACTATTTTTGTTTGTATTGAATCATTTCACGGATTGCCCAAGAGCCAAGAAGGGCCAACCTGTAGGGAAGAGGAGGAGTTGGACATCTCTTGAGGCATCTTCTAAGGGAGACTTCTAGTTGGTACGATGGAACGGCAACAAAAGAGGAAACATCTGGAAAATGAAGAGTCCCAGGAGACTGCCGAGAACGGAGGAGGTATGTGGGGGGCAACTTGGCTGGGGCACATGGGTTTCTGCCAAACTGAAGCTTCTCTAGGAAGCGGGGGACTGAGAACGTGTCACCTGTGAAGCAGGGAGCGAGAGACCTTGTCTCACTGATGCTGCCGTATCTATCCGGAGGGTCCCTGTGGTGTGAGACGGCACAGAACGGCCAGATGCCCCCTGGGAGATGGGAGGTCAGCTCCGCTGGTCTGAGGACTCTCTCCTGGGGCAGCCGGGCCTGGAGCTTTGTCGGACTCACAGCAGGCTGCATCCTGCTTGCACAGACCTAGAGGTGCAGCTTTTCTCAGTCCCCGATTTCTCTCTTATGCTCTTGGATCTTTCCTAGGGGTCATGAGGTGGGGGATGTGAAGGATGCAAGGATGCTGAGAGAGACCCATGAGTTGCTTGGCCTCTTTTACCAAAGTGGAAAGAGAAGCCCCATGAGTTGAAGGCCCTGTTGAAAAATATCTTGACAAGTGGAATGCACTTTGAAAGAAGATTGTTTGTCTAGGGATGGTGTCATATTGAAAGCAAGGAGGTTTTATTCCTTCAACAGGAAGAATTTCCCAAAGGAGATCAAGGGAAGGGAAGGGTTTTCCAGAGACTGAGACCGCGTGAGCGGGGGTGAGAAATGGCCTCAGGGTCCTGCGGGGAGCTCTGAGAGCCACGGGCCACGTGGTGCCTGCGTGCATTAAATGTAGGCGAGTAGCTTGCCCTGGGAGAGGGGTGGTCACCCCAGAGCTCCAGCTAGAGGCCTCTGCCCCAGATTAGAGCCCAGTAGCTCCTACCAGGCCCAGGGCCCTGGAGACTGTAGGATGGGCCCTGGGAATGGAGCTCTAGACAGCAGGCAGATTTCCAGGCAGTGGCTGGGACAGGCTGGGGAAGGCAATGACTGCCCCTGACCATTCAGAATATTTTGCCCTATGTTCCTGTGTGTGTGTGTGTGAGTGTGTGTGTGTGTGTGTGTGTGTGTGTGTGTGGTAGTGCAGAGAAGAGCGAGATGAATGGGGTTAGAGTGCTTACCAGATATAAAGTCTGCGTGGTAAAGTTCTTGTCACCCTGCCTGGACCTGGCTGACACTCGGTGTACGTAAGAGTGTATACAGAATTCTTGTTAGGGGTGTTTTATGAGACAGTAACTCATACACCCATGTACACTCTGATACAGCAAAAATATCACACACCCCACATATAACTTCTTTAGTAAACCACACAGAGCACATGGAGGTATATACACGCATCCCTCCTGTTCTACATTCTCATACAACCCACCTGTATCACAATCCTCTCCTCCAACACCAAACGCTGGAGATGAGATATGTATATAGACACACACACTATATATATAGGACACACACACACACACACTATATACATGTATCTCCTCAACTCTTGCACAAACACAGCTAACTTCAGCCATCTCTAAATACCTCTATAAGAACCAGTCACGTGTCATACACACCACACTTATAACACATTCTTGCGTAATGCCAGACCCGCTTTGTACAAACCACAGTAAACCACAGTCTCAGTAACCCATGTCAGGATTGCCAGAGAAAATATGGGCTATCCAGTTCAATTTGAATTCCAGATAAAGAACAAGTAATTTTTCAGTATCCGTATGTCCCACATATTGTATGGGCTATACTTACACTAAAACTAAGTCAGGCCAAATACTGCATGGGAATACTTACACTAAAAGATTATTCTGGGTTTATCTGAAACTGAAATTTAACTGGGTGCCTTGTATTCTTGTTCGCTAAGTCTGGCAACCCTTATATACTTACCACCAGCTGATGTATTATATATTTATTGTAGTTTTGTTTAGTGTGTGTCTTCCCCTACTAGAATGTGCAGCGTTACCAAAGACTACAACAATGGAAGAGTGCCGGATACACAGGAGTAGCTGCTTACTGAATCTTGGTGAATGAATGAATGAACACACACCATAAATACAAGCCACACCATGTAATGAGGAAACGTTACATGTCCCAGAATTCCTGACTTGTGAACAGAAACCATGCACACAAAGGCCACAGACACAGATAGACACGTCTGCACTGTGCTCCCCATGCCAACCCCACACTTACCACAGACTTAACTGATACACATCACTCACTCTTCCCACACACTCACAGTCACCACCGAGGCCTACATTACCAACTAGACAGTGAGAGAATAAGTATTGATTGGAATTAAATCCTGGAGGATCCACTGGGAACCACACTCTCAGCTGTGTGTATTCACTGCACCTGACACGTGTCACACACTCAGTAAATATTTGTGGACAGAGGACTGATGAACCCACCCTGAGCCTTTCATTCCTCCCTCAGGAATCTCGAAGTCACAAGAGGATCCCCCTCGGCTTGGATCCACTGTGGTGGCCCAAGGCTGCAGCCCAGGGGCAGTGGAGGTCTCCTCTGCCTCTAAATACTTCTTCTGTACTTCTACTCTGCGCAAGCTCAGCTACGCTGGTAAGGGCGTGGGGCTCCTCAGGTGACGGGGTGCTTGGCTGTGAAGCAGGAGGCACACAGATCCCAGGGAGGCTGAGAGGAAATCCAGGGTCATCAGAGGTGATGAGGGCTCTGTGGAGGAGCCTGGGCAGGATGGCTGAGCTGTTCCGAGGGCGTGGATGCCAGCTGAGTCTGGGTGTGTGTGTGTGAATACTGCTACTACCATGGTGGGGAAGTCAAGGAGCAGGGGCCGGAAAGGTCTGGGCTTGAGGTGGAGGGAAGAGGGACCAGATTAAGCATCTTCAGAGGAAAATGTAGGCTTTGTCTTTGCCTTTGCTTCCAGAGAAGGACAGAGTTCTGCATCATACACCTCCAGCCTGAGAGCAGGACCATCCAGCTCAGGTGCACACAGCTCACACATACACGCGCCCTCCAGGCACAGCCCTTCTCAGTGCACATCAACCCCAAGCACGTGCTCCACAGTACTCTCCTGCACCACAGCCCCATTCCACAAGGAATGCACCACCGATATTCCCAAACTCACACTCCTCATCGTACACGCATCCAGCCGCATCCCTCACATACTACAGCCCTCACCACCATACTCCACACCCCTGTATACAGACACCGCTCCAGTATACCCCCCCACGCACATGAAAAGCCCACAGATGACACCAGATACACCACTCCGTCCTACGGCCAACGGACACCAAGCTCACGACATTGCTATGTCGTGCCAATGTCCCTCTCTCGTCTACCACACCTGCTCCCTCAGCTTCCGGCATGGCCCATGCATGTTATTATGATTTTAATTTCCTTTTTCAGGAATCCGGAGATTTCATCGAGACACTGCCCAGCCTAGACCACCCCTAGCCCAGGATCAGGAAGAAGGAGAGACCGCTTCCCCATCACACTGTGTCTCCTCCTCACCCTCTTCACCCTGTAAGAACTATCTGCACCCAGACAAAGAGGAAAGGGGCATGAAAATATACTACATGCAGGTACAAGTGAACAAGGGTGTCGCTGTCTCCTGGAAGACAAAGAAACCCTTGGAGTTGCCTGAAAAGCAGCTGAGGATACAAGAAGTGACCCTTCCTGAGGATGTGTGCGCAGTAGCCACTGACCCCTCTTCTGATGTGTCCACCGAAAGCCTCCTGTCTGACAGTGAGCCCACTGGGGAGGAGAAAGAGTATGAGGAAAGGGCAGAGCCAGGCAGCCCATCAGGGCCACCTGCCGTCGAGGAGAGACCCAGCGCCAAGACAGCGGACTGGATGCTGACCATGGAGACCGGCTTCAGGTGCATGGCCTGCTGCCGGGTCTTCCCCACCTTGGAGATCCTCCAGCAGCACGTGAAGGGCGGCATCCTGCAGGGCTTCAGCTGCCGTGCCTTTCATCTCACCATGGCCCAGCGGATGGGCAATGTGGAATCCGAGAGCACCCCTGAGGAAGAGGACGAGGAGGAGGAGGAGGAGAACGAGGAGGAGGAGGAGGAGGAGGAGGAGGAGGAGGAGGAGGAGAAGGAGGTAGAGAAGCAAGAAGAAAAGGAGAATGAGGGAGAGCAGCCCACGGGGGAAGGCCCCAGCCCAATGAGACCCCGCAGGCAGGGTCTTTTCTCTCCTTTGAGTTCCAAACAGCAACTGAGATTCATGGGACAGAAGATCCTGGAAGACGGTGTGGCCGTCCCTTGGAAGAGGTAAGGCTTGAGGCTGGCAGTCTTCTGAGCCTATGTCACGAGGGCCCAGAGGAGTCTAAGGGAAGGGGCCGCACACATGTGCTGGTTTACCTAATGGCTCTGCAGTTGCATCAAATGGGACACACCCAGCACTAACAAAGGCATTGACCTCTGTTGACGTAAACAAGAAGGGGGAGCCTTTTCCTAGGAGTTTTCTCAGGGTCTGCACGATGGACCTCAACTCTTAGAGGACGTACTGCCAGCAGCTCCTTCTCGGCAGAGAGAGCCAGGAGTGGTCTCAAGAGAGGACAGGGGCCCTTGCAGGACCAGAATTTTGAGGTCTGAGAGCCTTGGGCCTGAGCCGAGATCTCACCCGGACCACTGGACCTAGCCTTCTGTGACAAAGGGGAATATGAAAGAGAGTCACGTGGAAATGAGGTCCCCCGAGATATGGAAATGTTCCAGAACCTTCGTTGCGTGGTAGTTGATCTGGAGCCAAGCTCACTGTGGTGTGTGTGGCTCTGAGCATTAAGGCAATGCTGGAGGGTAACCCTGACCAGCAGAGCTTGGAGTGCTTCTTGTCTCTTCCTGTTCTACCTCATTTGTTTTATCCCTTCCAGGGAGAAGAAAGGACCCTCGGGAGAGTAGCAGACAGAATGCCGTGGTCTGAAGGAGGATGAAGGGACCGGCACTCAGTCTAACATCATATGACAATAGAAGCGTCCTATGCAATAAAGGCCATTTTCCAAACCTTTCCTGGAGCTTTTATTTAATGACATTTTTCTATCTATGCATCTATCTGTCATCTACATCTGTATCTTTCAAGGTTTGTGAACAAGCTTTCACATAAGCACTAGAGACGTCCGCCAGCATTTTCCAGAAGAGGCCTGCAAATTGCTGGGGACTCCTCACAAATAGGGAACGGCCACAACCCCTGCCACACAGACTATGCGCGTGGCCCTCCTGACGTACTCCCACTCTCTCTCTGAATTTCCCAAGGTCTGAGATGAGGGTGCTGGCTGGAGGCAATGATCACGTGCAGGCTGAATCTTCTCCAGATTCTGATTCTCTTCCTGGGCATATCGTCCTTAAGCACAGTCTCCATGTCCCTGGCCACACTGATCTCTCTCCTTCAGTCCTTCCCTCCCTCCCTCTCCTGCCTCCCAGTGCAGAGAATACTTTTTTGCATTTGAGACGACATTTATTTTTGGTTCACAGAATTCTCACCTGTTCTACTGTGGCCTCCGTTGTGAACATTCCAAAGCTGAGACTTTTCTGTTTTTCTCCCTCATTTCTGCTGAGTCTTTACCTTCCTAATGCAGTGAACTCACAGTGCCTAGCTGACTGGATGGGGAAAAAGATCCAGGGAGCAAAGAGAAATAATAAAAGAATATATCAGTTAATTTTTCATAGTGTTATCCAACTACATATTTTTAAAATTTTGGAATAATATTAGGAATCTTCTCTTTATAAAAAACTGAATTATCGGGCTTCCCTGGTGGAGCAGTGGTTAAGAATATGCCTGCGAATGCAGGGGTCATGGGTTCGAGCCCTGGTCTGGGAACATCCCACGTGCCACGGAGTAACTAAGCCCGCGCGCCACAACTACTGAGCCTGCGCTCTAGAGCCCGTGTGCCACATCAACCGAGCCCACGTGCCACAACTACGGAAGCCTGCGTGCCTAGAGACCATGCTCCGCAACAAGAGAAGCCACTGCAATGAGAAGCCCGTGCACCACAGCCAAGAGGAGCCCCCGCTCACTGCAACTAGAGAACGCCCGCTAGCAGCGACAAAGACCCAATGCAGCCCCAAATAAATTAATTAATTTTTAAAAATTGAATTAGTTTCAAGGGTACAATGTATAAAAGTACAATAAAAGCCCCCCTTCATAACCCCCCAACCCCACTCTCAAGATGGAATCGATATGCTGTGATACAATTTATAGTCGTAGTACTACTCCTCCTCCCACCACATCCGAAATCCTCTGAGCCAGGTGCAGCAGCTTCCTTTCACAATGCTAGGACCCGCCACAAGACACATGATAATCCCTTTGGACATTTCAAGGAGCGGCACCAAGGGAACAGTACCGGGGAAATGCCACTGACAGCTCAGAATATCCATGGCATTTCTAGAGCCTCGGCACTGCTCTCGCTCTGGGAATGAAGGTCCAAAAAGCACATCGGAGAATGTTCATAGTTGTAAACAAGCTCCACCTTTGAAACACAATCTGCATAGAACCACATATACAAGCCTGCACGATGGATGAAGCCAAGGTCTCCTCCATGATTTCCCTTCTGACCACCTTATTGTCTCCTCAACCATAAAAGGTGAACTTGAAACTCAGGACCTTGCCTTGTCACCAGAAACACCCAAGCTTGGATCAGTCTTTCTAAGACCAGATACTTGCTCTCTGAACTATTAGAGACTTGTCACATACACACAGGTAGAACAGGATTATTTCTATCTACCTGGGGACTTGGAGTCTTTCACATTGCTCCTGTTAAAACTCTCACAACAGCAAAACTTTACCTACAAAGGGTTCAAGCTATGACACTCCCAACTTCCACAAACCTCCTCAGCTCTTGTGAGTCACATGCAGCCAATTCCAGGAATTGGAAACATGGTTGTGAGGATGAAACTGACTTTGGGGCTCCCCTTGGATATGGTCTTCCAGACTTACCAAAAGGCCATTAAGAGGAAGGTTTACCCCACCTCAGGGAAACCCGAGGCAGTACTTGCAGTCAAGGGCTGGCCATGGCTTCTGAGCTACATCCAAAAAGAATTTCATACTGTACCTGGATCTGCTGAAGCCATTTCTGACTGTCCGAGAGCCAGCATGTACCGTTCCTCAACTGCCTCCATTGTGGATCATCAGTAGGGCTGTCAGATTTAGTACATAAAAATACAGGATACCCAGTTAAACTTGAACTTCACATGAATAATAAGTCATTATTTTTAATATAAGTAGATGCTATGAACTATTTGGGGCATACTTATCTTCAAAATGTACTCGTTGTTTTTCAAACATTCATATTTAACTAAACAGTCTATATTTTATCTGTCAACCCTACTCAGCAGAAATGATGGAGGCTCATAGAGATCCAGGAGACGCCTCAGCGCCTCCTCAGCTTTTATTTCTACGTCCTGGACAGTGAGCACGAACCTTCCACTCCCAGTCAGTGGCTAGAATGGAGGATATTCTCTGTTTTAGAGCTTTTTCTACTTGTCATTGTTATTATCTTCCTTATTTTAAAGAGATGTTTATTTTTTCCCAATCTCAATAGCTCATCCGAAAGTATTCCAAAGTTCATTAGAGAAGGGAAAAACAATATGGTTCTGAAAAGTGAAGGAAACCGCCTGGTGTTTAGTAAAGAAGTAGTAGGGAGACTGAAAAAGCCAAACTTAATAAGCAGATCTCTCCAAGGGTATTTTCAGAGCTTGATACCCTCCCACACCCTGAAAATATTATTACATCAAGAATGTAGAACTGCTAACCAAATGTAAGGCTCCCATATGATTCTATCAAACTGAGGATGCTTCTTTACTAAGCAGTGAGCACACTTGCTGTCCCAGGGACCTTGGCAGTTGCAACGTAGGGCTCTTCCCTTTGGGATGGAAACAGCAAGTTTTCCTGTGGTCTACACGCTGGCCCCAAAAATACTACACTCCCAATACTTGTCAACTTTAAGTATTTTTCTACATATCTCCATTTTTCTGTTACTATTTGGACTACATCCTAGACTTGACACTACATAAATTGCATTCAAGAAGCTATTTTTAAAAGTTGGTAGGAAACCTTAAATCTATGGCTTGCAGTCCCTGGCTTACTTTCATCCAGGTGCATAAGGGTTTTCAAAAGTAGTCAGGTTAGTTACCCCGTATCACAGCCCCATGCTTGTGTCACAGATATAAAAATGGAACATGATATTTAAGGTTTTAGTTGCCAAATCATCAAGCCTCCCAGACAGAGGCAATAGAGCAAAATGATTACAGAGGCATGGATTTTGATTTGCTCCAGTGTCTTGGGCAAGTCACTTGGCCTCTGTATTTATTTGTACTTATCTGCACTTATCTGTCACTTGGGGGTCATAATTGTACCTGGTCCATGGGTACGCTGTACAAATGATCTGTAAAGTAGTTACAAGAAACCGACACAGAGTAAGCACTCCACAGACATTGGCTATTAGCTATTGGAAATAGTTCTCCGTGAAACAGATGACTTTATCCGTGGATGACTCGGTGGGAGACAGTGAATCACAGAATCACAGCATGTTGAAAGTGACCTAGTTCACACTCTTATGTGAAAAGAAGAAAAGTGTGCATGGGTAGAAAATGTCTGAAACTTTACACAACAAAGAGTTCATCATGTTAACTTGGAGGATTAGAATAAATCAGGAAAGGAGGAAAGAAAAACTTGAGTGTCATTCAATTCCTCTATCATTTGTGTTTCTACACTGAGACTCTGAATACACTGGAAGTGCAATTTTTTTTAATGTGGCGGGATAAAGGTTTTCAAGTTTTCCTGATCCATCCGTATTATTATCTCAGAATTGCTGGCATTTCTTGCCATCTTTGGATCTACACCCATGTGAGTCAGTGGGCCATTCTGGACGGAGGAGATAATAGAGCAGAAGTGAAGTGAGAGAAAAGGAGAGACAAGATTTTCTCTTTTCTCTTCAAAGAGGAAAGGTCTTTGGAATGGGAACAACTCACAACCAAACTTTGGGGAAAGGATGTGATGGAAAATGAGACAAACATCCTACCCCTGTGATGAGAAGGATTCCCTGGGCTGGATGGAGGGAGGTCACAGGTGGCTGGACAAGGAAACCAACTAGGGAGAAACACACACAGGTGCAGAGCAAACACCCTGAGGCCACTCAGCCTGACTCCATGCAAACATGTGTCCAGCAGACAGCCCTTCACCTGTGGCTCCCCAGCAAGACAGGTACCTCGGGGGTGCCAACTCATTCTGAGTCCATTATGCCTGGCCATTCATAAACCGCTGTCTAACGTGTGAGGAATAAACTCTCAATGTTTATGAGGAAATTGGGGAAGGAGATTGAAACGTTACTTAAACGAAAAAAAAAGAAGTTCAGGAAGGCAGGATGGTAGAGAGACAAGAAAAAGACCTTAAAAGATAGAAAGGATTTGCCAAAGAAGAGAAAGCAAAAGAAATGATTCCGAATGGGTTAACCTGCAGCTAGGAAGTTAAGGAAGATTATTGATGGGTGAAGACTATGGAATAAAGTGAATAAAATTTCTCAGAAGTTGCTGAGAATATGGTAAGCAGCATGATTATCAAATTATGAATTGGCTGCAATGGCATTCTAGGGGGACACTAGGAAGGGGAAGCAAATGTTCCTGAGATGACAGTAGCAGGTGGAAAGTTGTTTCAGGGGAAGATCAGTCTTGCAGAGGGTGTATCAGAGGAGGGCAAGTGTGAGCAAGCAAGGAAATACTAAGTGTATACGGTTCCTTCACTGAGTGCACCCAGCCCCGCGGTCAGCCTTGAGAACAAGCAGGACTTCAGGTACTGGAGCTACATTTCAGTCATCAAGACTTGAGAAGACACCCTTAACTCAGGTCTTCTCTTCAAACTCCATCTTTCCTTCTTGACCTTCATTTGGCCTCTTCCCTTACCCTCCAGCTGTGGACTGAGGCCACAGAGCAAGATGGGTCACTAGTGTCCTCCATCCCCTGGCGACTGTGGTTCACATCACTGGAGTACCAAAGGCAATAACCAAGTAACAGACACAAGAGTGTATGAAGAAGAAGAGATTCTGATAAGGCTTTCTGTGACAGTGTGGGCCAAGTCGGCTCTATATGGCTGGTATCACGTGAATTATGAGCAGCCTTAGGGGAGAAGTTCTCAGAAGGCAGAGCCTGGCTCTCGAGAGGCTCTGCGTGCTCACAGCCCACTCCAAGACCTCAGTTACAGCTTCGGCCCCCAATATCTCTCCCTCTGCCTGCTCACAGTTTTTGAAGTCTTCTTTCCTCCACATTTCTCTTGAGAGGTGGAGGAGGAAGATGAGCTTCAGGCCAGCTCAGACTCCCCTGGGATCCCAGCAGGATGCCTATCATTAACCTCCCACCTTCTAGGAAGCTCCTAAGATCTTCACATTTGGGGCAGTTCTCATTTCAGCTGTGCTTCAAATTGCTGGCTGGAGACGGCCTGTTGGAAGGTGGCTAAAAGCAAGTAGCAATCCTTCGGGCAGCCTGGCCCTTCTCGACTGTCAGACATCTTCAGGGATATTCTAGGAAATGTTGTTTGTTCTAGAGAAGGGAGGGAAACAATCCAATTGTCCAATAATGCTTGAATGGAAAATAAATGATGCTATATGCATGTGATCACATAATATCAAACAGTCAAAAATCAAAGACCTAGATCTCTATGGATTCACGTGGATAAATCTTGAAAACATAATATTGATTGAAAGAAAATAAGATAAACAATGTTAGATTGTGATAACAGGTATGTAAGTATTTAAATATTTAAATCAATTCAACATATTGCTTCTATATATAGAGATGCAAGAAAATAAACTTTATCCAAAGAACACATTATTTACATTTAATATGCTCATTTATCTAGGAGACCCAAAAGAACCCACAGATAAACTAGCAGGAACTAATAAGACGGTTCAACAAGGCACACACATACAAGATCAATAAATTTTAAAAGTCAATCAGGCTCCTCTACACTGGCGATAACAAATTAGAAACTATAAAAGAAAATAAGAAAAAAAGAAGATCTAAAAATTGTCACAAGAGCCGTATAAATTATTTAGAGCTAAGCATACGTAGAAGGCAATATAACTAACAAACTGAGTACGAACAGTTAAACTCCGCCCAACCCAAGGTTAGGAAAAGACTGTTGTTACTTTATGAGAACAGACCCTCTTGTTAAGGAGCAGATCAGTAAGTGAGAGTGAATCAAAGAAACACAGCATTTGAAAAGTCAGCTAGTCCAAGCCTCTTGATCGCACATACAGAAGCTGAAGCCCAGATAGGTTGAGTTACTTGCTAAAGGGCCCAATGTCCTGACTCAAGGACTAGCATTTTTCACTCAGTCGCAAGACACAATCAAATGCAGTACCTTGGAAAGAGATGGGGAAAAAATGAAGAAATCAATTATATAGTTCCTCATCTTTAAGTACAGAAATAGCCGTGACAAAATTACACGTATTGAGGGAAAATTGAAGTGCAGAGTTTAAAATGTCAATAATCCACAGGGAAACTGGAGACCATTTAAAACATTCATATTAAATCTCTCTAGAAAAGACATTAAAAGATCTCCAATCAAAATGTGAATTTTATAATAGACATGGTATGATACAATTTATAATAGATATGGTAGGAACCTTTCCCTTTCACGGGAAAGCTTCGGCTGGGAAAAAGGAATTGTTCTAGAAAATGGGGCCTGTGCTATTGCAGACACTGTGCTCAACCTAGGTCCACCGAATGCTCTGATGTCATCACTGAGGTCACAGAATTCCACTGTGAGCCTGGCAACCTTGCAAACATAACAGCCCTGGTGAGCACTAGGCACTACTGCTGGTTCACCAAGTGGTACAAGTTTTTCAGCCATTTAGGAGACTTGACTATTTTTGTTTGTATTGAATCATTTCACGGATTGCCCAAGAGCCAAGAAGGGCCAACCTGTAGGGAAGAGGAGGAGTTGGACATCTCTTGAGGCATCTTCTAAGGGAGACTTCTAGTTGGTACGATGGAACGGCAACAAAAGAGGAAACATCTGGAAAATGAAGAGGCCCAGGAGACTGCCGAGAACGGAGGAGGTATGTGGGGGGCAACTTGTCTGGGGCACATGGGTTTCTGCCAAACTGAAGCTTCTCTAGGAAGCGGGGGACTGAGAACGTGTCACCTGTGAAGCAGGGAGCGAGAGACCTTGTCTCACTGATGCTGCCGTATCTATCCGGAGGGTCCCTGTGGTGTGAGACGGCACAGAACGGCCAGATGCCCCCTGGGAGATGGGAGGTCAGCTCCGCTGGTCTGAGGACTCTCTCCTGGGGCAGCCGGGCCTGGAGCTTTGTCGGACTCACAGCAGGCTGCATCCTGCTTGCACAGACCTAGAGGTGCAGCTTTTCTCAGTCCCCGATTTCTCTCTTATGCTCTTGGATCTTTCCTAGGGGTCATGAGGTGGGGGATGTGAAGGATGCAAGGATGCTGAGAGAGACCCATGAGTTGCTTGGCCTCTTTTACCAAAGTGGAAAGAGAAGCCCCATGAGTTGAAGGCCCTGTTGAAAAATATCTTGACAAGTGGAATGCACTTTGAAAGAAGATTGTTTGTCTAGGGATGGTGTCATATTGAAAGCAAGGAGGTTTTATTCCTTCAACAGGAAGAATTTCCCAAAGGAGATCAAGGGAAGGGAAGGGTTTTCCAGAGACTGAGACCGCGTGAGCGGGGGTGAGAAATGGCCTCAGGGTCCTGCGGGGAGCTCTGAGAGCCACGGGCCACGTGGTGCCTGCGTGCATTAAATGTAGGCGAGTAGCTTGCCCTGGGAGAGGGGTGGTCACCCCAGAGCTCCAGCTAGAGGCCTCTGCCCCAGATTAGAGCCCAGTAGCTCCTACCAGGCCCAGGGCCCTGGAGACTGTAGGATGGGCCCTGGGAATGGAGCTCTAGACAGCAGGCAGATTTCCAGGCAGTGGCTGGGACAGGCTGGGGAAGGCAATGACTGCCCCTGACCATTCAGAATATTTTGCCCTATGTTCCTGTGTGTGTGTGTGTGAGTGTGTGTGTGTGTGTGTGTGTGTGTGTGTGTGGTAGTGCAGAGAAGAGCGAGATGAATGGGGTTAGAGTGCTTACCAGATATAAAGTCTGCGTGGTAAAGTTCTTGTCACCCTGCCTGGACCTGGCTGACACTCGGTGTACGTAAGAGTGTATACAGAATTCTTGTTAGGGGTGTTTTATGAGACAGTAACTCATACACCCATGTACACTCTGATACAGCAAAAATATCACACACCCCACATATAACTTCTTTAGTAAACCACACAGAGCACATGGAGGTATATACACGCATCCCTCCTGTTCTACATTCTCATACAACCCACCTGTATCACAATCCTCTCCTCCAACACCAAACGCTGGAGATGAGATATGTATATAGACACACACACTATATATATAGGACACACACACACACACACACACTATATACATGTATCTCCTCAACTCTTGCACAAACACAGCTAACTTCAGCCATCTCTAAATACCTCTATAAGAACCAGTCACGTGTCATACACACCACACTTATAACACATTCTTGCGTAATGCCAGACCCGCTTTGTACAAACCACAGTAAACCACAGTCTCAGTAACCCATGTCAGGATTGCCAGAGAAAATATGGGCTATCCAGTTCAATTTGAATTCCAGATAAAGAACAAGTAATTTTTCAGTATCCGTATGTCCCACATATTGTATGGGCTATACTTACACTAAAACTAAGTCAGGCCAAATACTGCATGGGAATACTTACACTCAAAGATTATTCTGGGTTTATCTGAAACTGAAATTTAACTGGGTGCCTTGTATTCTTGTTCGCTAAGTCTGGCAACCCTTATATACTTACCACCAGCTGATGTATTATATATTTATTGTAGTTTTGTTTAGTGTGTGTCTTCCCCTACTAGAATGTGCAGCGTTACCAAAGACTACAACAATGGAAGAGTGCCGGATACACAGGAGTAGCTGCTTACTGAATCTTGGTGAATGAATGAATGAACACACACCATAAATACAAGCCACACCATGTAATGAGGAAACGTTACATGTCCCAGAATTCCTGACTTGTGAACAGAAACCATGCACACAAAGGCCACAGACACAGATAGACACGTCTGCACTGTGCTCCCCATGCCAACCCCACACTTACCACAGACTTAACTGATACACATCACTCACTCTTCCCACACACTCACAGTCACCACCGAGGCCTACATTACCAACTAGACAGTGAGAGAATAAGTATTGATTGGAATTAAATCCTGGAGGATCCACTGGGAACCACACTCTCAACTGTGTGTATTCACTGCACCTGACACGTGTCACACACTCAGTAAATATTTGTGGACAGAGGACTGATGAACCCACCCTGAGCCTTTCATTCCTCCCTCAGGAATCTCGAAGTCACAAGAGGATCCCCCTCGGCTTGGATCCACTGTGGTGGCCCAAGGCTGCAGCCCAGGGGCAGTGGAGGTCTCCTCTGCCTCTAAATACTTCTTCTGTACTTCTACTCTGCGCAAGCTCAGCTACGCTGGTAAGGGCGTGGGGCTCCTCAGGTGACGGGGTGCTTGGCTGTGAAGCAGGAGGCACACAGATCCCAGGGAGGCTGAGAGGAAATCCAGGGTCATCAGAGGTGATGAGGGCTCTGTGGAGGAGCCTGGGCAGGATGGCTGAGCTGTTCCGAGGGCGTGGATGCCAGCTGAGTCTGGGGGTGTGTGTGTGAATACTGCTACTACCATGGTGGGGAAGTCAAGGAGCAGGGTCCGGAAAGGTCTGGGCTTGAGGTGGAGGGAAGAGGGACCAGATTAAGCATCTTCAGAGGAAAATGTAGGCTTTGTCTTTGCCTTTGCTTCCAGAGAAGGACAGAGTTCTGCATCATACACCTCCAGCCTGAGAGCAGGACCATCCAGCTCAGGTGCACACAGCTCACACATACACGCGCCCTCCAGGCACAGCCCTTCTCAGTGCACATCAACCCCAAGCACGTGCTCCACAGTACTCTCCTGCACCACAGCCCCATTCCACAAGGAATGCACCACCGATATTCCCAAACTCACACTCCTCATCGTACACGCATCCAGCCGCATCCCTCACATACTACAGCCCTCACCACCATACTCCACACCCCTGTATACAGACACCGCTCCAGTATACCCCCCCACGCACATGAAAAGCCCACAGATGACACCACATACACCACTCCGTCCTACGGCCAACGGACACCAAGCTCACGACATTGCTATGTCGTGCCAATGTCCCTCTCTCGTCTACCACACCTGCTCCCTCAGCTTCCGGCATGGCCCATGCATGTTATTATGATTTTAATTTCCTTTTTCAGGAATCCGGAGATTTCATCGAGACACTGCCCAGCCTAGACCACCCCTAGCCCAGGATCAGGAAGAAGGAGAGACCGCTTCCCCATCACACTGTGTCTCCTCCTCACCCTCTTCACCCTGTAAGAACTATCTGCACCCAGACAAAGAGGAAAGGGGCATGAAAATATACTACATGCAGGTACAAGTGAACAAGGGTGTCGCTGTCTCCTGGAAGACAAAGAAACCCTTGGAGTTGCCTGAAAAGCAGCTGAGGATAGAAGAAGTGACCCTTCCTGAGGATGTGTGCGCAGTAGCCACTGACCCCTCTTCTGATGTGTGCACCGAAAGCCTCCTGTCTGACAGTGAGCCCACTGGGGAGGAGAAAGAGTATGAGGAAAGGGCAGAGCCAGGCAGCCCATCAGGGCCACCTGCCGTCGAGGAGAGACCCAGCGCCAAGACAGCGGACTGGATGCTGACCATGGAGACCGGCTTCAGGTGCATGGCCTGCTGCCGGGTCTTCCCCACCTTGGAGATCCTCCAGCAGCACGTGAAGGGCGGCATCCTGCAGGGCTTCAGCTGCCGTGCCTTTCATCTCACCATGGCCCAGCGGATGGGCAATGTGGAATCCGAGAGCACCCCTGAGGAAGAGGACGAGGAGGAGGAGGAGGAGAACGAGGAGGAGGAGGAGGAGGAGGAGGAGAAGGAGGTAGAGAAGCAAGAAGAAAAGGAGAATGAGGGAGAGCAGCCCACGGGGGAAGGCCCCAGCCCAAAGAGACCCCGCAGGCAGGGTCTTTTCTCTCCTTTGAGTTCCAAACAGCAACTGAGATTCATGGGACAGAAGATCCTGGAAGACGGTGTGGCCGTCCCTTGGAAGAGGTAAGGCTTGAGGCTGGCAGTCTTCTGAGCCTATGTCACGAGGGCCCAGAGGAGTCTAAGGGAAGGGGCCGCACACATGTGCTGGTTTACCTAATGGCTCTGCAGTTGCATCAAATGGGACACACCCAGCACTAACAAAGGCATTGACCTCTGTTGACGTAAACAAGAAGGTGGAGCCTTTTCCTAGGAGTTTTCTCAGGGTCTGCACGATGGACCTCAACTCTTAGAGGACGTACTGCCAGCAGCTCCTTCTCGGCAGAGAGAGCCAGGAGTGGTCTCAAGAGAGGACAGGGGCCCTTTCAGGACCAGAAATTTGAGGTCTGAGAGCCTTGGGCCTGAGCCGAGATCTCACCCGGACCACTGGACCTAGCCTTCTGTGACAAAGGGGAATATGAAAGAGAGTCACGTGGAAATGAGGTCCCCCGAGATATGGAAATGTTCCAGAACCTTCGTTGCGTGGTAGTTGATCTGGAGCCAAGCTCACTGTGGTGTGTGTGGCTCTGAGCATTAAGGCAATGCTGGAGGGTAACCCTGACCAGCAGAGCTTGGAGTGCTTCTTGTCTCTTCCTGTTCTACCTCATTTGTTTTATCCCTTCCAGGGAGAAGAAAGGACCCTCGGGAGAGTAGCAGACAGAATGCCGTGGTCTGAAGGAGGATGAAGGGACCGGCACTCAGTCTAACATCATATGACAATAGAAGCGTCCTATGCAATAAAGGGCATTTTCCAAACCTTTCCTGGAGCTTTTATTTAATGACATTTTTCTATCTATGCATCTATCTGTCATCTACATCTGTATCTTTCAAGGTTTGTGAACAAGCTTTCACATAAGCACTAGAGACGTCCGCCAGCATTTTCCAGAAGAGGCCTGCAAATTGCTGGGGACTCCTCACAAATAGGGAACGGCCACAACCCCTGCCACACAGACTATGCGCGTGGCCCTCCTGACGTACTCCCACTCTCTCTCTGAATTTCCCAAGGTCTGAGATGAGGGTGCTGGCTGGAGGCAATGATCACGTGCAGGCTGAATCTTCTCCAGATTCTGATTCTCTTCCTGGGCATATCGTCCTTAAGCACAGTCTCCATGTCCCTGGCCACACTGATCTCTCTCCTTCAGTCCTTCCCTCCCTCCCTCTCCTGCCTCCCAGTGCAGAGAATACTTTTTTGCATTTGAGACGACATTTATTTTTGGTTCACAGAATTCTCACCTGTTATACTGTGGCCTCCGTTGTGAACATTCCAAAGCTGAGACTTTTCTGTTTTTCTCCCTCATTTCTGCTGAGTCTTTACCTTCCTAATGCAGTGAACTCACAGTGCCTAGCTGACTGGATGGGGAAAAAGATCCAGGGAGCAAAGAGAAATAATAAAAGAATATATCAGTTAATTTTTCATAGTGTTATCCAACTACATATTTTTAAAATTTTGGAATAATATTAGGAATCTTCTCTTTATAAAAAACTGAATTATCGGGCTTCCCTGGTGGAGCAGTGGTTAAGAATATGCCTGCGAATGCAGGGGTCATGGGTTCGAGCCCTGGTCTGGGAACATCCCACGTGCCACGGAGTAACTAAGCCCGCGCGCCACAACTACTGAGCCTGCGCTCTAGAGCCCGTGTGCCACATCAACCGAGCCCACGTGCCACAACTACGGAAGCCTGCGTGCCTAGAGACCATGCTCCGCAACAAGAGAAGCCACTGCAATGAGAAGCCCGTGCACCACAGCCAAGAGGAGCCCCCGCTCACTGCAACTAGAGAACGCCCGCTAGCAGCGACAAAGACCCAATGCAGCCCCAAATAAATTAATTAATTTTTAAAAATTGAATTAGTTTCAAGGGTACAATGTATAAAAGTACAATAAAAGCCCCCCTTCATAACCCCCCAACCCCACTCTCAAGATGGAATCGATATGCTGTGATACAATTTATAGTCGTAGTACTACTCCTCCTCCCACCACATCCGAAATCCTCTGAGCCCGGTGCAGCAGCTTCCTTTCACAATGCTAGGACCCGCCACAAGACACATGATAATCCCTTTGGACATTTCAAGGAGCGGCACCAAGGGAACAGTACCGGGGAAATGCCACTGACAGCTCAGAATATCCATGGCATTTCTAGAGCCTCGGCACTGCTCTCGCTCTGGGAATGAAGGTCCAAAAAGCACATCGGAGAATGTTCATAGTTGTAAACAAGCTCCACCTTTGAAACACAATCTGCATAGAACCACATATACAAGCCTGCACGATGGATGAAGCCAAGGTCTCCTCCATGATTTCCCTTCTGACCACCTTATTGTCTCCTCAACCATAAAAGGTGAACTTGAAACTCAGGACCTTGCCTTGTCACCAGAAACACCCAAGCTTGGATCAGTCTTTCTAAGACCAGATACTTGCTCTCTGAACTATTAGAGACTTGTCACATACACACAGGTAGAACAGGATTATTTCTATCTACCTGGGGACTTGGAGTCTTTCACATTGCTCCTGTTAAAACTCTCACAACAGCAAAACTTTACCTACAAAGGGTTCAAGCTATGACACTCCCAACTTCCACAAACCTCCTCAGCTCTTGTGAGTCACATGCAGCCAATTCCAGGAATTGGAAACATGGTTGTGAGGATGAAACTGACTTTGGGGCTCCCCTTGGATATGGTCTTCCAGACTTACCAAAAGGCCATTAAGAGGAAGGTTTACCCCACCTCAGGGAAACCCGAGGCAGTACTTGCAGTCAAGGGCTGCCCATGGCTTCTGAGCTACATCCAAAAAGAATTTCATACTGTACCTGGATCTGCTGAAGCCATTTCTGACTGTCCGAGAGCCAGCATGTACCGTTCCTCAACTGCCTCCATTGTGGATCATCAGTAGGGCTGTCAGATTTAGTACATAAAAATACAGGATACCCAGTTAAACTTGAACTTCACATGAATAATAAGTCATTATTTTTAGTATAAGTAGATCCTATGAACTATTTGGGGCATACTTATCTTCAAAATGTACTCGTTGTTTTTCAAACATTCATATTTAACTAAACAGTCTATATTTTATCTGTCAACCCTACTCAGCAGAAATGATGGAGGCTCATAGAGATCCAGGAGACGCCTCAGCGCCTCCTCAGCTTTTATTTCTACGTCCTGGACAGTGAGCACGAACCTTCCACTCCCAGTCAGTGGCTAGAATGGAGGATATTCTCTGTTTTAGAGCTTTTTCTACTTGTCATTGTTATTATCTTCCTTATTTTAAAGAGATGTTTATTTTTTCCCAATCTCAATAGCTCATCCGAAAGTATTTCAAAGTTCATTAGAGAAGGGAAAAACAATATGGTTCTGAAAAGTGAAGGAAACCGCCTGGTGTTTAGTAAAGAAGTAGTAGGGAGACTGAAAAAGCCAAACTTAATAAGCAGATCTCTCCAAGGGTATTTTCAGAGCTTGATATCCTCCCACACCCTGAAAATATTATTACATCAAGAATGTAGAACTGCTAACCAAATGTAAGGCTCCCATATGATTCTATCAAACTGAGGATGCTTCTTTACTAAGCAGTGAGCACACTTGCTGTCCCAGGGACCTTGGCAGTTGCAACGTAGGGCTCTTCCCTTTGGGATGGAAACAGCAAGTTTTCCTGTGGTCTACACGCTGGCCCCAAAAATACTACACTCCCAATACTTGTCAACGTTAAGTATTTTTCTACATATCTCCATTTTTCTGTTACTATTTGGACTACATCCTAGACTTGACACTACATAAATTGCATTCAAGAAGCTATTTTTAAAAGTTGGTAGGAAACCTTAAATCTATGGCTTGCAGTCCCTGGCTTACTTTCATCCAGGTGCATAAGGGTTTTCAAAAGTAGTCAGGTTAGTTACCCCGTATCACAGCCCCATGCTTGTGTCACAGATATAAAAATGGAACATGATATTTAAGGTTTTAGTTGCCAAATCATCAAGCCTCCCAGACAGAGGCAATAGAGCAAAATGATTACAGAGGCATGGATTTTGATTTGCTCCAGTGTCTTGGGCAAGTCACTTGGCCTCTGTATTTATTTGTACTTATCTGCACTTATCTGTCACTTGGGGGTCATAATTGTACCTGGTCCATGGGTACGCTGTACAAATGATCTGTAAAGTAGTTACAAGAAACCGACACAGAGTAAGCACTCCACAGACATTGGCTATTAGCTATTGGAAATAGTTCTCCGTGAAACAGATGACTTTATCCGTGGATGACTCGGTGGGAGACAGTGAATCACAGAATCACAGCATGTTGAAAGTGACCTAGTTCACACTCTAATGTGAAAAGAAGAAAAGTGTGCATGGGTAGAAAATGTCTGAAACTTTACACAACAAAGAGTTCATCATGTTAACTTGGAGGATTAGAATAAATCAGGAAAGGAGGAAAGAAAAACTTGAGTGTAATTCAATTTCTCTATCATTTGTGTTTCTACACTGAGACTCTGAATACACTGGAAGTGCATTTTTTTTTAATGTGGCGGGATAAAGGTTTTCAAGTTTTCCTGATCCATCCGTATTATTATCTCAGAATTGCTGGCATTTCTTGCCATCTTTGGATCTACACCCATGTGAGTCAGTGGGCCATTCTGGACGGAGGAGATAATAGAGCAGAAGTGAAGTGAGAGAAAAGGAGAGACAAGATTTTCTCTTTTCTCTTCAAAGAGGAAAGGTCTTTGGAATGGGAACAACTCACAACCAAACTTTGGGGAAAGGATGTGATGGAAAATGAGACAAACATCCTACCCCTGTGATGAGAAGGATTCCCTGGGCTGGATGGAGGGAGGTCACAGGTGGCTGGACAAGGAAACCAACTAGGGAGAAACACACACAAGTGCAGAGCAAACACCCTGAGGCCACTCAGCCTGACTCCATGCAAACATGTGTCCAGCAGACAGCCCTTCACCTGTGGCTCCCCAGCAAGACAGGTACCTCGGGGGTGCCAACTCATTCTGAGTCCATTATGCCTGGCCATTCATAAACCGCTGTCTAACGTGTGAGGAATAAACTCTCAATGTTTATGAGGAAATTGGGGAAGGAGATTGAAACGTTACTTAAACGAAAAAAAAAGAAGTTCAGGAAGGCAGGATGGTAGAGAGACAAGAAAAAGACCTTAAAAGATAGAAAGGATTTGCCAAAGAAGAGAAAGCAAAAGAAATGATTCCGAATGGGTTAACCTGCAGCTAGGAAGTTAAGGAAGATTATTGATGGGTGAAGACTATGGAATAAAGTGAATAAAATTTCTCAGAAGTTGCTGAGAATATGGTAAGCAGCATGATTATCAAATTATGAATTGGCTGCAATGGCATTCTAGGGGGACACTAGGAAGGTGAAGCAAATGTTCCTGAGATGACAGTAGCAGGTGGAAAGTTGTTTCAGGGGAAGATCAGTCTTGCAGAGGGTGTATCAGAGGAGGGCAAGTGTGAGCAAGCAAGGAAATACTAAGTGTATACGGTTCCTTCACTGAGTGCACCCAGCCCCGCGGTCAGCCTTGAGAACAAGCAGGACTTCAGGTACTGGAGCTACATTTCAGTCATCAAGACTTGAGAAGACACCCTTAACTCAGGTCTTCTCTTCAAACTCCATCTTTCCTTCTTGACCTTCATTTGGCCTCTTCCCTTACCCTCCAGCTGTGGACTGAGGCCACAGAGCAAGATGGGTCACTAGTGTCCTCCATCCCCTGGCGACTGTGGTTCACATCACTGGAGTACCAAAGGCAATAACCAAGTAACAGACACAAGAGTGTATGAAGAAGAAGAGATTCTGATAAGGCTTTCTGTGACAGTGTGGGCCAAGTCGGCTCTATATGGCTGGTATCACGTGAATTATGAGCAGCCTTAGGGGAGAAGTTCTCAGAAGGCAGAGCCTGGCTCTCGAGAGGCTCTGCGTGCTCACAGCCCACTCCAAGACCTCAGTTACAGCTTCGGCCCCCAATATCTCTCCCTCTGCCTGCTCACAGTTTTTGAAGTCTTCTTTCCTCCACATTTCTCTTGAGAGGTGGAGGAGGAAGATGAGCTTCAGGCCAGCTCAGACTCCCCTGGGATCCCAGCAGGATGCCTATCATTAACCTCCCACCTTCTAGGAAGCTCCTAAGATCTTCACATTTGGGGCAGTTCTCATTTCAGCTGTGCTTCAAATTGCTGGCTGGAGACGGCCTGTTGGAAGGTGGCTAAAAGCAAGTAGCAATCCTTCGGGCAGCCTGGCCCTTCTCGACTGTCAGACATCTTCAGGGATATTCTAGGAAATATTGTTTGTTCTAGAGAAGGGAGGGAAACAATCCAATTGTCCAATAATGCTTGAATGGAAAATAAATGATGCTATATGCATGTGATCACATAATATCAAACAGTCAAAAATCAAAGACCTAGATCTCTATGGATTCACGTGGATAAATCTTGAAAACATAATATTGATTGAAAGAAAATAAGATAAACAATGTTAGATTGTGATAACAGGTATGTAAGTATTTAAATATTTAAATCAATTCAACATATTGCTTCTATATATAGAGATGCAAGAAAATAAACTTTATCCAAAGAACACATTATTTACATTTAATATGCTCATTTATCTAGGAGACCCAAAAGAACCCACAGATAAACTAGCAGGAACTAATAAGACGGTTCAACAAGGCACACACATACAAGATCAATAAATTTTAAAAGTCAATCAGGCTCCTCTACACTGGCGATAACAAATTAGAAACTATAAAAGAAAATAAGAAAAAAAGAAGATCTAAAATTTGTCACAAGAGCCGTATAAATTATTTAGAGCTAAGCATACGTAGAAGGCAATATAACTAACAAACTGAGTACGAAAGACTGTTGTTACTTTATGAGAACAGACCCTCTTCTTAAGGAGCAGATCAGTAAGTGAGAGTGAATCAAAGAAACACAGCATTTGAAAAGTCAGCTAGTCCAAGCCTCTTGATCGCACATACAGAAGCTGAAGCCCAGATAGGTTGAGTTACTTGCTAAAGGGCCCAATGTCCTGACTCAAGGACTAGCATTTTTCACTCAGTCGCAAGACACAATCAAATGCAGTACCTTGGAAAGAGATGGGGAAAAAATGAAGAAATCAATTATATAGTTCCTCATCTTTAAGTACAGAAATAGCCGTGACAAAATTACACGTATTGAGGGAAAATTGAAGTGCAGAGTTTAAAATGTCAATAATCCACAGGGAAACTGGAGACCATTTAAAACATTCATATTAAATCTCTCTAGAAAAGACATTAAAAGATCTCCAATCAAAATGTGAATTTTATAATAGACATGGTATGATACAATTTATAATAGATATGGTAGGAACCTTTCCCTTTCACGGGAAAGCTTCGGCTGGGAAAAAGGAATTGTTCTTGAAAATGGGGCCTGTGCTATTGCAGACACTGTGCTCAACCTAGGTCCACCGAATGCTCTGATGTCATCACTGAGGTCACAGAATTCCACTGTGAGCCTGGCAACCTTGCAAACATAACAGCCCTGGTGAGCACTAGGCACTACTGCTGGTTCACCAAGTGGTACAAGTTTTTCAGCCATTTAGGAGACTTGACTATTTTTGTTTGTATTGAATCATTTCACGGATTGCCCAAGAGCCAAGAAGGGCCAACCTGTAGGGAAGAGGAGGAGTTGGACATCTCTTGAGGCATCTTCTAAGGGAGACTTCTAGTTGGTACGATGGAACGGCAACAAAAGAGGAAACATCTGGAAAATGAAGAGTCCCAGGAGACTGCCGAGAACGGAGGAGGTATGTGGGGGGCAACTTGGCTGGGGCACATGGGTTTCTGCCAAACTGAAGCTTCTCTAGGAAGCGGGGGACTGAGAACGTGTCACCTGTGAAGCAGGGAGCGAGAGACCTTGTCTCACTGATGCTGCCGTATCTATCCGGAGGGTCCCTGTGGTGTGAGACGGCACAGAACGGCCAGATGCCCCCTGGGAGATGGGAGGTCAGCTCCGCTGGTCTGAGGACTCTCTCCTGGGGCAGCCGGGCCTGGAGCTTTGTCGGACTCACAGCAGGCTGCATCCTGCTTGCACAGACCTAGAGGTGCAGCTTTTCTCAGTCCCCGATTTCTCTCTTATGCTCTTGGATCTTTCCTAGGGGTCATGAGGTGGGGGATGTGAAGGATGCAAGGATGCTGAGAGAGACCCATGAGTTGCTTGGCCTCTTTTACCAAAGTGGAAAGAGAAGCCCCATGAGTTGAAGGCCCTGTTGAAAAATATCTTGACAAGTGGAATGCACTTTGAAAGAAGATTGTTTGTCTAGGGATGGTGTCATATTGAAAGCAAGGAGGTTTTATTCCTTCAACAGGAAGAATTTCCCAAAGGAGATCAAGGGAAGGGAAGGGTTTTCCAGAGACTGAGCCCGCGTGAGCGGGGGTGAGAAATGGCCTCAGGGTCCTGCGGGGAGCTCTGAGAGCCACGGGCCACGTGGTGCCTGCGTGCATTAAATGTAGGCGAGTAGCTTGCCCTGGGAGAGGGGTGGTCACCCCAGAGCTCCAGCTAGAGGCCTCTGCCCCAGATTAGAGCCCAGTAGCTCCTACCAGGCCCAGGGCCCTGGAGACTGTAGGATGGGCCCTGGGAATGGAGCTCTAGACAGCAGGCAGATTTCCAGGCAGTGGCTGGGACAGGCTGGGGAAGGCAATGACTGCCCCTGACCATTCAGAATATTTTGCCCTATGTTCCTGTGTGTGTGTGTGTGAGTGTGTGTGTGTGTGTGTGTGTGTGTGTGTGTGTGGTAGTGCAGAGAAGAGCGAGATGAATGGGGTTAGAGTGCTTACCAGATATAAAGTCTGCGTGGTAAAGTTCTTGTCACCCTGCCTGGACCTGGCTGACACTCGGTGTACGTAAGAGTGTATACAGAATTCTTGTTAGGGGTGTTTTATGAGACAGTAACTCATACACCCATGTACACTCTGATACAGCAAAAATATCACACACCCCACATATAACTTCTTTAGTAAACCACACAGAGCACATGGAGGTATATACACGCATCCCTCCTGTTCTACATTCTCATACAACCCACCTGTATCACAATCCTCTCCTCCAACACCAAACGCTGGAGATGAGATATGTATATAGACACACACACTATATATATAGGACACACACACACACACACTATATACATGTATCTCCTCAACTCTTGCACAAACACAGCTAACTTCAGCCATCTCTAAATACCTCTATAAGAACCAGTCACGTGTCATACACACCACACTTATAACACATTCTTGCGTAATGCCAGACCCGCTTTGTACAAACCACAGTAAACCACAGTCTCAGTAACCCATGTCAGGATTGCCAGAGAAAATATGGGCTATCCAGTTCAATTTGAATTCCAGATAAAGAACAAGTAATTTTTCAGTATCCGTATGTCCCACATATTGTATGGGCTATACTTACACTAAAACTAAGTCAGGCCAAATACTGCATGGGAATACTTACACTAAAAGATTATTCTGGGTTTATCTGAAACTGAAATTTAACTGGGTGCCTTGTATTCTTGTTCGCTAAGTCTGGCAACCCTTATATACTTACCACCAGCTGATGTATTATATATTTATTGTAGTTTTGTTTAGTGTGTGTCTTCCCCTACTAGAATGTGCAGCGTTACCAAAGACTACAACAATGGAAGAGTGCCGGATACACAGGAGTAGCTGCTTACTGAATCTTGGTGAATGAATGAATGAACACACACCATAAATACAAGCCACACCATGTAATGAGGAAACGTTACATGTCCCAGAATTCCTGACTTGTGAACAGAAACCATGCACACAAAGGCCACAGACACAGATAGACACGTCTGCACTGTGCTCCCCATGCCAACCCCACACTTACCACAGACTTAACTGATACACATCACTCACTCTTCCCACACACTCACAGTCACCACCGAGGCCTACATTACCAACTAGACAGTGAGAGAATAAGTATTGATTGGAATTAAATCCTGGAGGATCCACTGGGAACCACACTCTCAGCTGTGTGTATTCACTGCACCTGACACGTGTCACACACTCAGTAAATATTTGTGGACAGAGGACTGATGAACCCACCCTGAGCCTTTCATTCCTCCCTCAGGAATCTCGAAGTCACAAGAGGATCCCCCTCGGCTTGGATCCACTGTGGTGGCCCAAGGCTGCAGCCCAGGGGCAGTGGAGGTCTCCTCTGCCTCTAAATACTTCTTCTGTACTTCTACTCTGCGCAAGCTCAGCTACGCTGGTAAGGGCGTGGGGCTCCTCAGGTGACGGGGTGCTTGGCTGTGAAGCAGGAGGCACACAGATCCCAGGGAGGCTGAGAGGAAATCCAGGGTCATCAGAGGTGATGAGGGCTCTGTGGAGGAGCCTGGGCAGGATGGCTGAGCTGTTCCGAGGGCGTGGATGCCAGCTGAGTCTGGGTGTGTGTGTGTGAATACTGCTACTACCATGGTGGGGAAGTCAAGGAGCAGGGGCCGGAAAGGTCTGGGCTTGAGGTGGAGGGAAGAGGGACCAGATTAAGCATCTTCAGAGGAAAATGTAGGCTTTGTCTTTGCCTTTGCTTCCAGAGAAGGACAGAGTTCTGCATCATACACCTCCAGCCTGAGAGCAGGACCATCCAGCTCAGGTGCACACAGCTCACACATACACGCGCCCTCCAGGCACAGCCCTTCTCAGTGCACATCAACCCCAAGCACGTGCTCCACAGTACTCTCCTGCACCACAGCCCCATTCCACAAGGAATGCACCACCGATATTCCCAAACTCACACTCCTCATCGTACACGCATCCAGCCGCATCCCTCACATACTACAGCCCTCACCACCATACTCCACACCCCTGTATACAGACACCGCTCCAGTATACCCCCCCACGCACATGAAAAGCCCACAGATGACACCAGATACACCACTCCGTCCTACGGCCAACGGACACCAAGCTCACGACATTGCTATGTCGTGCCAATGTCCCTCTCTCGTCTACCACACCTGCTCCCTCAGCTTCCGGCATGGCCCATGCATGTTATTATGATTTTAATTTCCTTTTTCAGGAATCCGGAGATTTCATCGAGACACTGCCCAGCCTAGACCACCCCTAGCCCAGGATCAGGAAGAAGGAGAGACCGCTTCCCCATCACACTGTGTCTCCTCCTCACCCTCTTCACCCTGTAAGAACTATCTGCACCCAGACAAAGAGGAAAGGGGCATGAAAATATACTACATGCAGGTACAAGTGAACAAGGGTGTCGCTGTCTCCTGGAAGACAAAGAAACCCTTGGAGTTGCCTGAAAAGCAGCTGAGGATACAAGAAGTGACCCTTCCTGAGGATGTGTGCGCAGTAGCCACTGACCCCTCTTCTGATGTGTCCACCGAAAGCCTCCTGTCTGACAGTGAGCCCACTGGGGAGGAGAAAGAGTATGAGGAAAGGGCAGAGCCAGGCAGCCCATCAGGGCCACCTGCCGTCGAGGAGAGACCCAGCGCCAAGACAGCGGACTGGATGCTGACCATGGAGACCGGCTTCAGGTGCATGGCCTGCTGCCGGGTCTTCCCCACCTTGGAGATCCTCCAGCAGCACGTGAAGGGCGGCATCCTGCAGGGCTTCAGCTGCCGTGCCTTTCATCTCACCATGGCCCAGCGGATGGGCAATGTGGAATCCGAGAGCACCCCTGAGGAAGAGGACGAGGAGGAGGAGGAGGAGAACGAGGAGGAGGAGGAGGAGGAGGAGGAGGAGGAGGAGGAGGAGAAGGAGGTAGAGAAGCAAGAAGAAAAGGAGAATGAGGGAGAGCAGCCCACGGGGGAAGGCCCCAGCCCAATGAGACCCCGCAGGCAGGGTCTTTTCTCTCCTTTGAGTTCCAAACAGCAACTGAGATTCATGGGACAGAAGATCCTGGAAGACGGTGTGGCCGTCCCTTGGAAGAGGTAAGGCTTGAGGCTGGCAGTCTTCTGAGCCTATGTCACGAGGGCCCAGAGGAGTCTAAGGGAAGGGGCCGCACACATGTGCTGGTTTACCTAATGGCTCTGCAGTTGCATCAAATGGGACACACCCAGCACTAACAAAGGCATTGACCTCTGTTGACGTAAACAAGAAGGGGGAGCCTTTTCCTAGGAGTTTTCTCAGGGTCTGCACGATGGACCTCAACTCTTAGAGGACGTACTGCCAGCAGCTCCTTCTCGGCAGAGAGAGCCAGGAGTGGTCTCAAGAGAGGACAGGGGCCCTTGCAGGACCAGAATTTTGAGGTCTGAGAGCCTTGGGCCTGAGCCGAGATCTCACCCGGACCACTGGACCTAGCCTTCTGTGACAAAGGGGAATATGAAAGAGAGTCACGTGGAAATGAGGTCCCCCGAGATATGGAAATGTTCCAGAACCTTCGTTGCGTGGTAGTTGATCTGGAGCCAAGCTCACTGTGGTGTGTGTGGCTCTGAGCATTAAGGCAATGCTGGAGGGTAACCCTGACCAGCAGAGCTTGGAGTGCTTCTTGTCTCTTCCTGTTCTACCTCATTTGTTTTATCCCTTCCAGGGAGAAGAAAGGACCCTCGGGAGAGTAGCAGACAGAATGCCGTGGTCTGAAGGAGGATGAAGGGACCGGCACTCAGTCTAACATCATATGACAATAGAAGCGTCCTATGCAATAAAGGCCATTTTCCAAACCTTTCCTGGAGCTTTTATTTAATGACATTTTTCTATCTATGCATCTATCTGTCATCTACATCTGTATCTTTCAAGGTTTGTGAACAAGCTTTCACATAAGCACTAGAGACGTCCGCCAGCATTTTCCAGAAGAGGCCTGCAAATTGCTGGGGACTCCTCACAAATAGGGAACGGCCACAACCCCTGCCACACAGACTATGCGCGTGGCCCTCCTGACGTACTCCCACTCTCTCTCTGAATTTCCCAAGGTCTGAGATGAGGGTGCTGGCTGGAGGCAATGATCACGTGCAGGCTGAATCTTCTCCAGATTCTGATTCTCTTCCTGGGCATATCGTCCTTAAGCACAGTCTCCATGTCCCTGGCCACACTGATCTCTCTCCTTCAGTCCTTCCCTCCCTCCCTCTCCTGCCTCCCAGTGCAGAGAATACTTTTTTGCATTTGAGACGACATTTATTTTTGGTTCACAGAATTCTCACCTGTTCTACTGTGGCCTCCGTTGTGAACATTCCAAAGCTGAGACTTTTCTGTTTTTCTCCCTCATTTCTGCTGAGTCTTTACCTTCCTAATGCAGTGAACTCACAGTGCCTAGCTGACTGGATGGGGAAAAAGATCCAGGGAGCAAAGAGAAATAATAAAAGAATATATCAGTTAATTTTTCATAGTGTTATCCAACTACATATTTTTAAAATTTTGGAATAATATTAGGAATCTTCTCTTTATAAAAAACTGAATTATCGGGCTTCCCTGGTGGAGCAGTGGTTAAGAATATGCCTGCGAATGCAGGGGTCATGGGTTCGAGCCCTGGTCTGGGAACATCCCACGTGCCACGGAGTAACTAAGCCCGCGCGCCACAACTACTGAGCCTGCGCTCTAGAGCCCGTGTGCCACATCAACCGAGCCCACGTGCCACAACTACGGAAGCCTGCGTGCCTAGAGACCATGCTCCGCAACAAGAGAAGCCACTGCAATGAGAAGCCCGTGCACCACAGCCAAGAGGAGCCCCCGCTCACTGCAACTAGAGAACGCCCGCTAGCAGCGACAAAGACCCAATGCAGCCCCAAATAAATTAATTAATTTTTAAAAATTGAATTAGTTTCAAGGGTACAATGTATAAAAGTACAATAAAAGCCCCCCTTCATAACCCCCCAACCCCACTCTCAAGATGGAATCGATATGCTGTGATACAATTTATAGTCGTAGTACTACTCCTCCTCCCACCACATCCGAAATCCTCTGAGCCCGGTGCAGCAGCTTCCTTTCACAATGCTAGGACCCGCCACAAGACACATGATAATCCCTTTGGACATTTCAAGGAGCGGCACCAAGGGAACAGTACCGGGGAAATGCCACTGACAGCTCAGAATATCCATGGCATTTCTAGAGCCTCGGCACTGCTCTCGCTCTGGGAATGAAGGTCCAAAAAGCACATCGGAGAATGTTCATAGTTGTAAACAAGCTCCACCTTTGAAACACAATCTGCATAGAACCACATATACAAGCCTGCACGATGGATGAAGCCAAGGTCTCCTCCATGATTTCCCTTCTGACCACCTTATTGTCTCCTCAACCATAAAAGGTGAACTTGAAACTCAGGACCTTGCCTTGTCACCAGAAACACCCAAGCTTGGATCAGTCTTTCTAAGACCAGATACTTGCTCTCTGAACTATTAGAGACTTGTCACATACACACAGGTAGAACAGGATTATTTCTATCTACCTGGGGACTTGGAGTCTTTCACATTGCTCCTGTTAAAACTCTCACAACAGCAAAACTTTACCTACAAAGGGTTCAAGCTATGACACTCCCAACTTCCACAAACCTCCTCAGCTCTTGTGAGTCACATGCAGCCAATTCCAGGAATTGGAAACATGGTTGTGAGGATGAAACTGACTTTGGGGCTCCCCTTGGATATGGTCTTCCAGACTTACCAAAAGGCCATTAAGAGGAAGGTTTACCCCACCTCAGGGAAACCCGAGGCAGTACTTGCAGTCAAGGGCTGCCCATGGCTTCTGAGCTACATCCAAAAAGAATTTCATACTGTACCTGGATCTGCTGAAGCCATTTCTGACTGTCCGAGAGCCAGCATGTACCGTTCCTCAACTGCCTCCATTGTGGATCATCAGTAGGGCTGTCAGATTTAGGACATAAAAATACAGGATACCCAGTTAAACTTGAACTTCACATGAATAATAAGTCATTATTTTTAGTATAAGTAGATCCTATGAACTATTTGGGGCATACTTATCTTCAAAATGTACTCGTTGTTTTTCAAACATTCATATTTAACTAAACAGTCTATATTTTATCTGTCAACCCTACTCAGCAGAAATGATGGAGGCTCATAGAGATCCAGGAGACGCCTCAGCGCCTCCTCAGCTTTTATTTCTACGTCCTGGACAGTGAGCACGAACCTTCCACTCCCAGTCAGTGGCTAGAATGGAGGATATTCTCTGTTTTAGAGCTTTTTCTACTTGTCATTGTTATTATCTTCCTTATTTTAAAGAGATGTTTATTTTTTCCCAATCTCAATAGCTCATCCGAAAGTATTTCAAAGTTCATTAGAGAAGGGAAAAACAATATGGTTCTGAAAAGTGAAGGAAACCGCCTGGTGTTTAGTAAAGAAGTAGTAGGGAGACTGAAAAAGCCAAACTTAATAAGCAGATCTCTCCAAGGGTATTTTCAGAGCTTGATATCCTCCCACACCCTGAAAATATTATTACATCAAGAATGTAGAACTGCTAACCAAATGTAAGGCTCCCATATGATTCTATCAAACTGAGGATGCTTCTTTACTAAGCACTGAGCACACTTGCTGTCCCAGGGACCTTGGCAGTTGCAACGTAGGGCTCTTCCCTTTGGGATGGAAACAGCAAGTTTTCCTGTGGTCTACACGCTGGCCCCAAAAATACTACACTCCCAATACTTGTCAACGTTAAGTATTTTTCTACATATCTCCATTTTTCTGTTACTATTTGGACTACATCCTAGACTTGACACTACATAAATTGCATTCAAGAAGCTATTTTTAAAAGTTGGTAGGAAACCTTAAATCTATGGCTTGCAGTCCCTGGCTTACTTTCATCCAGGTGCATAAGGGTTTTCAAAAGTAGTCAGGTTAGTTACCCCGTATCACAGCCCCATGCTTGTGTCACAGATATAAAAATGGAACATGATATTTAAGGTTTTAGTTGCCAAATCATCAAGCCTCCCAGACAGAGGCAATAGAGCAAAATGATTACAGAGGCATGGATTTTGATTTGCTCCAGTGTCTTGGGCAAGTCACTTGGCCTCTGTATTTATTTGTACTTATCTGCACTTATCTGTCACTTGGGGGTCATAATTGTACCTGGTCCATGGGTACGCTGTACAAATGATCTGTAAAGTAGTTACAAGAAACCGACACAGAGTAAGCACTCCACAGACATTGGCTATTAGCTATTGGAAATAGTTCTCCGTGAAACAGATGACTTTATCCGTGGATGACTCGGTGGGAGACAGTGAATCACAGAATCACAGCATGTTGAAAGTGACCTAGTTCACACTCTAATGTGAAAAGAAGAAAAGTGTGCATGGGTAGAAAATGTCTGAAACTTTACACAACAAAGAGTTCATCATGTTAACTTGGAGGATTAGAATAAATCAGGAAAGGAGGAAAGAAAAACTTGAGTGTAATTCAATTTCTCTATCATTTGTGTTTCTACACTGAGACTCTGAATACACTGGAAGTGCATTTTTTTTTAATGTGGCGGGATAAAGGTTTTCAAGTTTTCCTGATCCATCCGTATTATTATCTCAGAATTGCTGGCATTTCTTGCCATCTTTGGATCTACACCCATGTGAGTCAGTGGGCCATTCTGGACGGAGGAGATAATAGAGCAGAAGTGAAGTGAGAGAAAAGGAGAGACAAGATTTTCTCTTTTCTCTTCAAAGAGGAAAGGTCTTTGGAATGGGAACAACTCACAACCAAACTTTGGGGAAAGGATGTGATGGAAAATGAGACAAACATCCTACCCCTGTGATGAGAAGGATTCCCTGGGCTGGATGGAGGGAGGTCACAGGTGGCTGGACAAGGAAACCAACTAGGGAGAAACACACACAAGTGCAGAGCAAACACCCTGAGGCCACTCAGCCTGACTCCATGCAAACATGTGTCCAGCAGACAGCCCTTCACCTGTGGCTCCCCAGCAAGACAGGTACCTCGGGGGTGCCAACTCATTCTGAGTCCATTATGCCTGGCCATTCATAAACCGCTGTCTAACGTGTGAGGAATAAACTCTCAATGTTTATGAGGAAATTGGGGAAGGAGATTGAAAGGTTACTTAAACGAAAAAAAAAGAAGTTCAGGAAGGCAGGATGGTAGAGAGACAAGAAAAAGACCTTAAAAGATAGAAAGGATTTGCCAAAGAAGAGAAAGCAAAAGAAATGATTCCGAATGGGTTAACCTGCAGCTAGGAAGTTAAGGAAGATTATTGATGGGTGAAGACTATGGAATAAAGTGAATAAAATTTCTCAGAAGTTGCTGAGAATATGGTAAGCAGCATGATTATCAAATTATGAATTGGCTGCAATGGCATTCTAGGGGGACACTAGGAAGGGGAAGCAAATGTTCCTGAGATGACAGTAGCAGGTGGAAAGTTGTTTCAGGGGAAGATCAGTCTTGCAGAGGGTGTATCAGAGGAGGGCAAGTGTGAGCAAGCAAGGAAATACTAAGTGTATACGGTTCCTTCACTGAGTGCACCCAGCCCCGCGGTCAGCCTTGAGAACAAGCAGGACTTCAGGTACTGGAGCTACATTTCAGTCATCAAGACTTGAGAAGACACCCTTAACTCAGGTCTTCTCTTCAAACTCCATCTTTCCTTCTTGACCTTCATTTGGCCTCTTCCCTTACCCTCCAGCTGTGGACTGAGGCCACAGAGCAAGATGGGTCACTAGTGTCCTCCATCCCCTGGCGACTGTGGTTCACATCACTGGAGTACCAAAGGCAATAACCAAGTAACAGACACAAGAGTGTATGAAGAAGAAGAGATTCTTATAAGGCTTTCTGTGACAGTGTGGGCCAAGTCGGCTCTATATGGCTGGTATCACGTGAATTATGAGCAGCCTTAGGGGAGAAGTTCTCAGAAGGCAGAGCCTGGCTCTCGAGAGGCTCTGCGTGCTCACAGCCCACTCCAAGACCTCAGTTACAGCTTCGGCCCCCAATATCTCTCCCTCTGCCTGCTCACAGTTTTTGAAGTCTTCTTTCCTCCACATTTCTCTTGAGAGGTGGAGGAGGAAGATGAGCTTCAGGCCAGCTCAGACTCCCCTGGGATCCCAGCAGGATGCCTATCATTAACCTCCCACCTTCTAGGAAGCTCCTAAGATCTTCACATTTGGGGCAGTTCTCATTTCAGCTGTGCTTCAAATTGCTGGCTGGAGACGGCCTGTTGGAAGGTGGCTAAAAGCAAGTAGCAATCCTTCGGGCAGCCTGGCCCTTCTCGACTGTCAGACATCTTCAGGGATATTCTAGGAAATGTTGTTTGTTCTAGAGAAGGGAGGGAAACAATCCAATTGTCCAATAATGCTTGAATGGAAAATAAATGATGCTATATGCATGTGATCACATAATATCAAACAGTCAAAAATCAAAGACCTAGATCTCTATGGATTCACGTGGATAAATCTTGAAAACATAATATTGATTGAAAGAAAATAAGATAAACAATGTTAGATTGTGATAACAGGTATGTAAGTATTTAAATATTTAAATCAATTCAACATATTGCTTCTATATATAGAGATGCAAGAAAATAAACTTTATCCAAAGAACACATTATTTACATTTAATATGCTCATTTATCTAGGAGACCCAAAAGAACCCACAGATAAACTAGCAGGAACTAATAAGACGGTTCAACAAGGCACACACATACAAGATCAATAAATTTTAAAAGTCAATCAGGCTCCTCTACACTGGCGATAACAAATTAGAAACTATAAAAGAAAATAAGAAAAAAAGAAGATCTAAAATTTGTCACAAGAGCCGTATAAATTATTTAGAGCTAAGCATACGTAGAAGGCAATATAACTAACAAACTGAGTACGAAAGACTGTTGTTACTTTATGAGAACAGACCCTCTTCTTAAGGAGCAGATCAGTACGTGAGAGTGAATCAAAGAAACACAGCATTTGAAAAGTCAGCTAGTCCAAGCCTCTTGATCGCACATACAGAAGCTGAAGCCCAGATAGGTTGAGTTACTTGCTAAAGGGCCCAATGTCCTGACTCAAGGACTAGCATTTTTCACTCAGTCGCAAGACACAATCAAATGCAGTACCTTGGAAAGAGATGGGGAAAAAATGAAGAAATCAATTATATAGTTCCTCATCTTTAAGTACAGAAATAGCCGTGACAAAATTACACGTATTGAGGGAAAATTGAAGTGCAGAGTTTAAAATGTCAATAATCCACAGGGAAACTGGAGACCATTTAAAACATTCATATTAAATCTCTCTAGAAAAGACATTAAAAGATCTCCAATCAAAATGTGAATTTTATAATAGACATGGTATGATACAATTTATAATAGATATGGTAGGAACCTTTCCCTTTCACGGGAAAGCTTCGGCTGGGAAAAAGGAATTGTTCTTGAAAATGGGGCCTGTGCTATTGCAGACACTGTGCTCAACCTAGGTCCACCGAATGCTCTGATGTCATCACTGAGGTCACAGAATTCCACTGTGAGCCTGGCAACCTTGCAAACATAACAGCCCTGGTGAGCACTAGGCACTACTGCTGGTTCACCAAGTGGTACAAGTTTTTCAGCCATTTAGGAGACTTGACTATTTTTGTTTGTATTGAATCATTTCACGGATTGCCCAAGAGCCAAGAAGGGCCAACCTGTAGGGAAGAGGAGGAGTTGGACATCTCTTGAGGCATCTTCTAAGGGAGACTTCTAGTTGGTACGATGGAACGGCAACAAAAGAGGAAACATCTGGAAAATGAAGAGTCCCAGGAAACTGCCGAGAACGGAGGAGGTATGTGGGGGGCAACTTGGCTGGGGCACATGGGTTTCTGCCAAACTGAAGCTTCTCTAGGAAGCGGGGGACTGAGAACGTGTCACCTGTGAAGCAGGGAGCGAGAGACCTTGTCTCACTGATGCTGCCGTATCTATCCGGAGGGTCCCTGTGGTGTGAGACGGCACAGAACGGCCAGATGCCCCCTGGGAGATGGGAGGTCAGCTCCGCTGGTCTGAGGACTCTCTCCTGGGGCAGCCGGGCCTGGAGCTTTGTCGGACTCACAGCAGGCTGCATCCTGCTTGCACAGACCTAGAGGTGCAGCTTTTCTCAGTCCCCGATTTCTCTCTTATGCTCTTGGATCTTTCCTAGGGGTCATGAGGTGGGGGATGTGAAGGATGCAAGGATGCTGAGAGAGACCCATGAGTTGCTTGGCCTCTTTTACCAAAGTGGAAAGAGAAGCCCCATGAGTTGAAGGCCCTGTTGAAAAATATCTTGACAAGTGGAATGCACTTTGAAAGAAGATTGTTTGTCTAGGGATGGTGTCATATTGAAAGCAAGGAGGTTTTATTCCTTCAACAGGAAGAATTTCCCAAAGGAGATCAAGGGAAGGGAAGGGTTTTCCAGAGACTGAGACCGCGTGAGCGGGGGTGAGAAATGGCCTCAGGGTCCTGCGGGGAGCTCTGAGAGCCACGGGCCACGTGGTGCCTGCGTGCATTAAATGTAGGCGAGTAGCTTGCCCTGGGAGAGGGGTGGTCACCCCAGAGCTCCAGCTAGAGGCCTCTGCCCCAGATTAGAGCCCAGTAGCTCCTACCAGGCCCAGGGCCCTGGAGACTGTAGGATGGGCCCTGGGAATGGAGCTCTAGACAGCAGGCAGATTTCCAGGCAGTGGCTGGGACAGGCTGGGGAAGGCAATGACTGCCCCTGACCATTCAGAATATTTTGCCCTATGTTCCTGTGTGTGTGTGTGTGAGTGTGTGTGTGTGTGTGTGTGTGTGTGTGTGTGTGTGTGTGGTAGTGCAGAGAAGAGCGAGATGAATGGGGGTAGAGTGCTTACCAGATATAAAGTCTGCGTGGTAAAGTTCTTGTCACCCTGCCTGGACCTGGCTGACACTCGGTGTACGTAAGAGTGTATACAGAATTCTTGTTAGGGGTGTTTTATGAGACAGTAACTCATACACCCATGTACACTCTGATACAGCAAAAATATCACACACCCCACATATAACTTCTTTAGTAAACCACACAGAGCACATGGAGGTATATACACACATCCCTCCTGTACTACATTCTCATACAACCCACCTGTATCACAATCCTCTCCTCCAACACCAAACGCTGGAGATGAGATATGTATATAGACACACACACTATATATATAGGACACACACACACACACACTATATACATGTATCTCCTCAACTCTTGCACAAACACAGCTAACTTCAGCCATCTCTAAATACCTCTATAAGAACCAGTCACGTGTCATACACACCACACTTATAACACATTCTTGCGTAATGCCAGACCCGCTTTGTACAAACCACAGTAAACCACAGTCTCAGTAACCCATGTCAGGATTGCCAGAGAAAATATGGGCTATCCAGTTCAATTTGAATTCCAGATAAACAACAAGTAATTTTTCAGTATCCGTATGTCCCACATATTGTATGGGCTATACTTACACTAAAACTAAGTCAGGCCAAATACTGCATGGGAATACTTACACTAAAAGATTATTCTGGGTTTATCTGAAACTGAAATTTAACTGGGTGCCTTGTATTCTTGTTCGCTAAGTCTGGCAACCCTTATATACTTACCACCAGCTGATGTATTATATATTTATTGTAGTTTTGTTTAGTGTGTGTCTTCCCCTACTAGAATGTGCAGCGTTACCAAAGACTACAACAATGGAAGAGTGCCGGATACACAGGAGTAGCTGCTTACTGAATCTTGGTGAATGAATGAATGAACACACACCATAAATACAAGCCACACCATGTAATGAGGAAACGTTACATGTCCCAGAATTCCTGACTTGTGAACAGAAACCATGCACACAAAGGCCACAGACACAGATAGACACGTCTGCACTGTGCTCCCCATGCCAACCCCACACTTACCACAGACTTAACTGATACACATCACTCACTCTTCCCACACACTCACAGTCACCACCGAGGCCTACATTACCAACTAGACAGTGAGAGAATAAGTATTGATTGGAATTAAATCCTGGAGGATCCACTGGGAACCACACTCTCAGCTGTGTGTATTCACTGCACCTGACACGTGTCACACACTCAGTAAATATTTGTGGACAGAGGACTGATGAACCCACCCTGAGCCTTTCATTCCTCCCTCAGGAATCTCGAAGTCACAAGAGGATCCCCCTCGGCTTGGATCCACTGTGGTGGCCCAAGGCTGCAGCCCAGGGGCAGTGGAGGTCTCCTCTGCCTCTAAATACTTCTTCTGTACTTCTACTCTGCGCAAGCTCAGCTACGCTGGTAAGGGCGTGGGGCTCCTCAGGTGACGGGGTGCTTGGCTGTGAAGCAGGAGGCACACAGATCCCAGGGAGGCTGAGAGGAAATCCAGGGTCATCAGAGGTGATGAGGGCTCTGTGGAGGAGCCTGGGCAGGATGGCTGAGCTGTTCCGAGGGCGTGGATGCCAGCTGAGTCTGGGTGTGTGTGTGTGAATACTGCTACTACCATGGTGGGGAAGTCAAGGAGCAGGGGCCGGAAAGGTCTGGGCTTGAGGTGGAGGGAAGAGGGACCAGATTAAGCATCTTCAGAGGAAAATGTAGGCTTTGTCTTTGCCTTTGCTTCCAGAGAAGGACAGAGTTCTGCATCATACACCTCCAGCCTGAGAGCAGGACCATCCAGCTCAGGTGCACACAGCTCACACATACACGCGCCCTCCAGGCACAGCCCTTCTCAGTGCACATCAACCCCAAGCACGTGCTCCACAGTACTCTCCTGCACCACAGCCCCATTCCACAAGGAATGCACCACCGATATTCCCAAACTCACACTCCTCATCGTACACGCATCCAGCCGCATCCCTCACATACTACAGCCCTCACCACCATACTCCACACCCCTGTATACAGACACCGCTCCAGTATACCCCCCCACGCACATGAAAAGCCCACAGATGACACCAGATACACCACTCCGTCCTACGGCCAACGGACACCAAGCTCACGACATTGCTATGTCGTGCCAATGTCCCTCTCTCGTCTACCACACCTGCTCCCTCAGCTTCCGGCATGGCCCATGCATGTTATTATGATTTTAATTTCCTTTTTCAGGAATCCGGAGATTTCATCGAGACACTGCCCAGCCTAGACCACCCCTAGCCCAGGATCAGGAAGAAGGAGAGACCGCTTCCCCATCACACTGTGTCTCCTCCTCACCCTCTTCACCCTGTAAGAACTATCTGCACCCAGACAAAGAGGAAAGGGGCATGAAAATATACTACATGCAGGTACAAGTGAACAAGGGTGTCGCTGTCTCCTGGAAGACAAAGAAACCCTTGGAGTTGCCTGAAAAGCAGCTGAGGATAGAAGAAGTGACCCTTCCTGAGGATGTGTGCGCAGTAGCCACTGACCCCTCTTCTGATGTGTCCACCGAAAGCCTCCTGTCTGACAGTGAGCCCACTGGGGAGGAGAAAGAGTATGAGGAAAGGGCAGAGCCAGGCAGCCCATCAGGGCCACCTGCCGTCGAGGAGAGACCCAGCGCCAAGACAGCGGACTGGATGCTGACCATGGAGACCGGCTTCAGGTGCATGGCCTGCTGCCGGGTCTTCCCCACCTTGGAGATCCTCCAGCAGCACGTGAAGGGCGGCATCCTGCAGGGCTTCAGCTGCCGTGCCTTTCATCTCACCATGGCCCAGCGGATGGGCAATGTGGAATCCGAGAGCACCCCTGAGGAAGAGGACGAGGAGGAGGAGGAGGAGAACGAGGAGGAGGAGGAGGAGGAGGAGGAGGAGGAGGAGAAGGAGGTAGAGAAGCAAGAAAAAAGGAGAATGAGGGAGAGCAGCCCACGGGGGAAGGCCCCAGCCCAAAGAGACCCCGCAGGCAGGGTCTTTTCTCTCCTTTGAGTTCCAAACAGCAACTGAGATTCATGGGACAGAAGATCCTGGAAGACGGTGTGGCCGTCCCTTGGAAGAGGTAAGGCTTGAGGCTGGCAGTCTTCTGAGCCTATGTCACGAGGGCCCAGAGGAGTCTAAGGGAAGGGGCCGCACACATGTGCTGGTTTACCTAATGGCTCTGCAGTTGCATCAAATGGGACACACCCAGCACTAACAAAGGCATTGACCTCTGTTGACGTAAACAAGAAGGTGGAGCCTTTTCCTAGGAGTTTTCTCAGGGTCTGCACGATGGACCTCAACTCTTAGAGGACGTACTGCCAGCAGCTCCTTCTCGGCAGAGAGAGCCAGGAGTGGTCTCAAGAGAGGACAGGGGCCCTTGCAGGACCAGAATTTTGAGGTCTGAGAGCCTTGGGCCTGAGCCGAGATCTCACCCGGACCACTGGACCTAGCCTTCTGTGACAAAGGGGAATATGAAAGAGAGTCACGTGGAAATGAGGTCCCCCGAGATATGGAAATGTTCCAGAACCTTCGTTGCGTGGTAGTTGATCTGGAGCCAAGCTCACTGTGGTGTGTGTGGCTCTGAGCATTAAGGCAATGCTGGAGGGTAACCCTGACCAGCAGAGCTTGGAGTGCTTCTTGTCTCTTCCTGTTCTACCTCATTTGTTTTATCCCTTCCAGGGAGAAGAAAGGACCCTCGGGAGAGTAGCAGACAGAATGCCGTGGTCTGAAGGAGGATGAAGGGACCGGCACTCAGTCTAACATCATATGACAATAGAAGCGTCCTATGCAATAAAGGCCATTTTCCAAACCTTTCCTGGAGCTTTTATTTAATGACATTTTTCTATCTATGCATCTATCTGTCATCTACATCTGTATCTTTCAAGGTTTGTGAACAAGCTTTCACATAAGCACTAGAGACGTCCGCCAGCATTTTCCAGAAGAGGCCTGCAAATTGCTGGGGACTCCTCACAAATAGGGAACGGCCACAACCCCTGCCACACAGACTATGCGCGTGGCCCTCCTGACGTACTCCCACTCTCTCTCTGAATTTCCCAACGTCTGAGATGAGGGTGCTGGCTGGAGGCAATGATCACGTGCAGGCTGAATCTTCTCCAGATTCTGATTCTCTTCCTGGGCATATCGTCCTTAAGCACAGTCTCCATGTCCCTGGCCACACTGATCTCTCTCCTTCAGTCCTTCCCTCCCTCCCTCTCCTGCCTCCCAGTGCAGAGAATACTTTTTTGCATTTGAGACGACATTTATTTTTGGTTCACAGAATTCTCACCTGTTCTACTGTGGCCTCCGTTGTGAACATTCCAAAGCTGAGACTTTTCTGTTTTTCTCCCTCATTTCTGCTGAGTCTTTACCTTCCTAATGCAGTGAACTCACAGTGCCTAGCTGACTGGATGGGGAAAAAGATCCAGGGAGCAAAGAGAAATAATAAAAGAATATATCAGTTAATTTTTCATAGTGTTATCCAACTACATATTTTTAAAATTTTGGAATAATATTAGGAATCTTCTCTTTATAAAAAACTGAATTATCGGGCTTCCCTGGTGGAGCAGTGGTTAAGAATATGCCTGCGAATGCAGGGGTCATGGGTTCGAGCCCTGGTCTGGGAACATCCCACGTGCCACGGAGTAACTAAGCCCGCGCGCCACAACTACTGAGCCTGCGCTCTAGAGCCCGTGTGCCACATCAACCGAGCCCACGTGCCACAACTACGGAAGCCTGCGTGCCTAGAGACCATGCTCCGCAACAAGAGAAGCCACTGCAATGAGAAGCCCGTGCACCACAGCCAAGAGGAGCCCCCGCTCACTGCAACTAGAGAACGCCCGCTAGCAGCGACAAAGACCCAATGCAGCCCCAAATAAATTAATTAATTTTTAAAAATTGAATTAGTTTCAAGGGTACAATGTATAAAAGTACAATAAAAGCCCCCCTTCATAACCCCCCAACCCCACTCTCAAGATGGAATCGATATGCTGTGATACAATTTATAGTCGTAGTACTACTCCTCCTCCCACCACATCCGAAATCCTCTGAGCCAGGTGCAGCAGCTTCCTTTCACAATGCTAGGACCCGCCACAAGACACATGATAATCCCTTTGGACATTTCAAGGAGCGGCACCAAGGGAACAGTACCGGGGAAATGCCACTGACAGCTCAGAATATCCATGGCATTTCTAGAGCCTCGGCACTGCTCTCGCTCTGGGAATGAAGGTCCAAAAAGCACATCGGAGAATGTTCATAGTTGTAAACAAGCTCCACCTTTGAAACACAATCTACATAGAACCACATATACAAGCCTGCACGATGGATGAAGCCAAGGTCTCCTCCATGATTTCCCTTCTGACCACCTTATTGTCTCCTCAACCATAAAAGGTGAACTTGAAACTCAGGACCTTGCCTTGTCACCAGAAACACCCAAGCTTGGATCAGTCTTTCTAAGACCAGATACTTGCTCTCTGAACTATTAGAGACTTGTCACATACACACAGGTAGAACAGGATTATTTCTATCTACCTGGGGACTTGGAGTCTTTCACATTGCTCCTGTTAAAACTCTCACAACAGCAAAACTTTACCTACAAAGGGTTCAAGCTATGACACTCCCAACTTCCACAAACCTCCTCAGCTCTTGTGAGTCACATGCAGCCAATTCCAGGAATTGGAAACATGGTTGTGAGGATGAAACTGACTTTGGGGCTCCCCTTGGATATGGTCTTCCAGACTTACCAAAAGGCCATTAAGAGGAAGGTTTACCCCACCTCAGGGAAACCCGAGGCAGTACTTGCAGTCAAGGGCTGGCCATGGCTTCTGAGCTACATCCAAAAAGAATTTCATACTGTACCTGGATCTGCTGAAGCCATTTCTGACTGTCCGAGAGCCAGCATGTACCGTTCCTCAACTGCCTCCATTGTGGATCATCAGTAGGGCTGTCAGATTTAGGACATAAAAATACAGGATACCCAGTTAAACTTGAACTTCACATGAATAATAAGTCATTATTTTTAGTATAAGTAGATCCTATGAACTATTTGGGGCATACTTATCTTCAAAATGTACTCGTTGTTTTTCAAACATTCATATTTAACTAAACAGTCTATATTTTATCTGTCAACCCTACTCAGCAGAAATGATGGAGGCTCATAGAGATCCAGGAGACGCCTCAGCGCCTCCTCAGCTTTTATTTCTACGTCCTGGACAGTGAGCACGAACCTTCCACTCCCAGTCAGTGGCTAGAATGGAGGATATTCTCTGTTTTAGAGCTTTTTCTACTTGTCATTGTTATTATCTTCCTTATTTTAAAGAGATGTTTATTTTTTCCCAATCTCAATAGCTCATCCGAAAGTATTTCAAAGTTCATTAGAGAAGGGAAAAACAATATGGTTCTGAAAAGTGAAGGAAACCGCCTGGTGTTTAGTAAAGAAGTAGTAGGGAGACTGAAAAAGCCAAACTTAATAAGCAGATCTCTCCAAGGGTATTTTCAGAGCTTGATACACTCCCACACCCTGAAAATATTATTACATCAAGAATGTAGAACTGCTAACCAAATGTAAGGCTCCCATATGATTCTATCAAACTGAGGATGCTTCTTTACTAAGCAGTGAGCACACTTGCTGTCCCAGGGACCTTGGCAGTTGCAACGTAGGGCTCTTCCCTTTGGGATGGAAACAGCAAGTTTTCCTGTGGTCTACACGCTGGCCCCAAAAATACTACACTCCCAATACTTGTCAACTTTAAGTATTTTTCTACATATCTCCATTTTTCTGTTACTATTTGGACTACATCCTAGACTTGACACTACATAAATTGCATTCAAGAAGCTATTTTTAAAAGTTGGTAGGAAACCTTAAATCTATGGCTTGCAGTCCCTGGCTTACTTTCATCCAGGTGCATAAGGGTTTTCAAAAGTAGTCAGGTTAGTTACCCCGTATCACAGCCCCATGCTTGTGTCACAGATATAAAAATGGAACATGATATTTAAGGTTTTAGTTGCCAAATCATCAAGCCTCCCAGACAGAGGCAATAGAGCAAAATGATTACAGAGGCATGGATTTTGATTTGCTCCAGTGTCTTGGGCAAGTCACTTGGCCTCTGTATTTATTTGTACTTATCTGCACTTATCTGTCACTTGGGGGTCATAATTGTACCTGGTCCATGGGTACGCTGTACAAATGATCTGTAAAGTAGTTACAAGAAACCGACACAGAGTAAGCACTCCACAGACATTGGCTATTAGCTATTGGAAATAGTTCTCCGTGAAACAGATGACTTTATCCGTGGATGACTCGGTGGGAGACAGTGAATCACAGAATCACAGCATGTTGAAAGTGACCTAGTTCACACTCTAATGTGAAAAGAAGAAAAGTGTGCATGGGTAGAAAATGTCTGAAACTTTACACAACAAAGAGTTCATCATGTTAACTTGGAGGATTAGAATAAATCAGGAAAGGAGGAAAGAAAAACTTGAGTGTAATTCAATTTCTCTATCATTTGTGTTTCTACACTGAGACTCTGAATACACTGGAAGTGCATTTTTTTTTAATGTGGCGGGATAAAGGTTTTCAAGTTTTCCTGATCCATCCGTATTATTATCTCAGAATTGCTGGCATTTCTTGCCATCTTTGGATCTACACCCATGTGAGTCAGTGGGCCATTCTGGACGGAGGAGATAATAGAGCAGAAGTGAAGTGAGAGAAAAGGAGAGACAAGATTTTCTCTTTTCTCTTCAAAGAGGAAAGGTCTTTGGAATGGGAACAACTCACAACCAAACTTTGGGGAAAGGATGTGATGGAAAATGAGACAAACATCCTACCCCTGTGATGAGAAGGATTCCCTGGGCTGGATGGAGGGAGGTCACAGGTGGCTGGACAAGGAAACCAACTAGGGAGAAACACACACAAGTGCAGAGCAAACACCCTGAGGCCACTCAGCCTGACTCCATGCAAACATGTGTCCAGCAGACAGCCCTTCACCTGTGGCTCCCCAGCAAGACAGGTACCTCGGGGGTGCCAACTCATTCTGAGTCCATTATGCCTGGCCATTCATAAACCGCTGTCTAACGTGTGAGGAATAAACTCTCAATGTTTATGAGGAAATTGGGGAAGGAGATTGAAAGGTTACTTAAACGAAAAAAAAAGAAGTTCAGGAAGGCAGGATGGTAGAGAGACAAGAAAAAGACCTTAAAAGATAGAAAGGATTTGCCAAAGAAGAGAAAGCAAAAGAAATGATTCCGAATGGGTTAACCTGCAGCTAGGAAGTTAAGGAAGATTATTGATGGGTGAAGACTATGGAATAAAGTGAATAAAATTTCTCAGAAGTTGCTGAGAATATGGTAAGCAGCATGATTATCAAATTATGAATTGGCTGCAATGGCATTCTAGGGGGACACTAGGAAGGTGAAGCAAATGTTCCTGAGATGACAGTAGCAGGTGGAAAGTTGTTTCAGGGGAAGATCAGTCTTGCAGAGGGTGTATCAGAGGAGGGCAAGTGTGACCAAGCAAGGAAATACTAAGTGTATACGGTTCCTTCACTGAGTGCACCCAGCCCCGCGGTCAGCCTTGAGAACAAGCAGGACTTCAGGTACTGGAGCTACATTTCAGTCATCAAGACTTGAGAAGACACCCTTAACTCAGGTCTTCTCTTCAAACTCCATCTTTCCTTCTTGACCTTCATTTGGCCTCTTCCCTTACCCTCCAGCTGTGGACTGAGGCCACAGAGCAAGATGGGTCACTAGTGTCCTCCATCCCCTGGCGACTGTGGTTCACATCACTGGAGTACCAAAGGCAATAACCAAGTAACAGACACAAGAGTGTATGAAGAAGAAGAGATTCTGATAAGGCTTTCTGTGACAGTGTGGGCCAAGTCGGCTCTATATGGCTGGTATCACGTGAATTATGAGCAGCCTTAGGGGAGAAGTTCTCAGAAGGCAGAGCCTGGCTCTCGAGAGGCTCTGCGTGCTCACAGCCCACTCCAAGACCTCAGTTACAGCTTCGGCCCCCAATATCTCTCCCTCTGCCTGCTCACAGTTTTTGAAGTCTTCTTTCCTCCACATTTCTCTTGAGAGGTGGAGGAGGAAGATGAGCTTCAGGCCAGCTCAGACTCCCCTGGGATCCCAGCAGGATGCCTATCATTAACCTCCCACCTTCTAGGAAGCTCCTAAGATCTTCACATTTGGGGCAGTTCTCATTTCAGCTGTGCTTCAAATTGCTGGCTGGAGACGGCCTGTTGGAAGGTGGCTAAAAGCAAGTAGCAATCCTTCGGGCAGCCTGGCCCTTCTCGACTGTCAGACATCTTCAGGGATATTCTAGGAAATGTTGTTTGTTCTAGAGAAGGGAGGGAAACAATCCAATTGTCCAATAATGCTTGAATGGAAAATAAATGATGCTATATGCATGTGATCACATAATATCAAACAGTCAAAAATCAAAGACCTAGGGCCTCCCTGGTGGCGCAGTGGTTGAGAGTCCGCCTGCCGATGCAGGGGATACGGGTTCGTGCCCCGGTCTGGGAGGATCCCATATGCCGCGGAGCGGCTGGGCCCGTGAGCCGTGGCCGCTGGGCCTGTGCGTCCGGAGCCTGTGCTCCGCACGGGGAGAGGCCACAGCAGTGAGAGGCCCGCATACAGCAAAAAAAAAAAAAAAAAAAAAAAAAAAAAAAAAAAAAAATCAAAGACCTAGATCTCTATGGATTCACGTGGATAAATCTTGAAAACATAATATTGATTGAAAGAAAATAAGATAAACAATGTTAGATTGTGATAACAGGTATGTAAGTGTTTAAATATTTAAATCAATTCAACATATTGCTTCTATATATAGAGATGCAAGAAAATAAACTTTATCCAAAGAACACATTATTTACATTTAATATGCTCATTTATCTAGGAGACCCAAAAGAACCCACAGATAAACTAGCAGGAACTAATAAGACGGTTCAACAAGGCACACACATACAAGATCAATAAATTTTAAAAGTCAATCAGGCTCCTCTACACTGGCGATAACAAATTAGAAACTATAAAAGAAAATAAGAAAAAAAGAAGATCTAAAAATTGTCACAAGAGCCGTATAAATTATTTAGAGCTAAGCATACGTAGAAGGCAATATAACTAACGAACTGAGTACGAACAGTTAAACTCCACCCAACCCAAGGTTAGGAAAAGACTGTTGTTACTTTATGAGAACAGACCCTCTTCTTAAGGAGCAGATCAGTACGTGAGAGTGAATCAAAGAAACACAGCATTTGAAAAGTCAGCTAGTCCAAGCCTCTTGATCGCACATACAGAAGCTGAAGCCCAGATAGGTTGAGTTACTTGCTAAAGGGCCCAATGTCCTGACTCAAGGACTAGCATTTTTCACTCAGTCGCAAGACACAATCAAATGCAGTACCTTGGAAAGAGATGGGGAAAAAATGAAGAAATCAATTATATAGTTCCTCATCTTTAAGTACAGAAATAGCCGTGACAAAATTACACGTATTGAGGGAAAATTGAAGTGCAGAGTTTAAAATGTCAATAATCCACAGGGAAACTGGAGACCATTTAAAACATTCATATTAAATCTCTCTAGAAAGGACATTAAAAGATCTCCAATCAAAATGTGAATTGTATAATAGACATGGTATGATACAATTTATAATAGATATGGTAGGAACCTTTCCCTTTCACGGGAAAGCTTCGGCTGGGAAAAAGGAATTGTTCTTGAAAATGGGGCCTGTGCTATTGCAGACACTGTGCTCAACCTAGGTCCACCGAATGCTCTGATGTCATCACTGAGGTCACAGAATTCCACTGTGAGCCTGGCAACCTTGCAAACATAACAGCCCTGGTGAGCACTAGGCACTACTTCTGGTTCACCAAGTGGTACAAGTTTTTCAGCCATTTAGGAGACTTGACTATTTTTGTTTGTATTGAATCATTTCAACGGATTGCCCAAGAGCCAAGAAGGGCCAACCTGTAGGGAAGAGGAGGAGTTGGACATCTCTTGAGGCATCTTCTAAGGGAGACTTCTAGTTGGTACGATGGAACGGCGACAAAAGAGGAAACATCTGGAAAATGAAGAGTCCCAGGAAACTGCCGAGAACGGAGGAGGTATGTGGGGGGCAACTTGGCTGGGGCACATGGGTTTCTGCCAAACTGAAGCTTCTCTAGGAAGCGGGGGACTGAGAACGTGTCACCTGTGAAGCAGGGAGCGAGAGACCTTGTCTCACTGATGCTGCCGTATCTATCCGGAGGGTCCCTGTGGTGTGAGACGGCACAGAACGGCCAGATGCCCCCTGGGAGATGGGAGGTCAGCTCCGCTGGTCTGAGGACTCTCTCCTGGGGCAGCCGGGCCTGGAGCTTTGTCGGACTCACAGCAGGCTGCATCCTGCTTGCACAGACCTAGAGGTGCAGCTTTTCTCAGTCCCCGATTTCTCTCTTATGCTCTTGGATCTTTCCTTGGGGTCATGAGGTGGGGGATGTGAAGGATGCAAGGATGCTGAGAGAGACCCATGAGTTGCTTGGCCTCTTTTACCAAAGTGGAAAGAGAAGCCCCATGAGTTGAAGGCCCTGTTGAAAAATATCTTGACAAGTGGAATGCACTTTGAAAGAAGATTGTTTGTCTAGGGATGGTGTCATATTGAAAGCAAGGAGGTTTTATTCCTTCAACAGGAAGAATTTCCCAAAGGAGATCAAGGGAAGGGAAGGGTTTTCCAGAAACTGAGACCGCGTGAGCGGGGGTGAGAAATGGCCTCAGGGTCCTGCGGGGAGCTCTGAGAGCCACGGGCCACGTGGTGCCTGCGTGCATTAAATGTAGGCGAGTAGCTTGCCCTGGGAGAGGGGTGGTCACCCCAGAGCTCCAGCTAGAGGCCTCTGCCCCAGATTAGAGCCCAGTAGCTCCTACCAGGCCCAGGGCCCTGGAGACTGTAGGATGGGCCCTGGGAATGGAGCTCTAGACAGCAGGCAGATTTCCAGGCAGTGGCTGGGACAGGCTGGGGAAGGCAATGACTGCCCCTGACCATTCAGAATATTTTGCCCTATGTTCCTGTGTGTGTGTGTGTGTGAGTGTGTGTGTGTGTGTGTGTGTGTGTGTGTGTGGTAGTGCAGAGAAGAGCGAGATGAATGGGGGTAGAGTGCTTACCAGATATAAAGTCTGCGTGGTAAAGTTCTTGTCACCCTGCCTGGACCTGGCTGACACTCGGTGTACGTAAGAGTGTATACAGAATTCTTGTTAGGGGTGTTTTATGAGACAGTAACTCATACACCCATGTACACTCTGATACAGCAAAAATATCACACACCCCACATATAACTTCTTTAGTAAACCACACAGAGCACATGGAGGTATATACACGCATCCCTCCTGTACTACATTCTCATACAACCCACCTGTATCACAATCCTCTCCTCCAACACCAAACGCTGGAGATGAGATATGTATATAGACACACACACTATATATATAGGACACACACACACACACACACACACACACACTATATACATGTATCTCCTCAACTCTTGCACAAACACAGCTAACTTCAGCCATCTCTAAATACCTCTATAAGAACCAGTCACGTGTCATACACACCACACTTATAACACATTCTTGAGTAATGCCAGACCCGCTTTGTACAAACCACAGTAAACCACAGTCTCAGTAACCCATGTCAGGATTGCCAGAGAAAATATGGGCTATCCAGTTCAATTTGAATTCCAGATAAACAACAAGTAATTTTTCAGTATCCATATGCCCCACATATTGTATGGGCTATACTTACACTAAAACTAAGTCAGGCCAAATACTGCATGGGAATACTTACACTAAAAGATTATTCTGGGTTTATCTGAAACTGAAATTTAACTGGGTGCCTTGTATTCTTGTTCGCTAAGTCTGGCAACCCTTATATACTTACCACCAGCTGATGTATTATATATTTATTGTAGTTTTGTTTAGTGTGTGTCTTCCCCTACTAGAATGTGCAGCGTTACCAAAGACTACAACAATGGAAGAGTGCCGGATACACAGGAGTAGCTGCTTACTGAATCTTGGTGAATGAATGAATGAACACACACCATAAATACAAGCGACACCATGTAATGAGGAAACGTTACATGTCCCAGAATTCCTGACTTGTGAACAGAAACCATGCACACAAAGGCCACAGACACAGATAGACACGTCTGCACTGTGCTCCCCATGCCAACCCCACACTTACCACAGACTTAACTGATACACATCACTCACTCTTCCCACACACTCACAGTCACCACCGAGGCCTACATTACCAACTAGACAGTGAGAGAATAAGTATTGATTGGAATTAAATCCTGGAGGATCCACTGGGAACCACACTCTCAACTGTGTGTATTCACTGCACCTGACACGTGTCACACACTCAGTAAATATTTGTGGACAGAGGACTGATGAACCCACCCTGAGCCTTTCATTCCTCCCTCAGGAATCTCGAAGTCACAAGAGGATCCCCCTCGGCTTGGATCCACTGTGGTGGCCCAAGGCTGCAGCCCAGGGGCAGTGGAGGTCTCCTCTGCCTCTAAATACTTCTTCTGTACTTCTACTCTGCGCAAGCTCAGCTAAGCTGGTAAGGGCGTGGGGCTCCTCAGGTGACGGGGTGCTTGGCTGTGAAGCAGGAGGCACACAGATCCCAGGGAGGCTGAGAGGAAATCCAGGGTCATCAGAGGTGATGAGGGCTCTGTGGAGGAGCCTGGGCAGGATGGCTGAGCTGTTCCGAGGGCGTGGATGCCAGCTGAGTCTGGGGGTGTGTGTGTGAATACTGCTACTACCATGGTGGGGAAGTCAAGGAGCAGGGGCCGGAAAGGTCTGGGCTTGAGGTGGAGGGAAGAGGGACCAGATTAAGCATCTTCAGAGGAAAATGTAGGCTTTGTCTTTGCCTTTGCTTCCAGAGAAGGACAGAGTTCTGCATCATACACCTCCAGCCTGAGAGCAGGACCATCCAGCTCAGGTGCACACAGCTCACACATACACGCGCCCTCCAGGCACAGCCCTTCTCAGTGCACATCAACCCCAAGCACGTGCTCCACAGTACTCTCCTGCACCACAGCCCCATTCCACAAGGAATGCACCACCGATATTCCCAAACTCACACTCCTCATCGTACACGCATCCAGCCGCATCCCTCACATACTACAGCCCTCACCACCATACTCCACACCCCTGTATACAGACACCGCTCCAGTATACCCCCCCACGCACATGAAAAGCCCACAGATGACACCACATACACCACTCCGTCCTACGGCCAACGGACACCAAGCTCACGACATTGCTATGTCGTGCCAATGTCCCTCTCTCGTCTACCACACCTGCTCCCTCAGCTTCCGGCATGGCCCATGCATGTTATTATGATTTTAATTTCCTTTTTCAGGAATCCGGAGATTTCATCGAGACACTGCCCAGCCTAGACCACCCCTAGCCCAGGATCAGGAAGAAGGAGAGACCGCTTCCACATCACACTGTGTCTCCTCCTCACCCTCTTCACCCTGTAAGAACTATCTGCACCCAGACAAAGAGGAAAGGGGCATGAAAATATACTACATGCAGGTACAAGTGAACAAGGGTGTCGCTGTCTCCTGGAAGACAAAGAAACCCTTGGAGTTGCCTGAAAAGCAGCTGAGGATAGAAGAAGTGACCCTTCCTGAGGATGTGTGCGCAGTAGCCACTGACCCCTCTTCTGATGTGTCCACCGAAAGCCTCCTGTCTGACAGTGAGCCCACTGGGGAGGAGAAAGAGTATGAGGAAAGGGCAGAGCCAGGCAGCCCATCAGGGCCACCTGCCATCGAGGAGAGACCCAGCGCCAAGACAGCGGACTGGATGCTGACCATGGAGACCGGCTTCAGGTGCATGGCCTGCTGCCGGGTCTTCCCCACCTTGGAGATCCTCCAGCAGCACGTGAAGGGCGGCATCCTGCAGGGCTTCAGCTGCCGTGCCTTTCATCTCACCATGGCCCAGCGGATGGGCAATGTGGAATCCGAGAGCACCCCTGAGGAAGAGGACGAGGAGGAGGAGGAGGAGAACGAGGTAGAGAAGCAAGAAGAAAAGGAGAATGAGGGAGAGCAGCCCACGGGGGAAGGCCCCAGCCCAAAGAGACCCCGCAGGCAGGGTCTTTTCTCTCCTTTGAGTTCCAAACAGCAACTGAGATTCATGGGACAGAAGATCCTGGAAGACGGTGTGGCCGTCCCTTGGAAGAGGTAAGGCTTGAGGCTGGCAGTCTTCTGAGCCTATGTCACGAGGGCCCAGAGGAGTCTAAGGGAAGGGGCCGCACACATGTGCTGGTTTACCTAATGGCTCTGCAGTTGCATCAAATGGGACACACCCAGCACTAACAAAGGCATTGACCTCTGTTGACGTAAACAAGAAGGTGGAGCCTTTTCCTAGGAGTTTTCTCAGGGTCTGCACGATGGACCTCAACTCTTAGAGGACGTACTGCCAGCAGCTCCTTCTCGGCAGAGAGAGCCAGGAGTGGTCTCAAGAGAGGACAGGGGCCCTTGCAGGACCAGAATTTTGAGGTCTGAGAGCCTTGGGCCTGAGCCGAGATCTCACCCGGACCACTGGACCTAGCCTTCTGTGACAAAGGGGAATATGAAAGAGAGTCACGTGGAAATGAGGTCTCCCGAGATATGGAAATGTTCCAGAACCTTCGTTGCGTGGTAGTAGATCTGGAGCCAAGCTCACTGTGGTGTGTGTGGCTCTGAGCATTAAGGCAATGCTGGAGGGTAACCCTGACCAGCAGAGCTTGGAGTGCTTCTTGTCTCTTCCTGTTCTACCTCATTTGTTTTATCCCTTCCAGGGAGAAGAAAGGACCCTCGGGAGAGTAGCAGACAGAATGCCGTGGTCTGAAGGAGGATGAAGGGACCGGCACTCAGTCTAACATCATATGACAATAGAAGCGTCCTATGCAATAAAGGCCATTTTCCAAACCTTTCCTGGAGCTTTTATTTAATGACATTTTTCTATCTATGCATCTATCTGTCATCTACATCTGTATCTTTCAAGGTTTGTGAACAAGCTTTCACATAAGCACTAGAGACGTCCGCCAGCATTTTCCAGAAGAGGCCTGCAAATTGCTGGGGACTCCTCACAAATAGGGAACGGCCACAACCCCTGCCACACAGACTATGCGCGTGGCCCTCCTGACGTACTCCCACTCTCTCTCTGAATTTCCCAACGTCTGAGATGAGGGTGCTGGCTGGAGGCAATGATCACGTGCAGGCTGAATCTTCTCCAGATTCTGATTCTCTTCCTGGGCATATCGTCCTTAAGCACAGTCTCCATGTCCCTGGCCACACTGATCTCTCTCCTTCAGTCCTTCCCTCCCTCCCTCTCCTGCCTCCCAGTGCAGAGAATACTTTTTTGCATTTGAGACGACATTTATTTTTGGTTCACAGAATTCTCACCTGTTCTACTGTGGCCTCCGTTGTGAACATTCCAAAGCTGAGACTTTTCTGTTTTTCTCCCTCATTTCTGCTGAGTCTTTACCTTCCTAATGCAGTGAACTCACAGTGCCTAGCTGACTGGATGGGGAAAAAGATCCAGGGAGCAAAGAGAAATAATAAAAGAATATATCAGTTAATTTTTCATAGTGTTATCCAACTACATATTTTTAAAATTTTGGAATAATATTAGGAATCTTCTCTTTATAAAAAACTGAATTATCGGGCTTCCCTGGTGGAGCAGTGGTTAAGAATATGCCTGCGAATGCAGGGGTCATGGGTTCGAGCCCTGGTCTGGGAACATCCCACGTGCCACGGAGTAACTAAGCCCGCGCGCCACAACTACTGAGCCTGCGCTCTAGAGCCCGTGTGCCACATCAACCGAGCCCACGTGCCACAACTACGGAAGCCTGCGTGCCTAGAGACCATGCTCTGCAACAAGAGAAGCCACTGCAATGAGAAGCCCGTGCACCACAGCCAAGAGGAGCCCCCGCTCACTGCAACTAGAGAACGCCCGCTAGCAGCGACAAAGACCCAATGCAGCCCCAAATAAATTAATTAATTTTTAAAAATTGAATTAGTTTCAAGGGTACAATGTATAAAAGTACAATAAAAGCCCCCCTTCATAACCCCCCAACCCCACTCTCAAGATGGAATCGATATGCTGTGATACAATTTATAGTCGTAGTACTACTCCTCCTCCCACCACATCCGAAATCCTCTGAGCCAGGTGCAGCAGCTTCCTTTCACAATGCTAGGACCCGCCACAAGACACATGATAATCCCTTTGGACATTTCAAGGAGCGGCACCAAGGGAACAGTACCGGGGAAATGCCACTGACAGCTCAGAATATCCATGGCATTTCTAGAGCCTCGGCACTGCTCTCGCTCTGGGAATGAAGGTCCAAAAAGCACATCGGAGAATGTTCATAGTTGTAAACAAGCTCCACCTTTGAAACACAATCTGCATAGAACCACATATACAAGCCTGCACGATGGATGAAGCCAAGGTCTCCTCCATGATTTCCCTTCTGACCACCTTATTGTCTCCTCAACCACAAAAGTTGAACTTGAACCTCAGGACCTTGCCTTGTCACCAGAAACACCCAAGCTTGGATCAGTCTTTCTAAGACCAGATACTTGCTCTCTGAACTATTAGAGACTTGTCACATACACACAGGTAGGACAGGATTATTTCTATCTACCTGGGGACTTGGAGTCTTTCACATTGCTCCTGTTAAAACTCTCACAACAGCAAAACTTTACCTACAAAGGGTTCAAGCTATGACACTCCCAACTTCCACAAACCTCCTCAGCTCTTGTGAGTCACATGCAGCCAATTCCAGGAATTGGAAACATGGTTGTGAGGATGAAACTGACTTTGGGGCTCCCCTTGGATATGGTCTTCCAGACTTACCAAAAGGCCATTAAGAGGAAGGTTTACCCCACCTCAGGGAAACCCGAGGCAGTACTTGCAGTCAAGGGCTGCCCATGGCTTCTGAGCTACATCCAAAAAGAATTTCATACTGTACCTGGATCTGCTGAAGCCATTTCTGACTGTCCGAGAGCCAGCATGTACCGTTCCTCAACTGCCTCCATTGTGGATCATCAGTAGGGCTGTCAGATTTAGTACATAAAAATACAGGATACCCAGTTAAACTTGAACTTCACATGAATAATAAGTCATTATTTTTAGTATAAGTAGATCCTATGAACTATTTGGGGCATACTTATCTTCAAAATGTACTCGTTGTTTTTCAAACATTCATATTTAACTAAACAGTCTATATTTTATCTGTCAACCCTACTCAGCAGAAATGATGGAGGCTCATAGAGATCCAGGAGACGCCTCAGCGCCTCCTCAGCTTTTATTTCTACGTCCTGGACAGCGAGCACGAACCTTCCACTCCCAGTCAGTGGCTAGAATGGAGGATATTCTCTGTTTTAGAGCTTTTTCTACTTGTCATTGTTATTATCTTCCTTATTTTAAAGAGATGTTTATTTTTTCCCAATCTCAATAGCTCATCCAAAAGTATTTCAAAGTTCATTAGAGAAGGGAAAAACAATATGGTTCTGAAAAGTGAAGGAAACCGCCTGGTGTTTAGTAAAGAAGTAGTAGGGAGACTGAAAAAGCCAAACTTAATAAGCAGATCTCTCCAAGGGTATTTTCAGAGCTTGATACCCTCCCACACCCTGAAAATATTATTACATCAAGAATGTAGAACTGCTAACCAAATGTAAGGCTCCCATATGATTCTATCAAACTGAGGATGCTTCTTTACTAAGCAGTGAGCACACTTGCTGTCCCAGGGACCTTGGCAGTTGCAACGTAGGGCTCTTCCCTTTGGGATGGAAACAGCAAGTTTTCCTGTGGTCTACACGCTGGCCCCAAAAATACTACACTCCCAATACTTGTCAACTTTAAGTATTTTTCTACATATCTCCATTTTTCTGTTACTATTTGGACTACATCCTAGACTTGACACTACATAAATTGCATTCAAGAAGCTATTTTTAAAAGTTGGTAGGAAACCTTAAATCTATGGCTTGCAGTCCCTGGCTTACTTTCATCCAGGTGCATAAGGGTTTTCAAAAGTAGTCAGGTTAGTTACCCTGTATCACAGCCCCACGCTTGTGTCACAGATATAAAAATGGAACATGATATTTAAGGTTTTAGTTGCCAAATCATCAAGCCTCCCAGACAGAGGCAATAGAGCAAAATGATTACAGAGGCATGGATTTTGATTTGCTCCAGTGTCTTGGGCAAGTCACTTGGCCTCTGTATTTATTTGTACTTATCTGCACTTATCTGTCACTTGGGGGTCATAATTGTACCTGGTCCATGGGTATGCTGTACAAATGATCTGTAAAGTAGTTACAAGAAACCGACACAGAGTAAGCACTCCACAGACATTGGCTATTAGCTATTGGAAATATTTCTCCGTGAAACAGATGACATTATCCGTGGATGACTCGGTGGGGGACAGTGAATCACAGAATCACAGCATGTTGAAAGTGACCTAGTTCACACTCTAATGTGAAAAGAAGAAAAGTGTGCATGGGTAGAAAATGTCTGAAACTTTACACAACAAAGAGTTCATCATGTTAACTTGGAGGATTAGAATAAATCAGGAAAGGATGAAAGAAAAACTTGAGTGTCATTCAATTTCTCTATCATTTGTGTTTCTACACTGAGACTCTGAATACACTGGAAGTGCAATTTTTTTTAATGTGGCGGGATAAAGGTTTTCAAGTTTTCCTGATCCATCCGTATTATTATCTCAGAATTGCTGGCATTTCTTGCCATCTTTGGATCTACACCCATGTGAGTCAGTGGGCCATTCTGGACGGAGGAGATAATAGAGCAGAAGTGAAGTGAGAGAAAAGGAGAGACAAGATTTTCTCTTTTCTCTTCAAAGAGGAAAGGTCTTTGGAATGGGAACAACTCACAACCAAACTTTGGGGAAAGGATGTGATGGAAAATGTGACAAACATCCTACCCCTGTGATGAGAAGGATTCCCTGGGCTGGATGGAGGGAGGTCACAGGTGGCTGGACAAGGAAACCAACTAGGGAGAAACACACACAAGTGCAGAGCAAACACCCTGAGGCCACTCAGCCTGACTCCATGCAAACATGTGTCCAGCAGACAGCCCTTCACCTGTGGCTCCCCAGCAAGACAGGTACCTCGGGGGTGCCAACTCATTCTGAGTCCATTATGCCTGGCCATTCATAAACCGCTGTCTAACGTGTGAGGAATAAACTCTCAATGTGTATGAGGAAATTGGGGAAGGAGATTGAAAGGTTACTTAAACGGAAAAAAAAGAAGTTCAGGAAGGCAAGATGGTAGAGAGACAAGAAAAAGACCTTAAAAGATAGAAAGGATTTGCCAAAGAAGAGAAAGCAAAAGAAATGATTCCGAATGGGTTAACCTGCAGCTAGGAAGTTAAGGAAGATTATTGATGGGTGAAGACTATGGAATAAAGTGAATAAAATTTCTCAGAAGTTGATGAGAATATGGTAAGCAGCATGATTATCAAATTATGAATTGGCTGCAATGGCATTCTAGGGGGACACTAGGAAGGTGAAGCAAATGTTCCTGAGATGACAGTAGCAGGTGGAAAGTTGTTTCAGGGGAAGATCAGTCTTGCAGAGGGTGTATCAGAGGAGGGCAAGTGTGAGCAAGCAAGGAAATACTAAGTGTATACGGTTCCTTCACTGAGTGCACCCAGCCCCGCGGTCAGCCTTGAGAACAAGCAGGACTTCAGGTACTGGAGCTACATTTCAGTCATCAAGACTTGAGAAGACACCCTTAACTCAGGTCTTCTCTTCAAACTCCATCTTTCCTTCTTGACCTTCATTTGGCCTCTTCCCTTACCCTCCAGCTGTGGACTGAGGCCACAGAGCAAGATGGGTCACTAGTGTCCTCCATCCCCTGGCGACTGTGGTTCACATCAGTGGAGTACCAAAGGCAATAACCAAGTAACAGACACAAGAGTGTATGAAGAAGAAGAGATTCTGATAAGGCTTTCTGTGACAGTGTGGGCCAAGTCGGCTCTATATGGCTGGTATCACGTGAATTATGAGCAGCCTTAGGGGAGAAGTCCTCAGAAGGCAGAGCCTGGCTCTCGAGAGGCTCTGCGTGCTCACAGCCCACTCCAAGACCTCAGTTACAGCTTCGGCCCCCAATATCTCTCCCTCTGCCTGCTCACAGTTTTTGAAGTCTTCTTTCCTCCACATTTCTCTTGAGAGGTGGAGGAGGAAGATGAGCTTCAGGCCAGCTCAGACTCCCCTGTGATCCCAGCAGGATGCCTAGCATTAACCTCCCACCTTCTAGGAAGCTCCTAAGATCTTCACATTTGGGGCAGTTCTCATTTCAGCTGTGCTTCAAATTGCTGGCTGGAGACGGCCTGTTGGAAGGTGGCTAAAAGCAAGTAGCAATCCTTCGGGCAGCCTGGCCCTTCTCGACTGTCAGTCATCTTCAGGGATATTCTAGGAAATGTTGTTTGTTCTAGAGAAGGGAGGGAAACAATCCAATTGTCCAATAATGCTTGAATGGAATATAAATGATGCTATATGCATGTGATCACATAATATCAAACAGTCAAAAATCAAAGACCTAGATCTATATGGATTCACGTGGATAAATCTTTAAAACATATTATTGATTGAAAGAAAATAAGATAAACAATGTTAGATTGTGATAACAGGTATGTAAGTGTTTAAATATTTAAATCAATTCAACATATTGCTTCTATATATAGAGATGCAAGAAAATAAACTTTATCCAAAGAACACATTATTTACATTTAATATGCTCATTTATCTAGGAGACCCAAAAGAACCCACAGATAAACTAGCAGGAACTAATAAGACGGTTCAACAAGGCACACACATACAAGATCAATAAATTTTAAAAGTCAATCAGGCTCCTCTACACTGGCGATAACAAATTAGAAACTATAAAAGAAAATAAGAAAAAAAGAAGATCTAAAAATTGTCACAAGAGCCGTATAAATTATTTAGAGCTAAGCATACGTAGAAGGCAATATAACTAACGAACTGAGTACGAACAGTTAAACTCCGCCCAACCCAAGGTTAGGAAAAGACTGTTGTTACTTTATGAGAACAGACCCTCTTCTTAAGGAGCAGATCAGTAAGTGAGAGTGAATCAAAGAAACACAGCATTTGAAAAGTCAGCTAGTCCAAGCCTCTTGATCACACATACAGAAGCTGAAGCCCAGATAGGTTGAGTTACTTGCTAAAGGGCCCAATGTCCTGACTCAAGGACTAGCATTTTTCACTCAGTCGCAAGACACAATCAAATGCAGTACCTTGGAAAGAGATGGGGAAAAAATGAAGAAATCAATTATATAGTTCCTCATCTTTAAGTACAGAAATAGCCGTGACAAAATTACACGTATTGAGGGAAAATTGAAGTGCAGAGTTTAAAATGTCAATAATCCACAGGGAAACTGGAGACCATTTAAAACATTCATATTAAATCTCTCTAGAAAAGACATGAAAAGATCTCCAATCAAAATGTGAATTTTATAATAGACATGGTATGATACAATTTATAATAGATATGGTAGGAACCTTTCCCTTTCACGGGAAAGCTTCGGCTGGGAAAAAGGAATTGTTCTTGAAAATGGGGCCTGTGCTATTGCAGACACTGTGCTCAACCTAGGTCCACCGAATGCTCTGATGTCATCACTGAGGTCACAGAATTCCACTGTGAGCCTGGCAACCTTGCAAACATAACAGCCCTGGTGAGCACTAGGCACTACTGCTGGTTCACCAAGTGGTACAAGTTTTTCAGCCATTTAGGAGACTTGACTATTTTTGTTTGTATTGAATCATTTCAACGGATTGCCCAAGAGCCAAGAAGGGCCAACCTGTAGGGAAGAGGAGGAGTTGGACATCTCTTGAGGCATCTTCTAAGGGAGACTTCTAGTTGGTACGATGGAACGGCGACAAAAGAGGAAACATCTGGAAAATGAAGAGTCCCAGGAAACTGCCGAGAACGGAGGAGGTATGTGGGGGGCAACTTGTCTGGGGCACATGGGTTTCTGCCAAACTGAAGCTTCTCTAGGAAGCGGGGGACTGAGAACGTGTCACCTGTGAAGCAGGGAGCGAGAGACCTTGTCTCACTGATGCTGCCGTATCTATCCGGAGGGTCCCTGTGGTGTGAGACGGCACAGAACGGCCAGATGCCCCCTGGGAGATGGGAGGTCAGCTCCGCTGGTCTGAGGACTCTCTCCTGGGGCAGCCGGGCGTGGAGCTTTGTCGGACTCACAGCAGGCTGCATCCTGCTTGCACAGACCTAGAGGTGCAGCTTTTCTCAGTCCCCGATTTCTCTCTTATGCTCTTGGATCTTTCCTAGGGGTCATGAGGTGGGGGATGTGAAGGATGCAAGGATGCTGAGAGAGACCCATGAGTTGCTTGGCCTCTTTTACCAAAGTGGAAAGAGAAGCCCCATGAGTTGAAGGCCCTGTTGAAAAATATCTTGACAAGTGGAATGCACTTTGAAAGAAGATTGTTTGTCTAGGGATGGTGTCATATTGAAAGCAAGGAGGTTTTATTCCTTCAACAGGAAGAATTTCCCAAAGGAGATCAAGGGAAGGGAAGGGTTTTCCAGAGACTGAGCCCGCGTGAGCGGGGGTGAGAAATGGCCTCAGTGTCCTGCGGGGAGCTCTGAGAGCCACGGGCCACGTGGTGCCTGCGTGCATTAAATGTAGGCGAGTAGCTTGCACTGGGAGAGGGGTGGTCACACCAGAGCTCCAGCTAGAGGCCTCTGCCCCAGATTAGAGCCCAGTAGCTCCTACCAGGCCCAGGGCCCTGGAGACTGTAGGATGGGCCCTGGGAATGGAGCTCTAGACAGCAGGCAGATTTCCAGGCAGTGGCTGGGACAGGCTGGGGAAGGCAATGACTGCCCCTGACCATTCAGAATATTTTGCCCTATGTTCCTGTGTGTGTGTGTGTGTGAGTGTGTGTGTGTGTGTGTGTGTGTGTGTGGTAGTGCAGAGAAGAGCGAGATGAATGGGGGTAGAGTGCTTACCAGATATAAAGTCTGCGTGGTAAAGTTCTTGTCACCCTGCCTGGACCTGGCTGACACTCGGTGTACGTAAGAGTGTATACAGAATTCTTGTTAGGGGTGTTTTATGAGACAGTAACTCATACACCCATGTACACTCTGATGCAGCAAAAATATCACACACCCCACATATAACTTCCTTAGTAAACCACACACAGCACATGGAGGTATATACACGCATCCCTCCTATACTACGTTCTCATACAACCCACCTGTATCACAATCCTCTCCTCCAACACCAAACGCTGGAGATGAGATATGTATATAGACACACACACTATATATATAGGACACACACACACACACACACACACACTATATACATGTATCTCCTCAACTCTTGCACAAACACAGCTAACTTCAGCCATCTCTAAATACCTCTATAAGAACCAGTCACGTGTCATACACACCACACTTATAACACATTCTTGAGTAATGCCAGACCCGCTTTGTACAAACCACAGTAAACCACAGTCTCAGTAACCCATGTCAGGATTGCCAGAGAAAATATGGGCTATCCAGTTCAATTTGAATTCCAGATAAACAACAAGTAATTTTTCAGTATCCGTATGTCCCACATATTGTATGGGCTATACTTACACTAAAACTAAGTCAGGCCAAATACTGCATGGGAATACTTACACTCAAAGATTTTTCTGGGTTTATCTGAAACTGAAATTTAACTGGGTGCCTTGTATCCTTGTTCGCTAAGTCTGGCAACCCTTATATACTTACCACCAGCTGATGTATTATATATTTATTGTAGTTTTGTTTAGTGTGTGTCTTCCCCTACTAGAATGTGCAGCGTTACCAAAGACTACAACAATGGAAGAGTGCCGGATACACAGGAGTAGCTGCTTACTGAATCTTGGTGAATGAATGAATGAACACACACCATAAATACAAGCCACACCATGTAATGAGGAAACGTTACACGTCCCAGAATTCCTGACTTGTGAACAGAAACCATGCACACAAAGGCCACAGACACAGATAGACACGTCTGCACTGTGCTCCCCATGCCAACCCCACACTTACCACAGACTTAACTGATACACATCACTCACTCTTCCCACACACTCACAGTCACCACCGAGGCCTACATTACCAACTAGACAGTGAGAGAATAAGTATTGATTGGAATTAAATCCTGGAGGATCCACTGGGAACCACACTCTCAGCTGTGTGTATTCACTGCACCTGACACGTGTCACACACTCAGTAAATATTTGTGGACAGAGGACTGATGAACCCACCCTGAGCCTTTCATTCCTCCCTCAGGAATCTCGAAGTCACAAGAGGATCCCCCTCGGCTTGGATCCACTGTGGTGGCCCAAGGCTGCAGCCCAGGGGCAGTGGAGGTCTCCTCTGCCTCTAAATACTTCTTCTGTACTTCTACTCTGCGCAAGCTCAGCTACGCTGGTAAGGGCGTGGGGCTCCTCAGGTGACGGGGTGCTTGGCTGTGAAGCAGGAGGCACACAGATCCCAGGGAGGCTGAGAGGAAATCCAGGGTCATCAGAGGTGATGAGGGCTCTGTGGAGGAGCCTGGGCAGGATGGCTGAGCTGTTCCGAGGGCGTGGATGCCAGCTGAGTCTGGGGGTGTGTGTGTGAATACTGCTACTACCATGGTGGGGAAGTCAAGGAGCAGGGGCCGGAAAGGTCTGGGTTTGAGGTGGAGGGAAGAGGGACCAGATTAAGCATCTTCAGAGGAAAATGTAGGCTTTGTCTTTGCCTTTGCTTCCAGAGAAGGACAGAGTTCTGCATCATACACCTCCAGCCTGAGAGCAGGACCATCCAGCTCAGGTGCACACAGCTCACACATACACGCGCCCTCCAGGCACAGCCCTTCTCAGTGCACATCAACCCCAAGCACGTGCTCCACAGTACTCTCCTGCACCACAGCCCCATTCCACAAGGAATGCACCACCGATATTCCCAAACTCACACTCCTCATCGTACACGCATCCAGCCGCATCCCTCACATACTACAGCCCTCACCACCATACTCCACACCCCTGTATACAGACACCGCTCCAGTATACCCCCCCACGCACATGAAAAGCCCACAGATGACACCACATACACCACTCCGTCCTACGGCCAACGGACACCAAGCTCACGACATTGCTATGTCGTGCCAATGTCCCTCTCTCGTCTACCACACCTGCTCCCTCAGCTTCTGGCATGGCCCATGCATGTTATTATGATTTTAATTTCCTTTTTCAGGAATCCGGAGATTTCATCGAGACACTGCCCAGCCTAGACCACCCCTAGCCCAGGATCAGGAAGAAGGAGAGACCGCTTCCCCATCACACTGTGTCTCCTCCTCACCCTCTTCACCCTGTAAGAACTATCTGCACCCAGACAAAGAGGAAAGGGGCATGAAAATATACTACATGCAGGTACAAGTGAACAAGGGTGTCGCTGTCTCCTGGAAGACAAAGAAACCCTTGGAGTTGCCTGAAAAGCAGCTGAGGATAGAAGAAGTGACCCTTCCTGAGGATGTGTGCGCAGTAGCCACTGACCCCTCTTCTGATGTGTCCACCGAAAGCCTCCTGTCTGACAGTGAGCCCACTGGGGAGGAGAAAGAGTATGAGGAAAGGGCAGAGCCAGGCAGCCCATCAGGGCCACCTGCCGTCGAGGAGAGACCCAGCGCCAAGACAGCAGACTGGATGCTGACCATGGAGACCGGCTTCAGGTGCATGGCCTGCTGCCGGGTCTTCCCCACCTTGGAGATCCTCCAGCAGCACGTGAAGGGCGGCGTCCTGCAGGGCTTCAGCTGCCGTGCGTTTCATCTCACCATGGCCCAGTGGATGGGCAATGTGGAATCCGAGAGCACCCCTGAGGAAGAGGACGAGGAGGAGGAGGAGGAGAACGAGGAGGAGGAGGAGGAGGAGGAGGAGAAGGAGGTAGAGAAGCAAGAAGAAAAGGAGAATGAGGGAGAGCAGCCCACGGGGGAAGGCCCCAGCCCAAAGAGACCCCGCAGGCAGGGTCTTTTCTCTCCTTTGAGTTCCAAACAGCAACTGAGATTCATGGGACAGAAGATCCTGGAAGACGGTGTGGCCATCCCTTGGAAGAGATAAGGCTTGAGGCTGGCAGTCTTCTGAGCCTATGTCACGAGGGCCCAGAGGAGTCTAAGGGAAGGGGCTGCACACATGTGCTGGTTTACCTAATGGCTCTGCAGTTGCATCAAATGGGACACACCCAGCACTAACAAAGGCATTGACCTCTGTTGACGTAAACAAGAAGGTGGAGCCTTTTCCTAGGAGTTTTCTCAGGGTCTGCACGATGGACCTCAACTCTTAGAGGACGTACTGCCAGCAGCTCCTTCTCGGCAGAGAGAGCCAGGAGTGGTCTCAAGAGAGGACAGGGGCCCTTGCAGGACCAGAACTTTGAGGTCTGAGAGCCTTGGGCCTGAGCCGAGATCTCACCCGGACCACTGGACCTAGCCTTCTGTGACAAAGGGGAATATGAAAGAGAGTCACGTGGAAATGAGGTCCCCCGAGATATGGAAATGTTCCAGAACCTTCGTTGCGTGGTAGTTGATCTGGAGCCAAGCTCACTGTGGTGTGTGTGGCTCTGAGCATTAAGGCAATGCTGGAGGGTAACCCTGACCAGCAGAGCTTGGAGTGCTTCTTGTCTCTTCCTGTTCTACCTCATTTGTTTTATCCCTTCCAGGGAGAAGAAAGGACCCTCGGGAGAGTAGCAGACAGAATGCCGTGGTCTGAAGGAGGATGAAGGGACCGGCACTCAGTCTAACATCATATGACAATAGAAGCGTCCTATGCAATAAAGGGCATTTTCCAAACCTTTCCTGGAGCTTTTATTTAATGACATTTTTCTATCTATGCATCTATCTGTCATCTACATCTGTATCTTTCAAGGTTTGTGAACAAGCTTTCACATAAGCACTAGAGACGTCCGCCAGCATTTTCCAGAAGAGGCCTGCAAATTGCTGGGGACTCCTCACAAATAGGGAACGGCCACAACCCCTGCCACACAGACTATGCGTGTGGCCCTCCTGACGTACTCCCACTCTCTCTCTGAATTTCCCAACGTCTGAGATGAGGGTGCTGGCTGGAGGCAATGATCACGTGCAGGCTGAATCTTCTCCAGATTCTGATTCTCTTCCTGGGCATATCGTCCTTAAGCACAGTCTCCATGTCCCTGGCCACACTGATCTCTCTCCTTCAGTCCTTCCCTCCTTCCCTCTCCTGCCTCCCAGTGCAGAGAATACTTTTTTGCATTTGAGACGACATTTATTTTTGGTTCACAGAATTCTCACCTGTTCTACTGTGGCCTCCGTTGTGAACATTCCAAAGCTGAGACTTTTCTGTTTTTCTCCCTCATTTCTGCTGAGTCTTTACCTTCCTAATGCAGTGAACTCACAGTGCCTAGCTGACTGGATGGGGAAAAAAATCCAGGGAGCAAAGAGAAATAATAAAAGAATATATCAGTTAATTTTTCATAGTGTTATCCAACTACATATTTTTAAAATTTTGGAATAATATTAGGAATCTTCTCTTTATAAAAAACTGAATTATCGGGCTTCCCTGGTGGAGCAGTGGTTAAGAATATGCCTGCGAATGCAGGGGTCATGGGTTCGAGCCCTGGTCTGGGAAGATCCCACGTGCCACGGAGTAACTAAGCCCGCGTGCCACAACTACTGAGCCTGCGCTCTAGAGCCCGTGTGCCACATCAACCGAGCCCACGTGCCACAACTACGGAAGCCTGCGTGCCTAGAGACCATGCTCCGCAACAAGAGAAGCCACTGCAATGAGAAGCCCGTGCACCACAGCCAAGAGGAGCCCCCGCTCACTGCAACTAGAGAACGCCCGCTAGCAGCAACAAAGACCCAATGCAGCCCCAAATAAATTAATTAATTTTTAAAAATTGAATTAGTTTCAAGGGTACAATGTATAAAAGTACAATAAAAGCCCCCCTTCATAACCCCCCAACCCCACTCTCAAGATGGAATCGATATGCTGTGATACAATTTATAGTCGTAGTACTACTCCTCCTCCCACCACATCCGAAATCCTCTGAGCCAGGGGCAGCAGCTTCCTTTCACAATGCTAGGACCCGCCACAAGACACATGATAATCCCTTTGGACATTTCAAGGAGCGGCACCAAGGGAACAGTACCAGGGAAATGCCACTGACAGCTCAGAATATCCATGGCATTTCTAGAGCCTCGGCACTGCTCTCGCTCTGGGAATGAAGGTCCAAAAAGCACATCGGAGAATGTTCATAGTTGTAAACAAGCTCCACCTTTGAAACACAATCTACATAGAACCACATATACAAGCCTGCACGATGGATGAAGCCAAGGTCTCCTCCATGATTTCCCTTCTGACCACCTTATTGTCTCCTCAACCATAAAAGGTGAACTTGAAACTCAGGACCTTGCCTTGTCACCAGAAACATCCAAGCTTGGATCAGTCTTTCTAAGACCAGATACTTGCTCTCTGAACTATTAGAGACTTGTCACATACACACAGGTAGAACAGGATTATTTCTATCTACCTGGGGACTTGGAGTCTTTCACATTGCTCCTGTTAAAACTCTCACAACAGCAAAACTTTACCTACAAAAGGTTCAAGCTATGACACTCCCAACTTCCACAAACCTCCTCAGCTCTTGTGAGTCACATGCAGCCAATTCCAGGAATTGGAAACATGGTTGTGAGGATGAAACTGACTTTGGGGCTCCCCTTGGATATGGTCTTCCAGACTTACCAAAAGGCCATTAAGAGGAAGGTTTACCCCACCTCAGGGAAACCCGAGGCAGTACTTGCAGTCAAGGGCTGGCCATGGCTTCTGAGCTACATCCAAAAAGAATTTCATACTGTACCTGGATCTGCTGAAGCCATTTCTGACTGTCCGAGAGCCAGCATGTACCGTTCCTCAACTGCCTCCATTGTGGATCATCAGTAGGGCTGTCAGATTTAGGACATAAAAATACAGGATACCCAGTTAAACTTGAACTTCACATGAATAATAAGTCATTATTTTTAGTATAAGTAGATCCTATGAACTATTTGGGGCATACTTATCTTCAAAATGTACTCGTTGTTTTTCAAACATTCATATTTAACTAAACAGTCTATATTTTATCTGTCAACCCTACTCAGCAGAAATGATGGAGGCTCATAGAGATCCAGGAGACGCCTCAGCGCCTCCTCAGCTTTTATTTCTACGTCCTGGACAGCGAGCACGAACCTTCCACTCCCAGTCAGTGGCTAGAATGGAGGATATTCTCTGTTTTAGAGCTTTTTCTACTTGTCATTGTTATTATCTTCCTTATTTTAAAGAGATGTTTATTTTTTCCCAATCTTAATAGCTCATCCAAAAGTATTTCAAAGTTCATTAGAGAAGGGAAAAACAATATGGTTCTGAAAAGTGAAGGAAACCGCCTGGTGTTTAGTAAAGAAGTAGTAGGGAGACTGAAAAAGCCAAACTTAATAAGCAGATCTCTCCAAGGGTATTTTCAGAGAATGATACCCTCCCACACCCTGAAAATATTATTACATCAAGAATGTAGAACTGCTAACCAAATGTAAGGCTCCCATATGATTCTATCAAACTGAGGATGCTTCTTTACTAAGCAGTGAGCACACTTGCTGTCCCAGGGACCTTGGCAGTTGCAACGTAGGGCTCTTCCCTTTGGGATGGAAACAGCAAGTTTTCCTGTGGTCTACACGCTGGCCCCAAAAATACTACACTCCCAATACTTGTCAACTTTAAGTATTTTTCTACATATCTCCATTTTTCTGTTACTATTTGGACTACATCCTAGACTTGACACTACATAAATTGCATTCAAGAAGCTATTTTTAAAAGTTGGTAGGAAACCTTAAATCTATGGCTTGCAGTCCCTGGCTTACTTTCATCCAGGTGCATAAGGGTTTTCAAAAGTAGTCAGGTTAGTTACCCTGTATCACAGCCCCACGCTTGTGTCACAGATATAAAAATGGAACATGATATTTAAGGTTTTAGTTGCCAAATCATCAAGCCTCCCAGACAGAGGCAATAGAGCAAAATGATTACAGAGGCATGGATTTTGATTTGCTCCAGTGTCTTGGGCAAGTCACTTGGCCTCTGTATTTATTTGTACTTATCTGCACTTATCTGTCACTTGGGGGTCATAATTGTACCTGGTCCATGGGTACGCTGTACAAATGATCTGTAAAGTAGTTACAAGAAACCGACACAGAGTAAGCACTCCACAGACATTGGCTATTAGCTATTGGAAATATTTCTCCGTGAAACAGATGACATTATCCGTGGATGACTCGGTGGGAGACAGTGAATCACAGAATCACAGCATGTTGAAAGTGACCTAGTTCACACTCTAATGTGAAAAGAAGAAAAGTGTGCATGGGTAGAAAATGTCTGAAACTTTACACAACAAAGAGTTCATCATGTTAACTTGGAGGATTAGAATAAATCAGGAAAGGAGGAAAGAAAAACTTGAGTGTAATTCAATTTCTCTATCATTTGTGTTTCTACACTGAGACTCTGAATACACTGGAAGTGCAATTTTTTTTAATGTGGCGGGATAAAGGTTTTCAAGTTTTCCTGATCCATCCGTATTATTATCTCAGAATTGCTGGCATTTCTTGCCATCTTTGGATCTACACCCATGTGAGTCAGTGGGCCATTCTGGACGGAGGAGATAATAGAGCAGAAGTGAAGTGAGAGAAAAGGAGAGACAAGATTTTCTCTTTTCTCTTCAAAGAGGAAAGGTCTTTGGAATGGGAACAACTCACAACCAAACTTTGGGGAAAGGATGTGATGGAAAATGAGACAAACATCCTACCCCTGTGATGAGAAGGATTCCCTGGGCTGGATGGAGGGAGGTCACAGGTGGCTGGACAAGGAAACCAACTAGGGAGAAACACACACAAGGGCAGAGCAAACACCCTGAGGCCACTCAGCCTGACTCCATGCAAACATGTGTCCAGCAGACAGCCCTTCACCTGTGGCTCCCCAGCAAGACAGGTACCTCGGGGGTGCCAACTCATTCTGAGTCCATTATGCTTGGCCATTCATAAACCGCTGTCTAACGTGTGAGGAATAAACTCTCAATGTTTATGAGGAAATTGCGGAAGGAGATTGAAAGGTTACTTAAACGAAAAAAAAAGAAGTTCAGGAAGGCAAGATGGTAGAGAGACAAGAAAAAGACCTTAAAAGATAGAAAGGATTTGCCAAAGAAGAGAAAGCAAAAGAAATGATTCCGAATGGGTTAACCTGCAGCTAGGAAGTTAAGGAAGATTATTGATGGGTGAAGACTATGGAATAAAGTGAATAAAATTTCTCAGAAGTTGCTGAGAATATGGTAAGCAGCATGATTATCAAATTATGAATTGGCTGCAATGGCATTCTAGGGGGACACTAGGAAGGTGAAGCAAATGTTCCTGAGATGACAGTAGCAGGTGGAAAGTTGTTTCAGGGGAAGATCAGTCTTGCAGAGGGTGTATCAGAGGAGGGCAAGTGTGACCAAGCAAGGAAATACTAAGTGTATACGGTTCCTTCACTGAGTGCACCCAGCCCCGCGGTCAGCCTTGAGAACAAGCAGGACTTCAGGTACTGGAGCTACATTTCAGTCATCAAGACTTGAGAAGACACCCTTAACTCAGGTCTTCTCTTCAAACTCCATCTTTCCTTCTTGACCTTCATTTGGCCTCTTCCCTTACCCTCCAGCTGTGGACTGAGGCCACAGAGCAAGATGGGTCACTAGTGTCCTCCATCCCCTGGCGACTGTGGTTCACATCAGTGGAGTACCAAAGGCAATAACCAAGTAACAGACACAAGAGTGTATGAAGAAGAAGAGATTCTGATAAGGCTTTCTGTGACAGTGTGGGCCAAGTCGGCTCTATATGGCTGGTATCACGTGAATTATGAGCAGCCTTAGGGGAGAAGTCCTCAGAAGGCAGAGCCTGGCTCTCGAGAGGCTCTGCGTGCTCACAGCCCACTCCAAGACCTCAGTTACAGCTTCGGCCCCCAATATCTCTCCCTCTGCCTGCTCACAGTTTTTGAAGTCTTCTTTCCTCCACATTTCTCTTGAGAGGTGGAGGAGGAAGATGAGCTTCAGGCCAGCTCAGACTCCCCTGGGATCCCAGCAGGATGCCTAGCATTAACCTCCCACCTTCTAGGAAGCTCCTAAGATCTTCACATTTGGGGCAGTTCTCATTTCAGCTGTGCTTCAAATTGCTGGCTGGAGACGGCCTGTTGGAAGGTGGCTAAAAGCAAGTAGCAATCCTTCGGGCAGCCTGGCCCTTCTCGACTGTCAGTCATCTTCAGGGATATTCTAGGAAATGTTGTTTGTTCTAGAGAAGGGAGGGAAACAATCCAATTGTCCAATAATGCTTGAATGGAATATAAATGATGCTATATGCATGTGATCACATAATATCAAACAGTCAAAAATCAAAGACCTAGATCTATATGGATTCACGTGGATAAATCTTGAAAACATATTATTGATTGAAAGAAAATAAGATAAACAATGTTAGATTGTGATAACAGGTATGTAAGTGTTTAAATATTTAAATCAATTCAACATATTGCTTCTATATATAGAGATGCAAGAAAATAAACTTTATCCAAAGAACACATTATTTACATTTAATATGCTCATTTATCTAGGAGACCCAAAAGAACCCACAGATAAACTAGCAGGAACTAATAAGACGGTTCAACAAGGCACACACATACAAGATCAATAAATTTTAAAAGTCAATCAGGCTCCTCTACACTGGCGATAACAAATTAGAAACTATAAAAGAAAATAAGAAAAAAAGAAGATCTAAAAATTGTCACAAGAGCCGTATAAATTATTTAGAGCTAAGCATACGTAGAAGGCAATATAACTAACGAACTGAGTACGAACAGTTAAACTCCGCCCAACCCAAGGTTAGGAAAAGACTGTTGTTACTTTATGAGAACAGACCCTCTTCTTAAGGAGCAGATCAGTAAGTGAGAGTGAATCAAAGAAACACAGCATTTGAAAAGTCAGCTAGTCCAAGCCTCTTGATCGCACATACAGAAGCTGAAGCCCAGATAGGTTGAGTTACTTGCTAAAGGGCCCAATGTCCTGACTCAAGGACTAGCATTTTTCACTCAGTCGCAAGACACAATCAAATGCAGTACCTTGGAAAGAGATGGGGAAAAAATGAAGAAATCAATTATATAGTTCCTCATCTTTAAGTACAGAAATAGCCGTGACAAAATTACACGTATTGAGGGAAAATTGAAGTGCAGAGTTTAAAATGTCAATAATCCACAGGGAAACTGGAGACCATTTAAAACATTCATATTAAATCTCTCTAGAAAAGACATTAAAAGATCTCCAATCAAAATGTGAATTTTATAATAGACATGGTATGATACAATTTATTATAGATATGGTAGGAACCTTTCCCTTTCACGGGAAAGCTTCGGCTGGGAAAAAGGAATTGTTCTTGAAAATGGGGCCTGTGCTATTGCAGACACTGTGCTCAACCTAGGTCCACCGAATGCTCTGATGTCATCACTGAGGTCACAGAATTCCACTGTGAGCCTGGCAACCTTGCAAACATAACAGCCCTGGTGAGCACTAGGCACTACTGCTGGTTCACCAAGTGGTACAAGTTTTTCAGCCATTTAGGAGACTTGACTATTTTTGTTTGTATTGAATCATTTCAACGGATTGCCCAAGAGCCAAGAAGGGCCAACCTGTAGGGAAGAGGAGGAGTTGGACATTTCTTGAGGCATCTTCTATGGGAGACTTCTAGTTGGTACGATGGAACGGCGACAAAAGAGGAAACATCTGGAAGATGAAGAGTCCCAGGAAACTGCCGAGAACGGAGGAGGTATGTGGGGGGCAACTTGTCTGGGGCACATGGGTTTCTGCCAAACTGAAGCTTCTCTAGGAAGCGGGGGACTGAGAACGTGTCACCTGTGAAGCAGGGAGCGAGAGACCTTGTCTCACTGATGCTGCCGTATCTATCCGGAGGGTCCCTGTGGTGTGAGACGGCACAGAACGGCCAGATGCCCCCTGGGAGATGGGACGTCAGCTCCGCTGGTCTGAGGACTCTCTCCTGGGGCAGCCGGGCCTGGAGCTTTGTCGGACTCACAGCAGGCTGCATCCTGCTTGCACAGACCTAGAGGTGCAGCTTTTCTCAGTCCCCGATTTCTCTCTTATGCTCTTGGATCTTTCCTAGGGGTCATGAGGTGGGGGATGTGAAGGATGCAAGGATGCTGAGAGAGACCCATGAGTTGCTTGGCCTCTTTTACCAAAGTGGAAAGAGAAGCCCCATGAGTTGAAGGCCCTGTTGAAAAATATCTTGACAAGTGGAATGCACTTTGAAAGAAGATTGTTTGTCTAGGGATGGTGTCATATTGAAAGCAAGGAGGTTTTATTCCTTCAACAGGAAGAATTTCCCAAAGGAGATCAAGGGAAGGGAAGGGTTTTCCAGAGACTGAGCCCGCGTGAGCGGGGGTGAGAAATGGCCTCAGTGTCCTGCGGGGAGCTCTGAGAGCCACGGGCCACGTGGTGCCTGCGTGCATTAAATGTAGGCGAGTAGCTTGCACTGGGAGAGGGGTGGTCACACCAGAGCTCCAGCTAGAGGCCTCTGCCCCAGATTAGAGCCCAGTAGCTCCTACCAGGCCCAGGGCCCTGGAGACTGTAGGATGGGCCCTGGGAATGGAGCTCTAGACAGCAGGCAGATTTCCAGGCAGTGGCTGGGACAGGCTGGGGAAGGCAATGACTGCCCCTGACCATTCAGAATATTTTGCCCTATGTTCCTGTGTGTGTGTGTGTGTGAGTGTGTGTGTGTGTGTGTGTGTGTGTGTGGTAGTGCAGAGAAGAGCGAGATGAATGGGGGTAGAGTGCTTACCAGATATAAAGTCTGCGTGGTAAAGTTCTTGTCACCCTGCCTGGACCTGGCTGACACTCGGTGTACGTAAGAGTGTATACAGAATTCTTGTTAGGGGTGTTTTATGAGACAGTAACTCATACACCCATGTACACTCTGATGCAGCAAAAATATCACACACCCCACATATAACTTCCTTAGTAAACCACACACAGCACATGGAGGTATATACACGCATCCCTCCTATACTACGTTCTCATACAACCCACCTGTATCACAATCCTCTCCTCCAACACCAAACGCTGGAGATGAGATATGTATATAGACACACACACTATATATATAGGACACACACACACACACACACACACACTATATACATGTATCTCCTCAACTCTTGCACAAACACAGCTAACTTCAGCCATCTCTAAATACCTCTATAAGAACCAGTCACGTGTCATACACACCACACTTATAACACATTCTTGAGTAATGCCAGACCCGCTTTGTACAAACCACAGTAAACCACAGTCTCAGTAACCCATGTCAGGATTGCCAGAGAAAATATGGGCTATCCAGTTCAATTTGAATTCCAGATAAACAACAAGTAATTTTTCAGTATCCGTATGTCCCACATATTGTATGGGCTATACTTACACTAAAACTAAGTCAGGCCAAATACTGCATGGGAATACTTACACTCAAAGATTTTTCTGGGTTTATCTGAAACTGAAATTTAACTGGGTGCCTTGTATCCTTGTTCGCTAAGTCTGGCAACCCTTATATACTTACCACCAGCTGATGTATTATATATTTATTGTAGTTTTGTTTAGTGTGTGTCTTCCCCTACTAGAATGTGCAGCGTTACCAAAGACTACAACAATGGAAGAGTGCCGGATACACAGGAGTAGCTGCTTACTGAATCTTGGTGAATGAATGAATGAACACACACCATAAATACAAGCCACACCATGTAATGAGGAAACGTTACACGTCCCAGAATTCCTGACTTGTGAACAGAAACCATGCACACAAAGGCCACAGACACAGATAGACACGTCTGCACTGTGCTCCCCATGCCAACCCCACACTTACCACAGACTTAACTGATACACATCACTCACTCTTCCCACACACTCACAGTCACCACCGAGGCCTACATTACCAACTAGACAGTGAGAGAATAAGTATTGATTGGAATTAAATCCTGGAGGATCCACTGGGAACCACACTCTCAGCTGTGTGTATTCACTGCACCTGACACGTGTCACACACTCAGTAAATATTTGTGGACAGAGGACTGATGAACCCACCCTGAGCCTTTCATTCCTCCCTCAGGAATCTCGAAGTCACAAGAGGATCCCCCTCGGCTTGGATCCACTGTGGTGGCCCAAGGCTGCAGCCCAGGGGCAGTGGAGGTCTCCTCTGCCTCTAAATACTTCTTCTGTACTTCTACTCTGCGCAAGCTCAGCTACGCTGGTAAGGGCGTGGGGCTCCTCAGGTGACGGGGTGCTTGGCTGTGAAGCAGGAGGCACACAGATCCCAGGGAGGCTGAGAGGAAATCCAGGGTCATCAGAGGTGATGAGGGCTCTGTGGAGGAGCCTGGGCAGGATGGCTGAGCTGTTCCGAGGGCGTGGATGCCAGCTGAGTCTGGGGGTGTGTGTGTGAATACTGCTACTACCATGGTGGGGAAGTCAAGGAGCAGGGGCCGGAAAGGTCTGGGTTTGAGGTGGAGGGAAGAGGGACCAGATTAAGCATCTTCAGAGGAAAATGTAGGCTTTGTCTTTGCCTTTGCTTCCAGAGAAGGACAGAGTTCTGCATCATACACCTCCAGCCTGAGAGCAGGACCATCCAGCTCAGGTGCACACAGCTCACACATACACGCGCCCTCCAGGCACAGCCCTTCTCAGTGCACATCAACCCCAAGCACGTGCTCCACAGTACTCTCCTGCACCACAGCCCCATTCCACAAGGAATGCACCACCGATATTCCCAAACTCACACTCCTCATCGTACACGCATCCAGCCGCATCCCTCACATACTACAGCCCTCACCACCATACTCCACACCCCTGTATACAGACACCGCTCCAGTATACCCCCCCACGCACATGAAAAGCCCACAGATGACACCACATACACCACTCCGTCCTACGGCCAACGGACACCAAGCTCACGACATTGCTATGTCGTGCCAATGTCCCTCTCTCGTCTACCACACCTGCTCCCTCAGCTTCTGGCATGGCCCATGCATGTTATTATGATTTTAATTTCCTTTTTCAGGAATCCGGAGATTTCATCGAGACACTGCCCAGCCTAGACCACCCCTAGCCCAGGATCAGGAAGAAGGAGAGACCGCTTCCCCATCACACTGTGTCTCCTCCTCACCCTCTTCACCCTGTAAGAACTATCTGCACCCAGACAAAGAGGAAAGGGGCATGAAAATATACTACATGCAGGTACAAGTGAACAAGGGTGTCGCTGTCTCCTGGAAGACAAAGAAACCCTTGGAGTTGCCTGAAAAGCAGCTGAGGATAGAAGAAGTGACCCTTCCTGAGGATGTGTGCGCAGTAGCCACTGACCCCTCTTCTGATGTGTCCACCGAAAGCCTCCTGTCTGACAGTGAGCCCACTGGGGAGGAGAAAGAGTATGAGGAAAGGGCAGAGCCAGGCAGCCCATCAGGGCCACCTGCCGTCGAGGAGAGACCCAGCGCCAAGACAGCAGACTGGATGCTGACCATGGAGAACGGCTTCAGGTGCATGGCCTGCTGCCGGGTCTTCCCCACCTTGGAGATCCTCCAGCAGCACGTGAAGGGCGGCGTCCTGCAGGGCTTCAGCTGCCGTGCGTTTCATCTCACCATGGCCCAGTGGATGGGCAATGTGGAATCCGAGAGCACCCCTGAGGAAGAGGACGAGGAGGAGGAGGAGGAGAACGAGGAGGAGGAGGAGGAGGAGGAGGAGAAGGAGGTAGAGAAGCAAGAAGAAAAGGAGAATGAGGGAGAGCAGCCCACGGGGGAAGGCCCCAGCCCAAAGAGACCCCGCAGGCAGGGTCTTTTCTCTCCTTTGAGTTCCAAACAGCAACTGAGATTCATGGGACAGAAGATCCTGGAAGACGGTGTGGCCGTCCCTTGGAAGAGATAAGGCTTGAGGCTGGCAGTCTTCTGAGCCTATGTCACGAGGGCCCAGAGGAGTCTAAGGGAAGGGGCTGCACACATGTGCTGGTTTACCTAATGGCTCTGCAGTTGCATCAAATGGGACACACCCAGCACTAACAAAGGCATTGACCTCTGTTGACGTAAACAAGAAGGTGGAGCCTTTTCCTAGGAGTTTTCTCAGGGTCTGCACGATGGACCTCAACTCTTAGAGGACGTACTGCCAGCAGCTCCTTCTCGGCAGAGAGAGCCAGGAGTGGTCTCAAGAGAGGACAGGGGCCCTTGCAGGACCAGAACTTTGAGGTCTGAGAGCCTTGGGCCTGAGCCGAGATCTCACCCGGACCACTGGACCTAGCCTTCTGTGACAAAGGGGAATATGAAAGAGAGTCACGTGGAAATGAGGTCCCCCGAGATATGGAAATGTTCCAGAACCTTCGTTGCGTGGTAGTTGATCTGGAGCCAAGCTCACTGTGGTGTGTGTGGCTCTGAGCATTAAGGCAATGCTGGAGGGTAACCCTGACCAGCAGAGCTTGGAGTGCTTCTTGTCTCTTCCTGTTCTACCTCATTTGTTTTATCCCTTCCAGGGAGAAGAAAGGACCCTCGGGAGAGTAGCAGACAGAATGCCGTGGTCTGAAGGAGGATGAAGGGACCGGCACTCAGTCTAACATCATATGACAATAGAAGCGTCCTATGCAATAAAGGGCATTTTCCAAACCTTTCCTGGAGCTTTTATTTAATGACATTTTTCTATCTATGCATCTATCTGTCATCTACATCTGTATCTTTCAAGGTTTGTGAACAAGCTTTCACATAAGCACTAGAGACGTCCGCCAGCATTTTCCAGAAGAGGCCTGCAAATTGCTGGGGACTCCTCACAAATAGGGAACGGCCACAACCCCTGCCACACAGACTATGCGTGTGGCCCTCCTGACGTACTCCCACTCTCTCTCTGAATTTCCCAACGTCTGAGATGAGGGTGCTGGCTGGAGGCAATGATCACGTGCAGGCTGAATCTCCTCCAGATTCTGATTCTCTTCCTGGGCATATCGTCCTTAAGCACAGTCTCCATGTCCCTGGCCACACTGATCTCTCTCCTTCAGTCCTTCCCTCCTTCCCTCTCCTGCCTCCCAGTGCAGAGAATACTTTTTTGCATTTGAGACGACATTTATTTTTGGTTCACAGAATTCTCACCTGTTCTACTGTGGCCTCCGTTGTGAACATTCCAAAGCTGAGACTTTTCTGTTTTTCTCCCTCATTTCTGCTGAGTCTTTACCTTCCTAATGCAGTGAACTCACAGTGCCTAGCTGACTGGATGGGGAAAAAAATCCAGGGAGCAAAGAGAAATAATAAAAGAATATATCAGTTAATTTTTCATAGTGTTATCCAACTACATATTTTTAAAATTTTGGAATAATATTAGGAATCTTCTCTTTATAAAAAACTGAATTATCGGGCTTCCCTGGTGGAGCAGTGGTTAAGAATATGCCTGCGAATGCAGGGGTCATGGGTTCGAGCCCTGGTCTGGGAAGATCCCACGTGCCACGGAGTAACTAAGCCCGCGTGCCACAACTACTGAGCCTGCGCTCTAGAGCCCGTGTGCCACATCAACCGAGCCCACGTGCCACAACTACGGAAGCCTGCGTGCCTAGAGACCATGCTCCGCAACAAGAGAAGCCACTGCAATGAGAAGCCCGTGCACCACAGCCAAGAGGAGCCCCCGCTCACTGCAACTAGAGAACGCCCGCTAGCAGCAACAAAGACCCAATGCAGCCCCAAATAAATTAATTAATTTTTAAAAATTGAATTAGTTTCAAGGGTACAATGTATAAAAGTACAATAAAAGCCCCCCTTCATAACCCCCCAACCCCACTCTCAAGATGGAATCGATATGCTGTGATACAATTTATAGTCGTAGTACTACTCCTCCTCCCACCACATCCGAAATCCTCTGAGCCAGGGGCAGCAGCTTCCTTTCACAATGCTAGGACCCGCCACAAGACACATGATAATCCCTTTGGACATTTCAAGGAGCGGCACCAAGGGAACAGTACCAGGGAAATGCCACTGACAGCTCAGAATATCCATGGCATTTCTAGAGCCTCGGCACTGCTCTCGCTCTGGGAATGAAGGTCCAAAAAGCACATCGGAGAATGTTCATAGTTGTAAACAAGCTCCACCTTTGAAACACAATCTACATAGAACCACATATACAAGCCTGCACGATGGATGAAGCCAAGGTCTCCTCCATGATTTCCCTTCTGACCACCTTATTGTCTCCTCAACCATAAAAGGTGAACTTGAAACTCAGGACCTTGCCTTGTCACCAGAAACATCCAAGCTTGGATCAGTCTTTCTAAGACCAGATACTTGCTCTCTGAACTATTAGAGACTTGTCACATACACACAGGTAGAACAGGATTATTTCTATCTACCTGGGGACTTGGAGTCTTTCACATTGCTCCTGTTAAAACTCTCACAACAGCAAAACTTTACCTACAAAAGGTTCAAGCTATGACACTCCCAACTTCCACAAACCTCCTCAGCTCTTGTGAGTCACATGCAGCCAATTCCAGGAATTGGAAACATGGTTGTGAGGATGAAACTGACTTTGGGGCTCCCCTTGGATATGGTCTTCCAGACTTACCAAAAGGCCATTAAGAGGAAGGTTTACCCCACCTCAGGGAAACCCGAGGCAGTACTTGCAGTCAAGGGCTGGCCATGGCTTCTGAGCTACATCCAAAAAGAATTTCATACTGTACCTGGATCTGCTGAAGCCATTTCTGACTGTCCGAGAGCCAGCATGTACCGTTCCTCAACTGCCTCCATTGTGGATCATCAGTAGGGCTGTCAGATTTAGGACATAAAAATACAGGATACCCAGTTAAACTTGAACTTCACATGAATAATAAGTCATTATTTTTAGTATAAGTAGATCCTATGAACTATTTGGGGCATACTTATCTTCAAAATGTACTCGTTGTTTTTCAAACATTCATATTTAACTAAACAGTCTATATTTTATCTGTCAACCCTACTCAGCAGAAATGATGGAGGCTCATAGAGATCCAGGAGACGCCTCAGCGCCTCCTCAGCTTTTATTTCTACGTCCTGGACAGCGAGCACGAACCTTCCACTCCCAGTCAGTGGCTAGAATGGAGGATATTCTCTGTTTTAGAGCTTTTTCTACTTGTCATTGTTATTATCTTCCTTATTTTAAAGAGATGTTTATTTTTTCCCAATCTTAATAGCTCATCCAAAAGTATTTCAAAGTTCATTAGAGAAGGGAAAAACAATATGGTTCTGAAAAGTGAAGGAAACCGCCTGGTGTTTAGTAAAGAAGTAGTAGGGAGACTGAAAAAGCCAAACTTAATAAGCAGATCTCTCCAAGGGTATTTTCAGAGAATGATACCCTCCCACACCCTGAAAATATTATTACATCAAGAATGTAGAACTGCTAACCAAATGTAAGGCTCCCATATGATTCTATCAAACTGAGGATGCTTCTTTACTAAGCAGTGAGCACACTTGCTGTCCCAGGGACCTTGGCAGTTGCAACGTAGGGCTCTTCCCTTTGGGATGGAAACAGCAAGTTTTCCTGTGGTCTACACGCTGGCCCCAAAAATACTACACTCCCAATACTTGTCAACTTTAAGTATTTTTCTACATATCTCCATTTTTCTGTTACTATTTGGACTACATCCTAGACTTGACACTACATAAATTGCATTCAAGAAGCTATTTTTAAAAGTTGGTAGGAAACCTTAAATCTATGGCTTGCAGTCCCTGGCTTACTTTCATCCAGGTGCATAAGGGTTTTCAAAAGTAGTCAGGTTAGTTACCCTGTATCACAGCCCCACGCTTGTGTCACAGATATAAAAATGGAACATGATATTTAAGGTTTTAGTTGCCAAATCATCAAGCCTCCCAGACAGAGGCAATAGAGCAAAATGATTACAGAGGCATGGATTTTGATTTGCTCCAGTGTCTTGGGCAAGTCACTTGGCCTCTGTATTTATTTGTACTTATCTGCACTTATCTGTCACTTGGGGGTCATAATTGTACCTGGTCCATGGGTACGCTGTACAAATGATCTGTAAAGTAGTTACAAGAAACCGACACAGAGTAAGCACTCCACAGACATTGGCTATTAGCTATTGGAAACAGTTCTCCATGAAACAGATGACTTTATCCGTGGATGACTCGGTGGGAGACAGTGAATCACAGAATCACAGCATGTTGAAAGTGACCTAGTTCACACGCTTATGTGAAAAGAAGAAAAGTGTGCATGGGTAGAAAATGTCTGAAACTTTACACAACAAAGAGTTCATCATGTTAACTTGGAGGATTAGAATAAATCAGGAAAGGAGGAAAGAAAAACTTGAGTGTAATTCAATTTCTCTATCATTTGTGTTTCTACACTGAGACTCTGAATACACTGGAAGTGCATTTTTTTTTAATGTGGCGGGATAAAGGTTTTCAAGTTTTCCTGATCCATCCGTATTATTATCTCAGAATTGCTGGCATTTCTTGCCATCTTTGGATCTACACCCATGTGAGTCAGTGGGCCATTCTGGACGGAGGAGATAATAGAGCAGAAGTGAAGTGAGAGAAAAGGAGAGACAAGATTTTCTCTTTTCTCTTCAAAGAGGAAAGGTCTTTGGAATGGGAACAACTCACAACCAAACTTTGGGGAAAGGATGTGATGGAAAATGAGACAAACATCCTACCCCTGTGATGAGAAGGATTCCCTGGGCTGGATGGAGGGAGGTCACAGGTGGCTGGACAAGGAAACCAACTAGGGAGAAACACACACAAGTGCAGAGCAAACACCCTGAGGCCACTCAGCCTGACTCCATGCAAACATGTGTCCAGCATACAGCCCTTCACCTGTGGCTCCCCAGCAAGACAGGTACCTCGGGGGTGCCAACTCATTCTGAGTCCATTATGCTTGGCCATTCATAAACCGCTGTCTAACGTGTGAGGAATAAACTCTCAATGTTTATGAGGAAATTGCGGAAGGAGATTGAAAGGTTACTTAAACGAAAAAAAAAGAAGTTCAGGAAGGCAAGATGGTAGAGAGACAAGAAAAAGACCTTAAAAGATAGAAAGGATTTGCCAAAGAAGAGAAAGCAAAAGAAATGATTCCGAATGGGTTAACCTGCAGCTAGGAAGTTAAGGAAGATTATTGATGGGTGAAGACTATGGAATAAAGTGAATAAAATTTCTCAGAAGTTGCTGAGAATATGGTAAGCAGCATGATTATCAAATTATGAATTGGCTGCAATGGCATTCTAGGGGGACACTAGGAAGGTGAAGCAAATGTTCCTGAGATGACAGTAGCAGGTGGAAAGTTGTTTCAGGGGAAGATCAGTCTTGCAGAGGGTGTATCAGAGGAGGGCAAGTGTGAGCAAGCAAGGAAATACTAAGTGTATACGGTTCCTTCACTGAGTGCACCCAGCCCCGCAGTCAGCCTTGAGAACAAGCAGGACTTCAGGTACTGGAGCTACATTTCAGTCATCAAGACTTGAGAAGACACCCTTAACTCAGGTCTTCTCTTCAAACTCCATCTTTCCTTCTTGACCTTCATTTGGCCTCTTCCCTTACCCTCCAGCTGTGGACTGAGGCCACAGAGCAAGATGGGTCACTAGTGTCCTCCATCCCCTGGCGACTGTGGTTCACATCAGTGGAGTACCAAAGGCAATAACCAAGTAACAGACACAAGAGTGTATGAAGAAGAAGAGATTCTGATAAGGCTTTCTGTGACAGTGTGGGCCAAGTCGGCTCTATATGGCTGGTATCACGTGAATTATGAGCAGCCTTAGGGGAGAAGTCCTCAGAAGGCAGAGCCTGGCTCTCGAGAGGCTCTGCGTGCTCACAGCCCACTCCAAGACCTCAGTTACAGCTTCGGCCCCCAATATCTCTCCCTCTGCCTGCTCACAGTTTTTGAAGTCTTCTTTCCTCCACATTTCTCTTGAGAGGTGGAGGAGGAAGATGAGCTTCAGGCCAGCTCAGACTCCCCTGGGATCCCAGCAGGATGCCTAGCATTAACCTCCCACCTTCTAGGAAGCTCCTAAGATCTTCACATTTGGGGCAGTTCTCATTTCAGCTGTGCTTCAAATTGCTGGCTGGAGACGGCCTGTTGGAAGGTGGCTAAAAGCAAGTAGCAATCCTTCGGGCAGCCTGGCCCTTCTCGACTGTCAGTCATCTTCAGGGATATTCTAGGAAATGTTGTTTGTTCTAGAGAAGGGAGGGAAACAATCCAATTGTCCAATAATGCTTGAATGGAATATAAATGATGCTATATGCATGTGATCACATAATATCAAACAGTCAAAAATCAAAGACCTAGATCTATATGGATTCACGTGGATAAATCTTTAAAACATATTATTGATTGAAAGAAAATAAGATAAACAATGTTAGATTGTGATAACAGGTATGTAAGTGTTTAAATATTTAAATCAATTCAACATATTGCTTCTATATATAGAGATGCAAGAAAATAAACTTTATCCAAAGAACACATTATTTACATTTAATATGCTCATTTATCTAGGAGACCCAAAAGAACCCACAGATAAACTAGCAGGAACTAATAAGACGGTTCAACAAGGCACACACATACAAGATCAATAAATTTTAAAAGTCAATCAGGCTCCTCTACACTGGCGATAACAAATTAGAAACTATAAAAGAAAATAAGAAAAAAAGAAGATCTAAAAATTGTCACAAGAGCCGTATAAATTATTTAGAGCTAAGCATACGTAGAAGGCAATATAACTAACGAACTGAGTACGAACAGTTAAACTCCGCCCAACCCAAGGTTAGGAAAAGACTGTTGTTACTTTATGAGAACAGACCCTCTTCTTAAGGAGCAGATCAGTAAGTGAGAGTGAATCAAAGAAACACAGCATTTGAAAAGTCAGCTAGTCCAAGCCTCTTGATCGCACATACAGAAGCTGAAGCCCAGATAGGTTGAGTTACTTGCTAAAGGGCCCAATGTCCTGACTCAAGGACTAGCATTTTTCACTCAGTCGCAAGACACAATCAAATGCAGTACCTTGGAAAGAGATGGGGAAAAAATGAAGAAATCAATTATATAGTTCCTCATCTTTAAGTACAGAAATAGCCGTGACAAAATTACACGTATTGAGGGAAAATTGAAGTGCAGAGTTTAAAATGTCAATAATCCACAGGGAAACTGGAGACCATTTAAAACATTCATATTAAATCTCTCTAGAAAAGACATTAAAAGATCTCCAATCAAAATGTGAATTTTATAATAGACATGGTATGATACAATTTATTATAGATATGGTAGGAACCTTTCCCTTTCACGGGAAAGCTTCGGCTGGGAAAAAGGAATTGTTCTTGAAAATGGGGCCTGTGCTATTGCAGACACTGTGCTCAACCTAGGTCCACCGAATGCTCTGATGTCATCACTGAGGTCACAGAATTCCACTGTGAGCCTGGCAACCTTGCAAACATAACAGCCCTGGTGAGCACTAGGCACTACTGCTGGTTCACCAAGTGGTACAAGTTTTTCAGCCATTTAGGAGACTTGACTATTTTTGTTTGTATTGAATCATTTCAACGGATTGCCCAAGAGCCAAGAAGGGCCAACCTGTAGGGAAGAGGAGGAGTTGGACATTTCTTGAGGCATCTTCTATGGGAGACTTCTAGTTGGTACGATGGAACGGCGACAAAAGAGGAAACATCTGGAAAATGAAGAGTCCCAGGAAACTGCCGAGAACGGAGGAGGTATGTGGGGGGCAACTTGTCTGGGGCACATGGGTTTCTGCCAAACTGAAGCTTCTCTAGGAAGCGGGGGACTGAGAACGTGTCACCTGTGAAGCAGGGAGCGAGAGACCTTGTCTCACTGATGCTGCCGTATCTATCCGGAGGGTCCCTGTGGTGTGAGACGGCACAGAACGGCCAGATGCCCCCTGGGAGATGGGAGGTCAGCTCCGCTGGTCTGAGGACTCTCTCCTGGGGCAGCCGGGCCTGGAGCTTTGTCGGACTCACAGCAGGCTGCATCCTGCTTGCACAGACCTAGAGGTGCAGCTTTTCTCAGTCCCCGATTTCTCTCTTATGCTCTTGGATCTTTCCTAGGGGTCATGAGGTGGGGGATGTGAAGGATGCAAGGATGCTGAGAGAGACCCATGAGTTGCTTGGCCTCTTTTACCAAAGTGGAAAGAGAAGCCCCATGAGTTGAAGGCCCTGTTGAAAAATATCTTGACAAGTGGAATGCACTTTGAAAGAAGATTGTTTGTCTAGGGATGGTGTCATATTGAAAGCAAGGAGGTTTTATTCCTTCAACAGGAAGAATTTCCCAAAGGAGATCAAGGGAAGGGAAGGGTTTTCCAGAGACTGAGCCCGCGTGAGCGGGGGTGAGAAATGGCCTCAGGGTCCTGCGGGGAGCTCTGAGAGCCACGGGCCACGTGGTGCCTGCGTGCATTAAATGTAGGCGAGTAGCTTGCCCTGGGAGAGGGGTGGTCACCCCAGAGCTCCAGCTAGAGGCCTCTGCCCCAGATTAGAGCCCAGTAGCTCCTACCAGGCCCAGGGCCCTGGAGACTGTAGGATGGGCCCTGGGAATGGAGCTCTAGACAGCAGGCAGATTTCCAGGCAGTGGCTGGGACAGGCTGGGGAAGGCAATGACTGCCCCTGACCATTCAGAATATTTTGCCCTATGTTCCTGTGTGTGTGTGTGTGAGTGTGTGTGTGTGTGTGTGTGTGTGTGTGTGGTAGTGCAGAGAAGAGCGAGATGAATGTGGTTAGAGTGCTTACCAGATATAAAGTCTGCGTGGTAAAGTTCTTGTCACCCTGCCTGGACCTGGCTGACACTCGGTGTACGTAAGAGTGTATACAGAATTCTTGTTAGGGGTGTTTTATGAGACAGTAACTCATACACCCATGTACACTCTGATGCAGCAAAAATATCACACACCCACATATAACTTCCTTAGTAAACCACACACAGCACATGGAGGTATATACACGCATCCCTCCTATACTACGTTCTCATACAACCCACCTGTATCACAATCCTCTCCTCCAACACCAAACGCTGGAGATGAGATATGTATATAGACACACACACTATATATATAGGACACACACACACACACACACACACTATATACATGTATCTCCTCAACTCTTGCACAAACACAACTAACTTCAGCCATCTCTAAATACCTCTATAAGAACCAGTCACGTGTCATACACACCACACTTATAACACATTCTTGAGTAATGCCAGACCCGCTTTGTACAAACCACAGTAAACCACAGTCTCAGTAACCCATGTCAGGATTGCCAGAGAAAATATGGGCTATCCAGTTCAATTTGAATTCCAGATAAACAACAAGGAATTTTTCAGTATCCGTATGTCCCACATATTGTATGGGCTATACTTACACTAAAACTAAGTCAGGCCAAATACTGCATGGGAATACTTACACTCAAAGATTATTCTGGGTTTATCTGAAACTGAAATTTAACTGGGTGCCTTGTATTCTTGTTCGCTAAGTCTGGCAACCCTTATATACTTACCACCAGCTGATGTATTATATATTTATTGTAGTTTTGTTTAGTGTGTGTCTTCCCCTACTAGAATGTGCAGCGTTACCAAAGACTACAACAATGGAAGAGTGCCGGATACACAGGAGTAGCTGCTTACTGAATCTTGGTGAATGAATGAATGAACACACACCATAAATACAAGCCACACCATGTAATGAGGAAACGTTACATGTCCCAGAATTCCTGACTTGTGAACAGAAACCATGCACACAAAGGCCACAGACACAGATAGACACGCCTGCACTGTGCTCCCCATGCCAACCCCACACTTACCACAGACTTAACTGATACACATCACTCACTCTTCCCACACACTCACAGTCACCACCGAGGCCTACATTACCAACTAGACAGTGAGAGAATAAGTATTGATTGGAATTAAATCCTGGAGGATCCACTGGGAACCACACTCTCAACTGTGTGTATTCACTGCACCTGACACGTGTCACACACTCAGTAAATATTTGTGGACAGAGGACTGATGAACCCACCCTGAGCCTTTCATTCCTCCCTCAGGAATCTCGAAGTCACAAGAGGATCCCCCTCGGCTTGGATCCACGGTGGTGGCCCAAGGCTGCAGCCCAGGGGCAGTGGAGGTCTCCTCTGCCTCTAAATACTTCTTCTGTACTTCTACTCTGCGCAAGCTCAGCTACGCTGGTAAGGGCGTGGGGCTCCTCAGGTGACGGGGTGCTTGGCTGTGAAGCAGGAGGCACACAGATCCCAGGGAGGCTGAGAGGAAATCCAGGGTCATCAGAGGTGATGAGGGCTCTGTGGAGGAGCCTGGGCAGGATGGCTGAGCTGTTCCGAGGGCGTGGATGCCAGCTGAGTCTGGGGGTGTGTTTGTGAATACTGCTACTTCCATGGTGGGGAAGTCAAGGAGCAGGGGCCGGAAAGGTCTGGGCTTGAGGTGGAGGGAAGAGGGACCAGATTAAGCATCTTCAGAGGAAAATGTAGCCTTTGTCTTTGCCTTTGCTTCCAGAGAAGGACAGAGTTCTGCATCATACACCTCCAGCCTGAGAGCAGGACCATCCAGCTCAGGTGCACACAGCTCACACATACACGCGCCCTCCAGGCACAGCCCTTCTCAGTGCACATCAACCCCAAGCACGTGCTCCACAGTACTCTCCTGCACCACAGCCCCATTCCACAAGGAATGCACCACCGATATTCCCAAACTCACACTCCTCATCGTACACGCATCCAGCCGCATCCCTCACATACTACAGCCCTCACCACCATACTCCACACCCCTGTATACAGACACCACTCCAGTATACCCCCCCACGCACATGAAAAGCCCACAGATGACACCAGATACACCACTCCGTCCTACGGCCAACGGACACCAAGCTCACGACATTGCTATGTCGTGCCAATGTCCCTCTCTCGTCTACCACACCTGCTCCCTCAGCTTCCGGCATGGCCCATGCATGTTATTATGATTTTAATTTCCTTTTTCAGGAATCCAGAGATTTCTTCGAGACACTGCCCAGCCTAGACCACCCCTAGCCCAGGATCAGGAAGAAGGAGAGACCGCTTCCCCATCACACTGTGTCTCCTCCTCACCCTCTTCACCCTGTAAGAACTATCTGCACCCAGACAAAGAGGAAAGGGGCATGAAAATATACTACATGCAGGTACAAGTGAACAAGGGTGTCGCTGTCTCCTGGAAGACAAAGAAACCCTTGGAGTTTCCTGAAAAGCAGCTGAGGATAGAAGAAGTGACCCTTCCTGAGGATGTGTGCGCAGTAGCCACTGACCCCTCTTCTGATGTGTCCACCGAAAGCCTCCTGTCTGACAGTGAGCCCACTGGGGAGGAGAAAGAGTATGAGGAAAGGGCAGAGCCAGGCAGCCCATCAGGGCCACCTGCCGTCGAGGAGAGACCCAGCGCCAAGACAGCAGACTGGATGCTGACCATGGAGACCGGCTTCAGGTGCATGGCCTGCTGCCGGGTCTTCCCCACCTTGGAGATCCTCCAGCAGCACGTGAAGGGCGGCGTCCTGCAGGGCTTCAGCTGCCGTGCCTTTCATCTCACCATGGCCCAGCGGATGGGCAATGTGGAATCCGAGAGCACCCCTGAGGAAGAGGACGAGGAGGAGGAGGAGGAGAACGAGGAGGAGGAGGAGGAGGAGGAGGAGAAGGAGGTAGAGAAGCAAGAAGAAAAGGAGAATGAGGGAGAGCAGCCCACGGGGGAAGGCCCCAGCCCAAAGAGACCCCGCAGGCAGGGTCTTTTCTCTCCTTTGAGTTCCAAACAGCAACTGAGATTCATGGGACAGAAGATCCTGGAAGACGGTGTGGCCGTCCCTTGGAAGAGGTAAGGCTTGAGGCTGGCAGTCTTCTGAGCCTATGTCACGAGGGCCCAGAGGAGTCTAAGGGAAGGGGCCGCACACATGTGCTGGTTTACCTAATGGCTCTGCAGTTGCATCAAATGGGACACACCCAGCACTAACAAAGGCATTGACCTCTGTTGACGTAAACAAGAAGGTGGAGCCTTTTCCTAGGAGTTTTCTCAGGGTCTGCACGATGGACCTCAACTCTTAGAGGACGTACTGCCAGCAGCTCCTTCTCGGCAGAGAGAGCCAGGAGTGGTCTCAAGAGAGGACAGGAGCCCTTGCAGGACCAGAACTTTGAGGTCTGAGAGCCTTGGGCCTGAGCCGAGATCTCACCCGGACCACTGGACCTAGCCTTCTGTGACAAAGGGGAATATGAAAGAGAGTCACGTGGAAATGAGGTCCCCCGAGATATGGAAATGTTCCAGAACCTTCGTTGCGTGGTAGTTGATCTGGAGCCAAGCTCACTGTGGTGTGTGTGGCTCTGAGCATTAAGGCAACGCTGGAGGGTAACCCTGACCAGCAGAGCTTGGAGTGCTTCTTGTCTCTTCCTGTTCTACCTCATTTGTTTTATCCCTTCCAGGGAGAAGAAAGGACCCTCGGGAGAGTAGCAGACAGAATGCCGTGGTCTGAAGGAGGATGAAGGGACCGGCACTCAGTCTAACATCATATGACAATAGAAGCGTCCTATGCAATAAAGGGCATTTTCCAAACCTTTCCTGGAGCTTTTATTTAATGACATTTTTCTATCTATGCATCTATCTGTCATCTACATCTGTATCTTTCAAGGTTTGTGAACAAGCTTTCACATAAGCACTAGAGACGTCCGCCAGCATTTTCCAGAAGAGGCCTGCAAATTGCTGGGGACTCCTCACAAATAGGGAACGGCCACAACCCCTGCCACACAGACTATGCGTGTGGCCCTCCTGACGTACTCCCACTCTCTCTCTGAATTTCCCAACGTCTGAGATGAGGGTGCTGGCTGGAGGCAATGATCACGTGCAGGCTGAATCTTCTCCAGATTCTGATTCTCTTCCTGGGCATATCGTCCTTAAGCACAGTCTCCATGTCCCTGGCCACACTGATCTCTCTCCTTCAGTCCTTCCCTCCTTCCCTCTCCTGCCTCCCAGTGCAGAGAATACTTTTTTGCATTTGAGACGACATTTATTTTTGGTTCACAGAATTCTCACCTGTTCTACTGTGGCCTCCGTTGTGAACATTCCAAAGCTGAGACTTTTCTGTTTTTCTCCCTCATTTCTGCTGAGTCTTTACCTTCCTAATGCAGTGAACTCACAGTGCCTAGCTGACTGGATGGGGAAAAAAATCCAGGGAGCAAAGAGAAATAATAAAAGAATATATCAGTTAATTTTTCATAGTGTTATCCAACTACATATTTTTAAAATTTTGGAATAATATTAGGAATCTTCTCTTTATAAAAAACTGAATTATCGGGCTTCCCTGGTGGAGCAGTGGTTAAGAATATGCCTGCGAATGCAGGGGTCATGGGTTCGAGCCCTGGTCTGGGAAGATCCCACGTGCCACGGAGTAACTAAGCCCGCGTGCCACAACTACTGAGCCTGCGCTCTAGAGCCCGTGTGCCACATCAACCGAGCCCACGTGCCACAACTACGGAAGCCTGCGTGCCTAGAGACCATGCTCCGCAACAAGAGAAGCCACTGCAATGAGAAGCCCGTGCACCACAGCCAAGAGGAGCCCCCGCTCACTGCAACTAGAGAACGCCCGCTAGCAGCAACAAAGACCCAATGCAGCCCCAAATAAATTAATTAATTTTTAAAAATTGAATTAGTTTCAAGGGTACAATGTATAAAAGTACAATAAAAGCCCCCCTTCATAACCCCCCAACCCCACTCTCAAGATGGAATCGATATGCTGTGATACAATTTATAGTCGTAGTACTACTCCTCCTCCCACCACATCCGAAATCCTCTGAGCCAGGGGCAGCAGCTTCCTTTCACAATGCTAGGACCCGCCACAAGACACATGATAATCCCTTTGGACATTTCAAGGAGCGGCACCAAGGGAACAGTACCAGGGAAATGCCACTGACAGCTCAGAATATCCATGGCATTTCTAGAGCCTCGGCACTGCTCTCGCTCTGGGAATGAAGGTCCAAAAAGCACATCGGAGAATGTTCATAGTTGTAAACAAGCTCCACCTTTGAAACACAATCTACATAGAACCACATATACAAGCCTGCACGATGGATGAAGCCAAGGTCTCCTCCATGATTTCCCTTCTGACCACCTTATTGTCTCCTCAACCATAAAAGGTGAACTTGAAACTCAGGACCTTGCCTTGTCACCAGAAACATCCAAGCTTGGATCAGTCTTTCTAAGACCAGATACTTGCTCTCTGAACTATTAGAGACTTGTCACATACACACAGGTAGAACAGGATTATTTCTATCTACCTGGGGACTTGGAGTCTTTCACATTGCTCCTGTTAAAACTCTCACAACAGCAAAACTTTACCTACAAAAGGTTCAAGCTATGACACTCCCAACTTCCACAAACCTCCTCAGCTCTTGTGAGTCACATGCAGCCAATTCCAGGAATTGGAAACATGGTTGTGAGGATGAAACTGACTTTGGGGCTCCCCTTGGATATGGTCTTCCAGACTTACCAAAAGGCCATTAAGAGGAAGGTTTACCCCACCTCAGGGAAACCCGAGGCAGTACTTGCAGTCAAGGGCTGGCCATGGCTTCTGAGCTACATCCAAAAAGAATTTCATACTGTACCTGGATCTGCTGAAGCCATTTCTGACTGTCCGAGAGCCAGCATGTACCGTTCCTCAACTGCCTCCATTGTGGATCATCAGTAGGGCTGTCAGATTTAGGACATAAAAATACAGGATACCCAGTTAAACTTGAACTTCACATGAATAATAAGTCATTATTTTTAGTATAAGTAGATCCTATGAACTATTTGGGGCATACTTATCTTCAAAATGTACTCGTTGTTTTTCAAACATTCATATTTAACTAAACAGTCTATATTTTATCTGTCAACCCTACTCAGCAGAAATGATGGAGGCTCATAGAGATCCAGGAGACGCCTCAGCGCCTCCTCAGCTTTTATTTCTACGTCCTGGACAGCGAGCACGAACCTTCCACTCCCAGTCAGTGGCTAGAATGGAGGATATTCTCTGTTTTAGAGCTTTTTCTACTTGTCATTGTTATTATCTTCCTTATTTTAAAGAGATGTTTATTTTTTCCCAATCTTAATAGCTCATCCAAAAGTATTTCAAAGTTCATTAGAGAAGGGAAAAACAATATGGTTCTGAAAAGTGAAGGAAACCGCCTGGTGTTTAGTAAAGAAGTAGTAGGGAGACTGAAAAAGCCAAACTTAATAAGCAGATCTCTCCAAGGGTATTTTCAGAGCTTGATACCCTCCCACACCCTGAAAATATTATTACATCAAGAATGTAGAACTGCTAACCAAATGTAAGGCTCCCATATGATTCTATCAAACTGAGGATGCTTCTTTACTAAGCAGTGAGCACACTTGCTGTCCCAGGGACCTTGGCAGTTGCAACGTAGGGCTCTTCCCTTTGGGATGGAAACAGCTAATTTTCCTGTGGTCTACACGCTGGCCCCAAAAATACTACACTCCCAATACTTGTCAACTTTAAGTATTTTTCTACATATCTCCATTTTTCTGTTACTATTTGGACTACATCCTAGACTTGACACTACATAAATTGCATTCAAGAAGCTATTTTTAAAAGTTGGTAGGAAACCTTAAATCTATGGCTTGCAGTCCCTGGCTTACTTTCATCCAGGTGCATAAGGGTTTTCAAAAGTAGTCAGGTTAGTTACCCTGTATCACAGCCCCACGCTTGTGTCACAGATATAAAAATGGAACATGATATTTAAGGTTTTAGTTGCCAAATCATCAAGCCTCCCAGACAGAGGCAATAGAGCAAAATGATTACAGAGGCATGGATTTTGATTTGCTCCAGTGTCTTGGGCAAGTCACTTGGCCTCTGTATTTATTTGTACTTATCTGCACTTATCTGTCACTTGGGGGTCATAATTGTACCTGGTCCATGGGTACGCTGTACAAATGATCTGTAAAGTAGTTACAAGAAACCGACACAGAGTAAGCACTCCACAGACATTGGCTATTAGCTATTGGAAACAGTTCTCCATGAAACAGATGACTTTATCCGTGGATGACTCGGTGGGAGACAGTGAATCACAGAATCACAGCATGTTGAAAGTGACCTAGTTCACACGCTTATGTGAAAAGAAGAAAAGTGTGCATGGGTAGAAAATGTCTGAAACTTTACACAACAAAGAGTTCATCATGTTAACTTGGAGGATTAGAATAAATCAGGAAAGGAGGAAAGAAAAACTTGAGTGTAATTCAATTTCTCTATCATTTGTGTTTCTACACTGAGACTCTGAATACACTGGAAGTGCATTTTTTTTTAATGTGGCGGGATAAAGGTTTTCAAGTTTTCCTGATCCATCCGTATTATTATCTCAGAATTGCTGGCATTTCTTGCCATCTTTGGATCTACACCCATGTGAGTCAGTGGGCCATTCTGGACGGAGGAGATAATAGAGCAGAAGTGAAGTGAGAGAAAAGGAGAGACAAGATTTTCTCTTTTCTCTTCAAAGAGGAAAGGTCTTTGGAATGGGAACAACTCACAACCAAACTTTGGGGAAAGGATGTGATGGAAAATGAGACAAACATCCTACCCCTGTGATGAGAAGGATTCCCTGGGCTGGATGGAGGGAGGTCACAGGTGGCTGGACAAGGAAACCAACTAGGGAGAAACACACACAAGTGCAGAGCAAACACCCTGAGGCCACTCAGCCTGACTCCATGCAAACATGTGTCCAGCATACAGCCCTTCACCTGTGGCTCCCCAGCAAGACAGGTACCTCGGGGGTGCCAACTCATTCTGAGTCCATTATGCTTGGCCATTCATAAACCGCTGTCTAACGTGTGAGGAATAAACTCTCAATGTTTATGAGGAAATTGCGGAAGGAGATTGAAAGGTTACTTAAACGAAAAAAAAAGAAGTTCAGGAAGGCAAGATGGTAGAGAGACAAGAAAAAGACCTTAAAAGATAGAAAGGATTTGCCAAAGAAGAGAAAGCAAAAGAAATGATTCCGAATGGGTTAACCTGCAGCTAGGAAGTTAAGGAAGATTATTGATGGGTGAAGACTATGGAATAAAGTGAATAAAATTTCTCAGAAGTTGCTGAGAATATGGTAAGCAGCATGATTATCAAATTATGAATTGGCTGCAATGGCATTCTAGGGGGACACTAGGAAGGTGAAGCAAATGTTCCTGAGATGACAGTAGCAGGTGGAAAGTTGTTTCAGGGGAAGATCAGTCTTGCAGAGGGTGTATCAGAGGAGGGCAAGTGTGAGCAAGCAAGGAAATACTAAGTGTATACGGTTCCTTCACTGAGTGCACCCAGCCCCGCAGTCAGCCTTGAGAACAAGCAGGACTTCAGGTACTGGAGCTACATTTCAGTCATCAAGACTTGAGAAGACACCCTTAACTCAGGTCTTCTCTTCAAACTCCATCTTTCCTTCTTGACCTTCATTTGGCCTCTTCCCTTACCCTCCAGCTGTGGACTGAGGCCACAGAGCAAGATGGGTCACTAGTGTCCTCCATCCCCTGGCGACTGTGGTTCACATCAGTGGAGTACCAAAGGCAATAACCAAGTAACAGACACAAGAGTGTATGAAGAAGAAGAGATTCTGATAAGGCTTTCTGTGACAGTGTGGGCCAAGTCGGCTCTATATGGCTGGTATCACGTGAATTATGAGCAGCCTTAGGGGAGAAGTCCTCAGAAGGCAGAGTCTGGCTCTCGAGAGGCTCTGCGTGCTCACAGCCCACTCCAAGACCTCAGTTACAGCTTCGGCCCCCAATATCTCTCCCTCTGCCTGCTCACAGTTTTTGAAGTCTTCTTTCCTCCACATTTCTCTTGAGAGGTGGAGGAGGAAGATGAGCTTCAGGCCAGCTCAGACTCCCCTGGGATCCCAGCAGGATGCCTAGCATTAACCTCCCACCTTCTAGGAAGCTCCTAAGATCTTCACATTTGGGGCAGTTCTCATTTCAGCTGTGCTTCAAATTGCTGGCTGGAGACGGCCTGTTGGAAGGTGGCTAAAAGCAAGTAGCAATCCTTCGGGCAGCCTGGCCCTTCTCGACTGTCAGTCATCTTCAGGGATATTCTAGGAAATGTTGTTTGTTCTAGAGAAGGGAGGGAAACAATCCAATTGTCCAATAATGCTTGAATGGAATATAAATGATGCTATATGCATGTGATCACATAATATCAAACAGTCAAAAATCAAAGACCTAGATCTATATGGATTCACGTGGATAAATCTTGAAAACATATTATTGATTGAAAGAAAATAAGATAAACAATGTTAGATTGTGATAACAGGTATGTAAGTGTTTAAATATTTAAATCAATTCAACATATTGCTTCTATATATAGAGATGCAAGAAAATAAACTTTATCCAAAGAACACATTATTTACATTTAATATGCTCATTTATCTAGGAGACCCAAAAGAACCCACAGATAAACTAGCAGGAACTAATAAGACGGTTCAACAAGGCACACACATACAAGATCAATAAATTTTAAAAGTCAATCAGGCTCCTCTACACTGGCGATAACAAATTAGAAACTATAAAAGAAAATAAGAAAAAAAGAAGATCTAAAAATTGTCACAAGAGCCGTATAAATTATTTAGAGCTAAGCATACGTAGAAGGCAATATAACTAACGAACTGAGTACGAACAGTTAAACTCCGCCCAACCCAAGGTTAGGAAAAGACTGTTGTTACTTTATGAGAACAGACCCTCTTCTTAAGGAGCAGATCAGTAAGTGAGAGTGAATCAAAGAAACACAGCATTTGAAAAGTCAGCTAGTCCAAGCCTCTTGATCGCACATACAGAAGCTGAAGCCCAGATAGGTTGAGTTACTTGCTAAAGGGCCCAATGTCCTGACTCAAGGACTAGCATTTTTCACTCAGTCGCAAGACACAATCAAATGCAGTACCTTGGAAAGAGATGGGGAAAAAATGAAGAAATCAATTATATAGTTCCTCATCTTTAAGTACAGAAATAGCCGTGACAAAATTACACGTATTGAGGGAAAATTGAAGTGCAGAGTTTAAAATGTCAATAATCCACAGGGAAACTGGAGACCATTTAAAACATTCATATTAAATCTCTCTAGAAAAGACATTAAAAGATCTCCAATCAAAATGTGAATTTTATAATAGACATGGTATGATACAATTTATTATAGATATGGTAGGAACCTTTCCCTTTCACGGGAAAGCTTCGGCTGGGAAAAAGGAATTGTTCTTGAAAATGGGGCCTGTGCTATTGCAGACACTGTGCTCAACCTAGGTCCACCGAATGCTCTGATGTCATCACTGAGGTCACAGAATTCCACTGTGAGCCTGGCAACCTTGCAAACATAACAGCCCTGGTGAGCACTAGGCACTACTGCTGGTTCACCAAGTGGTACAAGTTTTTCAGCCATTTAGGAGACTTGACTATTTTTGTTTGTATTGAATCATTTCAACGGATTGCCCAAGAGCCAAGAAGGGCCAACCTGTAGGGAAGAGGAGGAGTTGGACATCTCTTGAGGCATCTTCTAAGGGAGACTTCTAGTTGGTACGATGGAACGGCGACAAAAGAGGAAACATCTGGAAAATGAAGAGTCCCAGGAAACTGCTGAGAACGGAGGAGGTATGTGGGGGGCAACTTGTCTGGGGCACATGGGTTTCTGCCAAACTGAAGCTTCTCTAGGAAGCGGGGGACTGAGAACGTGTCACCTGTGAAGCAGGGAGCGAGAGACCTTGTCTCACTGATGCTGCCGTATCTATCCGGAGGGTCCCTGTGGTGTGAGACGGCACAGAACGGCCAGATGCCCCCTGGGAGATGGGAGGTCAGCTCCGCTGGTCTGAGGACTCTCTCCTGGGGCAGCCGGGCCTGGAGCTTTGTCGGACTCACAGCAGGCTGCATCCTGCTTGCACAGACCTAGAGGTGCAGCTTTTCTCAGTCCCCGATTTCTCTCTTATGCTCTTGGATCTTTCCTAGGGGTCATGAGGTGGGGGATGTGAAGGATGCAAGGATGCTGAGAGAGACCCATGAGTTGCTTGGCCTCTTTTACCAAAGTGGAAAGAGAAGCCCCATGAGTTGAAGGCCCTGTTGAAAACTATCTTGACAAGTGGAATGCACTTTGAAAGAAGATTGTTTGTCTAGGGATGGTGTCATATTGAAAGCAAGGAGGTTTTATTCCTTCAACAGGAAGAATTTCCCAAAGGAGATCAAGGGAAGGGAAGGGTTTTCCAGAGACTGAGCCCGCGTGAGCGGGGGTGAGAAATGGCCTCAGTGTCCTGCGGGGAGCTCTGAGAGCCACGGGCCACGTGGTGCCTGCGTGCATTAAATGTAGGCGAGTAGCTTGCACTGGGAGAGGGGTGGTCACACCAGAGCTCCAGCTAGAGGCCTCTGCCCCAGATTAGAGCCCAGTAGCTCCTACCAGGCCCAGGGCCCTGGAGACTGTAGGATGGGCCCTGGGAATGGAGCTCTAGACAGCAGGCAGATTTCCAGGCAGTGGCTGGGACAGGCTGGGGAAGGCAATGACTGCCCCTGACCATTCAGAATATTTTGCCCTATGTTCCTGTGTGTGTGTGTGTGTGAGTGTGTGTGTGTATGTGTGTGTGTGTGTGGTAGTGCAGAGAAGAGCGAGATGAATGGGGGTAGAGTGCTTACCAGATATAAAGTCTGCGTGGTAAAGTTCTTGTCACCCTGCCTGTACCTGGCTGACACTCGGTGTACGTAAGAGTGTATACAGAATTCTTGTTAGGGGTGTTTTATGAGACAGTAACTCATACACCCATGTACACTCTGATGCAGCAAAAATATCACACACCCCACATATAACTTCCTTAGTAAACCACACACAGCACATGGAGGTATATACACGCATCCCTCCTATACTACGTTCTCATACAACCCACCTGTATCACAATCCTCTCCTCCAACACCAAACGCTGGAGATGAGATATGTATATAGACACACACACTATATATATAGGACACACACACACACACACACACACTATATACATGTATCTCCTCAACTCTTGCACAAACACAGCTAACTTCAGCCATCTCTAAATACCTCTATAAGAACCAGTCACGTGTCATACACACCACACTTATAACACATTCTTGAGTAATGCCAGACCCGCTTTGTACAAACCACAGTAAACCACAGTCTCAGTAACCCATGTCAGGATTGCCAGAGAAAATATGGGCTATCCAGTTCAATTTGAATTCCAGATAAACAACAAGTAATTTTTCAGTATCCGTATGTCCCACATATTGTATGGGCTATACTTACACTAAAACTAAGTCAGGCCAAATACTGCATGGGAATACTTACACTCAAAGATTTTTCTGGGTTTATCTGAAACTGAAATTTAACTGGGTGCCTTGTATCCTTGTTCGCTAAGTCTGGCAACCCTTATATACTTACCACCAGCTGATGTATTATATATTTATTGTAGTTTTGTTTAGTGTGTGTCTTCCCCTACTAGAATGTGCAGCGTTACCAAAGACTACAACAATGGAAGAGTGCCGGATACACAGGAGTAGCTGCTTACTGAATCTTGGTGAATGAATGAATGAACACACACCATAAATACAAGCCACACCATGTAATGAGGAAACGTTACACGTCCCAGAATTCCTGACTTGTGAACAGAAACCATGCACACAAAGGCCACAGACACAGATAGACACGTCTGCACTGTGCTCCCCATGCCAACCCCACACTTACCACAGACTTAACTGATACACATCACTCACTCTTCCCACACACTCACAGTCACCACCGAGGCCTACATTACCAACTAGACAGTGAGAGAATAAGTATTGATTGGAATTAAATCCTGGAGGATCCACTGGGAACCACACTCTCAACTGTGTGTATTCACTGCACCTGACACGTGTCACACACTCAGTAAATATTTGTGGACAGAGGACTGATGAACCCACCCTGAGCCTTTCATTCCTCCCTCAGGAATCTCGAAGTCACAAGAGGATCCCCCTCGGCTTGGATCCACTGTGGTGGCCCAAGGCTGCAGCCCAGGGGCAGTGGAGGTCTCCTCTGCCTCTAAATACTTCTTCTGTACTTCTACTCTGCGCAAGCTCAGCTACGCTGGTAAGGGCGTGGGGCTCCTCAGGTGACGGGGTGCTTGGCTGTGAAGCAGGAGGCACACAGATCCCAGGGAGGCTGAGAGGAAATCCAGGGTCATCAGAGGTGATGAGGGCTCTGTGGAGGAGCCTGGGCAGGATGGCTGAGCTGTTCCGAGGGCGTGGATGCCAGCTGAGTCTGGGGGTGTGTGTGTGAATACTGCTACTACCATGGTGGGGAAGTCAAGGAGCAGGGGCCGGAAAGGTCTGGGTTTGAGGTGGAGGGAAGAGGGACCAGATTAAGCATCTTCAGAGGAAAATGTAGGCTTTGTCTTTGCCTTTGCTTCCAGAGAAGGACAGAGTTCTGCATCATACACCTCCAGCCTGAGAGCAGGACCATCCAGCTCAGGTGCACACAGCTCACACATACACGCGCCCTCCAGGCACAGCCCTTCTCAGTGCACATCAACCCCAAGCACGTGCTCCACAGTACTCTCCTGCACCACAGCCCCATTCCACAAGGAATGCACCACCGATATTCCCAAACTCACACTCCTCATCGTACACGCATCCAGCCGCATCCCTCACATACTACAGCCCTCACCACCATACTCCACACCCCTGTATACAGACACCGCTCCAGTATACCCCCCCACGCACATGAAAAGCCCACAGATGACACCACATACACCACTCCGTCCTACGGCCAACGGACACCAAGCTCACGACATTGCTATGTCGTGCCAATGTCCCTCTCTCGTCTACCACACCTGCTCCCTCAGCTTCTGGCATGGCCCATGCATGTTATTATGATTTTAATTTCCTTTTTCAGGAATCCGGAGATTTCATCGAGACACTGCCCAGCCTAGACCACCCCTAGCCCAGGATCAGGAAGAAGGAGAGACCGCTTCCCCATCACACTGTGTCTCCTCCTCACCCTCTTCACCCTGTAAGAACTATCTGCACCCAGACAAAGAGGAAAGGGGCATGAAAATATACTACATGCAGGTACAAGTGAACAAGGGTGTCGCTGTCTCCTGGAAGACAAAGAAACCCTTGGAGTTGCCTGAAAAGCAGCTGAGGATAGAAGAAGTGACCCTTCCTGAGGATGTGTGCGCAGTAGCCACTGACCCCTCTTCTGATGTGTCCACCGAAAGCCTCCTGTCTGACAGTGAGCCCACTGGGGAGGAGAAAGAGTATGAGGAAAGGGCAGAGCCAGGCAGCCCATCAGGGCCACCTGCCGTCGAGGAGAGACCCAGCGCCAAGACAGCAGACTGGATGCTGACCATGGAGAACGGCTTCAGGTGCATGGCCTGCTGCCGGGTCTTCCCCACCTTGGAGATCCTCCAGCAGCACGTGAAGGGCGGCGTCCTGCAGGGCTTCAGCTGCCGTGCGTTTCATCTCACCATGGCCCAGTGGATGGGCAATGTGGAATCCGAGAGCACCCCTGAGGAAGAGGACGAGGAGGAGGAGGAGGAGAACGAGGAGGAGGAGGAGGAGGAGGAGGAGAAGGAGGTAGAGAAGCAAGAAGAAAAGGAGAATGAGGGAGAGCAGCCCACGGGGGAAGGCCCCAGCCCAAAGAGACCCCGCAGGCAGGGTCTTTTCTCTCCTTTGAGTTCCAAACAGCAACTGAGATTCATGGGACAGAAGATCCTGGAAGACGGTGTGGCCGTCCCTTGGAAGAGATAAGGCTTGAGGCTGGCAGTCTTCTGAGCCTATGTCACGAGGGCCCAGAGGAGTCTAAGGGAAGGGGCTGCACACATGTGCTGGTTTACCTAATGGCTCTGCAGTTGCATCAAATGGGACACACCCAGCACTAACAAAGGCATTGACCTCTGTTGACGTAAACAAGAAGGTGGAGCCTTTTCCTAGGAGTTTTCTCAGGGTCTGCACGATGGACCTCAACTCTTAGAGGACGTACTGCCAGCAGCTCCTTCTCGGCAGAGAGAGCCAGGAGTGGTCTCAAGAGAGGACAGGGGCCCTTGCAGGACCAGAACTTTGAGGTCTGAGAGCCTTGGGCCTGAGCCGAGATCTCACCCGGACCACTGGACCTAGCCTTCTGTGACAAAGGGGAATATGAAAGAGAGTCACGTGGAAATGAGGTCCCCCGAGATATGGAAATGTTCCAGAACCTTCGTTGCGTGGTAGTTGATCTGGAGCCAAGCTCACTGTGGTGTGTGTGGCTCTGAGCATTAAGGCAATGCTGGAGGGTAACCCTGACCAGCAGAGCTTGGAGTGCTTCTTGTCTCTTCCTGTTCTACCTCATTTGTTTTATCCCTTCCAGGGAGAAGAAAGGACCCTCGGGAGAGTAGCAGACAGAATGCCGTGGTCTGAAGGAGGATGAAGGGACCGGCACTCAGTCTAACATCATATGACAATAGAAGCGTCCTATGCAATAAAGGGCATTTTCCAAACCTTTCCTGGAGCTTTTATTTAATGACATTTTTCTATCTATGCATCTATCTGTCATCTACATCTGTATCTTTCAAGGTTTGTGAACAAGCTTTCACATAAGCACTAGAGACGTCCGCCAGCATTTTCCAGAAGAGGCCTGCAAATTGCTGGGGACTCCTCACAAATAGGGAACGGCCACAACCCCTGCCACACAGACTATGCGTGTGGCCCTCCTGACGTACTCCCACTCTCTCTCTGAATTTCCCAACGTCTGAGATGAGGGTGCTGGCTGGAGGCAATGATCACGTGCAGGCTGAATCTTCTCCAGATTCTGATTCTCTTCCTGGGCATATCGTCCTTAAGCACAGTCTCCATGTCCCTGGCCACACTGATCTCTCTCCTTCAGTCCTTCCCTCCTTCCCTCTCCTGCCTCCCAGTGCAGAGAATACTTTTTTGCATTTGAGACGACATTTATTTTTGGTTCACAGAATTCTCACCTGTTCTACTGTGGCCTCCGTTGTGAACATTCCAAAGCTGAGACTTTTCTGTTTTTCTCCCTCATTTCTGCTGAGTCTTTACCTTCCTAATGCAGTGAACTCACAGTGCCTAGCTGACTGGATGGGGAAAAAAATCCAGGGAGCAAAGAGAAATAATAAAAGAATATATCAGTTAATTTTTCATAGTGTTATCCAACTACATATTTTTAAAATTTTGGAATAATATTAGGAATCTTCTCTTTATAAAAAACTGAATTATCGGGCTTCCCTGGTGGAGCAGTGGTTAAGAATATGCCTGCGAATGCAGGGGTCATGGGTTCGAGCCCTGGTCTGGGAAGATCCCACGTGCCACGGAGTAACTAAGCCCGCGTGCCACAACTACTGAGCCTGCGCTCTAGAGCCCGTGTGCCACATCAACCGAGCCCACGTGCCACAACTACGGAAGCCTGCGTGCCTAGAGACCATGCTCCGCAACAAGAGAAGCCACTGCAATGAGAAGCCCGTGCACCACAGCCAAGAGGAGCCCCCGCTCACTGCAACTAGAGAACGCCCGCTAGCAGCAACAAAGACCCAATGCAGCCCCAAATAAATTAATTAATTTTTAAAAATTGAATTAGTTTCAAGGGTACAATGTATAAAAGTACAATAAAAGCCCCCCTTCATAACCCCCCAACCCCACTCTCAAGATGGAATCGATATGCTGTGATACAATTTATAGTCGTAGTACTACTCCTCCTCCCACCACATCCGAAATCCTCTGAGCCAGGGGCAGCAGCTTCCTTTCACAATGCTAGGACCCGCCACAAGACACATGATAATCCCTTTGGACATTTCAAGGAGCGGCACCAAGGGAACAGTACCAGGGAAATGCCACTGACAGCTCAGAATATCCATGGCATTTCTAGAGCCTCGGCACTGCTCTCGCTCTGGGAATGAAGGTCCAAAAAGCACATCGGAGAATGTTCATAGTTGTAAACAAGCTCCACCTTTGAAACACAATCTACATAGAACCACATATACAAGCCTGCACGATGGATGAAGCCAAGGTCTCCTCCATGATTTCCCTTCTGACCACCTTATTGTCTCCTCAACCATAAAAGGTGAACTTGAAACTCAGGACCTTGCCTTGTCACCAGAAACATCCAAGCTTGGATCAGTCTTTCTAAGACCAGATACTTGCTCTCTGAACTATTAGAGACTTGTCACATACACACAGGTAGAACAGGATTATTTCTATCTACCTGGGGACTTGGAGTCTTTCACATTGCTCCTGTTAAAACTCTCACAACAGCAAAACTTTACCTACAAAAGGTTCAAGCTATGACACTCCCAACTTCCACAAACCTCCTCAGCTCTTGTGAGTCACATGCAGCCAATTCCAGGAATTGGAAACATGGTTGTGAGGATGAAACTGACTTTGGGGCTCCCCTTGGATATGGTCTTCCAGACTTACCAAAAGGCCATTAAGAGGAAGGTTTACCCCACCTCAGGGAAACCCGAGGCAGTACTTGCAGTCAAGGGCTGGCCATGGCTTCTGAGCTACATCCAAAAAGAATTTCATACTGTACCTGGATCTGCTGAAGCCATTTCTGACTGTCCGAGAGCCAGCATGTACCGTTCCTCAACTGCCTCCATTGTGGATCATCAGTAGGGCTGTCAGATTTAGGACATAAAAATACAGGATACCCAGTTAAACTTGAACTTCACATGAATAATAAGTCATTATTTTTAGTATAAGTAGATCCTATGAACTATTTGGGGCATACTTATCTTCAAAATGTACTCGTTGTTTTTCAAACATTCATATTTAACTAAACAGTCTATATTTTATCTGTCAACCCTACTCAGCAGAAATGATGGAGGCTCATAGAGATCCAGGAGACGCCTCAGCGCCTCCTCAGCTTTTATTTCTACGTCCTGGACAGCGAGCACGAACCTTCCACTCCCAGTCAGTGGCTAGAATGGAGGATATTCTCTGTTTTAGAGCTTTTTCTACTTGTCATTGTTATTATCTTCCTTATTTTAAAGAGATGTTTATTTTTTCCCAATCTTAATAGCTCATCCAAAAGTATTTCAAAGTTCATTAGAGAAGGGAAAAACAATATGGTTCTGAAAAGTGAAGGAAACCGCCTGGTGTTTAGTAAAGAAGTAGTAGGGAGACTGAAAAAGCCAAACTTAATAAGCAGATCTCTCCAAGGGTATTTTCAGAGAATGATACCCTCCCACACCCTGAAAATATTATTACATCAAGAATGTAGAACTGCTAACCAAATGTAAGGCTCCCATATGATTCTATCAAACTGAGGATGCTTCTTTACTAAGCAGTGAGCACACTTGCTGTCCCAGGGACCTTGGCAGTTGCAACGTAGGGCTCTTCCCTTTGGGATGGAAACAGCAAGTTTTCCTGTGGTCTACACGCTGGCCCCAAAAATACTACACTCCCAATACTTGTCAACTTTAAGTATTTTTCTACATATCTCCATTTTTCTGTTACTATTTGGACTACATCCTAGACTTGACACTACATAAATTGCATTCAAGAAGCTATTTTTAAAAGTTGGTAGGAAACCTTAAATCTATGGCTTGCAGTCCCTGGCTTACTTTCATCCAGGTGCATAAGGGTTTTCAAAAGTAGTCAGGTTAGTTACCCTGTATCACAGCCCCACGCTTGTGTCACAGATATAAAAATGGAACATGATATTTAAGGTTTTAGTTGCCAAATCATCAAGCCTCCCAGACAGAGGCAATAGAGCAAAATGATTACAGAGGCATGGATTTTGATTTGCTCCAGTGTCTTGGGAAAGTCACTTGGCCTCTGTATTTATTTGTACTTATCTGCACTTATCTGTCACTTGGGGGTCATAATTGTACCTGGTCCATGGGTACGCTGTACAAATGATCTGTAAAGTAGTTACAAGAAACCGACACAGAGTAAGCACTCCACAGACATTGGCTATTAGCTATTGGAAACAGTTCTCCATGAAACAGATGACTTTATCCGTGGATGACTCGGTGGGAGACAGTGAATCACAGAATCACAGCATGTTGAAAGTGACCTAGTTCACACGCTTATGTGAAAAGAAGAAAAGTGTGCATGGGTAGAAAATGTCTGAAACTTTACACAACAAAGAGTTCATCATGTTAACTTGGAGGATTAGAATAAATCAGGAAAGGAGGAAAGAAAAACTTGAGTGTAATTCAATTTCTCTATCATTTGTGTTTCTACACTGAGACTCTGAATACACTGGAAGTGCATTTTTTTTAATGTGGCGGGATAAAGGTTTTCAAGTTTTCCTGATCCATCCGTATTATTATCTCAGAATTGCTGGCATTTCTTGCCATCTTTGGATCTACACCCATGTGAGTCAGTGGGCCATTCTGGACGGAGGAGATAATAGAGCAGAAGTGAAGTGAGAGAAAAGGAGAGACAAGATTTTCTCTTTTCTCTTCAAAGAGGAAAGGTCTTTGGAATGGGAACAACTCACAACCAAACTTTGGGGAAAGGATGTGATGGAAAATGAGACAAACATCCTACCCCTGTGATGAGAAGGATTCCCTGGGCTGGATGGAGGGAGGTCACAGGTGGCTGGACAAGGAAACCAACTAGGGAGAAACACACACAAGTGCAGAGCAAACACCCTGAGGCCACTCAGCCTGACTCCATGCAAACATGTGTCCAGCATACAGCCCTTCACCTGTGGCTCCCCAGCAAGACAGGTACCTCGGGGGTGCCAACTCATTCTGAGTCCATTATGCTTGGCCATTCATAAACCGCTGTCTAACGTGTGAGGAATAAACTCTCAATGTTTATGAGGAAATTGCGGAAGGAGATTGAAAGGTTACTTAAACGAAAAAAAAAGAAGTTCAGGAAGGCAAGATGGTAGAGAGACAAGAAAAAGACCTTAAAAGATAGAAAGGATTTGCCAAAGAAGAGAAAGCAAAAGAAATGATTCCGAATGGGTTAACCTGCAGCTAGGAAGTTAAGGAAGATTATTGATGGGTGAAGACTATGGAATAAAGTGAATAAAATTTCTCAGAAGTTGCTGAGAATATGGTAAGCAGCATGATTATCAAATTATGAATTGGCTGCAATGGCATTCTAGGGGGACACTAGGAAGGTGAAGCAAATGTTCCTGAGATGACAGTAGCAGGTGGAAAGTTGTTTCAGGGGAAGATCAGTCTTGCAGAGGGTGTATCAGAGGAGGGCAAGTGTGAGCAAGCAAGGAAATACTAAGTGTATACGGTTCCTTCACTGAGTGCACCCAGCCCCGCAGTCAGCCTTGAGAACAAGCAGGACTTCAGGTACTGGAGCTACATTTCAGTCATCAAGACTTGAGAAGACACCCTTAACTCAGGTCTTCTCTTCAAACTCCATCTTTCCTTCTTGACCTTCATTTGGCCTCTTCCCTTACCCTCCAGCTGTGGACTGAGGCCACAGAGCAAGATGGGTCACTAGTGTCCTCCATCCCCTGGCGACTGTGGTTCACATCAGTGGAGTACCAAAGGCAATAACCAAGTAACAGACACAAGAGTGTATGAAGAAGAAGAGATTCTGATAAGGCTTTCTGTGACAGTGTGGGCCAAGTCGGCTCTATATGGCTGGTATCACGTGAATTATGAGCAGCCTTAGGGGAGAAGTCCTCAGAAGGCAGAGCCTGGCTCTCGAGAGGCTCTGCGTGCTCACAGCCCACTCCAAGACCTCAGTTACAGCTTCGGCCCCCAATATCTCTCCCTCTGCCTGCTCACAGTTTTTGAAGTCTTCTTTCCTCCACATTTCTCTTGAGAGGTGGAGGAGGAAGATGAGCTTCAGGCCAGCTCAGACTCCCCTGGGATCCCAGCAGGATGCCTAGCATTAACCTCCCACCTTCTAGGAAGCTCCTAAGATCTTCACATTTGGGGCAGTTCTCATTTCAGCTGTGCTTCAAATTGCTGGCTGGAGACGGCCTGTTGGAAGGTGGCTAAAAGCAAGTAGCAATCCTTCGGGCAGCCTGGCCCTTCTCGACTGTCAGTCATCTTCAGGGATATTCTAGGAAATGTTGTTTGTTCTAGAGAAGGGAGGGAAACAATCCAATTGTCCAATAATGCTTGAATGGAATATAAATGATGCTATATGCATGTGATCACATAATATCAAACAGTCAAAAATCAAAGACCTAGATCTATATGGATTCACGTGGATAAATCTTTAAAACATATTATTGATTGAAAGAAAATAAGATAAACAATGTTAGATTGTGATAACAGGTATGTAAGTGTTTAAATATTTAAATCAATTCAACATATTGCTTCTATATATAGAGATGCAAGAAAATAAACTTTATCCAAAGAACACATTATTTACATTTAATATGCTCATTTATCTAGGAGACCCAAAAGAACCCACAGATAAACTAGCAGGAACTAATAAGACGGTTCAACAAGGCACACACATACAAGATCAATAAATTTTAAAAGTCAATCAGGCTCCTCTACACTGGCGATAACAAATTAGAAACTATAAAAGAAAATAAGAAAAAAAGAAGATCTAAAAATTGTCACAAGAGCCGTATAAATTATTTAGAGCTAAGCATACGTAGAAGGCAATATAACTAACGAACTGAGTACGAACAGTTAAACTCCGCCCAACCCAAGGTTAGGAAAAGACTGTTGTTACTTTATGAGAACAGACCCTCTTCTTAAGGAGCAGATCAGTAAGTGAGAGTGAATCAAAGAAACACAGCATTTGAAAAGTCAGCTAGTCCAAGCCTCTTGATCGCACATACAGAAGCTGAAGCCCAGATAGGTTGAGTTACTTGCTAAAGGGCCCAATGTCCTGACTCAAGGACTAGCATTTTTCACTCAGTCGCAAGACACAATCAAATGCAGTACCTTGGAAAGAGATGGGGAAAAAATGAAGAAATCAATTATATAGTTCCTCATCTTTAAGTACAGAAATAGCCGTGACAAAATTACACGTATTGAGGGAAAATTGAAGTGCAGAGTTTAAAATGTCAATAATCCACAGGGAAACTGGAGACCATTTAAAACATTCATATTAAATCTCTCTAGAAAAGACATTAAAAGATCTCCAATCAAAATGTGAATTTTATAATAGACATGGTATGATACAATTTATAATAGATATGGTAGGAACCTTTCCCTTTCACGGGAAAGCTTCGGCTGGGAAAAAGGAATTGTTCTTGAAAATGGGGCCTGTGCTATTGCAGACACTGTGCTCAACCTAGGTCCACCGAATGCTCTGATGTCATCACTGAGGTCACAGAATTCCACTGTGAGCCTGGCAACCTTGCAAACATAACAGCCCTGGTGAGCACTAGGCACTACTGCTGGTTCACCAAGTGGTACAAGTTTTTCAGCCATTTAGGAGACTTGACTATTTTTGTTTGTATTGAATCATTTCAACGGATTGCCCAAGAGCCAAGAAGGGCCAACCTGTAGGGAAGAGGAGGAGTTGGACATCTCTTGAGGCATCTTCTAAGGGAGACTTCTAGTTGGTACGATGGAACGGCGACAAAAGAGGAAACATCTGGAAAATGAAGAGTCCCAGGAAACTGCCGAGAACGGAGGAGGTATGTGGGGGGCAACTTGTCTGGGGCACATGGGTTTCTGCCAAACTGAAGCTTCTCTAGGAAGCGGGGGACTGAGAACGTGTCACCTGTGAAGCAGGGAGCGAGAGACCTTGTCTCACTGATGCTGCCGTATCTATCCGGAGGGTCCCTGTGGTGTGAGACGGCACAGAACGGCCAGATGCCCCCTGGGAGATGGGAGGTCAGCTCCGCTGGTCTGAGGACTCTCTCCTGGGGCAGCCGGGCCTGGAGCTTTGTCGGACTCACAGCAGGCTGCATCCTGCTTGCACAGACCTAGAGGTGCAGCTTTTCTCAGTCCCCGATTTCTCTCTTATGCTCTTGGATCTTTCCTAGGGGTCATGAGGTGGGGGATGTGAAGGATGCAAGGATGCTGAGAGAGACCCATGAGTTGCTTGGCCTCTTTTACCAAAGTGGAAAGAGAAGCCCCATGAGTTGAAGGCCCTGTTGAAAACTATCTTGACAAGTGGAATGCACTTTGAAAGAAGATTGTTTGTCTAGGGATGGTGTCATATTGAAAGCAAGGAGGTTTTATTCCTTCAACAGGAAGAATTTCCCAAAGGAGATCAAGGGAAGGGAAGGGTTTTCCAGAGACTGAGCCCGCGTGAGCGGGGGTGAGAAATGGCCTCAGGGTCCTGCGGGGAGCTCTGAGAGCCACGGGCCACGTGGTGCCTGCGTGCATTAAATGTAGGCGAGTAGCTTGCCCTGGGAGAGGGGTGGTCACCCCAGAGCTCCAGCTAGAGGCCTCTGCCCCAGATTAGAGCCCAGTAGCTCCTACCAGGCCCAGGGCCCTGGAGACTGTAGGATGGGCCCTGGGAATGGAGCTCTAGACAGCAGGCAGATTTCCAGGCAGTGGCTGGGACAGGCTGGGGAAGGCAATGACTGCCCCTGACCATTCAGAATATTTTGCCCTATGTTCCTGTGTGTGTGTGTGTGAGTGTGTGTGTGTGTGTGTGTGTGTGTGTGTGGTAGTGCAGAGAAGAGCGAGATGAATGTGGTTAGAGTGCTTACCAGATATAAAGTCTGCGTGGTAAAGTTCTTGTCACCCTGCCTGGACCTGGCTGACACTCGGTGTACGTAAGAGTGTATACAGAATTCTTGTTAGGGGTGTTTTATGAGACAGTAACTCATACACCCATGTACACTCTGATGCAGCAAAAATATCACACACCCACATATAACTTCCTTAGTAAACCACACACAGCACATGGAGGTATATACACGCATCCCTCCTATACTACGTTCTCATACAACCCACCTGTATCACAATCCTCTCCTCCAACACCAAACGCTGGAGATGAGATATGTATATAGACACACACACTATATATATAGGACACACACACACACACACACACACACTTTATACATGTATCTCCTCAACTCTTGCACAAACACAACTAACTTCAGCCATCTCTAAATACCTCTATAAGAACCAGTCACGTGTCATACACACCACACTTATAACACATTCTTGAGTAATGCCAGACCCGCTTTGTACAAACCACAGTAAACCACAGTCTCAGTAACCCATGTCAGGATTGCCAGAGAAAATATGGGCTATCCAGTTCAATTTGAATTCCAGATAAACAACAAGGAATTTTTCAGTATCCGTATGTCCCACATATTGTATGGGCTATACTTACACTAAAACTAAGTCAGGCCAAATACTGCATGGGAATACTTACACTCAAAGATTATTCTGGGTTTATCTGAAACTGAAATTTAACTGGGTGCCTTGTATTCTTGTTCGCTAAGTCTGGCAACCCTTATATACTTACCACCAGCTGATGTATTATATATTTATTGTAGTTTTGTTTAGTGTGTGTCTTCCCCTACTAGAATGTGCAGCGTTACCAAAGACTACAACAATGGAAGAGTGCCGGATACACAGGAGTAGCTGCTTACTGAATCTTGGTGAATGAATGAATGAACACACACCATAAATACAAGCCACACCATGTAATGAGGAAACGTTACATGTCCCAGAATTCCTGACTTGTGAACAGAAACCATGCACACAAAGGCCACAGACACAGATAGACACGCCTGCACTGTGCTCCCCATGCCAACCCCACACTTACCACAGACTTAACTGATACACATCACTCACTCTTCCCACACACTCACAGTCACCACCGAGGCCTACATTACCAACTAGACAGTGAGAGAATAAGTATTGATTGGAATTAAATCCTGGAGGATCCACTGGGAACCACACTCTCAACTGTGTGTATTCACTGCACCTGACACGTGTCACACACTCAGTAAATATTTGTGGACAGAGGACTGATGAACCCACCCTGAGCCTTTCATTCCTCCCTCAGGAATCTCGAAGTCACAAGAGGATCCCCCTCGGCTTGGATCCACGGTGGTGGCCCAAGGCTGCAGCCCAGGGGCAGTGGAGGTCTCCTCTGCCTCTAAATACTTCTTCTGTACTTCTACTCTGCGCAAGCTCAGCTACGCTGGTAAGGGCGTGGGGCTCCTCAGGTGACGGGGTGCTTGGCTGTGAAGCAGGAGGCACACAGATCCCAGGGAGGCTGAGAGGAAATCCAGGGTCATCAGAGGTGATGAGGGCTCTGTGGAGGAGCCTGGGCAGGATGGCTGAGCTGTTCCGAGGGCGTGGATGCCAGCTGAGTCTGGGGGTGTGTTTGTGAATACTGCTACTTCCATGGTGGGGAAGTCAAGGAGCAGGGGCCGGAAAGGTCTGGGCTTGAGGTGGAGGGAAGAGGGACCAGATTAAGCATCTTCAGAGGAAAATGTAGGCTTTGTCTTTGCCTTTGCTTCCAGAGAAGGACAGAGTTCTGCATCATACACCTCCAGCCTGAGAGCAGGACCATCCAGCTCAGGTGCACACAGCTCACACATACACGCGCCCTCCAGGCACAGCCCTTCTCAGTGCACATCAACCCCAAGCACGTGCTCCACAGTACTCTCCTGCACCACAGCCCCATTCCACAAGGAATGCACCACCGATATTCCCAAACTCACACTCCTCATCGTACACGCATCCAGCCGCATCCCTCACATACTACAGCCCTCACCACCATACTCCACACCCCTGTATACAGACACCACTCCAGTATACCCCCCCACGCACATGAAAAGCCCACAGATGACACCAGATACACCACTCCGTCCTACGGCCAACGGACACCAAGCTCACGACATTGCTATGTCGTGCCAATGTCCCTCTCTCGTCTACCACACCTGCTCCCTCAGCTTCCGGCATGGCCCATGCATGTTATTATGATTTTAATTTCCTTTTTCAGGAATCCAGAGATTTCTTCGAGACACTGCCCAGCCTAGACCACCCCTAGCCCAGGATCAGGAAGAAGGAGAGACCGCTTCCCCATCACACTGTGTCTCCTCCTCACCCTCTTCACCCTGTAAGAACTATCTGCACCCAGACAAAGAGGAAAGGGGCATGAAAATATACTACATGCAGGTACAAGTGAACAAGGGTGTCGCTGTCTCCTGGAAGACAAAGAAACCCTTGGAGTTTCCTGAAAAGCAGCTGAGGATAGAAGAAGTGACCCTTCCTGAGGATGTGTGCGCAGTAGCCACTGACCCCTCTTCTGATGTGTCCACCGAAAGCCTCCTGTCTGACAGTGAGCCCACTGGGGAGGAGAAAGAGTATGAGGAAAGGGCAGAGCCAGGCAGCCCATCAGGGCCACCTGCCGTCGAGGAGAGACCCAGCGCCAAGACAGCAGACTGGATGCTGACCATTGAGACCGGCTTCAGGTGCATGGCCTGCTGCCGGGTCTTCCCCACCTTGGAGATCCTCCAGCAGCACGTGAAGGGCGGCGTCCTGCAGGGCTTCAGCTGCCGTGCCTTTCATCTCACCATGGCCCAGCGGATGGGCAATGTGGAATCCGAGAGCACCCCTGAGGAAGAGGACGAGGAGGAGGAGGAGGAGAACGAGGAGGAGGAGGAGGAGGAGGAGGAGAAGGAGGTAGAGAAGCAAGAAGAAAAGGAGAATGAGGGAGAGCAGCCCACGGGGGAAGGCCCCAGCCCAAAGAGACCCCGCAGGCAGGGTCTTTTCTCTCCTTTGAGTTCCAAACAGCAACTGAGATTCATGGGACAGAAGATCCTGGAAGACGGTGTGGCCGTCCCTTGGAAGAGGTAAGGCTTGAGGCTGGCAGTCTTCTGAGCCTATGTCACGAGGGCCCAGAGGAGTCTAAGGGAAGGGGCCGCACACATGTGCTGGTTTACCTAATGGCTCTGCAGTTGCATCAAATGGGACACACCCAGCACTAAGAAAGGCATTGACCTCTGTTGACGTAAACAAGAAGGTGGAGCCTTTTCCTAGGAGTTTTCTCAGGGTCTGCACGATGGACCTCAACTCTTAGAGGACGTACTGCCAGCAGCTCCTTCTCGGCAGAGAGAGCCAGGAGTGGTCTCAAGAGAGGACAGGGGCCCTTGCAGGACCAGAACTTTGAGGTCTGAGAGCCTTGGGCCTGAGCCGAGATCTCACCCGGACCACTGGACCTAGCCTTCTGTGACAAAGGGGAATATGAAAGAGAGTCACGTGGAAATGAGGTCCCCCGAGATATGGAAATGTTCCAGAACCTTCGTTGCGTGGTAGTTGATCTGGAGCCAAGCTCACTGTGGTGTGTGTGGCTCTGAGCATTAAGGCAATGCTGGAGGGTAACCCTGACCAGCAGAGCTTGGAGTGCTTCTTGTCTCTTCCTGTTCTACCTCATTTGTTTTATCCCTTCCAGGGAGAAGAAAGGACCCTCGGGAGAGTAGCAGACAGAATGCCGTGGTCTGAAGGAGGATGAAGGGACCGGCACTCAGTCTAACATCATATGACAATAGAAGCGTCCTATGCAATAAAGGGCATTTTCCAAACCTTTCCTGGAGCTTTTATTTAAGGACATTTTTCTATCTATGCATCTATCTGTCATCTACATCTGTATCTTTCAAGGTTTGTGAACAAGCTTTCACATAAGCACTAGAGACATCCGCCAGCATTTTCCAGAAGAGGCCTGCAAATTGCTGGGGACTCCTCACAAATAGGGAACGGCCACAACCCCTGCCACACAGACTATGCGTGTGGCCCTCCTGACGTACTCCCACTCTCTCTCTGAATTTCCCAACGTCTGAGATGAGGGTGCTGGCTGGAGGCAATGATCACGTGCAGGCTGAATCTTCTCCAGATTCTGATTCTCTTCCTGGGCATATCGTCCTTAAGCACAGTCTCCATGTCCCTGGCCACACTGATCTCTCTCCTTCAGTCCTTCCCTCCCTCCCTCTCCTGCCTCCCAGTGCAGAGAATACTTTTTTGCATTTGAGACGACATTTATTTTTGGTTCACAGAATTCTCACCTGTTCTACTGTGGCCTCCGTTGTGAACATTCCAAAGCTGAGACTTTTCTGTTTTTCTCCCTCATTTCTGCTGAGTCTTTACCTTCCTAATGCAGTGAACTCACAGTGCCTAGCTGACTGGATGGGGAAAAAGATCCAGGGAGCAAAGAGAAATAATAAAAGAATATATCAGTTAATTTTTCATAGTGTTATCCAACTACATATTTTTAAAATTTTGGAATAATATTAGGAATCTTCTCTTTATAAAAAACTGAATTATCGGGCTTCCCTGGTGGAGCAGTGGTTAAGAATATGCCTGCGAATGCAGGGGTCATGGGTTCGAGCCCTGGTCTGGGAAGATCCCACGTGCCACGGAGTAACTAAGCCCGCGTGCCACAACTACTGAGCCTGCGCTCTAGAGCCCGTGTGCCACATCAACCGAGCCCACGTGCCACAACTACGGAAGCCTGCTTGCCTAGAGACCATGCTCCGCAACAAGAGAAGCCACTGCAATGAGAAGCCCGTGCACCACAGCCAAGAGGAGCCCCCGCTCACTGCAACTAGAGAACGCCCGCTAGCAGCAACAAAGACCCAATGCAGCCCCAAATAAATTAATTAATTTTTAAAAATTGAATTAGTTTCAAGGGTACAATGTATAAAAGTACAATAAAAGCCCCCCTTCATAACCCCCCAACCCCACTCTCAAGATGGAATCGATATGCTGTGATACAATTTATAGTCGTAGTACTACTCCTCCTCCCACCACATCCGAAATCCTCTGAGCCAGGGGCAGCAGCTTCCTTTCACAATGCTAGGACCCGCCACAAGACACATGATAATCCCTTTGGACATTTCAAGGAGCGGCACCAAGGGAACAGTACCGGGGAAATGCCACTGACAGCTCAGAATATCCATGGCATTTCTAGAGCCTCGGCACTGCTCTCGCTCTGGGAATGAAGGTCCAAAAAGCACATCGGAGAATGTTCATAGTTGTAAACAAGCTCCACCTTTGAAACACAATCTACATAGAACCACATATACAAGCCTGCACGATGGATGAAGCCAAGGTCTCCTCCATGATTTCCCTTCTGACCACCTTATTGTCTCCTCAACCATAAAAGGTGAACTTGAAACTCAGGACCTTGCCTTGTCACCAGAAACATCCAAGCTTGGATCAGTCTTTCTAAGACCAGATACTTGCTCTCTGAACTATTAGAGACTTGTCACATACACACAGGTAGAACAGGATTATTTCTATCTACCTGGGGACTTGGAGTCTTTCACATTGCTCCTGTTAAAACTCTCACAACAGCAAAACTTTACCTACAAAGGGTTCAAGCTATGACACTCCCAACTTCCACAAACCTCCTCAGCTCTTGTGAGTCACATGCAGCCAATTCCAGGAATTGGAAACATGGTTGTGAGGATGAAACTGACTTTGGGGCTCCCCTTGGATATGGTCTTCCAGACTTACCAAAAGGCCATTAAGAGGAAGGTTTACCCCACCTCAGGGAAACCCGAGGCAGTACTTGCAGTCAAGGGCTGCCCATGGCTTCTGAGCTACATCCAAAAAGAATTTCATACTGTACCTGGATCTGCTGAAGCCATTTCTGACTGTCCGAGAGCCAGCATGTACCGTTCCTCAACTGCCTCCATTGTGGATCATCAGTAGGGCTGTCAGATTTAGGACATAAAAATACAGGATACCCAGTTAAACTTGAACTTCACATGAATAATAAGTCATTATTTTTAGTATAAGTAGATCCTATGAACTATTTGGGGCATACTTATCTTCAAAATGTACTCGTTGTTTTTCAAACATTCATATTTAACTAAACAGTCTATATTTTATCTGTCAACCCTACTCAGCAGAAATGATGGAGGCTCATAGAGATCCAGGAGACGCCTCAGCGCCTCCTCAGCTTTTATTTCTACGTCCTGGACAGCGAGCACGAACCTTCCACTCCCAGTCAGTGGCTAGAATGGAGGATATTCTCTGCTTTAGAGCTTTTTCTACTTGTCATTGTTATTATCTTCCTTATTTTAAAGAGATGTTTATTTTTTCCCAATCTTAATAGCTCATCCAAAAGTATTTCAAAGTTCATTAGAGAAGGGAAAAACAATATGGTTCTGAAAAGTGAAGGAAACCGCCTGGTGTTTAGTAAAGAAGTAGTAGGGAGACTGAAAAAGCCAAACTTAATAAGCAGATCTCTCCAAGGGTATTTTCAGAGCTTGATACCCTCCCACACCCTGAAAATATTATTACATCAAGAATGTAGAACTGCTAACCAAATGTAAGGCTCCCATATGATTCTATCAAACTGAGGATGCTTCTTTACTAAGCAGTGAGCACACTTGCTGTCCCAGGGACCTTGGCAGTTGCAACGTAGGGCTCTTCCCTTTGGGATGGAAACAGCAAGTTTTCCTGTGGTCTACACGCTGGCCCCAAAAATACTACACTCCCAATACTTGTCAACTTTAAGTATTTTTCTACATATCTCCATTTTTCTGTTACTATTTGGACTACATCCTAGACTTGACACTACATAAATTGCATTCAAGAAGCTATTTTTAAAAGTTGGTAGGAAACCTTAAATCTATGGCTTGCAGTCCCTGGCTTACTTTCATCCAGGTGCATAAGGGTTTTCAAAAGTAGTCAGGTTAGTTACCCTGTATCACAGCCCCACGCTTGTGTCACAGATATAAAAATGGAACATGATATTTAAGGTTTTAGTTGCCAAATCATCAAGCCTCCCAGACAGAGGCAATAGAGCAAAATGATTACAGAGGCATGGATTTTGATTTGCTCCAGTGTCTTGGGCAAGTCACTTGGCCTCTGTATTTATTTGTACTTATCTGCACTTATCTGTCACTTGGGGGTCATAATTGTACAGGGTCCATGGGTACGCTGTACAAATGATCTGTAAAGTAGTTACAAGAAACCGACACAGAGTAAGCACTCCACAGACATTGGCTATTAGCTATTGGAAATAGTTCTCCGTGAAACAGATGACATTATCCGTGGATGACTCGGTGGGAGACAGTGAATCACAGAATCACAGCATGTTGAAAGTGACCTAGTTCACACTCTAATGTGAAAAGAAGAAAAGTGTGCATGGGTAGAAAATGTCTGAAACTTTACACAACAAAGAGTTCATCATGTTAACTTGGAGGATTAGAATAAATCAGGAAAGGAGGAAAGAAAAACTTGAGTGTCATTCAATTTCTACATCATTTGTGTTTCTACACTGAGACTCTGAATACACTGGAAGTGCAATTTTTTTTAATGTGGCGGGATAAAGGTTTTCAAGTTTTCCTGATCCATCCGTATTATTATCTCAGAATTGCTGGCATTTCTTGCCATCTTTGGATCTACACCCATGTGAGTCAGTGGGCCATTCTGGACGGAGGAGATAATAGAGCAGAAGTGAAGTGAGAGAAAAGGAGAGACAAGATTTTCTCTTTTCTCTTCAAAGAGGAAAGGTCTTTGGAATGGGAACAACTCACAACCAAACTTTGGGGAAAGGATGTGATGGAAAATGAGACAAACATCCTACCCCTGTGATGAGAAGGATTCCCTGGGCTGGATGGAGGGAGGTCACAGGTGGCTGGACAAGGAAACCAACTAGGGAGAAACACACACAAGTGCAGAGCAAACACCCTGAGGCCACTCAGCCTGACTCCATGCAAACATGTGTCCAGCAGACAGCCCTTCACCTGTGGCTCCCCAGCAAGACAGGTACCTCGGGGGTGCCAACTCATTCTGAGTCCATTATGCCTGGCCATTCATAAACCGCTGTCTAACGTGTGAGGAATAAACTCTCAATGTTTATGAGGAAATTGGGGAAGGAGATTGAAAGGTTACTTAAACGGAAAAAAAAGAAGTTCAGGAAGGCAAGATGGTAGAGAGACAAGAAAAAGACCTTAAAAGATAGAAAGGATTTGCCAAAGAAGAGAAAGCAAAAGAAAGGATTCCGAATGGGTTAACCTGCAGCTAGGAAGTTAAGGAAGATTATTGATGGGTGAAGACTATGGAATAAAGTGAATAAAATTTCTCAGAAGTTGCTGAGAATATGGTAAGCAGCATGATTATCAAATTATGAATTGGCTGCAATGGCATTCTAGGGGGACACTAGGAAGGGGAAGCAAACGTTCCTGAGATGACAGTGGCAGGTGGAAAGTTGTTTCAGGGGAAGATCAGTCTTGCAGAGGGTGTATCAGAGGAGGGCAAGTGTGAGCAAGCAAGGAAATACTAAGTGTATACGGTTCCTTCACTGAGTGCACCCAGCCCCGCGGTCAGCCTTGAGAACAAGCAGGACTTCAGGTACTGGAGCTACATTTCAGTCATCAAGACTTGAGAAGACACCCTTAACTCAGGTCTTCTCTTCAAACTCCATCTTTCCTTCTTGACCTTCATTTGGCCTCTTCCCTTACCCTCCAGCTGTGGACTGAGGCCACAGAGCAAGATGGGTCACTAGTGTCCTCCATCCCCTGGCGACTGTGGTTCACATCAGTGGAGTACCAAAGGCAATAACCAAGTAACAGACACAAGAGTGTATGAAGAAGAAGAGATTCTGATAAGGCTTTCTGTGACAGTGTGGGCCAAGTCGGCTCTATATGGCTGGTATCACGTGAATTATGAGCAGCCTTAGGGGAGAAGTCCTCAGAAGGCAGAGCCTGGCTCTCGAGAGGCTCTGCGTGCTCACAGCCCACTCCAAGACCTCAGTTACAGCTTCGGCCCCCAATATCTCTCCCTCTGCCTGCTCACAGTTTTTGAAGTCTTCTTTCCTCCACATTTCTCTTGAGAGGTGGAGGAGGAAGATGAGCTTCAGGCCAGCTCAGACTCCCCTGGGATCCCAGCAGGATGCCTATCATTAACCTCCCACCTTCTAGGAAGCTCCTAAGATCTTCACATTTGGGGCAGTTCTCATTTCAGCTGTGCTTCAAATTGCTGGCTGGAGACGGCCTGTTGGAAGGTGGCTAAAAGCAAGTAGCAATCCTTCGGGCAGCCTGGCCCTTCTCGACTGTCAGTCATCTTCAGGGATATTCTAGGAAATGTTGTTTGTTCTAGAGAAGGGAGGGAAACAATCCAATTGTCCAATAATGCTTGAATGGAAAATAAATGATGCTATATGCATGTGATCACATAATATCAAACAGTCAAAAATCAAAGACCTAGATCTATATGGATTCACGTGGATAAATCTTGAAAACATAATATTGATTGAAAGAAAATAAGATAAACAATGTTAGATTGTGATAACAGGTATGTAAGTGTTTAAATATTTAAATCAATTCAACATATTGCTTCTATATATAGAGATGCAAGAAAATAAACTTTATCCAAAGAACACATTATTTACATTTAATATGCTCATTTATCTAGGAGACCCAAAAGAACCCACAGATAAACTAGCAGGAACTAATAAGACGGTTCAACAAGGCACACACATACAAGATCAATAAATTTTAAAAGTCAATCAGGCTCCTCTACACTGGCGATAACAAATTAGAAACTATAAAAGAAAATAAGAAAAAAAGAAGATCTAAAAATTGTCACAAGAGCCGTATAAATTATTTAGAGCTAAGCATACGTAGAAGGCAATATAACTAACGAACTGAGTACGAACAGTTAAACTCCGCCCAACCCAAGGTTAGGAAAAGACTGTTGTTACTTTATGAGAACAGACCCTCTTCTTAAGGAGCAGATCAGTAAGTGAGAGTGAATCAAAGAAACACAGCATTTGAAAAGTCAGCTAGTCCAAGCCTCTTGATCGCACATACAGAAGCTGAAGCCCAGATAGGTTGAGTTACTTGCTAAAGGGCCCAATGTCCTGACTCAAGGACTAGCATTTTTCACTCAGTCGCAAGACACAATCAAATGCAGTACCTTGGAAAGAGATGGGGAAAAAATGAAGAAATCAATTATATAGTTCCTCATCTTTAAGTACAGAAATAGCCGTGACAAAATTACACGTATTGAGGGAAAATTGAAGTGCAGAGTTTAAAATGTCAATAATCCACAGGGAAACTGGAGACCATTTAAAACATTCATATTAAATCTCTCTAGAAAAGACATGAAAAGATCTCCAATCAAAATGTGAATTTTATAATAGACATGGTATGATACAATTTATAATAGATATGGTAGGAACCTTTCCCTTTCACGGGAAAGCTTCGGCTGGGAAAAAGGAATTGTTCTTGAAAATGGGGCCTGTGCTATTGCAGACACTGTGCTCAACCTAGGTCCACCGAATGCTCTGATGTCATCACTGAGGTCACAGAATTCCACTGTGAGCCTGGCAACCTTGCAAACATAACAGCCCTGGTGAGCACTAGGCACTACTGCTGGTTCACCAAGTGGTACAACTTTTTCAGCCATTTAGGAGACTTGACTATTTTTGTTTGTATTGAATCATTTCAACGGATTGCCCAAGAGCCAAGAAGGGCCAACCTGTAGGGAAGAGGAGGAGTTGGACATCTCTTGAGGCATCTTCTAAGGGAGACTTCTAGTTGGTACGATGGAACGGCGACAAAAGAGGAAACATCTGGAAAATGAAGAGTCCCAGGAAACTGCCGAGAACGGAGGAGGTATGTGGGGGGCAACTTGTCTGGGGCACATGGGTTTCTGCCAAACTGAAGCTTCTCTAGGAAGCGGGGGACTGAGAACGTGTCACCTGTGAAGCAGGGAGCGAGAGACCTTGTCTCACTGATGCTGCCGTATCTATCCGGAGGGTCCCTGTGGTGTGAGACGGCACAGAACGGCCAGATGCCCCCTGGGAGATGGGAGGTCAGCTCCGCTGGTCTGAGGACTCTCTCCTGGGGCAGCCGGGCCTGGAGCTTTGTCGGACTCACAGCAGGCTGCATCCTGCTTGCACAGACCTAGAGGTGCAGCTTTTCTCAGTCCCCAATTTCTCTCTTATGCTCTTGGATCTTTCCTAGGGGTCATGAGGTGGGGGATGTGAAGGATGCAAGGATGCTGAGAGAGACCCATGAGTTGCTTGGCCTCTTTTACCAAAGTGGAAAGAGAAGCCCCATGAGTTGAAGGCCCTGTTGAAAAATATCTTGACAAGTGGAATGCACTTTGAAAGAAGATTGTTTGTCTAGGGATGGTGTCATATTGAAAGCAAGGAGGTTTTATTCCTTCAACAGGAAGAATTTCCCAAAGGAGATCAAGGGAAGGGAAGGGTTTTCCAGAGACTGAGCCCGCGTGAGCGGGGGTGAGAAATGGCCTCAGGGTCCTGCGGGGAGCTCTGAGAGCCACGGGCCACGTGGTGCCTGCGTGCATTAAATGTAGGCGAGTAGCTTGCCCTGGGAGAGGGGTGGTCACCCCAGAGCTCCAGCTAGAGGCCTCTGCCCCAGATTAGAGCCCAGTAGCTCCTACCAGGCCCAGGGCCCTGGAGACTGTAGGATGGGCCCTGGGAATGGAGCTCTAGACAGCAGGCAGATTTCCAGGCAGTGGCTGGGACAGGCTGGGGAAGGCAATGACTGCCCCTGACCATTCAGAATATTTTGCCCTATGTTCCTGTGTGTGTGTGTGTGAGTGTGTGTGTGTGTGTGTGTGTGTGTGTGGTAGTGCAGAGAAGAGCGAGATGAATGGGGTTAGAGTGCTTACCAGATATAAAGTCTGCGTGGTAAAGTTCTTGTCACCCTGCCTGGACCTGGCTGACACTCGGTGTACGTAAGAGTGTATACAGAATTCTTGTTAGGGGTGTTTTATGAGACAGTAACTCATACACCCATGTACACTCTGATGCAGCAAAAATATCACACACCCACATATAACTTCCTTAGTAAACCACACACAGCACATGGAGGTATATACACGCATCCCTCCTATACTACGTTCTCATACAACCCACCTGTATCACAATCCTCTCCTCCAACACCAAACGCTGGAGATGAGATATGTATATAGACACACACACTATATATATAGGACACACACACACACACACACACTATATACATGTATCTCCTCAACTCTTGCACAAACACAACTAACTTCAGCCATCTCTAAATACCTCTATAAGAACCAGTCACGTGTCATACACACCACACTTATAACACATTCTTGAGTAATGCCAGACCCGCTTTGTACAAACCACAGTAAACCACAGTCTCAGTAACCCATGTCAGGATTGCCAGAGAAAATATGGGCTATCCAGTTCAATTTGAATTCCAGATAAACAACAAGTAATTTTTCAGTATCCGTATGTCCCACATATTGTATGGGCTATACTTACACTAAAACTAAGTCAGGCCAAATACTGCATGGGAATACTTACACTCAAAGATTATTCTGGGTTTATCTGAAACTGAAATTTAACTGGGTGCCTTGTATTCTTGTTCGCTAAGTCTGGCAACCCTTATATACTTACCACCAGCTGATGTATTATATATTTATTGTAGTTTTGTTTAGTGTGTGTCTTCCCCTACTAGAATGTGCAGCGTTACCAAAGACTACAACAATGGAAGAGTGCCGGATACACAGGAGTAGCTGCTTACTGAATCTTGGTGAATGAATGAATGAACACACACCATAAATACAAGCCACACCATGTAATGAGGAAACGTTACATGTCCCAGAATTCCTGACTTGTGAACAGAAACCATGCACACAAAGGCCACAGACACAGATAGACACGCCTGCACTGTGCTCCCCATGCCAACCCCACACTTACCACAGACTTAACTGATACACATCACTCACTCTTCCCACACACTCACAGTCACCACCGAGGCCTACATTACCAACTAGACAGTGAGAGAATAAGTATTGATTGGAATTAAATCCTGGAGGATCCACTGGGAACCACACTCTCAGCTGTGTGTATTCACTGCACCTGACACGTGTCACACACTCAGTAAATATTTGTGGACAGAGGACTGATGAACCCACCCTGAGCCTTTCATTCCTCCCTCAGGAATCTCGAAGTCACAAGAGGATCCCCCTCGGCTTGGATCCACGGTGGTGGCCCAAGGCTGCAGCCCAGGGGCAGTGGAGGTCTCCTCTGCCTCTAAATACTTCTTCTGTACTTCTACTCTGCACAAGCTCAGCTACGCTGGTAAGGGCGTGGGGCTCCTCAGGTGACGGGGTGCTTGGCTGTGAAGCAGGAGGCACACAGATCCCAGGGAGGCTGAGAGGAAATCCAGGGTCATCAGAGGTGATGAGGGCTCTGTGGAGGAGCCTGGGCAGGATGGCTGAGCTGTTCCGAGGGCGTGGATGCCAGCTGAGTCTGGGGGTGTGTGTGTGAATACTGCTACTACCATGGTGGGGAAGTCAAGGAGCAGGGGCCGGAAAGGTCTGGGTTTGAGGTGGAGGGAAGAGGGACCAGATTAAGCATCTTCAGAGGAAAATGTAGGCTTTGTCTTTGCCTTTGCTTCCAGAGAAGGACAGAGTTCTGCATCATACACCTCCAGCCTGAGAGCAGGACCATCCAGCTCAGGTGCACACAGCTCACACATACACGCGCCCTCCAGGCACAGCCCTTCTCAGTGCACATCAACCCCAAGCACGTGCTCCACAGTACTCTCCTGCACCACAGCCCCATTCCACAAGGAATGCACCACCGATATTCCCAAACTCACACTCCTCATCGTACACGCATCCAGCCGCATCCCTCACATACTACAGCCCTCACCACCATACTCCACACCCCAGCTGCATCCCTCACATACTACAGCCCTCACCACCATACTCCACACCCCTGTATACAGACACCGCTCCAGTATACACCCCCACGCACATGAAAAGCCCACAGATGACACCAGATACACCACTCCGTCCTACGGCCAACGGACACCAAGCTCACGACATTGCTATGTCGTGCCAATGTCCCTCTCTCGTCTACCACACCTGCTCCCTCAGCTTCCGGCATGGCCCATGCATGTTATTATGATTTTAATTTCCTTTTTCAGGAATCCGGAGATTTCATCGAGACACTGCCCAGCCTAGACCACCCCTAGCCCAGGATCAGGAAGAAGGAGAGACCGCTTCCCCATCACACTGTGTCTCCTCCTCACCCTCTTCACCCTGTAAGAACTATCTGCACCCAGACAAAGAGGAAAGGGGCATGAAAATATACTACATGCAGGTACAAGAGAACAAGGGTGTCGCTGTCTCCTGGAAGACAAAGAAACCCTTGGAGTTGCCTGAAAAGCAGCTGAGGATAGAAGAAGTGACCCTTCCTGAGGATGTGTGCGCAGTAGCCACTGACCCCTCTTCTGATGTGTCCACCGAAAGCCTCCTGTCTGACAGTGAGCCCACTGGGGAGGAGAAAGAGTATGAGGAAAGGGCAGAGCCAGGCAGCCCATCAGGGTCACCTGCCGTCGAGGAGAGACCCAGCGCCAAGACAGTGGACTGGATGCTGACCATGGAGACCGGCTTCAGGTGCATGGCCTGCTGCCGGGTCTTCCCCACCTTGGAGATCCTCCAGCAGCACGTGAAGGGCGGCGTCCTGCAGGGCTTCAGCTGCCGTGCCTTTCATCTCACCATGGCCCAGCGGATGGGCAATGTGGAATCCGAGAGCACCCCTGAGGAAGAGGACGAGGAGGAGGAGGAGGAGAACGAGGAGGAGGAGGAGGAGGAGGAGGAGAAGGAGGTAGAGAAGCAAGAAGAAAAGGAGAATGAGGGAGAGCAGCCCACGGGGGAAGGCCCCAGCCCAAAGAGACCCCGCAGGCAGGGTCTTTTCTCTCCTTTGAGTTCCAAACAGCAACTGAGATTCATGGGACAGAAGATCCTGGAAGACGGTGTGGCCGTCCCTTGGAAGAGGTAAGGCTTGAGGCTGGCAGTCTTCTGAGCCTATGTCACGAGGGCCCAGAGGAGTCTAAGGGAAGGGGCCGCACACATGTGCTGGTTTACCTAATGGCTCTGCAGTTGCATCAAATGGGACACACCCAGCACTAACAAAGGCATTGACCTCTGTTGACGTAAACAAGAAGTTGGAGCCTTTTCCTAGGAGTTTTCTCAGGGTCTGCACGATGGACCTCAACTCTTAGAGGACGTACTGCCAGCAGCTCCTTCTCGGCAGAGAGAGCCAGGAGTGGTCTCAAGAGAGGACAGGGGCCCTTGCAGGACCAGAACTTTGAGGTCTGAGAGCCTTGGGCCTGAGCCGAGATCTCACCCGGACCACTGGACCTAGCCTTCTGTGACAAAGGGGAATATGAAAGAGAGTCACGTGGAAATGAGGTCCCCCGAGATATGGAAATGTTCCAGAACCTTCGTTGCGTGGTAGTTGATCTGGAGCCAAGCTCACTGTGGTGTGTGTGGCTCTGAGCATTAAGGCAATGCTGGAGGGTAACCCTGACCAGCAGAGCTTGGAGTGCTTCTTGTCTCTTCCTGTTCTACCTCATTTGTTTTATCCCTTCCAGGGAGAAGAAAGGACCCTCGGGAGAGTAGCAGACAGAATGCCGTGGTCTGAAGGAGGATGAAGGGACCGGCACTCAGTCTAACATCATATGACAATAGAAGCGTCCTATGCAATAAAGGGCATTTTCCAAACCTTTCCTGGAGCTTTTATTTAAGGACATTTTTCTATCTATGCATCTATCTGTCATCTACATCTGTATCTTTCAAGGTTTGTGAACAAGCTTTCACATAAGCACTAGAGACGTCCGCCAGCATTTTCCAGAAGAGGCCTGCAAATTGCTGGGGACTCCTCACAAATAGGGAACGGCCACAACCCCTGCCACACAGACTATGCGCGTGGCCCTCCTGACGTACTCCCACTCTCTCTCTGAATTTCCCAACGTCTGAGATGAGGGTGCTGGCTGGAGGCAATGATCACGTGCAGGCTGAATCTTCTCCAGATTCTGATTCTCTTCCTGGGCATATCGTCCTTAAGCACAGTCTCCATGTCCCTGGCCACACTGATCTCTCTCCTTCAGTCCTTCCCTCCCTCCCTCTCCTGCCTCCCAGTGCAGAGAATACTTTTTTGCATTTGAGACGACATTTATTTTCGGTTCACAGAATTCTCACCTGTTCTACTGTGGCCTCCGTTGTGAACATTCCAAAGCTGAGACTTTTCTGTTTTTCTCCCTCATTTCTGCTGAGTCTTTACCTTCCTAATGCAGTGAACTCACAGTGCCTAGCTGACTGGATGGGGAAAAAAATCCAGGGAGCAAAGAGAAATAATAAAAGAATATATCAGTTAATTTTTCATAGTGTTATCCAACTACATATTTTTAAAATTTTGGAATAATATTAGGAATCTTCTCTTTATAAAAAACTGAATTATCGGGCTTCCCTGGTGGAGCAGTGGTTAAGAATATGCCTGCGAATGCAGGGGTCATGGGTTCGAGCCCTGGTCTGGGAAGATCCCACGTGCCACGGAGTAACTAAGCCCGCGTGCCACAACTACTGAGCCTGCGCTCTAGAGCCCGTGTGCCACATCAACCGAGCCCACGTGCCACAACTACGGAAGCCTGCGTGCCTAGAGACCATGCTCCGCAACAAGAGAAGCCACTGCAATGAGAAGCCCGTGCACCACAGCCAAGAGGAGCCCCCGCTCACTGCAACTAGAGAACGCCCGCTAGCAGCAACAAAGACCCAATGCAGCCCCAAATAAATTAATTAATTTTTAAAAATTGAATTAGTTTCAAGGGTACAATGTATAAAAGTACAATAAAAGCCCCCCTTCATAACCCCCCAACCCCACTCTCAAGATGGAATCGATATGCTGTGATACAATTTATAGTCGTAGTACTACTCCTCCTCCCACCACATCCGAAATCCTCTGAGCCAGGTGCAGCAGCTTCCTTTCACAATGCTAGGACCCGCCACAAGACACATGATAATCCCTTTGGACATTTCAAGGAGCGGCACCAAGGGAACAGTACCGGGGAAATGCCACTGACAGCTCAGAATATCCATGGCATTTCTAGAGCCTCGGCACTGCTCTCGCTCTGGGAATGAAGGTCCAAAAAGCACATCGGAGAATGTTCATAGTTGTAAACAAGCTCCACCTTTGAAACACAATCTACATAGAACCACATATACAAGCCTGCACGATGGATGAAGCCAAGGTCTCCTCCATGATTTCCCTTCTGACCACCTTATTGTCTCCTCAACCATAAAAGGTGAACTTGAAACTCAGGACCTTGCCTTGTCACCAGAAACATCCAAGCTTGGATCAGTCTTTCTAAGACCAGATACTTGCTCTCTGAACTATTAGAGACTTGTCACATACACACAGGTAGAACAGGATTATTTCTATCTACCTGGGGACTTGGAGTCTTTCACATTGCTCCTGTTAAAACTCTCACAACAGCAAAACTTTACCTACAAAGGGTTCAAGCTATGACACTCCCAACTTCCACAAACCTCCTCAGCTCTTGTGAGTCACATGCAGCCAATTCCAGGAATTGGAAACATGGTTGTGAGGATGAAACTGACTTTGGGGCTCCCCTTGGATATGGTCTTCCAGACTTACCAAAAGGCCATTAAGAGGAAGGTTTACCCCACCTCAGGGAAACCCGAGGCAGTACTTGCAGTCAAGGGCTGCCCATGGCTTCTGAGCTACATCCAAAAAGAATTTCATACTGTACCTGGATCTGCTGAAGCCATTTCTGACTGTCCGAGAGCCAGCATGTACCACTCCTCAACTGCCTCCATTGTGGATCATCAGTAGGGCTGTCAGATTTAGGACATAAAAATACAGGATACCCAGTTAAACTTGAACTTCACATGAATAATAAGTCATTATTTTTAGTATAAGTAGATCCTATGAACTATTTGGGGCATACTTATCTTCAAAATGTACTCGTTGTTTTTCAAACATTCATATTTAACTAAACAGTCTATATTTTATCTGTCAACCCTACTCAGCAGAAATGATGGAGGCTCATAGAGATCCAGGAGACGCCTCAGCGCCTCCTCAGCTTTTATTTCTACGTCCTGGACAGCGAGCACGAACCTTCCACTCCCAGTCAGTGGCTAGAATGGAGGATATTCTCTGTTTTAGAGCTTTTTCTACTTGTCATTGTTATTATCTTCCTTATTTTAAAGAGATGTTTATTTTTTCCCAATCTTAATAGCTCATCCAAAAGTATTTCAAAGTTCATTAGAGAAGGGAAAAACAATATGGTTCTGAAAAGTGAAGGAAACCGCCTGGTGTTTAGTAAAGAAGTAGTAGGGAGACTGAAAAAGCCAAACTTAATAAGCAGATCTCTCCAAGGGTATTTTCAGAGCTTGATACCCTCCCACACCCTGAAAATATTATTACATCAAGAATGTAGAACTGCTAACCAAATGTAAGGCTCCCATATGATTCTATCAAACTGAGGATGCTTCTTTACTAAGCAGTGAGCACACTTGCTGTCCCAGGGACCTTGGCAGTTGCAACGTAGGGCTCTTCCCTTTGGGATGGAAACAGCAAGTTTTCCTGTGGTCTACACGCTGGCCCCAAAAATACTACACTCCCAATACTTGTCAACTTTAAGTATTTTTCTACATATCTCCATTTTTCTGTTACTATTTGGACTACATCCTAGACTTGACACTACATAAATTGCATTCAAGAAGCTATTTTTAAAAGTTGGTAGGAAACCTTAAATCTATGGCTTGCAGTCCCTGGCTTACTTTCATCCAGGTGCATAAGGGTTTTCAAAAGTAGTCAGGTTAGTTACCCTGTATCACAGCCCCACGCTTGTGTCACAGATATAAAAATGGAACATGATATTTAAGGTTTTAGTTGCCAAATCATCAAGCCTCCCAGACAGAGGCAATAGAGCAAAATGATTACAGAGGCATGGATTTTGATTTGCTCCAGTGTCTTGGGCAAGTCACTTGGCCTCTGTATTTATTTGTACTTATCTGCACTTATCTGTCACTTGGGGGTCATAATTGTACCTGGTCCATGGGTATGCTGTACAAATGATCTGTAAAGTAGTTACAAGAAACCGACACAGAGTAAGCACTCCACAGACATTGGCTATTAGCTATTGGAAATATTTCTCCGTGAAACAGATGACATTATCCGTGGATGACTCGGTGGGGGACAGTGAATCACAGAATCACAGCATGTTGAAAGTGACCTAGTTCACACTCTAATGTGAAAAGAAGAAAAGTGTGCATGGGTAGAAAATGTCTGAAACTTTACACAACAAAGAGTTCATCATGTTAACTTGGAGGATTAGAATAAATCAGGAAAGGAGGAAAGAAAAACTTGAGTGTAATTCAATTTCTACATCATTTGTGTTTCTACACTGAGACTCTGAATACACTGGAAGTGCAATTTTTTTTAATGTGGCGGGATAAAGGTTTTCAAGTTTTCCTGATCCATCCGTATTATTATCTCAGAATTGCTGGCATTTCTTGCCATCTTTGGATCTACACCCATGTGAGTCAGTGGGCCATTCTGGACGGAGGAGATAATAGAGCAGAAGTGAAGTGAGAGAAAAGGAGAGACAAGATTTTCTCTTTTCTCTTCAAAGAGGAAAGGTCTTTGGAATGGGAACAACTCACAACCAAACTTTGGGGAAAGGATGTGATGGAAAATGAGACAAACATCCTACCCCTGTGATGAGAAGGATTCCCTGGGCTGGATGGAGGGAGGTCACAGGTGGCTGGACAAGGAAACCAACTAGGGAGAAACACACACAAGTGCAGAGCAAACACCCTGAGGCCACTCAGCCTGACTCCATGCAAACATGTGTCCAGCAGACAGCCCTTCACCTGTGGCTCCCCAGCAAGACAGGTACCTCGGGGGTGCCAACTCATTCTGAGTCCATTATGCCTGGCCATTCATAAACCGCTGTCTAACGTGTGAGGAATAAACTCTCAATGTTTATGAGGAAATTGGGGAAGGAGATTGAAAGGTTACTTAAACGAAAAAAAAAGAAGTTCAGGAAGGCAAGATGGTAGAGAGACAAGAAAAAGACCTTAAAAGATAGAAAGGATTTGCCAAAGAAGAGAAAGCAAAAGAAATGATTCCGAATGGGTTAACCTGCAGCTAGGAAGTTAAGGAAGATTATTGATGGGTGAAGACTATGGAATAAAGTGAATAAAATTTCTCAGAAGTTGATGAGAATATGGTAAGCAGCATGATTATCAAATTATGAATTGGCTGCAATGGCATTCTAGGGGGACACTAGGAAGGTGAAGCAAATGTTCCTGAGATGACAGTAGCAGGTGGAAAGTTGTTTCAGGGGAAGATCAGTCTTGCAGAGGGTGTATCAGAGGAGGGCAAGTGTGAGCAAGCAAGGAAATACTAAGTGTATACGGTTCCTTCACTGAGTGCACCCAGCCCCGCGGTCAGCCTTGAGAACAAGCAGGACTTCAGGTACTGGAGCTACATTTCAGTCATCAAGACTTGAGAAGACACCCTTAACTCAGGTCTTCTCTTCAAACTCCATCTTTCCTTCTTGACCTTCATTTGGCCTCTTCCCTTACCCTCCAGCTGTGGACTGAGGCCACAGAGCAAGATGGGTCACTAGTGTCCTCCATCCCCTGGCGACTGTGGTTCACATCAGTGGAGTACCAAAGGCAATAACCAAGTAACAGACACAAGAGTGTATGAAGAAGAAGAGATTCTGATAAGGCTTTCTGTGACAGTGTGGGCCAAGTCGGCTCTATATGGCTGGTATCACGTGAATTATGAGCAGCCTTAGGGGAGAAGTCCTCAGAAGGCAGAGCCTGGCTCTCGAGAGGCTCTGCGTGCTCACAGCCCACTCCAAGACCTCAGTTACAGCTTCGGCCCCCAATATCTCTCCCTCTGCCTGCTCACAGTTTTTGAAGTCTTCTTTCCTCCACATTTCTCTTGAGAGGTGGAGGAGGAAGATGAGCTTCAGGCCAGCTCAGACTCCCCTGGGATCCCAGCAGGATGCCTATCATTAACCTCCCACCTTCTAGGAAGCTCCTAAGATCTTCACATTTGGGGCAGTTCTCATTTCAGCTGTGCTTCAAATTGCTGGCTGGAGACGGCCTGTTGGAAGGTGGCTAAAAGCAAGTAGCAATCCTTCGGGCAGCCTGGCCCTTCTCGACTGTCAGTCATCTTCAGGGATATTCTAGGAAATGTTGTTTGTTCTAGAGAAGGGAGGGAAACAATCCAATTGTCCAATAATGCTTGAATGGAATATAAATGATGCTATATGCATGTGATCACATAATATCAAACAGTCAAAAATCAAAGACCTAGATCTATATGGATTCACGTGGATAAATCTTGAAAACATATTATTGATTGAAAGAAAATAAGATAAACAATGTTAGATTGTGATAACAGGTATGTAAGTGTTTAAATATTTAAATCAATTCAACATATTGCTTCTATATATAGAGATGCAAGAAAATAAACTTTATCCAAAGAACACATTATTTACATTTAATATGCTCATTTATCTAGGAGACCCAAAAGAACCCACAGATAAACTAGCAGGAACTAATAAGACGGTTCAACAAGGCACACACATACAAGATCAATAAATTTTAAAAGTCAATCAGGCTCCTCTACACTGGCGATAACAAATTAGAAACTATAAAAGAAAATAAGAAAAAAAGAAGATCTAAAAATTGTCACAAGAGCCGTATAAATTATTTAGAGCTAAGCATACGTAGAAGGCAATATAACTAACAAACTGAGTACGAACAGTTAAACTCCGCCCAACCCAAGGTTAGGAAAAGACTGTTGTTACTTTATGAGAACAGACCCTCTTCTTAAGGAGCAGATCAGTAAGTGAGAGTGAATCAAAGAAACACAGCATTTGAAAAGTCAGCTAGTCCAAGCCTCTTGATCGCACATACAGAAGCTGAAGCCCAGATAGGTTGAGTTACTTGCTAAAGGGCCCAATGTCCTGACTCAAGGACTAGCATTTTTCACTCAGTCGCAAGACACAATCAAATGCAGTACCTTGGAAAGAGATGGGGAAAAAATGAAGAAATCAATTATATAGTTCCTCATCTTTAAGTACAGAAATAGCCGTGACAAAATTACACGTATTGAGGGAAAATTGAAGTGCAGAGTTTAAAATGTCAATAATCCACAGGGAAACTGGAGACCATTTAAAACATTCATATTAAATCTCTCTAGAAAAGACATGAAAAGATCTCCAATCAAAATGTGAATTTTATAATAGACATGGTATGATACAATTTATAATAGATATGGTAGGAACCTTTCCCTTTCACGGGAAAGCTTCGGCTGGGAAAAAGGAATTGTTCTTGAAAATGGGGCCTGTGCTATTGCAGACACTGTGCTCAACCTAGGTCCACCGAATGCTCTGATGTCATCACTGAGGTCACAGAATTCCACTGTGAGCCTGGCAACCTTGCAAACATAACAGCCCTGGTGAGCACTAGGCACTACTGCTGGTTCACCAAGTGGTACAACTTTTTCAGCCATTTAGGAGACTTGACTATTTTTGTTTGTATTGAATCATTTCAACGGATTGCCCAAGAGCCAAGAAGGGCCAACCTGTAGGGAAGAGGAGGAGTTGGACATCTCTTGAGGCATCTTCTAAGGGAGACTTCTAGTTGGTACGATGGAACGGCGACAAAAGAGGAAACATCTGGAAAATGAAGAGTCCCAGGAAACTGCCGAGAACGGAGGAGGTATGTGGGGGGCAACTTGTCTGGGGCACATGGGTTTCTGCCAAACTGAAGCTTCTCTAGGAAGCGGGGGACTGAGAACGTGTCACCTGTGAAGCAGGGAGCGAGAGACCTTGTCTCACTGATGCTGCCGTATCTATCCGGAGGGTCCCTGTGGTGTGAGACGGCACAGAACGGCCAGATGCCCCCTGGGAGATGGGAGGTCAGCTCCGCTGGTCTGAGGACTCTCTCCTGGGGCAGCCGGGCCTGGAGCTTTGTCGGACTCACAGCAGGCTGCATCCTGCTTGCACAAACCTAGAGGTGCAGCTTTTCTCAGTCCCCGATTTCTCTCTTATGCTCTTGGATCTTTCCTAGGGGTCATGAGGTGGGGGATGTGAAGGATGCAAGGATGCTGAGAGAGACCCATGAGTTGCTTGGCCTCTTTTACCAAAGTGGAAAGAGAAGCCCCATGAGTTGAAGGCCCTGTTGAAAACTATCTTGACAAGTGGAATGCACTTTGAAAGAAGATTGTTTGTCTAGGGATGGTGTCATATTGAAAGCAAGGAGGTTTTATTCCTTCAACAGGAAGAATTTCCCAAAGGAGATCAAGGGAAGGGAAGGGTTTTCCAGAGACTGAGCCCGCGTGAGCGGGGGTGAGAAATGGCCTCAGGGTCCTGCGGGGAGCTCTGAGAGCCACGGGCCACGTGGTGCCTGCGTGCATTAAATGTAGGCGAGTAGCTTGCCCTGGGAGAGGGGTGGTCACCCCAGAGCTCCAGCTAGAGGCCTCTGCCCCAGATTAGAGCCCAGTAGCTCCTACCAGGCCCAGGGCCCTGGAGACTGTAGGATGGGCCCTGGGAATGGAGCTCTAGACAGCAGGCAGATTTCCAGGCAGTGGCTGGGACAGGCTGGGGAAGGCAATGACTGCCCCTGACCATTCAGAATATTTTGCCCTATGTTCCTGTGTGTGTGTGTGTGTGAGTGTGTGTGTGTGTGTGTGTGTGTGTGTGTGGTAGTGCAGAGAAGAGCGAGATGAATGGGGGTAGAGTGCTTACCAGATATAAAGTCTGCGTGGTAAAGTTCTTGTCACCCTGCCTGGACCTGGCTGACACTCGGTGTACGTAAGAGTGTATACAGAATTCTTGTTAGGGGTGTTTTATGAGACAGTAACTCATACACCCATGTACACTCTGATGCAGCAAAAATATCACACACCCACATATAACTTCCTTAGTAAACCACACACAGCACATGGAGGTATATACACGCATCCCTCCTATACTACGTTCTCATACAACCCACCTGTATCACAATCCTCTCCTCCAACACCAAACGCTGGAGATGAGATATGTATATAGACACACACACTATATATATAGGACACACACACACACACACACACTATATACATGTATCTCCTCAACTCTTGCACAAACACAACTAACTTCAGCCATCTCTAAATACCTCTATAAGAACCAGTCACGTGTCATACACACCACACTTATAACACATTCTTGAGTAATGCCAGACCCGCTTTGTACAAACCACAGTAAACCACAGTCTCAGTAACCCATGTCAGGATTGCCAGAGAAAATATGGGCTATCCAGTTCAATTTGAATTCCAGATAAACAACAAGTAATTTTTCAGTATCCGTATGTCCCACATATTGTATGGGCTATACTTACACTAAAACTAAGTCAGGCCAAATACTGCATGGGAATACTTACACTCAAAGATTATTCTGGGTTTATCTGAAACTGAAATTTAACTGGGTGCCTTGTATTCTTGTTCGCTAAGTCTGGCAACCCTTATATACTTACCACCAGCTGATGTATTATATATTTATTGTAGTTTTGTTTAGTGTGTGTCTTCCCCTACTAGAATGTGCAGCGTTACCAAAGACTACAACAATGGAAGAGTGCCGGATACACAGGAGTAGCTGCTTACTGAATCTTGGTGAATGAATGAATGAACACACACCATAAATACAAGCCACACCATGTAATGAGGAAACGTTACATGTCCCAGAATTCCTGACTTGTGAACAGAAACCATGCACACAAAGGCCACAGACACAGATAGACACGCCTGCACTGTGCTCCCCATGCCAACCCCACACTTACCACAGACTTAACTGATACACATCACTCACTCTTCCCACACACTCACAGTCACCACCGAGGCCTACATTACCAACTAGACAGTGAGAGAATAAGTATTGATTGGAATTAAATCCTGGAGGATCCACTGGGAACCACACTCTCAGCTGTGTGTATTCACTGCACCTGACACGTGTCACACACTCAGTAAATATTTGTGGACAGAGGACTGATGAACCCACCCTGAGCCTTTCATTCCTCCCTCAGGAATCTCGAAGTCACAAGAGGATCCCCCTCGGCTTGGATCCACGGTGGTGGCCCAAGGCTGCAGCCCAGGGGCAGTGGAGGTCTCCTCTGCCTCTAAATACTTCTTCTGTACTTCTACTCTGCACAAGCTCAGCTACGCTGGTAAGGGCGTGGGGCTCCTCAGGTGACGGGGTGCTTGGCTGTGAAGCAGGAGGCACACAGATCCCAGGGAGGCTGAGAGGAAATCCAGGGTCATCAGAGGTGATGAGGGCTCTGTGGAGGAGCCTGGGCAGGATGGCTGAGCTGTTCCGAGGGCGTGGATGCCAGCTGAGTCTGGGGGTGTGTGTGTGAATACTGCTACTACCATGGTGGGGAAGTCAAGGAGCAGGGGCCGGAAAGGTCTGGGTTTGAGGTGGAGGGAAGAGGGACCAGATTAAGCATCTTCAGAGGAAAATGTAGGCTTTGTCTTTGCCTTTGCTTCCAGAGAAGGACAGAGTTCTGCATCATACACCTCCAGCCTGAGAGCAGGACCATCCAGCTCAGGTGCACACAGCTCACACATACACGCGCCCTCCAGGCACAGCCCTTCTCAGTGCACATCAACCCCAAGCACGTGCTCCACAGTACTCTCCTGCACCACAGCCCCATTCCACAAGGAATGCACCACCGATATTCCCAAACTCACACTCCTCATCGTACACGCATCCAGCCGCATCCCTCACATACTACAGCCCTCACCACCATACTCCACACCCCAGCTGCATCCCTCACATACTACAGCCCTCACCACCATACTCCACACCCCTGTATACAGACACCGCTCCAGTATACACCCCCACGCACATGAAAAGCCCACAGATGACACCAGATACACCACTCCGTCCTACGGCCAACGGACACCAAGCTCACGACATTGCTATGTCGTGCCAATGTCCCTCTCTCGTCTACCACACCTGCTCCCTCAGCTTCCGGCATGGCCCATGCATGTTATTATGATTTTAATTTCCTTTTTCAGGAATCCGGAGATTTCATCGAGACACTGCCCAGCCTAGACCACCCCTAGCCCAGGATCAGGAAGAAGGAGAGACCGCTTCCCCATCACACTGTGTCTCCTCCTCACCCTCTTCACCCTGTAAGAACTATCTGCACCCAGACAAAGAGGAAAGGGGCATGAAAATATACTACATGCAGGTACAAGAGAACAAGGGTGTCGCTGTCTCCTGGAAGACAAAGAAACCCTTGGAGTTGCCTGAAAAGCAGCTGAGGATAGAAGAAGTGACCCTTCCTGAGGATGTGTGCGCAGTAGCCACTGACCCCTCTTCTGATGTGTCCACCGAAAGCCTCCTGTCTGACAGTGAGCCCACTGGGGAGGAGAAAGAGTATGAGGAAAGGGCAGAGCCAGGCAGCCCATCAGGGTCACCTGCCGTCGAGGAGAGACCCAGCGCCAAGACAGTGGACTGGATGCTGACCATGGAGACCGGCTTCAGGTGCATGGCCTGCTGCCGGGTCTTCCCCACCTTGGAGATCCTCCAGCAGCACGTGAAGGGCGGCGTCCTGCAGGGCTTCAGCTGCCGTGCCTTTCATCTCACCATGGCCCAGCGGATGGGCAATGTGGAATCCGAGAGCACCCCTGAGGAAGAGGACGAGGAGGAGGAGGAGGAGAACGAGGAGGAGGAGGAGGAGGAGGAGGAGAAGGAGGTAGAGAAGCAAGAAGAAAAGGAGAATGAGGGAGAGCAGCCCACGGGGGAAGGCCCCAGCCCAAAGAGACCCCGCAGGCAGGGTCTTTTCTCTCCTTTGAGTTCCAAACAGCAACTGAGATTCATGGGACAGAAGATCCTGGAAGACGGTGTGGCCGTCCCTTGGAAGAGGTAAGGCTTGAGGCTGGCAGTCTTCTGAGCCTATGTCACGAGGGCCCAGAGGAGTCTAAGGGAAGGGGCCGCACACATGTGCTGGTTTACCTAATGGCTCTGCAGTTGCATCAAATGGGACACACCCAGCACTAACAAAGGCATTGACCTCTGTTGACGTAAACAAGAAGTTGGAGCCTTTTCCTAGGAGTTTTCTCAGGGTCTGCACGATGGACCTCAACTCTTAGAGGACGTACTGCCAGCAGCTCCTTCTCGGCAGAGAGAGCCAGGAGTGGTCTCAAGAGAGGACAGGGGCCCTTGCAGGACCAGAACTTTGAGGTCTGAGAGCCTTGGGCCTGAGCCGAGATCTCACCCGGACCACTGGACCTAGCCTTCTGTGACAAAGGGGAATATGAAAGAGAGTCACGTGGAAATGAGGTCCCCCGAGATATGGAAATGTTCCAGAACCTTCGTTGCGTGGTAGTTGATCTGGAGCCAAGCTCACTGTGGTGTGTGTGGCTCTGAGCATTAAGGCAATGCTGGAGGGTAACCCTGACCAGCAGAGCTTGGAGTGCTTCTTGTCTCTTCCTGTTCTACCTCATTTGTTTTATCCCTTCCAGGGAGAAGAAAGGACCCTCGGGAGAGTAGCAGACAGAATGCCGTGGTCTGAAGGAGGATGAAGGGACCGGCACTCAGTCTAACATCATATGACAATAGAAGCGTCCTATGCAATAAAGGGCATTTTCCAAACCTTTCCTGGAGCTTTTATTTAAGGACATTTTTCTATCTATGCATCTATCTGTCATCTACATCTGTATCTTTCAAGGTTTGTGAACAAGCTTTCACATAAGCACTAGAGACGTCCGCCAGCATTTTCCAGAAGAGGCCTGCAAATTGCTGGGGACTCCTCACAAATAGGGAACGGCCACAACCCCTGCCACACAGACTATGCGCGTGGCCCTCCTGACGTACTCCCACTCTCTCTCTGAATTTCCCAACGTCTGAGATGAGGGTGCTGGCTGGAGGCAATGATCACGTGCAGGCTGAATCTTCTCCAGATTCTGATTCTCTTCCTGGGCATATCGTCCTTAAGCACAGTCTCCATGTCCCTGGCCACACTGATCTCTCTCCTTCAGTCCTTCCCTCCCTCCCTCTCCTGCCTCCCAGTGCAGAGAATACTTTTTTGCATTTGAGACGACATTTATTTTCGGTTCACAGAATTCTCACCTGTTCTACTGTGGCCTCCGTTGTGAACATTCCAAAGCTGAGACTTTTCTGTTTTTCTCCCTCATTTCTGCTGAGTCTTTACCTTCCTAATGCAGTGAACTCACAGTGCCTAGCTGACTGGATGGGGAAAAAAATCCAGGGAGCAAAGAGAAATAATAAAAGAATATATCAGTTAATTTTTCATAGTGTTATCCAACTACATATTTTTAAAATTTTGGAATAATATTAGGAATCTTCTCTTTATAAAAAACTGAATTATCGGGCTTCCCTGGTGGAGCAGTGGTTAAGAATATGCCTGCGAATGCAGGGGTCATGGGTTCGAGCCCTGGTCTGGGAAGATCCCACGTGCCACGGAGTAACTAAGCCCGCGTGCCACAACTACTGAGCCTGCGCTCTAGAGCCCGTGTGCCACATCAACCGAGCCCACGTGCCACAACTACGGAAGCCTGCGTGCCTAGAGACCATGCTCCGCAACAAGAGAAGCCACTGCAATGAGAAGCCCGTGCACCACAGCCAAGAGGAGCCCCCGCTCACTGCAACTAGAGAACGCCCGCTAGCAGCAACAAAGACCCAATGCAGCCCCAAATAAATTAATTAATTTTTAAAAATTGAATTAGTTTCAAGGGTACAATGTATAAAAGTACAATAAAAGCCCCCCTTCATAACCCCCCAACCCCACTCTCAAGATGGAATCGATATGCTGTGATACAATTTATAGTCGTAGTACTACTCCTCCTCCCACCACATCCGAAATCCTCTGAGCCAGGTGCAGCAGCTTCCTTTCACAATGCTAGGACCCGCCACAAGACACATGATAATCCCTTTGGACATTTCAAGGAGCGGCACCAAGGGAACAGTACCGGGGAAATGCCACTGACAGCTCAGAATATCCATGGCATTTCTAGAGCCTCGGCACTGCTCTCGCTCTGGGAATGAAGGTCCAAAAAGCACATCGGAGAATGTTCATAGTTGTAAACAAGCTCCACCTTTGAAACACAATCTACATAGAACCACATATACAAGCCTGCACGATGGATGAAGCCAAGGTCTCCTCCATGATTTCCCTTCTGACCACCTTATTGTCTCCTCAACCATAAAAGGTGAACTTGAAACTCAGGACCTTGCCTTGTCACCAGAAACATCCAAGCTTGGATCAGTCTTTCTAAGACCAGATACTTGCTCTCTGAACTATTAGAGACTTGTCACATACACACAGGTAGAACAGGATTATTTCTATCTACCTGGGGACTTGGAGTCTTTCACATTGCTCCTGTTAAAACTCTCACAACAGCAAAACTTTACCTACAAAGGGTTCAAGCTATGACACTCCCAACTTCCACAAACCTCCTCAGCTCTTGTGAGTCACATGCAGCCAATTCCAGGAATTGGAAACATGGTTGTGAGGATGAAACTGACTTTGGGGCTCCCCTTGGATATGGTCTTCCAGACTTACCAAAAGGCCATTAAGAGGAAGGTTTACCCCACCTCAGGGAAACCCGAGGCAGTACTTGCAGTCAAGGGCTGCCCATGGCTTCTGAGCTACATCCAAAAAGAATTTCATACTGTACCTGGATCTGCTGAAGCCATTTCTGACTGTCCGAGAGCCAGCATGTACCACTCCTCAACTGCCTCCATTGTGGATCATCAGTAGGGCTGTCAGATTTAGGACATAAAAATACAGGATACCCAGTTAAACTTGAACTTCACATGAATAATAAGTCATTATTTTTAGTATAAGTAGATCCTATGAACTATTTGGGGCATACTTATCTTCAAAATGTACTCGTTGTTTTTCAAACATTCATATTTAACTAAACAGTCTATATTTTATCTGTCAACCCTACTCAGCAGAAATGATGGAGGCTCATAGAGATCCAGGAGACGCCTCAGCGCCTCCTCAGCTTTTATTTCTACGTCCTGGACAGCGAGCACGAACCTTCCACTCCCAGTCAGTGGCTAGAATGGAGGATATTCTCTGTTTTAGAGCTTTTTCTACTTGTCATTGTTATTATCTTCCTTATTTTAAAGAGATGTTTATTTTTTCCCAATCTTAATAGCTCATCCAAAAGTATTTCAAAGTTCATTAGAGAAGGGAAAAACAATATGGTTCTGAAAAGTGAAGGAAACCGCCTGGTGTTTAGTAAAGAAGTAGTAGGGAGACTGAAAAAGCCAAACTTAATAAGCAGATCTCTCCAAGGGTATTTTCAGAGCTTGATACCCTCCCACACCCTGAAAATATTATTACATCAAGAATGTAGAACTGCTAACCAAATGTAAGGCTCCCATATGATTCTATCAAACTGAGGATGCTTCTTTACTAAGCAGTGAGCACACTTGCTGTCCCAGGGACCTTGGCAGTTGCAACGTAGGGCTCTTCCCTTTGGGATGGAAACAGCAAGTTTTCCTGTGGTCTACACGCTGGCCCCAAAAATACTACACTCCCAATACTTGTCAACTTTAAGTATTTTTCTACATATCTCCATTTTTCTGTTACTATTTGGACTACATCCTAGACTTGACACTACATAAATTGCATTCAAGAAGCTATTTTTAAAAGTTGGTAGGAAACCTTAAATCTATGGCTTGCAGTCCCTGGCTTACTTTCATCCAGGTGCATAAGGGTTTTCAAAAGTAGTCAGGTTAGTTACCCTGTATCACAGCCCCACGCTTGTGTCACAGATATAAAAATGGAACATGATATTTAAGGTTTTAGTTGCCAAATCATCAAGCCTCCCAGACAGAGGCAATAGAGCAAAATGATTACAGAGGCATGGATTTTGATTTGCTCCAGTGTCTTGGGCAAGTCACTTGGCCTCTGTATTTATTTGTACTTATCTGCACTTATCTGTCACTTGGGGGTCATAATTGTACCTGGTCCATGGGTATGCTGTACAAATGATCTGTAAAGTAGTTACAAGAAACCGACACAGAGTAAGCACTCCACAGACATTGGCTATTAGCTATTGGAAATATTTCTCCGTGAAACAGATGACATTATCCGTGGATGACTCGGTGGGGGACAGTGAATCACAGAATCACAGCATGTTGAAAGTGACCTAGTTCACACTCTAATGTGAAAAGAAGAAAAGTGTGCATGGGTAGAAAATGTCTGAAACTTTACACAACAAAGAGTTCATCATGTTAACTTGGAGGATTAGAATAAATCAGGAAAGGAGGAAAGAAAAACTTGAGTGTAATTCAATTTCTACATCATTTGTGTTTCTACACTGAGACTCTGAATACACTGGAAGTGCAATTTTTTTTAATGTGGCGGGATAAAGGTTTTCAAGTTTTCCTGATCCATCCGTATTATTATCTCAGAATTGCTGGCATTTCTTGCCATCTTTGGATCTACACCCATGTGAGTCAGTGGGCCATTCTGGACGGAGGAGATAATAGAGCAGAAGTGAAGTGAGAGAAAAGGAGAGACAAGATTTTCTCTTTTCTCTTCAAAGAGGAAAGGTCTTTGGAATGGGAACAACTCACAACCAAACTTTGGGGAAAGGATGTGATGGAAAATGAGACAAACATCCTACCCCTGTGATGAGAAGGATTCCCTGGGCTGGATGGAGGGAGGTCACAGGTGGCTGGACAAGGAAACCAACTAGGGAGAAACACACACAAGTGCAGAGCAAACACCCTGAGGCCACTCAGCCTGACTCCATGCAAACATGTGTCCAGCAGACAGCCCTTCACCTGTGGCTCCCCAGCAAGACAGGTACCTCGGGGGTGCCAACTCATTCTGAGTCCATTATGCCTGGCCATTCATAAACCGCTGTCTAACGTGTGAGGAATAAACTCTCAATGTTTATGAGGAAATTGGGGAAGGAGATTGAAAGGTTACTTAAACGAAAAAAAAAGAAGTTCAGGAAGGCAAGATGGTAGAGAGACAAGAAAAAGACCTTAAAAGATAGAAAGGATTTGCCAAAGAAGAGAAAGCAAAAGAAATGATTCCGAATGGGTTAACCTGCAGCTAGGAAGTTAAGGAAGATTATTGATGGGTGAAGACTATGGAATAAAGTGAATAAAATTTCTCAGAAGTTGATGAGAATATGGTAAGCAGCATGATTATCAAATTATGAATTGGCTGCAATGGCATTCTAGGGGGACACTAGGAAGGTGAAGCAAATGTTCCTGAGATGACAGTAGCAGGTGGAAAGTTGTTTCAGGGGAAGATCAGTCTTGCAGAGGGTGTATCAGAGGAGGGCAAGTGTGAGCAAGCAAGGAAATACTAAGTGTATACGGTTCCTTCACTGAGTGCACCCAGCCCCGCGGTCAGCCTTGAGAACAAGCAGGACTTCAGGTACTGGAGCTACATTTCAGTCATCAAGACTTGAGAAGACACCCTTAACTCAGGTCTTCTCTTCAAACTCCATCTTTCCTTCTTGACCTTCATTTGGCCTCTTCCCTTACCCTCCAGCTGTGGACTGAGGCCACAGAGCAAGATGGGTCACTAGTGTCCTCCATCCCCTGGCGACTGTGGTTCACATCAGTGGAGTACCAAAGGCAATAACCAAGTAACAGACACAAGAGTGTATGAAGAAGAAGAGATTCTGATAAGGCTTTCTGTGACAGTGTGGGCCAAGTCGGCTCTATATGGCTGGTATCACGTGAATTATGAGCAGCCTTAGGGGAGAAGTCCTCAGAAGGCAGAGCCTGGCTCTCGAGAGGCTCTGCGTGCTCACAGCCCACTCCAAGACCTCAGTTACAGCTTCGGCCCCCAATATCTCTCCCTCTGCCTGCTCACAGTTTTTGAAGTCTTCTTTCCTCCACATTTCTCTTGAGAGGTGGAGGAGGAAGATGAGCTTCAGGCCAGCTCAGACTCCCCTGGGATCCCAGCAGGATGCCTATCATTAACCTCCCACCTTCTAGGAAGCTCCTAAGATCTTCACATTTGGGGCAGTTCTCATTTCAGCTGTGCTTCAAATTGCTGGCTGGAGACGGCCTGTTGGAAGGTGGCTAAAAGCAAGTAGCAATCCTTCGGGCAGCCTGGCCCTTCTCGACTGTCAGTCATCTTCAGGGATATTCTAGGAAATGTTGTTTGTTCTAGAGAAGGGAGGGAAACAATCCAATTGTCCAATAATGCTTGAATGGAATATAAATGATGCTATATGCATGTGATCACATAATATCAAACAGTCAAAAATCAAAGACCTAGATCTATATGGATTCACGTGGATAAATCTTGAAAACATATTATTGATTGAAAGAAAATAAGATAAACAATGTTAGATTGTGATAACAGGTATGTAAGTGTTTAAATATTTAAATCAATTCAACATATTGCTTCTATATATAGAGATGCAAGAAAATAAACTTTATCCAAAGAACACATTATTTACATTTAATATGCTCATTTATCTAGGAGACCCAAAAGAACCCACAGATAAACTAGCAGGAACTAATAAGACGGTTCAACAAGGCACACACATACAAGATCAATAAATTTTAAAAGTCAATCAGGCTCCTCTACACTGGCGATAACAAATTAGAAACTATAAAAGAAAATAAGAAAAAAAGAAGATCTAAAAATTGTCACAAGAGCCGTATAAATTATTTAGAGCTAAGCATACGTAGAAGGCAATATAACTAACAAACTGAGTACGAACAGTTAAACTCCGCCCAACCCAAGGTTAGGAAAAGACTGTTGTTACTTTATGAGAACAGACCCTCTTCTTAAGGAGCAGATCAGTAAGTGAGAGTGAATCAAAGAAACACAGCATTTGAAAAGTCAGCTAGTCCAAGCCTCTTGATCGCACATACAGAAGCTGAAGCCCAGATAGGTTGAGTTACTTGCTAAAGGGCCCAATGTCCTGACTCAAGGACTAGCATTTTTCACTCAGTCGCAAGACACAATCAAATGCAGTACCTTGGAAAGAGATGGGGAAAAAATGAAGAAATCAATTATATAGTTCCTCATCTTTAAGTACAGAAATAGCCGTGACAAAATTACACGTATTGAGGGAAAATTGAAGTGCAGAGTTTAAAATGTCAATAATCCACAGGGAAACTGGAGACCATTTAAAACATTCATATTAAATCTCTCTAGAAAAGACATTAAAAGATCTCCAATCAAAATGTGAATTTTATAATAGACATGGTATGATACAATTTATAATAGATATGGTAGGAACCTTTCCCTTTCACGGGAAAGCTTCGGCTGGGAAAAAGGAATTGTTCTTGAAAATGGGGCCTGTGCTATTGCAGACACTGTGCTCAACCTAGGTCCACCGAATGCTCTGATGTCATCACTGAGGTCACAGAATTCCACTGTGAGCCTGGCAACCTTGCAAACATAACAGCCCTGGTGAGCACTAGGCACTACTGCTGGTTCACCAAGTGGTACAAGTTTTTCAGCCATTTAGGAGACTTGACTATTTTTGTTTGTATTGAATCATTTCAACGGATTGCCCAAGAGCCAAGAAGGGCCAACCTGTAGGGAAGAGGAGGAGTTGGACATCTCTTGAGGCATCTTCTAAGGGAGACTTCTAGTTGGTACGATGGAACGGCGACAAAAGAGGAAACATCTGGAAAATGAAGAGTCCCAGGAAACTGCCGAGAACGGAGGAGGTATGTGGGGGGCAACTTGTCTGGGGCACATGGGTTTCTGCCAAACTGAAGCTTCTCTAGGAAGCGGGGGACTGAGAACGTGTCACCTGTGAAGCAGGGAGCGAGAGACCTTGTCTCACTGATGCTGCCGTATCTATCCGGAGGGTCCCTGTGGTGTGAGACGGCACAGAACGGCCAGATGCCCCCTGGGAGATGGGAGGTCAGCTCCGCTGGTCTGAGGACTCTCTCCTGGGGCAGCCGGGCCTGGAGCTTTGTCGGACTCACAGCAGGCTGCATCCTGCTTGCACAAACCTAGAGGTGCAGCTTTTCTCAGTCCCCGATTTCTCTCTTATGCTCTTGGATCTTTCCTAGGGGTCATGAGGTGGGGGATGTGAAGGATGCAAGGATGCTGAGAGAGACCCATGAGTTGCTTGGCCTCTTTTACCAAAGTGGAAAGAGAAGCCCCATGAGTTGAAGGCCCTGTTGAAAACTATCTTGACAAGTGGAATGCACTTTGAAAGAAGATTGTTTGTCTAGGGATGGTGTCATATTGAAAGCAAGGAGGTTTTATTCCTTCAACAGGAAGAATTTCCCAAAGGAGATCAAGGGAAGGGAAGGGTTTTCCAGAGACTGAGCCCGCGTGAGCGGGGGTGAGAAATGGCCTCAGGGTCCTGCGGGGAGCTCTGAGAGCCACGGGCCACGTGGTGCCTGCGTGCATTAAATGTAGGCGAGTAGCTTGCCCTGGGAGAGGGGTGGTCACCCCAGAGCTCCAGCTAGAGGCCTCTGCCCCAGATTAGAGCCCAGTAGCTCCTACCAGGCCCAGGGCCCTGGAGACTGTAGGATGGGCCCTGGGAATGGAGCTCTAGACAGCAGGCAGATTTCCAGGCAGTGGCTGGGACAGGCTGGGGAAGGCAATGACTGCCCCTGACCATTCAGAATATTTTGCCCTATGTTCCTGTGTGTGTGTGTGTGTGAGTGTGTGTGTGTGTGTGTGTGTGTGTGTGTGGTAGTGCAGAGAAGAGCGAGATGAATGGGGGTAGAGTGCTTACCAGATATAAAGTCTGCGTGGTAAAGTTCTTGTCACCCTGCCTGGACCTGGCTGACACTCGGTGTACGTAAGAGTGTATACAGAATTCTTGTTAGGGGTGTTTTATGAGACAGTAACTCATACACCCATGTACACTCTGATGCAGCAAAAATATCACACACCCCACATATAACTTCCTTAGTAAACCACACACAGCACATGGAGGTATATACACGCATCCCTCCTATACTACGTTCTCATACAACCCACCTGTATCACAATCCTCTCCTCCAACACCAAACGCTGGAGATGAGATATGTATATAGACACACACACTATATATATAGGACACACACACACACACACACACACACACACACTATATACATGTATCTCCTCAACTCTTGCACAAACACAGCTAACTTCAGCCATCTCTAAATACCTCTATAAGAACCAGTCACGTGTCATACACACCACACTTATAACACATTCTTGAGTAATGCCAGACCCGCTTTGTACAAACCACAGTAAACCACAGTCTCAGTAACCCATGTCAGGATTGCCAGAGAAAATATGGGCTATCCAGTTCAATTTGAATTCCAGATAAACAACAAGTAATTTTTCAGTATCCGTATGTCCCACATATTGTATGGGCTATACTTACACTAAAACTAAGTCAGGCCAAATACTGCATGGGAATACTTACACTCAAAGATTATTCTGGGTTTATCTGAAACTGAAATTTAACTGGGTGCCTTGTATTCTTGTTCGCTAAGTCTGGCAACCCTTATATACTTACCACCAGCTGATGTATTATATATTTATTGTAGTTTTGTTTAGTGTGTGTCTTCCCCTACTAGAATGTGCAGCGTTACCAAAGACTACAACAATGGAAGAGTGCCGGATACACAGGAGTAGCTGCTTACTGAATCTTGGTGAATGAATGAATGAACACACACCATAAATACAAGCCACACCATGTAATGAGGAAACGTTACACGTCCCAGAATTCCTGACTTGTGAACAGAAACCATGCACACAAAGGCCACAGACACAGATAGACACGTCTGCACTGTGCTCCCCATGCCAACCCCACACTTACCACAGACTTAACTGATACACATCACTCACTCTTCCCACACACTCACAGTCACCACCGAGGCCTACATTACCAACTAGACAGTGAGAGAATAAGTATTGATTGGAATTAAATCCTGGAGGATCCACTGGGAACCACACTCTCAGCTGTGTGTATTCACTGCACCTGACACGTGTCACACACTCAGTAAATATTTGTGGACAGAGGACTGATGAACCCACCCTGAGCCTTTCATTCCTCCCTCAGGAATCTCGAAGTCACAAGAGGATCCCCCTCGCTTGGATCCACTGTGGTGGCCCAAGGCTGCAGCCCAGGGGCAGTGGAGGTCTCCTCTGCCTCTAAATACTTCTTCTGTACTTCTACTCTGCGCAAACTCAGCTACGCTGGTAAGGGCGTGGGGCTCCTCAGGTGACGGGGCGCTTGGCTGTGAAGCAGGAGGCACACAGATCCCAGGGAGGCTGAGAGGAAATCCAGGGTCATCAGAGGTGATGAGGGCTCTGTGGAGGAGCCTGGGCAGGATGGCTGAGCTGTTCCGAGGGCGTGGATGCCAGCTGAGTCTGGGGGTGTGTGTGTGAATACTGCTACTACCATGGTGGGGAAGTCAAGGAGCAGGGGCCGGAAAGGTCTGGGCTTGAGGTGGAGGGAAGAGGGACCAGATTAAGCATCTTCAGAGGAAAATGTAGGCTTTGTCTTTGCCTTTGCTTCCAGAGAAGGACAGAGTTCTGCATCATACACCTCCAGCCTGAGAGCAGGACCATCCAGCTCAGGTGCACACAGCTCACACATACACGCGCCCTCCAGGCACAGCCCTTCTCAGTGCACATCAACCCCAAGCACGTGCTCCACAGTACTCTCCTGCACCACAGCCCCATTCCACAAGGAATGCACCACCGATATTCCCAAACTCACACTCCTCATCGTACACGCATCCAGCCGCATCCCTCACATACTACAGCCCTCACCACCATACTCCACACCCCTGTATACAGACACCGCTCCAGTATACCCCCCCACGCACATGAAAAGCCCACAGATGACACCACATACACCACTCCGTCCTACGGCCAACGGACACCAAGCTCACGACATTGCTATGTCGTGCCAATGTCCCTCTCTCGTCTACCACACCTGCTCCCTCAGCTTCCGGCATGGCCCATGCATGTTATTATGATTTTAATTTCCTTTTTCAGGAATCCGGAGATTTCATCGAGACACTGCCCAGCCTAGACCACCCCTAGCCCAGGATCAGGAAGAAGGAGAGACCGCTTCCCCATCACACTGTGTCTCCTCCTCACCCTCTTCACCCTGTAAGAACTATCTGCACCCAGACAAAGAGGAAAGGGGCATGAAAATATACTACATGCAGGTACAAGTGAACAAGGGTGTCGCTGTCTCCTGGAAGACAAAGAAACCCTTGGAGTTGCCTGAAAAGCAGCTGAGGATAGAAGAAGTGACCCTTCCTGAGGATGTGTGTGCAGTAGCCACTGACCCCTCTTCTGATGTGTCCACCGAAAGCCTCCTGTCTGACAGTGAGCCCACTGGGGAGGAGAAAGAGTATGAGGAAAGGGCAGAGCCAGGCAGCCCATCAGGGCCACCTGCCGTCGAGGAGAGACCCAGCGCCAAGACAGCAGACTGGATGCTGACCATGGAGACCGGCTTCAGGTGCATGGCCTGCTGCCGGGTCTTCCCCACCTTGGAGATCCTCCAGCAGCACGTGAAGGGCGGCGTCCTGCAGGGCTTCAGCTGCCGTGCGTTTCATCTCACCATGGCCCAGTGTATGGGCAATGTGGAATCCGAGAGCACCCCTGAGGAAGAGGACGAGGAGGAGGAGGAGGAGAACGAGGAGGAGGAGGAGGAGGAGGAGGAGAAGGAGGTAGAGAAGCAAGAAGAAAAGGAGAATGAGGGAGAGCAGCCCACGGGGGAAGGCCCCAGCCCAAAGAGACCCCGCAGGCAGGGTCTTTTCTCTCCTTTGAGTTCCAAACAGCAACTGAGATTCATGGGACAGAAGATCCTGGAAGACGGTGTGGCCGTCCCTTGGAAGAGGTAAGGCTTGAGGCTGGCAGTCTTCTGAGCCTATGTCACGAGGGCCCAGAGGAGTCTAAGGGAAGGGGCCGCACACATGTGCTGGTTTACCTAATGGCTCTGCAGTTGCATCAAATGGGACACACCCAGCACTAACAAAGGCATTGACCTCTGTTGACGTAAACAAGAAGGTGGAGCCTTTTCCTAGGAGTTTTCTCAGGGTCTGCACGATGGACCTCAACTCTTAGAGGACGTACTGCCAGCAGCTCCTTCTCGGCAGAGAGAGCCAGGAGTGGTCTCAAGAGAGGACAGGGGCCCTTGCAGGACCAGAACTTTGAGGTCTGAGAGCCTTGGGCCTGAGCCGAGATCTCACCCGGACCACTGGACCTAGCCTTCTGTGACAAAGGGGAATATGAAAGAGAGTCACGTGGAAATGAGGTCCCCCGAGATATGGAAATGTTCCAGAACCTTCGTTGCGTGGTAGTTGATCTGGAGCCAAGCTCACTGTGGTGTGTGTGGCTCTGAGCATTAAGGCAATGCTGGAGGGTAACCCTGACCAGCAGAGCTTGGAGTGCTTCTTGTCTCTTCCTGTTCTACCTCATTTGTTTTATCCCTTCCAGGGAGAAGAAAGGACCCTCGGGAGAGTAGCAGACAGAATGCCGTGGTCTGAAGGAGGATGAAGGGACCGGCACTCAGTCTAACATCATATGACAATAGAAGCGTCCTATGCAATAAAGGGCATTTTCCAAACCTTTCCTGGAGCTTTTATTTAATGACATTTTTCTATCTATGCATCTATCTGTCATCTACATCTGTATCTTTCAAGGTTTGTGAACAAGCTTTCACATAAGCACTAGAGACGTCCGCCAGCATTTTCCAGAAGAGGCCTGCAAATTGCTGGGGACTCCTCACAAATAGGGAACGGCCACAACCCCTGCCACACAGACTATGCGTGTGGCCCTCCTGACGTACTCCCACTCTCTCTCTGAATTTCCCAACGTCTGAGATGAGGGTGCTGGCTGGAGGCAATGATCACGTGCAGGCTGAATCTTCTCCAGATTCTGATTCTCTTCCTGGGCATATCGTCCTTAAGCACAGTCTCCATGTCCCTGGCCACACTGATCTCTCTCCTTCAGTCCTTCCCTCCTTCCCTCTCCTGCCTCCCAGTGCAGAGAATACTTTTTTGCATTTGAGACGACATTTATTTTTGGTTCACAGAATTCTCACCTGTTCTACTGTGGCCTCCGTTGTGAACATTCCAAAGCTGAGACTTTTCTGTTTTTCTCCCTCATTTCTGCTGAGTCTTTACCTTCCTAATGCAGTGAACTCACAGTGCCTAGCTGACTGGATGGGGAAAAAAATCCAGGGAGCAAAGAGAAATAATAAAAGAATATATCAGTTAATTTTTCATAGTGTTATCCAACTACATATTTTTAAAATTTTGGAATAATATTAGGAATCTTCTCTTTATAAAAAACTGAATTATCGGGCTTCCCTGGTGGAGCAGTGGTTAAGAATATGCCTGCGAATGCAGGGATCATGGGTTCGAGCCCTGGTCTGGGAAGATCCCACGTGCCACGGAGTAACTAAGCCCGCGTGCCACAACTACTGAGCCTGCGCTCTAGAGCCCGTGTGCCACATCAACCGAGCCCACGTGCCACAACTACGGAAGCCTGCGTGCCTAGAGACCATGCTCCGCAACAAGAGAAGCCACTGCAATGAGAAGCCCGTGCACCACAGCCAAGAGGAGCCCCCGCTCACTGCAACTAGAGAACGCCCGCTAGCAGCAACAAAGACCCAATGCAGCCCCAAATAAATTAATTAATTTTTAAAAATTGAATTAGTTTCAAGGGTACAATGTATAAAAGTACAATAAAAGCCCCCCTTCATAACCCCCCAACCCCACTCTCAAGATGGAATCGATATGCTGTGATACAATTTATAGTCGTAGTACTACTCCTCCTCCCACCACATCCGAAATCCTCTGAGCCAGGTGCAGCAGCTTCCTTTCACAATGCTAGGACCCGCCACAAGACACATGATAATCCCTTTGGACATTTCAAGGAGCGGCACCAAGGGAACAGTACCGGGGAAATGCCACTGACAGCTCAGAATATCCATGGCATTTCTAGAGCCTCGGCACTGCTCTCGCTCTGGGAATGAAGATCCAAAAAGCACATCGGAGAATGTTCATAGTTGTAAACAAGCTCCACCTTTGAAACACAATCTACATAGAACCACATATACAAGCCTGCACGATGGATGAAGCCAAGATCTCCTCCATGATTTCCCTTCTGACCACCTTATTGTCTCCTCAACCATAAAAGGTGAACTTGAAACTCAGGACCTTGCCTTGTCACCAGAAACATCCAAGCTTGGATCAGTCTTTCTAAGACCAGATACTTGCTCTCTGAACTATTAGAGACTTGTCACATACACACAGGTAGAACAGGATTATTTCTATCTACCTGGGGACTTGGAGTCTTTCACATTGCTCCTGTTAAAACTCTCACAACAGCAAAACTTTACCTACAAAGGGTTCAAGCTATGACACTCCCAACTTCCACAAACCTCCTCAGCTCTTGTGAGTCACATGCAGCCAATTCCAGCAATTGGAAACATGGTTGTGAGGATGAAACTGACTTTGGGGCTCCCCTTGGATATGGTCTTCCAGACTTACCAAAAGGCCATTAAGAGGAAGGTTTACCCCACCTCAGGGAAACCCGAGGCAGTACTTGCAGTCAAGGGCTGGCCATGGCTTCTGAGCTACATCCAAAAAGAATTTCATACTGTACCTGGATCTGCTGAAGCCATTTCTGACTGTCCGAGAGCCAGCATGTACCACTCCTCAACTGCCTCCATTGTGGATCATCAGTAGGGCTGTCAGATTTAGGACATAAAAATACAGGATACCCAGTTAAACTTGAACTTCACATGAATAATAAGTCATTATTTTTAGTATAAGTAGATCCTATGAACTATTTGGGGCATACTTATCTTCAAAATGTACTCGTTGTTTTTCAAACATTCATATTTAACTAAACAGTCTATATTTTATCTGTCAACCCTACTCAGCAGAAATGATGGAGGCTCATAGAGATCCAGGAGACGCCTCAGCGCCTCCTCAGCTTTTATTTCTACGTCCTGGACAGCGAGCACGAACCTTCCACTCCCAGTCAGTGGCTAGAATGGAGGATATTCTCTGTTTTAGAGCTTTTTCTACTTGTCATTGTTATTATCTTCCTTATTTTAAAGAGATGTTTATTTTTTCCCAATCTTAATAGCTCATCCAAAAGTATTTCAAAGTTCATTAGAGAAGGGAAAAACAATATGGTTCTGAAAAGTGAAGGAAACCGCCTGGTGTTTAGTAAAGAAGTAGTAGGGAGACTGAAAAAGCCAAACTTAATAAGCAGATCTCTCCAAGGGTATTTTCAGAGAATGATACCCTCCCACACCCTGAAAATATTATTACATCAAGAATGTAGAACTGCTAACCAAATGTAAGGCTCCCATATGATTCTATCAAACTGAGGATGCTTCTTTACTAAGCAGTGAGCACACTTGCTGTCCCAGGGACCTTGGCAGTTGCAACGTAGGGCTCTTCCCTTTGGGATGGAAACAGCAAGTTTTCCTGTGGTCTACACGCTGGCCCCAAAAATACTACACTCCCAATACTTGTCAACTTTAAGTATTTTTCTACATATCTCCATTTTTCTGTTACTATTTGGACTACATCCTAGACTTGACACTACATAAATTGCATTCAAGAAGCTATTTTTAAAAGTTGGTAGGAAACCTTAAATCTATGGCTTGCAGTCCCTGGCTTACTTTCATCCAGGTGCATAAGGGTTTTCAAAAGTAGTCAGGTTACTTACCCTGTATCACAGCCCCACGCTTGTGTCACAGATATAAAAATGGAACATGATATTTAAGGTTTTAGTTGCCAAATCATCAAGCCTCCCAGACAGAGGCAATAGAGCAAAATGATTACAGAGGCATGGATTTTGATTTGCTCCAGTGTCTTGGGCAAGTCACTTGGCCTCTGTATTTATTTGTACTTATCTGCACTTATCTGTCACTTGGGGGTCATAATTGTACCTGGTCCATGGGTACGCTGTACAAATGATCTGTAAAGTAGTTACAAGAAACCGACACAGAGTAAGCACTCCACAGACATTGGCTATTAGCTATTGGAAACAGTTCTCCATGAAACAGATGACTTTATCCGTGGATGACTCGGTGGGAGACAGTGAATCACAGAATCACAGCATGTTGAAAGTGACCTAGTTCACACGCTTATGTGAAAAGAAGAAAAGTGTGCATGGGTAGAAAATGTCTGAAACTTTACACAACAAAGAGTTCATCATGTTAACTTGGAGGATTAGAATAAATCAGGAAAGGAGGAAAGAAAAACTTGAGTGTAATTCAATTTCTCTATCATTTGTGTTTCTACACTGAGACTCTGAATACACTGGAAGTGCAATTTTTTTTAATGTGGCGGGATAAAGGTTTTCAAGTTTTCCTGATCCATCCGTATTATTATCTCAGAATTGCTGGCATTTCTTGCCATCTTTGGATCTACACCCATGTGAGTCAGTGGGCCATTCTGGACGGAGGAGATAATAGAGCAGAAGTGAAGTGAGAGAAAAGGAGAGACAAGATTTTCTCTTTTCTCTTCAAAGAGGAAAGGTCTTTGGAATGGGAACAACTCACAACCAAACTTTGGGGAAAGGATGTGATGGAAAATGAGACAAACATCCTACCCCTGTGATGAGAAGGATTCCCTGGGCTGGATGGAGGGAGGTCACAGGTGGCTGGACAAGGAAACCAACTAGGGAGAAACACACACAAGTGCAGAGCAAACACCCTGAGGCCACTCAGCCTGACTCCATGCAAACATGTGTCCAGCAGACAGCCCTTCACCTGTGGCTCCCCAGCAAGACAGGTACCTCGGGGGTGCCAAGTCATTCTGAGTCCATTATGCCTGGCCATTCATAAACCGCTGTCTAACGTGTGAGGAATAAACTCTCAATGTTTATGAGGAAATTGCGGAAGGAGATTGAAAGGTTACTTAAACGAAAAAAAAAGAAGTTCAGGAAGGCAAGATGGTAGAGAGACAAGAAAAAGACCTTAAAAGATAGAAAGGATTTGCCAAAGAAGAGAAAGCAAAAGAAATGATTCCGAATGGGTTAACCTGCAGCTAGGAAGTTAAGGAAGATTATTGATGGGTGAAGACTATGGAATAAAGTGAATAAAATTTCTCAGAAGTTGCTGAGAATATGGTAAGCAGCATGATTATCAAATTATGAATTGGCTGCAATGGCATTCTAGGGGGACACTAGGAAGGTGAAGCAAATGTTCCTGAGATGACAGTAGCAGGTGGAAAGTTGTTTCAGGGGAATATCAGTCTTGCAGAGGGTGTATCAGAGGAGGGCAAGTGTGAGCAAGCAAGGAAATACTAAGTGTATACGGTTCCTTCACTGAGTGCACCCAGCCCCGCGGTCAGCCTTGAGAACAAGCAGGACTTCAGGTACTGGAGCTACATTTCAGTCATCAAGACTTGAGAAGACACCCTTAACTCAGGTCTTCTCTTCAAACTCCATCTTTCCTTCTTGACCTTCATTTGGCCTCTTCCCTTACCCTCCAGCTGTGGACTGAGGCCACAGAGCAAGATGGGTCACTAGTGTCCTCCATCCCCTGGCGACTGTGGTTCACATCAGTGGAGTACCAAAGGCAATAACCAAGTAACAGACACAAGAGTGTATGAAGAAGAAGAGATTCTGATAAGGCTTTCTGTGACAGTGTGGGCCAAGTCGGCTCTATATGGCTGGTATCACCTGAATTATGAGCAGCCTTAGGGGAGAAGTCCTCAGAAGGCAGAGCCTGGCTCTCGAGAGGCTCTGCGTGCTCACAGCCCACTCCAAGACCTCAGTTACAGCTTCGGCCCCCAATATCTCTCCCTCTGCCTGCTCACAGTTTTTGAAGTCTTCTTTCCTCCACATTTCTCTTGAGAGGTGGAGGAGGAAGATGAGCTTCAGGCCAGCTCAGACTCCCCTGGGATCCCAGCAGGATGCCTAGCATTAACCTCCCACCTTCTAGGAAGCTCCTAAGATCTTCACATTTGGGGCAGTTCTCATTTCAGCTGTGCTTCAAATTGCTGGCTGGAGACGGCCTGTTGGAAGGTGGCTAAAAGCAAGTAGCAATCCTTCGGGCAGCCTGGCCCTTCTCGACTGTCAGTCATCTTCAGGGATATTCTAGGAAATGTTGTTTGTTCTAGAGAAGGGAGGGAAACAATCCAATTGTCCAATAATGCTTGAATGGAAAATAAATGATGCTATATGCATGTGATCACATAATATCAAACAGTCAAAAATCAAAGACCTAGATCTATATGGATTCACGTGGATAAATCTTGAAAACATAATATTGATTGAAAGAAAATAAGATAAACAATGTTAGATTGTGATAACAGGTATGTAAGTGTTTAAATATTTAAATCAATTCAACATATTGCTTCTATATATAGAGATGCAAGAAAATAAACTTTATCCAAAGAACACATTATTTACATTTAATATGCTCATTTATCTAGGAGACCCAAAAGAACCCACAGATAAACTAGCAGGAACTAATAAGACGGTTCAACAAGGCACACACATACAAGATCAATAAATTTTAAAAGTCAATCAGGCTCCTCTACACTGGCGATAACAAATTAGAAACTATAAAAGAAAATAAGAAAAAAAGAAGATCTAAAAATTGTCACAAGAGCCGTATAAATTATTTAGAGCTAAGCATACGTAGAAGGCAATATAACTAACGAACTGAGTACGAACAGTTAAACTCCGCCCAACCCAAGGTTAGGAAAAGACTGTTGTTACTTTATGAGAACAGACCCTCTTCTTAAGGAGCAGATCAGTAAGTGAGAGTGAATCAAAGAAACACAGCATTTGAAAAGTCAGCTAGTCCAAGCCTCTTGATCGCACATACAGAAGCTGAAGCCCAGATAGGTTGAGTTACTTGCTAAAGGGCCCAATGTCCTGACTCAAGGACTAGCATTTTTCACTCAGTCGCAAGACACAATCAAATGCAGTACCTTGGAAAGAGATGGGGAAAAAATGAAGAAATCAATTATATAGTTCCTCATCTTTAAGTACAGAAATAGCCGTGACAAAATTACACGTATTGAGGGAAAATTGAAGTGCAGAGTTTAAAATGTCAATAATCCACAGGGAAACTGGAGACCATTTAAAACATTCATATTAAATCTCTCTAGAAAAGACATTAAAAGATCTCCAATCAAAATGTGAATTTTATAATAGACATGGTATGATACAATTTATAATAGATATGGTAGGAACCTTTCCCTTTCACGGGAAAGCTTCGGCTGGGAAAAAGGAATTGTTCTTGAAAATGGGGCCTGTGCTATTGCAGACACTGTGCTCAACCTAGGTCCACCGAATGCTCTGATGTCATCACTGAGGTCACAGAATTCCACTGTGAGCCTGGCAACCTTGCAAACATAACAGCCCTGGTGAGCACTAGGCACTACTGCTGGTTCACCAAGTGGTACAAGTTTTTCAGCCATTTAGGAGACTTGACTATTTTTGTTTGTATTGAATCATTTCAACGGATTGCCCAAGAGCCAAGAAGGGCCAACCTGTAGGGAAGAGGAGGAGTTGGACATTTCTTGAGGCATCTTCTATGGGAGACTTCTAGTTGGTACGATGGAACGGCGACAAAAGAGGAAACATCTGGAAAATGAAGAGTCCCAGGAAACTGCCGAGAACGGAGGAGGTATGTGGGGGGCAACTTGTCTGGGGCACATGGGTTTCTGCCAAACTGAAGCTTCTCTAGGAAGCGGGGGACTGAGAACGTGTCACCTGTGAAGCAGGGAGCGAGAGACCTTGTCTCACTGATGCTGCCGTATCTATCCGGAGGGTCCCTGTGGTGTGAGACGGCACAGAACGGCCAGATGCCCCCTGGGAGATGGGAGGTCAGCTCCGCTGGTCTGAGGACTCTCTCCTGGGGCAGCCGGGCCTGGAGCTTTGTCGGACTCACAGCAGGCTGCATCCTGCTTGCACAGACCTAGAGGTGCAGCTTTTCTCAGTCCCCGATTTCTCTCTTATGCTCTTGGATCTTTCCTAGGGGTCATGAGGTGGGGGATGTGAAGGATGCAAGGATGCTGAGAGAGACCCATGAGTTGCTTGGCCTCTTTTACCAAAGTGGAAAGAGAAGCCCCATGAGTTGAAGGCCCTGTTGAAAAATATCTTGACAAGTGGAATGCACTTTGAAAGAAGATTGTTTGTCTAGGGATGGTGTCATATTGAAAGCAAGGAGGTTTTATTCCTTCAACAGGAAGAATTTCCCAAAGGAGATCAAGGGAAGGGAAGGGTTTTCCAGAGACTGAGCCCGCGTGAGCGGGGGTGAGAAATGGCCTCAGGGTCCTGCGGGGAGCTCTGAGAGCCACGGGCCACGTGGTGCCTGCGTGCATTAAATGTAGGCGAGTAGCTTGCCCTGGGAGAGGGGTGGTCACCCCAGAGCTCCAGCTAGAGGCCTCTGCCCCAGATTAGAGCCCAGTAGCTCCTACCAGGCCCAGGGCCCTGGAGACTGTAGGATGGGCCCTGGGAATGGAGCTCTAGACAGCAGGCAGATTTCCAGGCAGTGGCTGGGACAGGCTGGGGAAGGCAATGACTGCCCCTGACCATTCAGAATATTTTGCCCTATGTTCCTGTGTGTGTGTGTGTGAGTGTGTGTGTGTGTGTGTGTGTGTGTGTGTGGTAGTGCAGAGAAGAGCGAGATGAATGGGGTTAGAGTGCTTACCAGATATAAAGTCTGCGTGGTAAAGTTCTTGTCACCCTGCCTGTACCTGGCTGACACTCGGTGTACGTAAGAGTGTATACAGAATTCTTGTTAGGGGTGTTTTATGAGACAGTAACTCATACACCCATGTACACTCTGATGCAGCAAAAATATCACACACCCACATATAACTTCCTTAGTAAACCACACACAGCACATGGAGGTATATACACGCATCCCTCCTATACTACGTTCTCATACAACCCACCTGTATCACAATCCTCTCCTCCAACACCAAACGCTGGAGATGAGATATGTATATAGACACACACACTATATATATAGGACACACACACACACACACACACACACACTATATACATGTATCTCCTCAACTCTTGCACAAACACAACTAACTTCAGCCATCTCTAAATACCTCTATAAGAACCAGTCACGTGTCATACACACCACACTTATAACACATTCTTGAGTAATGCCAGACCCGCTTTGTACAAACCACAGTAAACCACAGTCTCAGTAACCCATGTCAGGATTGCCAGAGAAAATATGGGCTATCCAGTTCAATTTGAATTCCAGATAAACAACAAGTAATTTTTCAGTATCCGTATGTCGCACATATTGTATGGGCTATACTTACACTAAAACTAAGTCAGGCCAAATACTGCATGGGAATACTTACACTCAAAGATTATTCTGGGTTTATCTGAAACTGAAATTTAACTGGGTGCCTTGTATTCTTGTTCGCTAAGTCTGGCAACCCTTATATACTTACCACCAGCTGATGTATTATATATTTATTGTAGTTTTGTTTAGTGTGTGTCTTCCCCTACTAGAATGTGCAGCGTTACCAAAGACTACAACAATGGAAGAGTGCCGGATACACAGGAGTAGCTGCTTACTGAATCTTGGTGAATGAATGAATGAACACACACCATAAATACAAGCCACACCATGTAATGAGGAAACGTTACATGTCCCAGAATTCCTGACTTGTGAACAGAAACCATGCACACAAAGGCCACAGACACAGATAGACACGCCTGCACTGTGCTCCCCATGCCAACCCCACACTTACCACAGACTTAACTGATACACATCACTCACTCTTCCCACACACTCACAGTCACCACCGAGGCCTACATTACCAACTAGACAGTGAGAGAATAAGTATTGATTGGAATTAAATCCTGGAGGATCCACTGGGAACCACACTCTCAACTGTGTGTATTCACTGCACCTGACACGTGTCACACACTCAGTAAATATTTGTGGACAGAGGACTGATGAACCCACCCTGAGCCTTTCATTCCTCCCTCAGGAATCTCGAAGTCACAAGAGGATCCCCCTCGGCTTGGATCCACGGTGGTGGCCCAAGGCTGCAGCCCAGGGGCAGTGGAGGTCTCCTCTGCCTCTGAATATTTCTTCTGTACTTCTACTCTGCGCAAGCTCAGCTACGCTTGTAAGAGCGTGGGGCTCCTCAGGTGACGGGGTGCTTGGCTGTGAAGCAGGAGGCACACAGATCCCAGGGAGGCTGAGAGGAAATCCAGGATCATCAGAGGTGATGAGGGCTCTGTGGAGGAGCCTGGGCAGGATGGCTGAGCTGTTCCGAGGGCGTGGATGCCAGCTGAGTCTGGGTGTGTGTGTGTGAATACTGCTACTACCATGGTGGGGAAGTCAAGGAGCAGGGACCGGAAAGGTCTGGGTTTGAGGTGGAGGGAAGAGGGACCAGATTAAGCATCTTCAGAGGAAAATGTAGGCTTTGTCTTTGCCTTTGCTTCCAGAGAAGGACAGAGTTCTGCATCATACACCTCCAGCCTGAGAGCAGGACCATCCAGCTCAGGTGCACACAGCTCACACATACACGCGCCCTCCAGGCACAGCCCTTCTCAGTGCACATCAACCCCAAGCACGTGCTCCACAGTACTCTCCTGCACCACAGCCCCATTCCACAAGGAATGCACCACCGATATTCCCAAACTCACACTCCTCATCGTACACGCATCCAGCCGCATCCCTCACATACTACAGCCCTCACCACCATACTCCACACCCCTGTATACAGACACCACTCCAGTATACCCCCCCACGCACATGAAAAGCCCACAGATGACACCAGATACACCACTCCGTCCTACGGCCAACGGACACCAAGCTCACGACATTGCTATGTCGTGCCAATGTCCCTCTCTCGTCTACCACACCTGCTCCCTCAGCTTCCGGCATGGCCCATGCATGTTATTATGATTTTAATTTCCTTTTTCAGGAATCCAGAGATTTCATTGAGACACTGCCCAGCCTAGACCACCCCTAGCCCAGGATCAGGAAGAAGGAGAGACCGCTTCCCCATCACACTGTGTCTCCTCCTCACCCTCTTCACCCTGTAAGAACTATCTGCACCCAGACAAAGAGGAAAGGGGCATGAAAATATACTACATGCAGGTACAAGTGAACAAGGGTGTCACTGTCTCCTGGAAGACAAAGAAACCCTTGGAGTTGCCTGAAAAGCAGCTGAGGATAGAAGAAGTGACCCTTCCTGAGGATGTGTGCGCAGTAGCCACTGACCCCTCTTCTGATGTGTCCACCGAATGCCTCCTGTCTGACAGTGAGCCCACTGGGGAGGAGAAAGAGTATGAGGAAAGGGCAGAGCCAGGCAGCCCATCAGGGCCACCTGCCGTCGAGGAGAGACCCAGCGCCAAGACAGCAGACTGGATGCTGACCATGGAGACCGGCTTCAGGTGCATGGCCTGCTGCCGGGTCTTCCCCACCTTGGAGATCCTCCAGCAGCACGTGAAGGGCGGCGTCCTGCAGGGCTTCAGCTGCCGTGCCTTTCATCTCACCATGGCCCAGCGGATGGGCAATGTGGAATCCGAGAGCACCCCTGAGGAAGAGGACGAGGAGGAGGAGGAGGAGAACGAGGAGGAGGAGGAGGAGGAGGAGGAGAAGGAGGTAGAGAAGCAAGAAGAAAAGGAGAATGAGGGAGAGCAGCCCACGGGGGAAGGCCCCAGCCCAAAGAGACCCCGCAGGCAGGGTCTTTTCTCTCCTTTGAGTTCCAAACAGCAACTGAGATTCATGGGACAGAAGATCCTGGAAGACGGTGTGGCCGTCCCTTGGAAGAGGTAAGGCTTGAGGCTGGCAGTCTTCTGAGCCTATGTCACGAGGGCCCAGAGGAGTCTAAGGGAAGGGGCCGCACACATGTGCTGGTTTACCTAATGGCTCTGCAGTTGCATCAAATGGGACACACCCAGCACTAACAAAGGCATTGACCTCTGTTGACGTAAACAAGAAGGTGGAGCCTTTTCCTAGGAGTTTTCTCAGGGTCTGCACGATGGACCTCAACTCTTAGAGGACGTACTGCCAGCAGCTCCTTCTCGGCAGAGAGAGCCAGGAGTGGTCTCAAGAGAGGACAGGGGCCCTTGCAGGACCAGAACTTTGAGGTCTGAGAGCCTTGGGCCTGAGCCGAGATCTCACCCGGACCACTGGACCTAGCCTTCTGTGACAAAGGGGAATATGAAAGAGAGTCACGTGGAAATGAGGTCCCCCGAGATATGGAAATGTTCCAGAACCTTCGTTGCGTGGTAGTTGATCTGGAGCCAAGCTCACTGTGGTGTGTGTGGCTCTGAGCATTAAGGCAATGCTGGAGGGTAACCCTGACCAGCAGAGCTTGGAGTGCTTCTTGTCTCTTCCTGTTCTACCTCATTTGTTTTATCCCTTCCAGGGAGAAGAAAGGACCCTCGGGAGAGTAGCAGACAGAATGCCGTGGTCTGAAGGAGGATGAAGGGACCGGCACTCAGTCTAACATCATATGACAATAGAAGCGTCCTATGCAATAAAGGGCATTTTCCAAACCTTTCCTGGAGCTTTTATTTAATGACATTTTTCTATCTATGCATCTATCTGTCATCTACATCTGTATCTTTCAAGGTTTGTGAACAAGCTTTCACATAAGCACTAGAGACGTCCGCCAGCATTTTCCAGAAGAGGCCTGCAAATTGCTGGGGACTCCTCACAAATAGGGAACGGCCACAACCCCTGCCACACAGACTATGCGTGTGGCCCTCCTGACGTACTCCCACTCTCTCTCTGAATTTCCCAACGTCTGAGATGAGGGTGCTGGCTGGAGGCAATGATCACGTGCAGGCTGAATCTTCTCCAGATTCTGATTCTCTTCCTGGGCATATCGTCCTTAAGCACAGTCTCCATGTCCCTGGCCACACTGATCTCTCTCCTTCAGTCCTTCCCTCCCTCCCTCTCCTGCCTCCCAGTGCAGAGAATACTTTTTTGCATTTGAGACGACATTTATTTTTGGTTCACAGAATTCTCACCTGTTCTACTGTGGCCTCCGTTGTGAACATTCCAAAGCTGAGACTTTTCTGTTTTTCTCCCTCATTTCTGCTGAGTCTTTACCTTCCTAATGCAGTGAACTCACAGTGCCTAGCTGACTGGATGGGGAAAAAAATCCAGGGAGCAAAGAGAAATAATAAAAGAATATATCAGTTAATTTTTCATAGTGTTATCCAACTACATATTTTTAAAATTTTGGAATAATATTAGGAATCTTCTCTTTATAAAAAACTGAATTATCGGGCTTCCCTGGTGGAGCAGTGGTTAAGAATATGCCTGCGAATGCAGGGGTCATGGGTTCGAGCCCTGGTCTGGGAAGATCCCACGTGCCACGGAGTAACTAAGCCCGCGTGCCACAACTACTGAGCCTGCGCTCTAGAGCCCGTGTGCCACATCAACCGAGCCCACGTGCCACAACTACGGAAGCCTGCGTGCCTAGAGACCATGCTCCGCAACAAGAGAAGCCACTGCAATGAGAAGCCCGTGCACCACAGCCAAGAGGAGCCCCCGCTCACTGCAACTAGAGAACGCCCGCTAGCAGCAACAAAGACCCAATGCAGCCCCAAATAAATTAATTAATTTTAAAAAATTGAATTAGTTTCAAGGGTACAATGTATAAAAGTACAATAAAAGCCCCCCTTCATAACCCCCCAACCCCACTCTCAAGATGGAATCGATATGCTGTGATACAATTTATAGTCGTAGTACTACTCCTCCTCCCACCACATCCGAAATCCTCTGAGCCAGGGGCAGCAGCTTCCTTTCACAATGCTAGGACCCGCCACAAGACACATGATAATCCCTTTGGACATTTCAAGGAGCGGCACCAAGGGAACAGTACCGGGGAAATGCCACTGACAGCTCAGAATATCCATGGCATTTCTAGAGCCTCGGCACTGCTCTCGCTCTGGGAATGAAGGTCCAAAAAGCACATCGTAGAATGTTCATAGTTGTAAACAAGCTCCACCTTTGAAACACAATCTACATAGAACCACATATACAAGCCTGCACGATGGATGAAGCCAAGGTCTCCTCCATGATTTCCCTTCTGACCACCTTATTGTCTCCTCAACCATAAAAGGTGAACTTGAAACTCAGGACCTTGCCTTGTCACCAGAAACATCCAAGCTTGGATCAGTCTTTCTAAGACCAGATACTTGCTCTCTGAACTATTAGAGACTTGTCACATACACACAGGTAGAACAGGATTATTTCTATCTACCTGGGGACTTGGAGTCTTTCACATTGCTCCTGTTAAAACTCTCACAACAGCAAAACTTTACCTACAAAGGGTTCAAGCTATGACACTCCCAACTTCCACAAACCTCCTCAGCTCTTGTGAGTCACATGCAGCCAATTCCAGGAATTGGAAACATGGTTGTGAGGATGAAACTGACTTTGGGGCTCCCCTTGGATATGGTCTTCCAGACTTACCAAAAGGCCATTAAGAGGAAGGTTTACCCCACCTCAGGGAAACCCGAGGCAGTACTTGCAGTCAAGGGCTGCCCATGGCTTCTGAGCTACATCCAAAAAGAATTTCATACTGTACCTGGATCTGCTGAAGCCATTTCTGACTGTCCGAGAGCCAGCATGTACCACTCCTCAACTGCCTCCATTGTGGATCATCAGTAGGGCTGTCAGATTTAGGACATAAAAATACAGGATACCCAGTTAAACTTGAACTTCACATGAATAATAAGTCATTATTTTTAGTATAAGTAGATCCTATGAACTATTTGGGGCATACTTATCTTCAAAATGTACTCGTTGTTTTTCAAACATTCATATTTAACTAAACAGTCTATATTTTATCTGTCAACCCTACTCAGCAGAAATGATGGAGGCTCATAGAGATCCAGGAGACGCCTCAGCGCCTCCTCAGCTTTTATTTCTACGTCCTGGACAGCGAGCACGAACCTTCCACTCCCAGTCAGTGGCTAGAATGGAGGATATTCTCTGTTTTAGAGCTTTTTCTACTTGTCATTGTTATTATCTTCCTTATTTTAAAGAGATGTTTATTTTTTCCCAATCTTAATAGCTCATCCAAAAGTATTTCAAAGTTCATTAGAGAAGGGAAAAACAATATGGTTCTGAAAAGTGAAGGAAACCGCCTGGTGTTTAGTAAAGAAGTAGTAGGGAGACTGAAAAAGCCAAACTTAATAAGCAGATCTCTCCAAGGGTATTTTCAGAGCTTGATACCCTCCCACACCCTGAAAATATTATTACATCAAGAATGTAGAACTGCTAACCAAATGTAAGGCTCCCATATGATTCTATCAAACTGAGGATGCTTCTTTACTAAGCAGTGAGCACACTTGCTGTCCCAGGGACCTTGGCAGTTGCAACGTAGGGCTCTTCCCTTTGGGATGGAAACAGCAAATTTTCCTGTGGTCTACACGCTGGCCCCAAAAATACTACACTCCCAATACTTGTCAACTTTAAGTATTTTTCTACATATCTCCATTTTTCTGTTACTATTTGGACTACATCCTAGACTTGACACTACATAAATTGCATTCAAGAAGCTATTTTTAAAAGTTGGTAGGAAACCTTAAATCTATGGCTTGCAGTCCCTGGCTTACTTTCATCCAGGTGCATAAGGGTTTTCAAAAGTAGTCAGGTTAGTTACCCTGTATCACAGCCCCACGCTTGTGTCACAGATATAAAAATGGAACATGATATTTAAGGTTTTAGTTGCCAAATCATCAAGCCTCCCAGACAGAGGCAATAGAGCAAAATGATTACAGAGGCATGGATTTTGATTTGCTCCAGTGTCTTGGGCAAGTCACTTGGCCTCTGTATTTATTTGTACTTATCTGCACTTATCTGTCACTTGGGGGTCATAATTGTACCTGGTCCATGGGTACGCTGTACAAATGATCTGTAAAGTAGTTACAAGAAACCGACACAGAGTAAGCACTCCACAGACATTGGCTATTAGCTATTGGAAATATTTCTCCGTGAAACAGATGACATTATCCGTGGATGACTCGGTGGGAGACAGTGAATCACAGAATCACAGCATGTTGAAAGTGACCTAGTTCACACTCTAATGTGAAAAGAAGAAAAGTGTGCATGGGTAGAAAATGTCTGAAACTTTACACAACAAAGAGTTCATCATGTTAACTTGGAGGATTAGAATAAATCAGGAAAGGAGGAAAGAAAAACTTGAGTGTCATTCAATTTCTACATCATTTGTGTTTCTACACTGAGACTCTGAATACACTGGAAGTGCAATTTTTTTTAATGTGGCGGGATAAAGGTTTTCAAGTTTTCCTGATCCATCCGTATTATTATCTCAGAATTGCTGGCATTTCTTGCCATCTTTGGATCTACACCCATGTGAGTCAGTGGGCCATTCTGGACAGAGGAGATAATAGAGCAGAAGTGAAGTGAGAGAAAAGGAGAGACAAGATTTTCTCTTTTCTCTTCAAAGAGGAAAGGTCTTTGGAATGGGAACAACTCACAACCAAACTTTGGGGAAAGGATGTGATGGAAAATGAGACAAACATCCTACCCCTGTGATGAGAAGGATTCCCTGGGCTGGATGGAGGGAGGTCACAGGTGGCTGGACAAGGAAACCAACTAGGGAGAAACACACACAAGTGCAGAGCAAACACCCTGAGGCCACTCAGCCTGACTCCATGCAAACATGTGTCCAGCAGAGAGCCCTTCACCTGTGGCTCCCCAGCAAGACAGGTACCTCGGGGGTGCCAACTCATTCTGAGTCCATTATGCCTGGCCATTCATAAACCGCTGTCTAACGTGTGAGGAATAAACTCTCAATGTTTATGAGGAAATTGCGGAAGGAGATTGAAAGGTTACTTAAACGAAAAAAAAAGAAGTTCAGGAAGGCAAGATGGTAGAGAGACAAGAAAAAGACCTTAAAAGATAGAAAGGATTTGCCAAAGAAGAGAAAGCAAAAGAAATGATTCCGAATGGGTTAACCTGCAGCTAGGAAGTTAAGGAAGATTATTGATGGGTGAAGACTATGGAATAAAGTGAATAAAATTTCTCAGAAGTTGCTGAGAATATGGTAAGCAGCATGATTATCAAATTATGAATTGGCTGCAATGGCATTCTAGGGGGACACTAGGAAGGGGAAGCAAACGTTCCTGAGATGACAGTGGCAGGTGGAAAGTTGTTTCAGGGGAAGATCAGTCTTGCAGAGGGTGTATCAGAGGAGGGCAAGTGTGAGCAAGCAAGGAAATACTAAGTGTATACGGTTCCTTCACTGAGTGCACCCAGCCCCGCAGTCAGCCTTGAGAACAAGCAGGACTTCAGGTACTGGAGCTACATTTCAGTCATCAAGACTTGAGAAGACACCCTTAACTCAGGTCTTCTCTTCAAACTCCATCTTTCCTTCTTGACCTTCATTTGGCCTCTTCCCTTACCCTCCAGCTGTGGACTGAGGCCACAGAGCAAGATGGGTCACTAGTGTCCTCCATCCCCTGGCGACTGTGGTTCACATCAGTGGAGTACCAAAGGCAATAACCAAGTAACAGACACAAGAGTGTATGAAGAAGAAGAGATTCTGATAAGGCTTTCTGTGACAGTGTGGGCCAAGTCGGCTCTATATGGCTGGTATCACGTGAATTATGAGCAGCCTTAGGGGAGAAGTCCTCAGAAGGCAGAGCCTGGCTCTTGAGAGGCTCTGCGTGCTCACAGCCCACTCCAAGACCTCAGTTACAGCTTCGGCCCCCAATATCTCTCCCTCTGCCTGCTCACAGTTTTTGAAGTCTTCTTTCCTCCACATTTCTCTTGAGAGGTGGAGGAGGAAGATGAGCTTCAGGCCAGCTCAGACTCCCCTGGGATCCCAGCAGGATGCCTAGCATTAACCTCCCACCTTCTAGGAAGCTCCTAAGATCTTCACATTTGGGGCAGTTCTCATTTCAGCTGTGCTTCAAATTGCTGGCTGGAGACGGCCTGTTGGAAGGTGGCTAAAAGCAAGTAGCAATCCTTCGGGCAGCCTGGCCCTTCTCGACTGTCAGTCATCTTCAGGGATATTCTAGGAAATGTTGTTTGTTCTAGAGAAGGGAGGGAAACAATCCAATTGTCCAATAATGCTTGAATGGAAAATAAATGATGCTATATGCATGTGATCACATAATATCAAACAGTCAAAAATCAAAGACCTAGATCTATATGGATTCACGTGGATAAATCTTGAAAACATAATATTGATTGAAAGAAAATAAGATAAACAATGTTAGATTGTGATAACAGGTATGTAAGTGTTTAAATATTTAAATCAATTCAACATATTGCTTCTATATATAGAGATGCAAGAAAATAAACTTTATCCAAAGAACACATTATTTACATTTAATATGCTCATTTATCTAGGAGACCCAAAAGAACCCACAGATAAACTAGCAGGAACTAATAAGACGGTTCAACAAGGCACACACATACAAGATCAATAAATTTTAAAAGTCAATCAGGCTCCTCTACACTGGCGATAACAAATTAGAAACTATAAAAGAAAATAAGAAAAAAAGAAGATCTAAAAATTGTCACAAGAGCCGTATAAATTATTTAGAGCTAAGCATACGTAGAAGGCAATATAACTAACGAACTGAGTACGAACAGTTAAACTCCGCCCAACCCAAGGTTAGGAAAAGACTGTTGTTACTTTATGAGAACAGACCCTCTTCTTAAGGAGCAGATCAGTAAGTGAGAGTGAATCAAAGAAACACAGCATTTGAAAAGTCAGCTAGTCCAAGCCTCTTGATCGCACATACAGAAGCTGAAGCCCAGATAGGTTGAGTTTCTTGCTAACGGGCCCAATGTCCTGACTCAAGGACTAGCATTTTTCACTCAGTCGCAAGACACAATCAAATGCAGTACCTTGGAAAGAGATGGGGAAAAAATGAAGAAATCAATTATATAGTTCCTCATCTTTAAGTACAGAAATAGCCGTGACAAAATTACACGTATTGAGGGAAAATTGAAGTGCAGAGTTTAAAATGTCAATAATCCACAGGGAAACTGGAGACCATTTAAAACATTCATATTAAATCTCTCTAGAAAAGACATTAAAAGATCTCCAATCAAAATGTGAATTTTATAATAGACATGGTATGATACAATTTATAATAGATATGGTAGGAACCTTTCCCTTTCACGGGAAAGCTTCGGCTGGGAAAAAGGAATTGTTCTTGAAAATAGGGCCTGTGCTATTGCAGACACTGTGCTCAACCTAAGTCCACCGAATGCTCTGATGTCATCACTGAGGTCACAGAATTCCACTGTGAGCCTGGCAACCTTGCAAACATAACAGCCCTGGTGAGCACTAGGCACTACTGCTGGTTCACCAAGTGGTACAAGTTTTTCAGCCATTTAGGAGACTTGACTATTTTTGTTTGTATTGAATCATTTCAACGGATTGCCCAAGAGCCAAGAAGGGCCAACCTGTAGGGAAGAGGAGGAGTTGGACATCTCTTGAGGCATCTTCTAAGGGAGACTTCTAGTTGGTACGATGGAACGGCGACAAAAGAGGAAACATCTGGAAAATGAAGAGTCCCAGGAAACTGCCGAGAACGGAGGAGGTATGTGGGGGGCAACTTGTCTGGGGCACATGGGTTTCTGCCAAACTGAAGCTTCTCCAGGAAGCGGGGGACTGAGAACGTGTCACCTGTGAAGCAGGGAGCGAGAGACCTTGTCTCACTGATGCTGCCGTATCTATCCGGAGGGTCCCTGTGGTGTGAGACGGCACAGAACGGCCAGATGCCCCCTGGGAGATGGGAGGTCAGCTCCGCTGGTCTGAGGACTCTCTCCTGGGGCAGCCGGGCCTGGAGCTTTGTCGGACTCACAGCAGGCTGCATCCTGCTTGCACAGACCTAGAGGTGCAGCTTTTCTCAGTCCCCGATTTCTCTCTTATGCTCTTGGATCTTTCCTAGGGGTCATGAGGTGGGGGATGTGAAGGATGCAAGGATGCTGAGAGAGACCCATGAGTTGCTTGGCCTCTTTTACCAAAGTGGAAAGAGAAGCCCCATGAGTTGAAGGCCCTGTTGAAAAATATCTTGACAAGTGGAATGCACTTTGAAAGAAGATTGTTTGTCTAGGGATGGTGTCATATTGAAAGCAAGGAGGTTTTATTCCTTCAACAGGAAGAATTTCCCAAAGGAGATCAAGGGAAGGGAAGGGTTTTCCAGAGACTGAGCCCGCGTGAGCGGGGGTGAGAAATGGCCTCAGGGTCCTGCGGGGAGCTCTGAGAGCCACGGGCCACGTGGTGCCTGCGTGCATTAAATGTAGGCGAGTAGCTTGCCCTGGGAGAGGGGTGGTCACCCCAGAGCTCCAGCTAGAGGCCTCTGCCCCAGATTAGAGCCCAGTAGCTCCTACCAGGCCCAGGGCCCTGGAGACTGTAGGATGGGCCCTGGGAATGGAGCTCTAGACAGCAGGCAGATTTCCAGGCAGTGGCTGGGACAGGCTGGGGAAGGCAATGACTGCCCCTGACCATTCAGAATATTTTGCCCTATGTTCCTGTGTGTGTGTGTGTGAGTGTGTGTGTGTGTGTGTGTGTGTGTGTGTGGTAGTGCAGAGAAGAGCGAGATGAATGGGGTTAGAGTGCTTACCAGATATAAAGTCTGCGTGGTAAAGTTCTTGTCACCCTGCCTGTACCTGGCTGACACTCGGTGTACGTAAGAGTGTATACAGAATTCTTGTTAGGGGTGTTTTATGAGACAGTAACTCATACACCCATGTACACTCTGATGCAGCAAAAATATCACACACCCACATATAACTTCCTTAGTAAACCACACACAGCACATGGAGGTATATACACGCATCCCTCCTATACTACGTTCTCATACAACCCACCTGTATCACAATCCTCTCCTCCAACACCAAACGCTGGAGATGAGATATGTATATAGACACACACACTATATATATAGGACACACACACACACACACACACTATATACATGTATCTCCTCAACTCTTGCACAAACACAACTAACTTCAGCCATCTCTAAATACCTCTATAAGAACCAGTCACGTGTCATACACACCACACTTATAACACATTCTTGAGTAATGCCAGACCCGCTTTGTACAAACCACAGTAAACCACAGTCTCAGTAACCCATGTCAGGATTGCCAGAGAAAATATGGGCTATCCAGTTCAATTTGAATTCCAGATAAACAACAAGTAATTTTTCAGTATCCGTATGTCCCACATATTGTATGGGCTATACTTACACTAAAACTAAGTCAGGCCAAATACTGCATGGGAATACTTACACTCAAAGATTATTCTGGGTTTATCTGAAACTGAAATTTAACTGGGTGCCTTGTATTCTTGTTCGCTAAGTCTGGCAACCCTTATATACTTACCACCAGCTGATGTATTATATATTTATTGTAGTTTTGTTTAGTGTGTGTCTTCCCCTACTAGAATGTGCAGCGTTACCAAAGACTACAACAATGGAAGAGTGCCGGATACACAGGAGTAGCTGCTTACTGAATCTTGGTGAATGAATGAATGAACACACACCATAAATACAAGCCACACCATGTAATGAGGAAACGTTACATGTCCCAGAATTCCTGACTTGTGAACAGAAACCATGCACACAAAGGCCACAGACACAGATAGACACGCCTGCACTGTGCTCCCCATGCCAACCCCACACTTACCACAGACTTAACTGATACACATCACTCACTCTTCCCACACACTCACAGTCACCACCGAGGCCTACATTACCAACTAGACAGTGAGAGAATAAGTATTGATTGGAATTAAATCCTGGAGGATCCACTGGGAACCACACTCTCAACTGTGTGTATTCACTGCACCTGACACGTGTCACACACTCAGTAAATATTTGTGGACAGAGGACTGATGAACCCACCCTGAGCCTTTCATTCCTCCCTCAGGAATCTCGAAGTCACAAGAGGATCCCCCTCGGCTTGGATCCACGGTGGTGGCCCAAGGCTGCAGCCCAGGGGCAGTGGAGGTCTCCTCTGCCTCTAAATACTTCTTCTGTACTTCTACTCTGCGCAAGCTCAGCTACGCTGGTAAGGGCGTGGGGCTCCTCAGGTGACGGGGTGCTTGGCTGTGAAGCAGGAGGCACACAGATCCCAGGGAGGCTGAGAGGAAATCCAGGGTCATCAGAGGTGATGAGGGCTCTGTGGAGGAGCCTGGGCAGGATGGCTGAGCTGTTCCGAGGGCGTGGATGCCAGCTGAGTCTGGGGGTGTGTGTGTGAATACTGCTACTACCATGGTGGGGAAGTCAAGGAGCAGGGGCCGGAAAGGTCTGGGTTTGAGGTGGAGGGAAGAGGGACCAGATTAAGCATCTTCAGAGGAAAATGTAGGCTTTGTCTTTGCCTTTGCTTCCAGAGAAGGACAGAGTTCTGCATCATACACCTCCAGCCTGAGAGCAGGACCATCCAGCTCAGGTGCACACAGCTCACACATACACGCGCCCTCCAGGCACAGCCCTTCTCAGTGCACATCAACCCCAAGCACGTGCTCCACAGTACTCTCCTGCACCACAGCCCCATTCCACAAGGAATGCACCACCGATATTCCCAAACTCACACTCCTCATCGTACACGCATCCAGCCGCATCCCTCACATACTACAGCCCTCACCACCATACTCCACACCCCTGTATACAGACACCGCTCCAGTATACCCCCCCACGCACATGAAAAGCCCACAGATGACACCAGATACACCACTCCGTCCTACGGCCAACGGACACCAAGCTCACGACATTGCTATGTCGTGCCAATGTCCCTCTCTCGTCTACCACACCTGCTCCCTCAGCTTCCGGCATGGCTCATGCATGTTATTATGATTTTAATTTCCTTTTTCAGGAATCCGGAGATTTCATCGAGACACTGCCCAGCCTAGACCACCCCTAGCCCAGGATCAGGAAGAAGGAGAGACCGCTTCCCCATCACACTGTGTCTCCTCCTCACCCTCTTCACCCTGTAAGAACTATCTGCACCCAGACAAAGAGGAAAGGGGCATGAAAATATACTACATGCAGGTACAAGTGAACAAGGGTGTCGCTGTCTCCTGGAAGACAAAGAAACCCTTGGAGTTGCCTGAAAAGCAGCTGAGGATAGAAGAAGTGACCCTTCCTGAGGATGTGTGCGCAGTAGCCACTGACCCCTCTTCTGATGTGTCCACCGAAAGCCTCCTGTCTGACAGTGAGCCCACTGGGGAGGAGAAAGAGTATGAGGAAAGGGCAGAGCCAGGCAGCCCATCAGGGCCACCTGCCGTTGAGGAGAGACCCAGCGCCAAGACAGCGGACTGGATGCTGACCATGGAGACCGGCTTCAGGTGCATGGCCTGCTGCCGGGTCTTCCCCACCTTGGAGATCCTCCAGCAGCACGTGAAGGGCGGCGTCCTGCAGGGCTTCAGCTGCCGTGCCTTTCATCTCACCATGGCCCAGCGGATGGGCAATGTGGAATCCGAGAGCACCCCTGAGGAAGAGGACGAGGAGGAGGAGGAGGAGAACGAGGAGGAGGAGGAGGAGGAGGAGGAGAAGGAGGTAGAGAAGCAAGAAGAAAAGGAGAATGAGGGAGAGCAGCCCACGGGGGAAGGCCCCAGCCCAAAGAGACCCCGCAGGCAGGGTCTTTTCTCTCCTTTGAGTTCCAAACAGCAACTGAGATTCATGGGACAGAAGATCCTGGAAGACGGTGTGGCCGTCCCTTGGAAGAGGTAAGGCTTGAGGCTGGCAGTCTTCTGAGCCTATGTCACGAGGGCCCAGAGGAGTCTAAGGGAAGGGGCCGCACACATGTGCTGGTTTACCTAATGGCTCTGCAGTTGCATCAAATGGGACACACCCAGCACTAACAAAGGCATTGACCTCTGTTGACGTAAACAAGAAGGTGGAGCCTTTTCCTAGGAGTTTTCTCAGGGTCTGCACGATGGACCTCAACTCTTAGAGGACGTACTGCCAGCAGCTCCTTCTCGGCAGAGAGAGCCAGGAGTGGTCTCAAGAGAGGACAGGGTCCCTTGCAGGACCAGAACTTTGAGGTCTGAGAGCCTTGGGCCTGAGCCGAGATCTCACCCGGACCACTGGACCTAGCCTTCTGTGACAAAGGGGAATATGAAAGAGAGTCACGTGGAAATGAGGTCCCCCGAGATATGGAAATGTTCCAGAACCTTCGTTGCGTGGTAGTTGATCTGGAGCCAAGCTCACTGTGGTGTGTGTGGCTCTGAGCATTAAGGCAATGCTGGAGGGTAACCCTGACCAGCAGAGCTTGGAGTGCTTCTTGTCTCTTCCTGTTCTACCTCATTTGTTTTATCCCTTCCAGGGAGAAGAAAGGACCCTCGGGAGAGTAGCAGACAGAATGCCGTGGTCTGAAGGAGGATGAAGGGACCGGCACTCAGTCTAACATCATATGACAATAGAAGCGTCCTATGCAATAAAGGGCATTTTCCAAACCTTTCCTGGAGCTTTTATTTAATGACATTTTTCTATCTATGCATCTATCTGTCATCTACATCTGTATCTTTCAAGGTTTGTGAACAAGCTTTCACATAAGCACTAGAGACGTCCGCCAGCATTTTCCAGAAGAGGCCTGCAAATTGCTGGGGACTCCTCACAAATAGGGAACGGCCACAAGCCCTGCCACACAGACTATGCGTGTGGCCCTCCTGACGTACTCCCACTCTCTCTCTGAATTTCCCAACGTCTGAGATGAGGGTGCTGGCTGGAGGCAATGATCACGTGCAGGCTGAATCTTCTCCAGATTCTGATTCTCTTCCTGGGCATATCGTCCTTAAGCACAGTCTCCATGTCCCTGGCCACACTGATCTCTCTCCTTCAGTCCTTCCCTCCCTCCCTCACCTGCCTCCCAGTGCAGAGAATACTTTTTTGCATTTGAGACGACATTTATTTTTGGTTCACAGAATTCTCACCTGTTCTACTGTGGCCTCCGTTGTGAACATTCCAAAGCTGAGAATTTTCTGTTTTTCTCCCTCATTTCTGCTGAGTCTTTACCTTCCTAATGCAGTGAACTCACAGTGCCTAGCTGACTGGATGGGGAAAAAAATCCAGGGAGCAAAGAGAAATAATAAAAGAATATATCAGTTAATTTTTCATAGTGTTATCCAACTACATATTTTTAAAATTTTGGAATAATATTAGGAATCTTCTCTTTATAAAAAACTGAATTATCGGGCTTCCCTGGTGGAGCAGTGGTTAAGAATATGCCTGCGAATGCAGGGGTCATGGGTTCGAGCCCTGGTCTGGGAAGATCCCACGTGCCACGGAGTAACTAAGCCCGCGTGCCACAACTACTGAGCCTGCGCTCTAGAGCCCGTGTGCCACATCAACCGAGCCCACGTGCCACAACTACGGAAGCCTGCGTGCCTAGAGACCATGCTCCGCAACAAGAGAAGCCACTGCAATGAGAAGCCCGTGCACCACAGCCAAGAGGAGCCCCCGCTCACTGCAACTAGAGAACGCCCGCTAGCAGCAACAAAGACCCAATGCAGCCCCAAATAAATTAATTAATTTTTAAAAATTGAATTAGTTTCAAGGGTACAATGTATAAAAGTACAATAAAAGCCCCCCTTCATAACCCCCCAACCCCACTCTCAAGATGGAATCGATATGCTGTGATACAATTTATAGTCGTAGTACTACTCCTCCTCCCACCACATCCGAAATCCTCTGAGCCAGGGGCAGCAGCTTCCTTTCACAATGCTAGGACCCGCCACAAGACACATGATAATCCCTTTGGACATTTCAAGGAGCGGCACCAAGGGAACAGTACCGGGGAAATGCCACTGACAGCTCAGAATATCCATGGCATTTCTAGAGCCTCGGCACTGCTCTCGCTCTGGGAATGAAGGTCCAAAAAGCACATCGGAGAATGTTCATAGTTGTAAACAAGCTCCACCTTTGAAACACAATCTACATAGAACCACATATACAAGCCTGCACGATGGATGAAGCCAAGGTCTCCTCCATGATTTCCCTTCTGACCACCTTATTGTCTCCTCAACCATAAAAGGTGAACTTGAAACTCAGGACCTTGCCTTGTCACCAGAAACATCCAAGCTTGGATCAGTCTTTCTAAGACCAGATACTTGCTCTCTGAACTATTAGAGACTTGTCACATACACACAGGTAGAACAGGATTATTTCTATCTACCTGGGGACTTGGAGTCTTTCACATTGCTCCTGTTAAAACTCTCACAACAGCAAAACTTTACCTACAAAGGGTTCAAGCTATGACACTCCCAACTTCCACAAACCTCCTCAGCTCTTGTGAGTCACATGCAGCCAATTCCAGGAATTGGAAACATGGTTGTGAGGATGAAACTGACTTTGGGGCTCCCCTTGGATATGGTCTTCCAGACTTACCAAAAGGCCATTAAGAGGAAGGTTTACCCCACCTCAGGGAAACCCGAGGCAGTACTTGCAGTCAAGGGCTGCCCATGGCTTCTGAGCTACATCCAAAAAGAATTTCATACTGTACCTGGATCTGCTGAAGCCATTTCTGACTGTCCGAGAGCCAGCATGTACCGTTCCTCAACTGCCTCCATTGTGGATCATCAGTAGGGCTGTCAGATTTAGGACATAAAAATACAGGATACCCAGTTAAACTTGAACTTCACATGAATAATAAGTCATTATTTTTAGTATAAGTAGATCCTATGAACTATTTGGGGCATACTTATCTTCAAAATGTACTCGTTGTTTTTCAAACATTCATATTTAACTAAACAGTCTATATTTTATCTGTCAACCCTACTCAGCAGAAATGATGGAGGCTCATAGAGATCCAGGAGACGCCTCAGCGCCTCCTCAGCTTTTATTTCTACGTCCTGGACAGCGAGCACGAACCTTCCACTCCCAGTCAGTGGCTAGAATGGAGGATATTCTCTGTTTTAGAGCTTTTTTACTTGTCATTGTTATTATCTTCCTTATTTTAAAGAGATGTTTATTTTTTTCCCAATCTTAATAGCTCATCCAAAAGTATTTCAAAGTTCATTAGAGAAGGGAAAAACAATATGGTTCTGAAAAGTGAAGGAAACCGCCTGGTGTTTAGTAAAGAAGTAGTAGGGAGACTGAAAAAGCCAAACTTAATAAGCAGATCTCTCCAAGGGTATTTTCAGAGCTTGATACCCTCCCACACCCTGAAAATATTATTACATCAAGAATGTAGAACTGCTAACCAAATGTAAGGCTCCCATATGATTCTATCAAACTGAGGATGCTTCTTTACTAAGCAGTGAGCACACTTGCTGTCCCAGGGACCTTGGCAGTTGCAACGTAGGGCTCTTCCCTTTGGGATGGAAACAGCAAGTTTTCCTGTGGTCTACACGCTGGCCCCAAAAATACTACACTCCCAATACTTGTCAACTTTAAGTATTTTTCTACATATCTCCATTTTTCTGTTACTATTTGGACTACATCCTAGACTTGACACTACATAAATTGCATTCAAGAAGCTATTTTTAAAAGTTGGTAGGAAACCTTAAATCTATGGCTTGCAGTCCCTGGCTTACTTTCATCCAGGTGCATAAGGGTTTTCAAAAGTAGTCAGGTTAGTTACCCTGTATCACAGCCCCACGCTTGTGTCACAGATATAAAAATGGAACATGATATTTAAGGTTTTAGTTGCCAAATCATCAAGCCTCCCAGACAGAGGCAATAGAGCAAAATGATTACAGAGGCATGGATTTTGATTTGCTCCAGTGTCTTGGGCAAGTCACTTGGCCTCTGTATTTATTTGTACTTATCTGCACTTATCTGTCACTTGGGGGTCATAATTGTACCTGGTCCATGGGTACGCTGTACAAATGATCTGTAAAGTAGTTACAAGAAACCGACACAGAGTAAGCACTCCACAGACATTGGCTATTAGCTATTAGAAATATTTCTCCGTGAAACAGATGACATTATCCGTGGATGACTCGGTGGGAGACAGTGAATCACAGAATCACAGCATGTTGAAAGTGACCTAGTTCACACTCTAATGTGAAAAGAAGAAAAGTGTGCATGGGTAGAAAATGTCTGAAACTTTACACAACAAAGAGTTCATCATGTTAACTTGGAGGATTAGAATAAATCAGGAAAGGAGGAAAGAAAAACTTGAGTGTCATTCAATTTCTACATCATTTGTGTTTCTACACTGAGACTCTGAATACACTGGAAGTGCAATTTTTTTTAATGTGGCGGGATAAAGGTTTTCAAGTTTTCCTGATCCATCCGTATTATTATCTCAGAATTGCTGGCATTTCTTGCCATCTTTGGATCTACACCCATGTGAGTCAGTGGGCCATTCTGGACGGAGGAGATAATAGAGCAGAAGTGAAGTGAGAGAAAAGGAGAGACAAGATTTTCTCTTTTCTCTTCAAAGAGGAAAGGTCTTTGGAATGGGAACAACTCACAACCAAACTTTGGGGAAAGGATGTGATGGAAAATGAGACAAACATCCTACCCCTGTGATGAGAAGGATTCCCTGGGCTGGATGGAGGGAGGTCACAGGTGGCTGGACAAGGAAACCAACTAGGGAGAAACACACACAAGTGCAGAGCAAACACCCTGAGGCCACTCAGCCTGACTCCATGCAAACATGTGTCCAGCAGACAGCCCTTCACCTGTGGCTCCCCAGCAAGACAGGTACCTCGGGGGTGCCAAGTCATTCTGAGTCCATTATGCCTGGCCATTCATAAACCGCTGTCTAACGTGTGAGGAATAAACTCTCAATGTTTATGAGGAAATTGCGGAAGGAGATTGAAAGGTTACTTAAACGAAAAAAAAAGAAGTTCAGGAAGGCAAGATGGTAGAGAGACAAGAAAAAGACCTTAAAAGATAGAAAGGATTTGCCAAAGAAGAGAAAGCAAAAGAAATGATTCCGAATGGGTTAACCTGCAGCTAGGAAGTTAAGGAAGATTATTGATGGGTGAAGACTATGGAATAAAGTGAATAAAATTTCTCAGAAGTTGCTGAGAATATGGTAAGCAGCATGATTATCAAATTATGAATTGGCTGCAATGGCATTCTAGGGGGACACTAGGAAGGGGAAGCAAACGTTCCTGAGATGACAGTGGCAGGTGGAAAGTTGTTTCAGGGGAAGATCAGTCTTGCAGAGGGTGTATCAGAGGAGGGCAAGTGTGAGCAAGCAAGGAAATACTAAGTGTATACGGTTCCTTCACTGAGTGCACCCAGCCCCGCGGTCAGCCTTGAGAACAAGCAGGACTTCAGGTACTGGAGCTACATTTCAGTCATCAAGACTTGAGAAGACACCCTTAACTCAGGTCTTCTCTTCAAACTCCATCTTTCCTTCTTGACCTTCATTTGGCCTCTTCCCTTACCCTCCAGCTGTGGACTGAGGCCACAGAGCAAGATGGGTCACTAGTGTCCTCCATCCCCTGGCGACTGTGGTTCACATCAGTGGAGTACCAAAGGCAATAACCAAGTAACAGACACAAGAGTGTATGAAGAAGAAGAGATTCTGATAAGGCTTTCTGTGACAGTGTGGGCCAAGTCGGCTCTATATGGCTGGTATCACGTGAATTATGAGCAGCCTTAGGGGAGAAGTCCTCAGAAGGCAGAGCCTGGCTCTCGAGAGGCTCTGCGTGCTCACAGCCCACTCCAAGACCTCAGTTACAGCTTCGGCCCCCAATATCTCTCCCTCTGCCTGCTCACAGTTTTTGAAGTCTTCTTTCCTCCACATTTCTCTTGAGAGGTGGAGGAGGAAGATGAGCTTCAGGCCAGCTCAGACTCCCCTGGGATCCCAGCAGGATGCCTAGCATTAACCTCCCACCTTCTAGGAAGCTCCTAAGATCTTCACATTTGGGGCAGTTCTCATTTCAGCTGTGCTTCAAATTGCTGGCTGGAGACGGCCTGTTGGAAGGTGGCTAAAAGCAAGTAGCAATCCTTCGGGCAGCCTGGCCCTTCTCGACTGTCAGTCATCTTCAGGGATATTCTAGGAAATGTTGTTTGTTCTAGAGAAGGGAGGGAAACAATCCAATTGTCCAATAATGCTTGAATGGAAAATAAATGATGCTATATGCATGTGATCACATAATATCAAACAGTCAAAAATCAAAGACCTAGATCTCTATGGATTCACGTGGATAAATCTTGAAAACATAATATTGATTGAAAGAAAATAAGATAAACAATGTTAGATTGTGATAACAGGTATGTAAGTGTTTAAATATTTAAATCAATTCAACATATTGCTTCTATATATAGAGATGCAAGAAAATAAACTTTATCCAAAGAACACATTATTTACATTTAATATGCTCATTTATCTAGGAGACCCAAAAGAACCCACAGATAAACTAGCAGGAACTAATAAGACGGTTCAACAAGGCACACACATACAAGATCAATAAATTTTAAAAGTCAATCAGGCTCCTCTACACTGGCGATAACAAATTAGAAACTATAAAAGAAAATAAGAAAAAAAGAAGATCTAAAAATTGTCACAAGAGCCGTATAAATTATTTAGAGGTAAGCATACGTAGAAGGCAATATAACTAACGAACTGAGTACGAACAGTTAAACTCCGCCCAACCCAAGGTTAGGAAAAGACTGTTGTTACTTTATGAGAACAGACCCTCTTCTTAAGGAGCAGATCAGTAAGTGAGAGTGAATCAAAGAAACACAGCATTTGAAAAGTCAGCTAGTCCAAGCCTCTTGATCGCACATACAGAAGCTGAAGCCCAGATAGGTTGAGTTACTTGCTAAAGGGCCCAATGTCCTGACTCAAGGACTAGCATTTTTCACTCAGTCGCAAGACACAATCAAATGCAGTACCTTGGAAAGAGATGGGGAAAAAATGAAGAAATCAATTATATAGTTCCTCATCTTTAAGTACAGAAATAGCCGTGACAAAATTACACGTATTGAGGGAAAATTGAAGTGCAGAGTTTAAAATGTCAATAATCCACAGGGAAACTGGAGACCATTTAAAACATTCATATTAAATCTCTCTAGAAAAGACATTAAAAGATCTCCAATCAAAATGTGAATTTTATAATAGACATGGTATGATACAATTTATAATAGATATGGTAGGAACCTTTCCCTTTCACAGGAAAGCTTCGGCTGGGAAAAAGGAATTGTTCTTGAAAATGGGGCCTGTGCTATTGCAGACACTGTGCTCAACCTAGGTCCACCGAATGCTCTGATGTCATCACTGAGGTCACAGAATTCCACTGTGAGCCTGGCAACCTTGCAAACATAACAGCCCTGGTGAGCACTAGGCACTACTGCTGGTTCACCAAGTGGTACAAGTTTTTCAGCCATTTAGGAGACTTGACTATTTTTGTTTGTATTGAATCATTTCAACGGATTGCCCAAGAGCCAAGAAGGGCCAACCTGTAGGGAAGAGGAGGAGTTGGACATCTCTTGAGGCATCTTCTAAGGGAGACTTCTAGTTGGTACGATGGAACGGCGACAAAAGAGGAAACATCTGGAAAATGAAGAGTCCCAGGAAACTGCCGAGAACGGAGGAGGTATGTGGGGGGCAACTTGTCTGGGGCACATGGGTTTCTGCCAAACTGAAGCTTCTCCAGGAAGCGGGGGACTGAGAACGTGTCACCTGTGAAGCAGGGAGCGAGAGACCTTGTCTCACTGATGCTGCCGTATCTATCCGGAGGGTCCCTGTGGTGTGAGACGGCACAGAACGGCCAGATGCCCCCTGGGAGATGGGAGGTCAGCTCCGCTGGTCTGAGGACTCTCTCCTGGGGCAGCCGGGCCTGGAGCTTTGTCGGACTCACAGCAGGCTGCATCCTGCTTGCACAGACCTAGAGGTGCAGCTTTTCTCAGTCCCCGATTTCTCTCTTATGCTCTTGGATCTTTCCTAGGGGTCATGAGGTGGGGGATGTGAAGGATGCAAGGATGCTGAGAGAGACCCATGAGTTGCTTGGCCTCTTTTACCAAAGTGGAAAGAGAAGCCCCATGAGTTGAAGGCCCTGTTGAAAACTATCTTGACAAGTGGAATGCACTTTGAAAGAAGATTGTTTGTCTAGGGATGGTGTCATATTGAAAGCAAGGAGGTTTTATTCCTTCAACAGGAAGAATTTCCCAAAGGAGATCAAGGGAAGGGAAGGGTTTTCCAGAGACTGAGCCCGCGTGAGCGGGGGTGAGAAATGGCCTCAGGGTCCTGCGGGGAGCTCTGAGAGCCACGGGCCACGTGGTGCCTGCGTGCATTAAATGTAGGCGAGTAGCTTGCCCTGGGAGAGGGGTGGTCACCCCAGAGCTCCAGCTAGAGGCCTCTGCCCTAGATTCGAGCCCAGTAGCTCCTACCAGGCCCAGGGCCCTGGAGACTGTAGGATGGGCCCTGGGAATGGAGCTCTAGACAGCAGGCAGATTTCCAGGCAGTGGCTGGGACAGGCTGGGGAAGGCAAAGACTGCCCCTGACCATTCAGAATATTTTGCCCTATGTTCCTGTGTGTGTGTGTGTGTGAGTGTGTGTGTGTGTGTGTGTGTGTGTGTGGTAGTGCAGAGAAGAGCGAGATGAATGGGGTTAGAGTGCTTACCAGATATAAAGTCTGCGTGGTAAAGTTCTTGTCACCCTGCCTGTACCTGGCTGACACTCGGTGTACGTAAGAGTGTATACAGAATTCTTGTTAGGGGTGTTTTATGAGACAGTAACTCATACACCCATGTACACTCTGATGCAGCAAAAATATCACACACCCACATATAACTTCCTTAGTAAACCACACACAGCACATGGAGGTATATACACGCATCCCTCCTATACTACGTTCTCATACAACCCACCTGTATCACAATCCTCTCCTCCAACACCAAACGCTGGAGATGAGATATGTATATAGACACACACACTATATATATAGGACACACACACACACACACACACACTATATACATGTATCTCCTCAACTCTTGCACAAACACAACTAACTTCAGCCATCTCTAAATACCTCTATAAGAACCAGTCACGTGTCATACACACCACACTTATAACACATTCTTGAGTAATGCCAGACCCGCCTTGTACAAACCACAGTAAACCACAGTCTCAATAACCCATGTCAGGATTGCCAGAGAAAATATTGGCTATCCAGTTCAATTTGAATTCCAGATAAACAACAAGTAATTTTTCAGTATCCGTATGTCCCACATATTGTATGGGCTATACTTACACTAAAACTAAGTCAGGCCAAATACTGCATGGGAATACTTACACTAAAAGATTATTCTGGGTTTATCTGAAACTGAAATTTAACTGGGTGCCTTGTATTCTCGTTCGCTAAGTCTGGCAACCCTTATATACTTACCACCAGCTGATGTATTATATATTTATTGTAGTTTTGTTTAGTGTGTGTCTTCCCCTACTAGAATGTGCAGCGTTACCAAAGACTACAACAATGGAAGAGTGCCGGATACACAGGAGTAGCTGCTTACTGAATCTTGGTGAATGAATGAATGAACACACACCATAAATACAAGCCACACCATGTAATGAGGAAACGTTACATGTCCCAGAATTCCTGACTTGTGAACAGAAACCATGCACACAAAGGCCACAGACACAGATAGACACGCCTGCACTGTGCTCCCCATGCCAACCCCACACTTACCACAGACTTAACTGATACACATCACTCACTCTTCCCACACACTCACAGTCACCACCGAGGCCTACATTACCAACTAGACAGTGAGAGAATAAGTATTGATTGGAATTAAATCCTGGAGGATCCACTGGGAACCACACTCTCAACTGTGTGTATTCACTGCACCTGACACGTGTCACACACTCAGTAAATATTTGTGGACAGAGGACTGATGAACCCACCCTGAGCCTTTCATTCCTCCCTCAGGAATCTCGAAGTCACAAGAGGATCCCCCTCGGCTTGGATCCACGGTGGTGGCCCAAGGCTGCAGCCCAGGGGCAGTGGAGGTCTCCTCTGCCTCTAAATACTTCTTCTGTACTTCTACTCTGCGCAAGCTCAGCTACGCTGGTAAGGGCGTGGGGCTCCTCAGGTGACGGGGTGCTTGGCTGTGAAGCAGGAGGCACACAGATCCCAGGGAGGCTGAGAGGAAATCCAGGGTCATCAGAGGTGATGAGGGCTCTGTGGAGGAGCCTGGGCAGGATGGTTGAGCTGTTCCGAGGGCGTGGATGCCAGCTGAGTCTGGGTGTGTGTGTGTGAATACTGCTACTACCATGGTGGGGAAGTCAAGGAGCAGGGGCCGGAAAGGTCTGGGCTTGAGGTGGAGGGAAGAGGGACCAGATTAAGCATCTTCAGAGGAAAATGTAGGCTTTGTCTTTGCCTTTGCTTCCAGAGAAGGACAGAGTTCTGCATCATACACCTCCAGCCTGAGAGCAGGACCATCCAGCTCAGGTGCACACAGCTCACACATACACGCGCCCTCCAGGCACAGCCCTTCTCAGTGCACATCAACCCCAAGCACGTGCTCCACAGTACTCTCCTGCACCACAGCCCCATTCCACAAGGAATGCACCACCGATATTCCCAAACTCACACTCCTCATCGTACACGCATCCAGCCGCATCCCTCACATACTACAGCCCTCACCACCATACTCCACACCCCTGTATACAGACACCGCTCCAGTATACCCCCCCACGCACATGAAAAGCCCACAGATGACACCAGATACACCACTCCGTCCTACGGCCAACGGACACCAAGCTCACGACATTGCTATGTCGTGCCAATGTCCCTCTCTCGTCTACCACACCTGCTCCCTCAGCTTCCGGCATGGCCCATGCATGTTATTATGATTTTAATTTCCTTTTTCAGGAATCCGGAGATTTCATCGAGACACTGCCCAGCCTAGACCACCCCTAGCCCAGGATCAGGAAGAAGGAGAGACCGCTTCCCCATCACACTGTGTCTCCTCCTCACCCTCTTCACCCTGTAAGAACTATCTGCACCCAGACAAAGAGGAAAGGGGCATGAAAATATACTACATGCAGGTACAAGTGAACAAGGGTGTCGCTGTCTCCTGGAAGACAAAGAAACCATTGGAGTTTCCTGAAAAGCAGCTGAGGATAGAAGAAGTGACCCTTCCTGAGGATGTGTGCGCAGTAGCCACTGACCCCTCTTCTGATGTGTCCACCGAAAGCCTCCTGTCTGACAGTGAGCCCACTGGGGAGGAGAAAGAGTATGAGGAAAGGGCAGAGCCAGGCAGCCCATCAGGGCCACCTGCCGTCGAGGAGAGACCCAGCGCCAAGACAGCAGACTGGATGCTGACCATGGAGACCGGCTTCAGGTGCATGGCCTGCTGCCGGGTCTTCCCCACCTTGGAGATCCTCCAGCAGCACGTGAAGGGCGGCGTCCTGCAGGGCTTCAGCTGCCGTGCCTTTCATCTCACCATGGCCCAGCGGATGGGCAATGTGGAATCCGAGAGCACCCCTGAGGAAGAGGACGAGGAGGAGGAGGAGGAGAACGAGGAGGAGGAGGAGGAGGAGGAGGAGGAGAAGGAGGTAGAGAAGCAAGAAGAAAAGGAGAATGAGGGAGAGCAGCCCACGGGGGAAGGCCCCAGCCCAAAGAGACCCCGCAGGCAGGGTCTTTTCTCTCCTTTGAGTTCCAAACAGCAACTGAGATTCATGGGACAGAAGATCCTGGAAGACGGTGTGGCCGTCCCTTGGAAGAGGTAAGGCTTGAGGCTGGCAGTCTTCTGAGCCTATGTCACGAGGGCCCAGAGGAGTCTAAGGGAAGGGGCCGCACACATGTGCTGGTTTACCTAATGGCTCTGCAGTTGCATCAAATGGGACACACCCAGCACTAACAAAGGCATTGACCTCTGTTGACGTAAACAAGAAGGTGGAGCCTTTTCCTAGGAGTTTTCTCAGGGTCTGCACGATGGACCTCAACTCTTAGAGGACGTACTGCCAGCAGCTCCTTCTCGGCAGAGAGAGCCAGGAGTGGTCTCAAGAGAGGACAGGGGCCCTTGCAGGACCAGAACTTTGAGGTCTGAGAGCCTTGGGCCTGAGCCGAGATCTCACCCGGACCACTGGACCTAGCCTTCTGTGACAAAGGGGAATATGAAAGAGAGTCACGTGGAAATGAGGTCCCCCGAGATATGGAAATGTTCCAGAACCTTCGTTGCGTGGTAGTTGATCTGGAGCCAAGCTCACTGTGGTGTGTGTGGCTCTGAGCATTAAGGCAATGCTGGAGGGTAACCCTGACCAGCAGAGCTTGGAGTGCTTCTTGTCTCTTCCTGTTCTACCTCATTTGTTTTATCCCTTCCAGGGAGAAGAAAGGACCCTCGGGAGAGTAGCAGACAGAATGCCGTGGTCTGAAGGAGGATGAAGGGACCGGCACTCAGTCTAACATCATATGACAATAGAAGCGTCCTATGCAATAAAGGGCATTTTCCAAACCTTTCCTGGAGCTTTTATTTAATGACATTTTTCTATCTATGCATCTATCTGTCATCTACATCTGTATCTTTCAAGGTTTGTGAACAAGCTTTCACATAAGCACTAGAGACGTCCACCAGCATTTTCCAGAAGAGGCCTGCAAATTGCTGGGGACTCCTCACAAATAGGGAACGGCCACAAGCCCTGCCACACAGACTATGCGCGTGGCCCTCCTGACGTACTCCCACTCTCTCTCTGAATTTCCCAACGTCTGAGATGAGGGTGCTGACTGGAGGCAATGATCACGTGCAGGCTGAATCTTCTCCAGATTCTGATTCTCTTCCTGGGCATATCGTCCTTAAGCACAGTCTCCATGTCCCTGGCCACACTGATCTCTCTCCTTCAGTCCTTCCCTCCCTCCCTCTCCTGCCTCCCAGTGCAGAGAATACTTTTTTGCATTTGAGACGACATTTATTTTTGGTTCACAGAATTCTCACCTGTTCTACTGTGGCCTCCGTTGTGAACATTCCAAAGCTGAGACTTTTCTGTTTTTCTCCCTCATTTCTGCTGAGTCTTTACCTTCCTAATGCAGTGAACTCACAGTGCCTAGCTGACTGGATGGGGAAAAAAATCCAGGGAGCAAAGAGAAATAATAAAAGAATATATCAGTTAATTTTTCATAGTGTTATCCAACTACATATTTTTAAAATTTTGGAATAATATTAGGAATCTTCTCTTTATAAAAAACTGAATTATCGGGCTTCCCTGGTGGAGCAGTGGTTAAGAATATGCCTGCGAATGCAGGGGTCATGGGTTCGAGCCCTGGTCTGGGAAGATCCCACGTGCCACGGAGTAACTAAGCCCGCGTGCCACAACTACTGAGCCTGCGCTCTAGAGCCCGTGTGCCACATCAACCGAGCCCACGTGCCACAACTACGGAAGCCTGCGTGCCTAGAGACCATGCTCCGCAACAAGAGAAGCCACTGCAATGAGAAGCCCGTGCACCACAGCCAAGAGGAGCCCCCGCTCACTGCAACTAGAGAACGCCCGCTAGCAGCAACAAAGACCCAATGCAGCCCCAAATAAATTAATTAATTTTTAAAAATTGAATTAGTTTCAAGGGTACAATGTATAAAAGTACAATAAAAGCCCCCCTTCATAACCCCCCAACCCCACTCTCAAGATGGAATCGATATGCTGTGATACAATTTATAGTCGTAGTACTACTCCTCCTCCCACCACATCCGAAATCCTCTGAGCCAGGGGCAGCAGCTTCCTTTCACAATGCTAGGACCCGCCACAAGACACATGATAATCCCTTTGGACATTTCAAGGAGCGGCACCAAGGGAACAGTACCGGGGAAATGCCACTGACAGCTCAGAATATCCATGGCATTTCTAGAGCCTCGGCACTGCTCTCGCTCTGGGAATGAAGGTCCAAAAAGCACATCGGAGAATGTTCATAGTTGTAAACAAGCTCCACCTTTGAAACACAATCTACATAGAACCACATATACAAGCCTGCACGATGGATGAAGCCAAGGTCTCCTCCATGATTTCCCTTCTGACCACCTTATTGTCTCCTCAACCATAAAAGGTGAACTTGAAACTCAGGACCTTGCCTTGTCACCAGAAACATCCAAGCTTGGATCAGTCTTTCTAAGACCAGATACTTGCTCTCTGAACTATTAGAGACTTGTCACATACACACAGGTAGAACAGGATTATTTCTATCTACCTGGGGACTTGGAGTCTTTCACATTGCTCCTGTTAAAACTCTCACAACAGCAAAACTTTACCTACAAAGGGTTCAAGCTATGACACTCCCAACTTCCACAAACCTCCTCAGCTCTTGTGAGTCACATGCAGCCAATTCCAGGAATTGGAAACATGGTTGTGAGGATGAAACTGACTTTGGGGCTCCCCTTGGATATGGTCTTCCAGACTTACCAAAAGGCCATTAAGAGGAAGGTTTACCCCACCTCAGGGAAACCCGAGGCAGTACTTGCAGTCAAGGGCTGCCCATGGCTTCTGAGCTACATCCAAAAAGAATTTCATACTGTACCTGGATCTGCTGAAGCCATTTCTGACTGTCCGAGAGCCAGCATGTACCGTTCCTCAACTGCCTCCATTGTGGATCATCAGTAGGGCTGTCAGATTTAGGACATAAAAATACAGGATACCCAGTTAAACTTGAACTTCACATGAATAATAAGTCATTATTTTTAGTATAAGTAGATCCTATGAACTATTTGGGGCATACTTATCTTCAAAATGTACTCGTTGTTTTTCAAACATTCATATTTAACTAAACAGTCTATATTTTATCTGTCAACCCTACTCAGCAGAAATGATGGAGGCTCATAGAGATCCAGGAGACGCCTCAGCGCCTCCTCAGCTTTTATTTCTACGTCCTGGACAGCGAGCACGAACCTTCCACTCCCAGTCAGTGGCTAGAATGGAGGATATTCTCTGTTTTAGAGCTTTTTTACTTGTCATTGTTATTATCTTCCTTATTTTAAAGAGATGTTTATTTTTTTCCCAATCTTAATAGCTCATCCAAAAGTATTTCAAAGTTCATTAGAGAAGGGAAAAACAATATGGTTCTGAAAAGTGAAGGAAACCGCCTGGTGTTTAGTAAAGAAGTAGTAGGGAGACTGAAAAAGCCAAACTTAATAAGCAGATCTCTCCAAGGGTATTTTCAGAGCTTGATACCCTCCCACACCCTGAAAATATTATTACATCAAGAATGTAGAACTGCTAACCAAATGTAAGGCTCCCATATGATTCTATCAAACTGAGGATGCTTCTTTACTAAGCAGTGAGCACACTTGCTGTCCCAGGGACCTTGGCAGTTGCAACGTAGGGCTCTTCCCTTTGGGATGGAAACAGCAAATTTTCCTGTGGTCTACACGCTGGCCCCAAAAATACTACACTCCCAATACTTGTCAACTTTAAGTATTTTTCTACATATCTCCATTTTTCTGTTACTATTTGGACTACATCCTAGACTTGACACTACATAAATTGCATTCAAGAAGCTATTTTTAAAAGTTGGTAGGAAACCTTAAATCTATGGCTTGCAGTCCCTGGCTTACTTTCATCCAGGTGCATAAGGGTTTTCAAAAGTAGTCAGGTTAGTTACCCTGTATCACAGCCCCACGCTTGTGTCACAGATATAAAAATGGAACATGATATTTAAGGTTTTAGTTGCCAAATCATCAAGCCTCCCAGACAGAGGCAATAGAGCAAAATGATTACAGAGGCATGGATTTTGATTTGCTCCAGTGTCTTGGGCAAGTCACTTGGCCTCTGTATTTATTTGTACTTATCTGCACTTATCTGTCACTTGGGGGTCATAATTGTACCTGGTCCATGGGTACGCTGTACAAATGATCTGTAAAGTAGTTACAAGAAACCGACACAGAGTAAGCACTCCACAGACATTGGCTATTAGCTATTGGAAATAGTTCTCCGTGAAACAGATGACATTATCCGTGGATGACTCGGTGGGAGACAGTGAATCACAGAATCACAGCATGTTGAAAGTGACCTAGTTCACACTCTAATGTGAAAAGAAGAAAAGTGTGCATGGGTAGAAAATGTCTGAAACTTTACACAACAAAGAGTTCATCATGTTAACTTGGAGGATTAGAATAAATCAGGAAAGGAGGAAAGAAAAACTTGAGTGTCATTCAATTTCTACATCATTTGTGTTTCTACACTGAGACTCTGAATACACTGGAAGTGCAATTTTTTTTAATGTGGCGGGATAAAGGTTTTCAAGTTTTCCTGATCCATCCGTATTATTATCTCAGAATTGCTGGCATTTCTTGCCATCTTTGGATCTACACCCATGTGAGTCAGTGGGCCATTCTGGACGGAGGAGATAATAGAGCAGAAGTGAAGTGAGAGAAAAGGAGAGACAAGATTTTCTCTTTTCTCTTCAAAGAGGAAAGGTCTTTGGAATGGGAACAACTCACAACCAAACTTTGGGGAAAGGATGTGATGGAAAATGAGACAAACATCCTACCCCTGTGATGAGAAGGATTCCCTGGGCTGGATGGAGGGAGGTCACAGGTGGCTGGACAAGGAAACCAACTAGGGAGAAACACACACAAGTGCAGAGCAAACACCCTGAGGCCACTCAGCCTGACTCCATGCAAACATGTGTCCAGCAGACAGCCCTTCACCTGTGGCTCCCCAGCAAGACAGGTACCTCGGGGGTGCCAACTCATTCTGAGTCCATTATGCCTGGCCATTCATAAACCGCTGTCTAACGTGTGAGGAATAAACTCTCAATGTTTATGAGGAAATTGCGGAAGGAGATTGAAAGGTTACTTAAACGAAAAAAAAAGAAGTTCAGGAAGGCAAGATGGTAGAGAGACAAGAAAAAGACCTTAAAAGATAGAAAGGATTTGCCAAAGAAGAGAAAGCAAAAGAAATGATTCCGAATGGGTTAACCTGCAGCTAGGAAGTTAAGGAAGATTATTGATGGGTGAAGACTATGGAATAAGTGAATAAAATTTCTCAGAAGTTGCTGAGAATATGGTAAGCAGCATGATTATCAAATTATGAATTGGCTGCAATGGCATTCTAGGGGGACACTAGGAAGGGGAAGCAAACGTTCCTGAGATGACAGTGGCAGGTGGAAAGTTGTTTCAGGGGAAGATCAGTCTTGCAGAGGGTGTATCAGAGGAGGGCAAGTGTGAGCAAGCAAGGAAATACTAAGTGTATACGGTTCCTTCACTGAGTGCACCCAGCCCCGCGGTCAGCCTTGAGAACAAGCAGGACTTCAGGTACTGGAGCTACATTTCAGTCATCAAGACTTGAGAAGACACCCTTAACTCAGGTCTTCTCTTCAAACTCCATCTTTCCTTCTTGACCTTCATTTGGCCTCTTCCCTTACCCTCCAGCTGTGGACTGAGGCCACAGAGCAAGATGGGTCACTAGTGTCCTCCATCCCCTGGCGACTGTGGTTCACATCAGTGGAGTACCAAAGGCAATAACCAAGTAACAGACACAAGAGTGTATGAAGAAGAAGAGATTCTGATAAGGCTTTCTGTGACAGTGTGGGCCAAGTCGGCTCTATATGGCTGGTATCACGTGAATTATGAGCAGCCTTAGGGGAGAAGTCCTCAGAAGGCAGAGCCTGGCTCTCGAGAGGCTCTGCGTGCTCACAGCCCACTCCAAGACCTCAGTTACAGCTTCGGCCCCCAATATCTCTCCCTCTGCCTGCTCACAGTTTTTGAAGTCTTCTTTCCTCCACATTTCTCTTGAGAGGTGGAGGAGGAAGATGAGCTTCAGGCCAGCTCAGACTCCCCTGGGATCCCAGCAGGATGCCTAGCATTAACCTCCCACCTTCTAGGAAGCTCCTAAGATCTTCACATTTGGGGCAGTTCTCATTTCAGCTGTGCTTCAAATTGCTGGCTGGAGACGGCCTGTTGGAAGGTGGCTAAAAGCAAGTAGCAATCCTTCGGGCAGCCTGGCCCTTCTCGACTGTCAGTCATCTTCAGGGATATTCTAGGAAATGTTGTTTGTTCTAGAGAAGGGAGGGAAACAATCCAATTGTCCAATAATGCTTGAATGGAAAATAAATGATGCTATATGCATGTGATCACATAATATCAAACAGTCAAAAATCAAAGACCTAGATCTCTATGGATTCACGTGGATAAATCTTGAAAACATAATATTGATTGAAAGAAAATAAGATAAACAATGTTAGATTGTGATAACAGGTATGTAAGTGTTTAAATATTTAAATCAATTCAACATATTGCTTCTATATATAGAGATGCAAGAAAATAAACTTTATCCAAAGAACACATTATTTACATTTAATATGCTCATTTATCTAGGAGACCCAAAAGAACCCACAGATAAACTAGCAGGAACTAATAAGACGGTTCAACAAGGCACACACATACAAGATCAATAAATTTTAAAAGTCAATCAGGCTCCTCTACACTGGCGATAACAAATTAGAAACTATAAAAGAAAATAAGAAAAAAAGAAGATCTAAAAATTGTCACAAGAGCCGTATAAATTATTTAGAGCTAAGCATACGTAGAAGGCAATATAACTAACGAACTGAGTACGAACAGTTAAACTCCGCCCAACCCAAGGTTAGGAAAAGACTGTTGTTACTTTATGAGAACAGACCCTCTTCTTAAGGAGCAGATCAGTAAGTGAGAGTGAATCAAAGAAACACAGCATTTGAAAAGTCAGCTAGTCCAAGCCTCTTGATCGCACATACAGAAGCTGAAGCCCAGATAGGTTGAGTTACTTGCTAAAGGGCCCAATGTCCTGACTCAAGGACTAGCATTTTTCACTCAGTCGCAAGACACAATCAAATGCAGTACCTTGGAAAGAGATGGGGAAAAAATGAAGAAATCAATTATATAGTTCCTCATCTTTAAGTACAGAAATAGCCGTGACAAAATTACACGTATTGAGGGAAAATTGAAGTGCAGAGTTTAAAATGTCAATAATCCACAGGGAAACTGGAGACCATTTAAAACATTCATATTAAATCTCTCTAGAAAAGACATTAAAAGATCTCCAATCAAAATGTGAATTTTATAATAGACATGGTATGATACAATTTATAATAGATATGGTAGGAACCTTTCCCTTTCACGGGAAAGCTTCGGCTGGGAAAAAGGAATTGTTCTTGAAAATGGGGCCTGTGCTATTGCAGACACTGTGCTCAACCTAGGTCCACCGAATGCTCTGATGTCATCACTGAGGTCACAGAATTCCACTGTGAGCCTGGCAACCTTGCAAACATAACAGCCCTGGTGAGCACTAGGCACTACTGCTGGTTCACCAAGTGGTACAAGTTTTTCAGCCATTTAGGAGACTTGACTATTTTTGTTTGTATTGAATCATTTCAACGGATTGCCCAAGAGCCAAGAAGGGCCAACCTGTAGGGAAGAGGAGGAGTTGGACATCTCTTGAGGCATCTTCTAAGGGAGACTTCTAGTTGGTACGATGGAACGGCGACAAAAGAGGAAACATCTGGAAAATGAAGAGTCCCAGGAAACTGCCGAGAACGGAGGAGGTATGTGGGGGGCAACTTGTCTGGGGCACATGGGTTTCTGCCAAACTGAAGCTTCTCCAGGAAGCGGGGGACTGAGAACGTGTCACCTGTGAAGCAGGGAGCGAGAGACCTTGTCTCACTGATGCTGCCGTATCTATCCGGAGGGTCCCTGTGGTGTGAGACGGCACAGAACGGCCAGATGCCCCCTGGGAGATGGGACGTCAGCTCCGCTGGTCTGAGGACTCTCTCCTGGGGCAGCCGGGCCTGGAGCTTTGTCGGACTCACAGCAGGCTGCATCCTGCTTGCACAGACCTAGAGGTGCAGCTTTTCTCAGTCCCCGATTTCTCTCTTATGCTCTTGGATCTTTCCTAGGGGTCATGAGGTGGGGGATGTGAAGGATGCAAGGATGCTGAGAGAGACCCATGAGTTGCTTGGCCTCTTTTACCAAAGTGGAAAGAGAAGCCCCATGAGTTGAAGGCCCTGTTGAAAACTATCTTGACAAGTGGAATGCACTTTGAAAGAAGATTGTTTGTCTAGGGATGGTGTCATATTGAAAGCAAGGAGGTTTTATTCCTTCAACAGGAAGAATTTCCCAAAGGAGATCAAGGGAAGGGAAGGGTTTTCCAGAGACTGAGCCCGCGTGAGCGGGGGTGAGAAATGGCCTCAGGGTCCTGCGGGGAGCTCTGAGAGCCACGGGCCACGTGGTGCCTGCGTGCATTAAATGTAGGCGAGTAGCTTGCCCTGGGAGAGGGGTGGTCACCCCAGAGCTCCAGCTAGAGGCCTCTGCCCCAGATTAGAGCCCAGTAGCTCCTACCAGGCCCAGGGCCCTGGAGACTGTAGGATGGGCCCTGGGAATGGAGCTCTAGACAGCAGGCAGATTTCCAGGCAGTGGCTGGGACAGGCTGGGGAAGGCAATGACTGCCCCTGACCATTCAGAATATTTTGCCCTATGTTCCTGTGTGTGTGTGTGTGAGTGTGTGTGTGTGTGTGTGTGTGTGTGTGGTAGTGCAGAGAAGAGCGAGATGAATGGGGGTAGAGTGCATACCAGATATAAAGTCTGCGTGGTAAAGTTCTTGTCACCCTGCCTGTACCTGGCTGACACTCGGTGTACGTAAGAGTGTATACAGAATTCTTGTTAGGGGTGTTTTATGAGACAGTAACTCATACACCCATGTACACTCTGATGCAGCAAAAATATCACACACCCACATATAACTTCCTTAGTAAACCACACACAGCACATGGAGGTATATACACGCATCCCTCCTATACTACGTTCTCATACAACCCACCTGTATCACAATCCTCTCCTCCAACACCAAACGCTGGAGATGAGATATGTATATAGACACACACACTATATATATAGGACACACACACACACACACACACTATATACATGTATCTCCTCAACTCTTGCACAAACACAACTAACTTCAGCCATCTCTAAATACCTCTATAAGAACCAGTCACGTGTCATACACACCACACTTATAACACATTCTTGAGTAATGCCAGACCCGCTTTGTACAAACCACAGTAAACCACAGTCTCAGTAACCCATGTCAGGATTGCCAGAGAAAATATGGGCTATCCAGTTCAATTTGAATTCCAGATAAACAACAAGTAATTTTTCAGTATCCGTATGTCCCACATATTGTATGGGCTATACTTACACTAAAACTAAGTCAGGCCAAATACTGCATGGGAATACTTACACTCAAAGATTATTCTGGGTTTATCTGAAACTGAAATTTAACTGGGTGCCTTGTATTCTTGTTCGCTAAGTCTGGCAACCCTTATATACTTACCACCAGCTGATGTATTATATATTTATTGTAGTTTTGTTTAGTGTGTGTCTTCCCCTACTAGAATGTGCAGCGTTACCAAAGACTACAACAATGGAAGAGTGCCGGATACACAGGAGTAGCTGCTTACTGAATCTTGGTGAATGAATGAATGAACACACACCATAAATACAAGCCACACCATGTAATGAGGAAACGTTACATGTCCCAGAATTCCTGACTTGTGAACAGAAACCATGCACACAAAGGCCACAGACACAGATAGACACGCCTGCACTGTGCTCCCCATGCCAACCCCACACTTACCACAGACTTAACTGATACACATCACTCACTCTTCCCACACACTCACAGTCACCACCGAGGCCTACATTACCAACTAGACAGTGAGAGAATAAGTATTGATTGGAATTAAATCCTGGAGGATCCACTGGGAACCACACTCTCAACTGTGTGTATTCACTGCACCTGACACGTGTCACACACTCAGTAAATATTTGTGGACAGAGGACTGATGAACCCACCCTGAGCCTTTCATTCCTCCCTCAGGAATCTCGAAGTCACAAGAGGATCCCCCTCGGCTTGGATCCACGGTGGTGGCCCAAGGCTGCAGCCCAGGGGCAGTGGAGGTCTCCTCTGCCTCTAAATACTTCTTCTGTACTTCTACTCTGCGCAAGCTCAGCTACGCTGGTAAGGGCGTGGGGCTCCTCAGGTGACGGGGTGCTTGGCTGTGAAGCAGGAGGCACACAGATCCCAGGGAGGCTGAGAGGAAATCCAGGGTCATCAGAGGTGATGAGGGCTCTGTGGAGGAGCCTGGGCAGGATGGCTGAGCTGTTCCGAGGGCGTGGATGCCAGCTGAGTCTGGGGGTGTGTGTGTGAATACTGCTACTACCATGGTGGGGAAGTCAAGGAGCAGGGGCCGGAAAGGTCTGGGTTTGAGGTGGAGGGAAGAGGGACCAGATTAAGCATCTTCAGAGGAAAATGTAGGCTTTGTCTTTGCCTTTGCTTCCAGAGAAGGACAGAGTTCTGCATCATACACCTCCAGCCTGAGAGCAGGACCATCCAGCTCAGGTGCACACAGCTCACACATACACGCGCCCTCCAGGCACAGCCCTTCTCAGTGCACATCAACCCCAAGCACGTGCTCCACAGTACTCTCCTGCACCACAGCCCCATTCCACAAGGAATGCACCACCGATATTCCCAAACTCACACTCCTCATCGTTCACGCATCCAGCCGCATCCCTCACATACTACAGCCCTCACCACCATACTCCACACCCCTGTATACAGACACCGCTCCAGTATACCCCCCCACGCACATGAAAAGCCCACAGATGACACCAGATACACCACTCCGTCCTACGGCCAACGGACACCAAGCTCACGACATTGCTATGTCGTGCCAATGTCCCTCTCTCGTCTACCACACCTGCTCCCTCAGCTTCCGGCATGGCCCATGCATGTTATTATGATTTTAATTTCCTTTTTCAGGAATCCGGAGATTTCATCGAGACACTGCCCAGCCTAGACCACCCCTAGCCCAGGATCAGGAAGAAGGAGAGACCGCTTCCCCATCACACTGTGTCTCCTCCTCACCCTCTTCACCCTGTAAGAACTATCTGCACCCAGACAAAGAGGAAAGGGGCATGAAAATATACTACATGCAGGTACAAGTGAACAAGGGTGTCGCTGTCTCCTGGAAGACAAAGAAACCCTTGGAGTTGCCTGAAAAGCAGCTGAGGATAGAAGAAGTGACCCTTCCTGAGGATGTGTGCGCAGTAGCCACTGACCCCTCTTCTGATGTGTCCACCGAAAGCCTCCTGTCTGACAGTGAGCCCACTGGGGAGGAGAAAGAGTATGAGGAAAGGGCAGAGCCAGGCAGCCCATCAGGGCCACCTGCCGTCGAGGAGAGACCCAGTGCCAAGACAGCGGACTGGATGCTGACCATGGAGACCGGCTTCAGGTGCATGGCCTGCTGCCGGGTCTTCCCCACCTTGGAGATCCTCCAGCAGCACGTGAAGGGCGGCGTCCTGCAGGGCTTCAGCTGCCGTGCCTTTCATCTCACCATGGCCCAGCGGATGGGCAATGTGGAATCCGAGAGCACCCCTGAGGAAGAGGACGAGGAGGAGGAGGAGGAGAACGAGGAGGAGGAGGAGGAGGAGGAGGAGAAGGAGGTAGAGAAGCAAGAAGAAAAGGAGAATGAGGGAGAGCAGCCCACGGGGGAAGGCCCCAGCCCAAAGAGACCCCGCAGGCAGGGTCTTTTCTCTCCTTTGAGTTCCAAACAGCAACTGAGATTCATGGGACAGAAGATCCTGGAAGACGGTGTGGCCGTCCCTTGGAAGAGGTAAGGCTTGAGGCTGGCAGTCTTCTGAGCCTATGTCACGAGGGCCCAGAGGAGTCTAAGGGAAGGGGCCGCACACATGTGCTGGTTTACCTAATGGCTCTGCAGTTGCATCAAATGGGACACACCCAGCACTAACAAAGGCATTGACCTCTGTTGACGTAAACAAGAAGGTGGAGCCTTTTCCTAGGAGTTTTCTCAGGGTCTGCACGATGGACCTCAACTCTTAGAGGACGTACTGCCAGCAGCTCCTTCTCGGCAGAGAGAGCCAGGAGTGGTCTCAAGAGAGGACAGGGGCCCTTGCAGGACCAGAACTTTGAGGTCTGAGAGCCTTGGGCCTGAGCCGAGATCTCACCCGGACCACTGGACCTAGCCTTCTGTGACAAAGGGGAATATGAAAGAGAGTCACGTGGAAATGAGGTCCCCCGAGATATGGAAATGTTCCAGAACCTTCGTTGCGTGGTAGTTGATCTGGAGCCAAGCTCACTGTGGTGTGTGTGGCTCTGAGCATTAAGGCAATGCTGGAGGGTAACCCTGACCAGCAGAGCTTGGAGTGCTTCTTGTCTCTTCCTGTTCTACCTCATTTGTTTTATCCCTTCCAGGGAGAAGAAAGGACCCTCGGGAGAGTAGCAGACAGAATGCCATGGTCTGAAGGAGGATGAAGGGACCGGCACTCAGTCTAACATCATATGACAATAGAAGCGTCCTATGCAATAAAGGGCATTTTCCAAACCTTTCCTGGAGCTTTTATTTAATGACATTTTTCTATCTATGCATCTATCTGTCATCTACATCTGTATCTTTCAAGGTTTGTGAACAAGCTTTCACATAAGCACTAGAGACGTCCACCAGCATTTTCCAGAAGAGGCCTGCAAATTGCTGGGGACTCCTCACAAATAGGGAACGGCCACAAGCCCTGCCACACAGACTATGCGCGTGGCCCTCCTGACGTACTCCCACTCTCTCTCTGAATTTCCCAACGTCTGAGATGAGGGTGCTGACTGGAGGCAATGATCACGTGCAGGCTGAATCTTCTCCAGATTCTGATTCTCTTCCTGGGCATATCGTCCTTAAGCACAGTCTCCATGTCCCTGGCCACACTGATCTCTCTCCTTCAGTCCTTCCCTCCCTCCCTCTCCTGCCTCCCAGTGCAGAGAATACTTTTTTGCATTTGAGACGACATTTATTTTTGGTTCACAGAATTCTCACCTGTTCTACTGTGGCCTCCGTTGTGAACATTCCAAAGCTGAGACTTTTCTGTTTTTCTCCCTCATTTCTGCTGAGTCTTTACCTTCCTAATGCAGTGAACTCACAGTGCCTAGCTGACTGGATGGGGAAAAAAATCCAGGGAGCAAAGAGAAATAATAAAAGAATATATCAGTTAATTTTTCATAGTGTTATCCAACTACATATTTTTAAAATTTTGGAATAATATTAGGAATCTTCTCTTTATAAAAAACTGAATTATCGGGCTTCCCTGGTGGAGCAGTGGTTAAGAATATGCCTGCGAATGCAGGGGTCATGGGTTCGAGCCCTGGTCTGGGAAGATCCCACGTGCCACGGAGTAACTAAGCCCGCGTGCCACAACTACTGAGCCTGCGCTCTAGAGCCCGTGTGCCACATCAACCGAGCCCACGTGCCACAACTACGGAAGCCTGCGTGCCTAGAGACCATGCTCCGCAACAAGAGAAGCCACTGCAATGAGAAGCCCGTGCACCACAGCCAAGAGGAGCCCCCGCTCACTGCAACTAGAGAACGCCCGCTAGCAGCAACAAAGACCCAATGCAGCCCCAAATAAATTAATTAATTTTTAAAAATTGAATTAGTTTCAAGGGTACAATGTATAAAAGTACAATAAAAGCCCCCCTTCATAACCCCCCAACCCCACTCTCAAGATGGAATCGATATGCTGTGATACAATTTATAGTCGTAGTACTACTCCTCCTCCCACCACATCCGAAATCCTCTGAGCCAGGGGCAGCAGCTTCCTTTCACAATGCTAGGACCCGCCACAAGACACATGATAATCCCTTTGGACATTTCAAGGAGCGGCACCAAGGGAACAGTACCGGGGAAATGCCACTGACAGCTCAGAATATCCATGGCATTTCTAGAGCCTCGGCACTGCTCTCGCTCTGGGAATGAAGGTCCAAAAAGCACATCGGAGAATGTTCATAGTTGTAAACAAGCTCCACCTTTGAAACACAATCTACATAGAACCACATATACAAGCCTGCACGATGGATGAAGCCAAGGTCTCCTCCATGATTTCCCTTCTGACCACCTTATTGTCTCCTCAACCATAAAAGGTGAACTTGAAACTCAGGACCTTGCCTTGTCACCAGAAACATCCAAGCTTGGATCAGTCTTTCTAAGACCAGATACTTGCTCTCTGAACTATTAGAGACTTGTCACATACACACAGGTAGAACAGGATTATTTCTATCTACCTGGGGACTTGGAGTCTTTCACATTGCTCCTGTTAAAACTCTCACAACAGCAAAACTTTACCTACAAAGGGTTCAAGCTATGACACTCCCAACTTCCACAAACCTCCTCAGCTCTTGTGAGTCACATGCAGCCAATTCCAGGAATTGGAAACATGGTTGTGAGGATGAAACTGACTTTGGGGCTCCCCTTGGATATGGTCTTCCAGACTTACCAAAAGGCCATTAAGAGGAAGGTTTACCCCACCTCAGGGAAACCCGAGGCAGTACTTGCAGTCAAGGGCTGGCCATGGCTTCTGAGCTACATCCAAAAAGAATTTCATACTGTACCTGGATCTGCTGAAGCCATTTCTGACTGTCCGAGAGCCAGCATGTACCGTTCCTCAACTGCCTCCATTGTGGATCATCAGTAGGGCTGTCAGATTTAGGACATAAAAATACAGGATACCCAGTTAAACTTGAACTTCACATGAATAATAAGTCATTATTTTTAGTATAAGTAGATCCTATGAACTATTTGGGGCATACTTATCTTCAAAATGTACTCGTTGTTTTTCAAACATTCATATTTAACTAAACAGTCTATATTTTATCTGTCAACCCTACTCAGCAGAAATGATGGAGGCTCATAGAGATCCAGGAGACGCCTCAGCGCCTCCTCAGCTTTTATTTCTACGTCCTGGACAGCGAGCACGAACCTTCCACTCCCAGTCAGTGGCTAGAATGGAGGATATTCTCTGTTTTAGAGCTTTTTCTACTTGTCATTGTTATTATCTTCCTTATTTTAAAGAGATGTTTATTTTTTCCCAATCTCAATAGCTCATCCAAAAGTATTTCAAAGTTCATTAGAGAAGGGAAAAACAATATGGTTCTGAAAAGTGAAGGAAACCGCCTGGTGTTTAGTAAAGAAGTAGTAGGGAGACTGAAAAAGCCAAACTTAATAAGCAGATCTCTCCAAGGGTATTTTCAGAGCTTGATACCCTCCCACACCCTGAAAATATTATTACATCAAGAATGTAGAACTGCTAACCAAATGTAAGGCTCCCATATGATTCTATCAAACTGAGGATGCTTCTTTACTAAGCAGTGAGCACACTTGCTGTCCCAGGGACCTTGGCAGTTGCAACGTAGGGCTCTTCCCTTTGGGATGGAAACAGCAAGTTTTCCTGTGGTCTACACGCTGGCCCCAAAAATACTACACTCCCAATACTTGTCAACTTTAAGTATTTTTCTACATATCTCCATTTTTCTGTTACTATTTGGACTACATCCTAGACTTGACACTACATAAATTGCATTCAAGAAGCTATTTTTAAAAGTTGGTAGGAAACCTTAAATCTATGGCTTGCAGTCCCTGGCTTACTTTCATCCAGGTGCATAAGGGTTTTCAAAAGTAGTCAGGTTAGTTACCCTGTATCACAGCCCCACGCTTGTGTCACAGATATAAAAATGGAACATGATATTTAAGGTTTTAGTTGCCAAATCATCAAGCCTCCCAGACAGAGGCAATAGAGCAAAATGATTACAGAGGCATGGATTTTGATTTGCTCCAGTGTCTTGGGCAAGTCACTTGGCCTCTGTATTTATTTGTACTTATCTGCACTTATCTGTCACTTGGGGGTCATAATTGTACCTGGTCCATGGGTACGCTGTACAAATGATCTGTAAAGTAGTTACAAGAAACCGACACAGAGTAAGCACTCCACAGACATTGGCTATTAGCTATTGGAAATAGTTCTCCGTGAAACAGATGACATTATCCGTGGATGACTCGGTGGGAGACAGTGAATCACAGAATCACAGCATGTTGAAAGTGACCTAGTTCACACTCTAATGTGAAAAGAAGAAAAGTGTGCATGGGTAGAAAATGTCTGAAACTTTACACAACAAAGAGTTCATCATGTTAACTTGGAGGATTAGAATAAATCAGGAAAGGAGGAAAGAAAAACTTGAGTGTCATTCAATTTCTACATCATTTGTGTTTCTACACTGAGACTCTGAATACACTGGAAGTGCAATTTTTTTTAATGTGGCGGGATAAAGGTTTTCAAGTTTTCCTGATCCATCCGTATTATTATCTCAGAATTGCTGGCATTTCTTGCCATCTTTGGATCTACACCCATGTGAGTCAGTGGGCCATTCTGGACGGAGGAGATAATAGAGCAGAAGTGAAGTGAGAGAAAAGGAGAGACAAGATTTTCTCTTTTCTCTTCAAAGAGGAAAGGTCTTTGGAATGGGAACAACTCACAACCAAACTTTGGGGAAAGGATGTGATGGAAAATGAGACAAACATCCTACCCCTGTGATGAGAAGGATTCCCTGGGCTGGATGGAGGGAGGTCACAGGTGGCTGGACAAGGAAACCAACTAGGGAGAAACACACACAAGTGCAGAGCAAACACCCTGAGGCCACTCAGCCTGACTCCATGCAAACATGTGTCCAGCAGACAGCCCTTCACCTGTGGCTCCCCAGCAAAACAGGTACCTCGGGGGTGCCAACTCATTCTGAGTCCATTATGCCTGGCCATTCATAAACCGCTGTCTAACGTGTGAGGAATAAACTCTCAATGTTTATGAGGAAATTGCGGAAGGAGATTGAAAGGTTACTTAAACGAAAAAAAAAGAAGTTCAGGAAGGCAAGATGGTAGAGAGACAAGAAAAAGACCTTAAAAGATAGAAAGGATTTGCCAAAGAAGAGAAAGCAAAAGAAATGATTCCGAATGGGTTAACCTGCAGCTAGGAAGTTAAGGAAGATTATTGATGGGTGAAGACTATGGAATAAGTGAATAAAATTTCTCAGAAGTTGCTGAGAATATGGTAAGCAGCATGATTATCAAATTATGAATTGGCTGCAATGGCATTCTAGGGGGACACTAGGAAGGGGAAGCAAACGTTCCTGAGATGACAGTGGCAGGTGGAAAGTTGTTTCAGGGGAAGATCAGTCTTGCAGAGGGTGTATCAGAGGAGGGCAAGTGTGAGCAAGCAAGGAAATACTAAGTGTATACGGTTCCTTCACTGAGTGCACCCAGCCCCGCGGTCAGCCTTGAGAACAAGCAGGACTTCAGGTACTGGAGCTACATTTCAGTCATCAAGACTTGAGAAGACACCCTTAACTCAGGTCTTCTCTTCAAACTCCATCTTTCCTTCTTGACCTTCATTTGGCCTCTTCCCTTACCCTCCAGCTGTGGACTGAGGCCACAGAGCAAGATGGGTCACTAGTGTCCTCCATCCCCTGGCGACTGTGGTTCACATCAGTGGAGTACCAAAGGCAATAACCAAGTAACAGACACAAGAGTGTATGAAGAAGAAGAGATTCTGATAAGGCTTTCTGTGACAGTGTGGGCCAAGTCGGCTCTATATGGCTGGTATCACGTGAATTATGAGCAGCCTTAGGGGAGAAGTCCTCAGAAGGCAGAGCCTGGCTCTCGAGAGGCTCTGCGTGCTCACAGCCCACTCCAAGACCTCAGTTACAGCTTCGGCCCCCAATATCTCTCCCTCTGCCTGCTCACAGTTTTTGAAGTCTTCTTTCCTCCACATTTCTCTTGAGAGGTGGAGGAGGAAGATGAGCTTCAGGCCAGCTCAGACTCCCCTGGGATCCCAGCAGGATGCCTAGCATTAACCTCCCACCTTCTAGGAAGCTCCTAAGATCTTCACATTTGGGGCAGTTCTCATTTCAGCTGTGCTTCAAATTGCTGGCTGGAGACGGCCTGTTGGAAGGTGGCTAAAAGCAAGTAGCAATCCTTCGGGCAGCCTGGCCCTTCTCGACTGTCAGTCATCTTCAGGGATATTCTAGGAAATGTTGTTTGTTCTAGAGAAGGGAGGGAAACAATCCAATTGTCCAATAATGCTTGAATGGAAAATAAATGATGCTATATGCATGTGATCACATAATATCAAACAGTCAAAAATCAAAGACCTAGATCTCTATGGATTCACGTGGATAAATCTTGAAAACATAATATTGATTGAAAGAAAATAAGATAAACAATGTTAGATTGTGATAACAGGTATGTAAGTGTTTAAATATTTAAATCAATTCAACATATTGCTTCTATATATAGAGATGCAAGAAAATAAACTTTATCCAAAGAACACATTATTTACATTTAATATGCTCATTTATCTAGGAGACCCAAAAGAACCCACAGATAAACTAGCAGGAACTAATAAGACGGTTCAACAAGGCACACACATACAAGATCAATAAATTTTAAAAGTCAATCAGGCTCCTCTACACTGGCGATAACAAATTAGAAACTATAAAAGAAAATAAGAAAAAAAGAAGATCTAAAAATTGTCACAAGAGCCGTATAAATTATTTAGAGGTAAGCATACGTAGAAGGCAATATAACTAACGAACTGAGTACGAACAGTTAAACTCCGCCCAACCCAAGGTTAGGAAAAGACTGTTGTTACTTTATGAGAACAGACCCTCTTCTTAAGGAGCAGATCAGTAAGTGAGAGTGAATCAAAGAAACACAGCATTTGAAAAGTCAGCTAGTCCAAGCCTCTTGATCGCACATACAGAAGCTGAAGCCCAGATAGGTTGAGTTACTTGCTAAAGGGCCCAATGTCCTGACTCAAGGACTAGCATTTTTCACTCAGTCGCAAGACACAATCAAATGCAGTACCTTGGAAAGAGATGGGGAAAAAATGAAGAAATCAATTATATAGTTCCTCATCTTTAAGTACAGAAATAGCCGTGACAAAATTACACGTATTGAGGGAAAATTGAAGTGCAGAGTTTAAAATGTCAATAATCCACAGGGAAACTGGAGACCATTTAAAACATTCATATTAAATCTCTCTAGAAAAGACATTAAAAGATCTCCAATCAAAATGTGAATTTTATAATAGACATGGTATGATACAATTTATAATAGATATGGTAGGAACCTTTCCCTTTCACGGGAAAGCTTCGGCTGGGAAAAAGGAATTGTTCTTGAAAATGGGGCCTGTGCTATTGCAGACACTGTGCTCAACCTAGGTCCACCGAATGCTCTGATGTCATCACTGAGGTCACAGAATTCCACTGTGAGCCTGGCAACCTTGCAAACATAACAGCCCTGGTGAGCACTAGGCACTACTGCTGGTTCACCAAGTGGTACAAGTTTTTCAGCCATTTAGGAGACTTGACTATTTTTGTTTGTATTGAATCATTTCAACGGATTGCCCAAGAGCCAAGAAGGGCCAACCTGTAGGGAAGAGGAGGAGTTGGACATCTCTTGAGGCATCTTCTAAGGGAGACTTCTAGTTGGTACGATGGAACGGCGACAAAAGAGGAAACATCTGGAAAATGAAGAGTCCCAGGAAACTGCCGAGAACGGAGGAGGTATGTGGGGGGCAACTTGTCTGGGGCACATGGGTTTCTGCCAAACTGAAGCTTCTCCAGGAAGCGGGGGACTGAGAACGTGTCACCTGTGAAGCAGGGAGCGAGAGACCTTGTCTCACTGATGCTGCCGTATCTATCCGGAGGGTCCCTGTGGTGTGAGACGGCACAGAACGGCCAGATGCCCCCTGGGAGATGGGACGTCAGCTCCGCTGGTCTGAGGACTCTCTCCTGGGGCAGCCGGGCCTGGAGCTTTGTCGGACTCACAGCAGGCTGCATCCTGCTTGCACAGACCTAGAGGTGCAGCTTTTCTCAGTCCCCGATTTCTCTCTTATGCTCTTGGATCTTTCCTAGGGGTCATGAGGTGGGGGATGTGAAGGATGCAAGGATGCTGAGAGAGACCCATGAGTTGCTTGGCCTCTTTTACCAAAGTGGAAAGAGAAGCCCCATGAGTTGAAGGCCCTGTTGAAAACTATCTTGACAAGTGGAATGCACTTTGAAAGAAGATTGTTTGTCTAGGGATGGTGTCATATTGAAAGCAAGGAGGTTTTATTCCTTCAACAGGAAGAATTTCCCAAAGGAGATCAAGGGAAGGGAAGGGTTTTCCAGAGACTGAGCCCGCGTGAGCGGGGGTGAGAAATGGCCTCAGGGTCCTGCGGGGAGCTCTGAGAGCCACGGGCCACGTGGTGCCTGCGTGCATTAAATGTAGGCGAGTAGCTTGCCCTGGGAGAGGGGTGGTCACCCCAGAGCTCCAGCTAGAGGCCTCTGCCCCAGATTAGAGCCCAGTAGCTCCTACCAGGCCCAGGGCCCTGGAGACTGTAGGATGGGCCCTGGGAATGGAGCTCTAGACAGCAGGCAGATTTCCAGGCAGTGGCTGGGACAGGCTGGGGAAGGCAATGACTGCCCCTGACCATTCAGAATATTTTGCCCTATGTTCCTGTGTGTGTGTGTGTGAGTGTGTGTGTGTGTGTGTGTGTGTGTGTGGTAGTGCAGAGAAGAGCGAGATGAATGGGGTTAGAGTGCTTACCAGATATAAAGTCTGCGTGGTAAAGTTCTTGTCACCCTGCCTGTACCTGGCTGACACTCGGTGTACGTAAGAGTGTATACAGAATTCTTGTTAGGGGTGTTTTATGAGACAGTAACTCATACACCCATGTACACTCTGATGCAGCAAAAATATCACACACCCACATATAACTTCCTTAGTAAACCACACACAGCACATGGAGGTATATACACGCATCCCTCCTATACTACGTTCTCATACAACCCACCTGTATCACAATCCTCTCCTCCAACACCAAACGCTGGAGATGAGATATGTATATAGACACACACACTATATATATAGGACACACACACACACACACACACTATATACATGTATCTCCTCAACTCTTGCACAAACACAACTAACTTCAGCCATCTCTAAATACCTCTATAAGAACCAGTCACGTGTCATACACACCACACTTATAACACATTCTTGAGTAATGCCAGACCCGCTTTGTACAAACCACAGTAAACCACAGTCTCAGTAACCCATGTCAGGATTGCCAGAGAAAATATGGGCTATCCAGTTCAATTTGAATTCCAGATAAACAACAAGTAATTTTTCAGTATCCGTATGTCCCACATATTGTATGGGCTATACTTACACTAAAACTAAGTCAGGCCAAATACTGCATGGGAATACTTACACTCAAAGATTATTCTGGGTTTATCTGAAACTGAAATTTAACTGGGTGCCTTGTATTCTTGTTCGCTAAGTCTGGCAACCCTTATATACTTACCACCAGCTGATGTATTATATATTTATTGTAGTTTTGTTTAGTGTGTGTCTTCCCCTACTAGAATGTGCAGCGTTACCAAAGACTACAACAATGGAAGAGTGCCGGATACACAGGAGTAGCTGCTTACTGAATCTTGGTGAATGAATGAATGAACACACACCATAAATACAAGCCACACCATGTAATGAGGAAACGTTACATGTCCCAGAATTCCTGACTTGTGAACAGAAACCATGCACACAAAGGCCACAGACACAGATAGACACGCCTGCACTGTGCTCCCCATGCCAACCCCACACTTACCACAGACTTAACTGATACACATCACTCACTCTTCCCACACACTCACAGTCACCACCGAGGCCTACATTACCAACTAGACAGTGAGAGAATAAGTATTGATTGGAATTAAATCCTGGAGGATCCACTGGGAACCACACTCTCAACTGTGTGTATTCACTGCACCTGACACGTGTCACACACTCAGTAAATATTTGTGGACAGAGGACTGATGAACCCACCCTGAGCCTTTCATTCCTCCCTCAGGAATCTCGAAGTCACAAGAGGATCCCCCTCGGCTTGGATCCACGGTGGTGGCCCAAGGCTGCAGCCCAGGGGCAGTGGAGGTCTCCTCTGCCTCTAAATACTTCTTCTGTACTTCTACTCTGCGCAAGCTCAGCTACGCTGGTAAGGGCGTGGGGCTCCTCAGGTGACGGGGTGCTTGGCTGTGAAGCAGGAGGCACACAGATCCCAGGGAGGCTGAGAGGAAATCCAGGGTCATCAGAGGTGATGAGGGCTCTGTGGAGGAGCCTGGGCAGGATGGCTGAGCTGTTCCGAGGGCGTGGATGCCAGCTGAGTCTGGGGGTGTGTGTGTGAATACTGCTACTACCATGGTGGGGAAGTCAAGGAGCAGGGGCCGGAAAGGTCTGGGTTTGAGGTGGAGGGAAGAGGGACCAGATTAAGCATCTTCAGAGGAAAATGTAGGCTTTGTCTTTGCCTTTGCTTCCAGAGAAGGACAGAGTTCTGCATCATACACCTCCAGCCTGAGAGCAGGACCATCCAGCTCAGGTGCACACAGCTCACACATACACGCGCCCTCCAGGCACAGCCCTCCTCAGTGCACATCAACCCCAAGCACGTGCTCCACAGTACTCTCCTGCACCACAGCCCCATTCCACAAGGAATGCACCACCGATATTCCCAAACTCACACTCCTCATCGTACACGCATCCAGCCGCATCCCTCACATACTACAGCCCTCACCACCATACTCCACACCCCTGTATACAGACACCGCTCCAGTATACCCCCCCACGCACATGAAAAGCCCACAGATGACACCAGATACACCACTCCATCCTACGGCCAACGGACACCAAGCTCACGACATTGCTATGTCGTGCCAATGTCCCTCTCTCGTCTACCACACCTGCTCCCTCAGCTTCCGGCATGGCCCATGCATGTTATTATGATTTTAATTTCCTTTTTCAGGAATCCGGAGATTTCATCGAGACACTGCCCAGCCTAGACCACCCCTAGCCCAGGATCAGGAAGAAGGAGAGACCGCTTCCCCATCACACTGTGTCTCCTCCTCACCCTCTTCACCCTGTAAGAACTATCTGCACCCAGACAAAGAGGAAAGGGGCATGAAAATATACTACATGCAGGTACAAGTGAACAAGGGTGTCGCTGTCTCCTGGAAGACAAAGAAACCCTTGGAGTTGCCTGAAAAGCAGCTGAGGATAGAAGAAGTGACCCTTCCTGAGGATGTGTGCGCAGTAGCCACTGACCCCTCTTCTGATGTGTCCACCGAAAGCCTCCTGTCTGACAGTGAGCCCACTGGGGAGGAGAAAGAGTATGAGGAAAGGGCAGAGCCAGGCAGCCCATCAGGGCCACCTGCCGTCGAGGAGAGACCCAGCGCCAAGACAGCAGACTGGATGCTGACCATGGAGACCGGCTTCAGGTGCATGGCCTGCTGCCGGGTCTTCCCCACCTTGGAGATCCTCCAGCAGCACGTGAAGGGCGGCGTCCTGCAGGGCTTCAGCTGCCGTGCCTTTCATCTCACCATGGCCCAGCGGATGGGCAATGTGGAATCCGAGAGCACCCCTGAGGAAGAGGACGAGGAGGAGGAGGAGGAGAACGAGGAGGAGGAGGAGGAGGAGGAGGAGGAGGAGGAGAAGGAGGTAGAGAAGCAAGAAGAAAAGGAGAATGAGGGAGAGCAGCCCACGGGGGAAGGCCCCAGCCCAAAGAGACCCCGCAGGCAGGGTCTTTTCTCTCCTTTGAGTTCCAAACAGCAACTGAGATTCATGGGACAGAAGATCCTGGAAGACGGTGTGGCCGTCCCTTGGAAGAGGTAAGGCTTGAGGCTGGCAGTCTTCTGAGCCTATGTCACGAGGGCCCAGAGGAGTCTAAGGGAAGGGGCCGCACACATGTGCTGGTTTACCTAATGGCTCTGCAGTTGCATCAAATGGGACACACCCAGCACTAACAAAGGCATTGACCTCTGTTGACGTAAACAAGAAGGTGGAGCCTTTTCCTAGGAGTTTTCTCAGGGTCTGCACGATGGACCTCAACTCTTAGAGGACGTACTGCCAGCAGCTCCTTCTCGGCAGAGAGAGCCAGGAGTGGTCTCAAGAGAGGACAGGGGCCCTTGCAGGACCAGAACTTTGAGGTCTGAGAGCCTTGGGCCTGAGCCGAGATCTCACCCGGACCACTGGACCTAGCCTTCTGTGACAAAGGGGAATATGAAAGAGAGTCACGTGGAAATGAGGTCCCCCGAGATATGGAAATGTTCCAGAACCTTCGTTGCGTGGTAGTTGATCTGGAGCCAAGCTCACTGTGGTGTGTGTGGCTCTGAGCATTAAGGCAATGCTGGAGGGTAACCCTGACCAGCAGAGCTTGGAGTGCTTCTTGTCTCTTCCTGTTCTACCTCATTTGTTTTATCCCTTCCAGGGAGAAGAAAGGACCCTCGGGAGAGTAGCAGACAGAATGCCATGGTCTGAAGGAGGATGAAGGGACCGGCACTCAGTCTAACATCATATGACAATAGAAGCGTCCTATGCAATAAAGGGCATTTTCCAAACCTTTCCTGGAGCTTTTATTTAATGACATTTTTCTATCTATGCATCTATCTGTCATCTACATCTGTATCTTTCAAGGTTTGTGAACAAGCTTTCACATAAGCACTAGAGACGTCCGCCAGCATTTTCCAGAAGAGGCCTGCAAATTGCTGGGGACTCCTCACAAATAGGGAACGGCCACAAGCCCTGCCACACAGACTATGCGCGTGGCCCTCCTGACGTACTCCCACTCTCTCTCTGAATTTCCCAACGTCTGAGATGAGGGTGCTGACTGGAGGCAATGATCACGTGCAGGCTGAATCTTCTCCAGATTCTGATTCTCTTCCTGGGCATATCGTCCTTAAGCACAGTCTCCATGTCCCTGGCCACACTGATCTCTCTCCTTCAGTCCTTCCCTCCCTCCCTCTCCTGCCTCCCAGTGCAGAGAATACTTTTTTGCATTTGAGACGACATTTATTTTTGGTTCACAGAATTCTCACCTGTTCTACTGTGGCCTCCGTTGTGAACATTCCAAAGCTGAGACTTTTCTGTTTTTCTCCCTCATTTCTGCTGAGTCTTTACCTTCCTAATGCAGTGAACTCACAGTGCCTAGCTGACTGGATGGGGAAAAAAATCCAGGGAGCAAAGAGAAATAATAAAAGAATATATCAGTTAATTTTTCATAGTGTTATCCAACTACATATTTTTAAAATTTTGGAATAATATTAGGAATCTTCTCTTTATAAAAAACTGAATTATCGGGCTTCCCTGGTGGAGCAGTGGTTAAGAATATGCCTGCGAATGCAGGGGTCATGGGTTCGAGCCCTGGTCTGGGAAGATCCCACGTGCCACGGAGTAACTAAGCCCGCGTGCCACAACTACTGAGCCTGCGCTCTAGAGCCCGTGTGCCACATCAACCGAGCCCACGTGCCACAACTACGGAAGCCTGCGTGCCTAGAGACCATGCTCCGCAACAAGAGAAGCCACTGCAATGAGAAGCCCGTGCACCACAGCCAAGAGGAGCCCCCGCTCACTGCAACTAGAGAACGCCCGCTAGCAGCAACAAAGACCCAATGCAGCCCCAAATAAATTAATTAATTTTTAAAAATTGAATTAGTTTCAAGGGTACAATGTATAAAAGTACAATAAAAGCCCCCCTTCATAACCCCCCAACCCCACTCTCAAGATGGAATCGATATGCTGTGATACAATTTATAGTCGTAGTACTACTCCTCCTCCCACCACATCCGAAATCCTCTGAGCCAGGGGCAGCAGCTTCCTTTCACAATGCTAGGACCCGCCACAAGACACATGATAATCCCTTTGGACATTTCAAGGAGCGGCACCAAGGGAACAGTACCAGGGAAATGCCACTGACAGCTCAGAATATCCATGGCATTTCTAGAGCCTCGGCACTGCTCTCGCTCTGGGAATGAAGGTCCAAAAAGCACATCGGAGAATGTTCATAGTTGTAAACAAGCTCCACCTTTGAAACACAATCTACATAGAACCACATATACAAGCCTGCACGATGGATGAAGCCAAGGTCTCCTCCATGATTTCCCTTCTGACCACCTTATTGTCTCCTCAACCATAAAAGGTGAACTTGAAACTCAGGACCTTGCCTTGTCACCAGAAACATCCAAGCTTGGATCAGTCTTTCTAAGACCAGATACTTGCTCTCTGAACTATTAGAGACTTGTCACATACACACAGGTAGAACAGGATTATTTCTATCTACCTGGGGACTTGGAGTCTTTCACATTGCTCCTGTTAAAACTCTCACAACAGCAAAACTTTACCTACAAAGGGTTCAAGCTATGACACTCCCAACTTCCACAAACCTCCTCAGCTCTTGTGAGTCACATGCAGCCAATTCCAGGAATTGGAAACATGGTTGTGAGGATGAAACTGACTTTGGGGCTCCCCTTGGATATGGTCTTCCAGACTTACCAAAAGGCCATTAAGAGGAAGGTTTACCCCACCTCAGGGAAACCCGAGGCAGTACTTGCAGTCAAGGGCTGCCCATGGCTTCTGAGCTACATCCAAAAAGAATTTCATACTGTACCTGGATCTGCTGAAGCCATTTCTGACTGTCCGAGAGCCAGCATGTACCGTTCCTCAACTGCCTGCATTGTGGATCATCAGTAGGGCTGTCAGATTTAGGACATAAAAATACAGGATACCCAGTTAAACTTGAACTTCACATGAATAATAAGTCATTATTTTTAGTATAAGTAGATCCTATGAACTATTTGGGGCATACTTATCTTCAAAATGTACTCGTTGTTTTTCAAACATTCATATTTAACTAAACAGTCTATATTTTATCTGTCAACCCTACTCAGCAGAAATGATGGAGGCTCATAGAGATCCAGGAGACGCCTCAGCGCCTCCTCAGCTTTTATTTCTACGTCCTGGACAGCGAGCACGAACCTTCCACTCCCAGTCAGTGGCTAGAATGGAGGATATTCTCTGTTTTAGAGCTTTTTCTACTTGTCATTGTTATTATCTTCCTTATTTTAAAGAGATGTTTATTTTTTCCCAATCTTAATAGCTCATCCAAAAGTATTTCAAAGTTCATTAGAGAAGGGAAAAACAATATGGTTCTGAAAAGTGAAGGAAACCGCCTGGTGTTTAGTAAAGAAGTAGTAGGGAGACTGAAAAAGCCAAACTTAATAAGCAGATCTCTCCAAGGGTATTTTCAGAGCTTGATACCCTCCCACACCCTGAAAATATTATTACATCAAGAATGTAGAACTGCTAACCAAATGTAAGGCTCCCATATGATTCTATCAAACTGAGGATGCTTCTTTACTAAGCAGTGAGCACACTTGCTGTCCCAGGGACCTTGGCAGTTGCAACGTAGGGCTCTTCCCTTTGGGATGGAAACAGCAAGTTTTCCTGTGGTCTACACGCTGGCCCCAAAAATACTACACTCCCAATACTTGTCATCTTTAAGTATTTTTCTACATATCTCCATTTTTCTGTTACTATTTGGACTACATCCTAGACTTGACACTACATAAATTGCATTCAAGAAGCTATTTTTAAAAGTTGGTAGGAAACCTTAAATCTATGGCTTGCAGTCCCTGGCTTACTTTCATCCAGGTGCATAAGGGTTTTCAAAAGTAGTCAGGTTAGTTACCCTGTATCACAGCCCCATGCTTGTGTCACAGATATAAAAATGGAACATGATATTTAAGGTTTTAGTTGCCAAATCATCAAGCCTCCCAGACAGAGGCAATAGAGCAAAATGATTACAGAGGCATGGATTTTGATTTGCTCCAGTGTCTTGGGCAAGTCACTTGGCCTCTGTATTTATTTGTACTTATCTGCACTTATCTGTCACTTGGGGGTCATAATTGTACCTGGTCCATGGGTACGCTGTACAAATGATCTGTAAAGTAGTTACAAGAAACCGACACAGAGTAAGCACTCCACAGACATTGGCTATTAGCTATTGGAAATATTTCTCCGTGAAACAGATGACATTATCCGTGGATGACTCGGTGGGAGACAGTGAATCACAGAATCACAGCATGTTGAAAGTGACCTAGTTCACACTCTAATGTGAAAAGAAGAAAAGTGTGCATGGGTAGAAAATGTCTGAAACTTTACACAACAAAGAGTTCATCATGTTAACTTGGAGGATTAGAATAAATCAGGAAAGGAGGAAAGAAAAACTTGAGTGTAATTCAATTTCTACATCATTTGTGTTTCTACACTGAGACTCTGAATACACTGGAAGTGCAATTTTTTTTAATGTGGCGGGATAAAGGTTTTCAAGTTTTCCTGATCCATCCGTATTATTATCTCAGAATTGCTGGCATTTCTTGCCATCTTTGGATCTACACCCATGTGAGTCAGTGGGCCATTCTGGACGGAGGAGATAATAGAGCAGAAGTGAAGTGAGAGAAAAGGAGAGACAAGATTTTCTCTTTTCTCTTCAAAGAGGAAAGGTCTTTGGAATGGGAACAACTCACAACCAAACTTTGGGGAAAGGATGTGATGGAAAATGAGACAAACATCCTACCCCTGTGATGAGAAGGATTCCCTGGGCTGGATGGAGGGAGGTCACAGGTGGCTGGACAAGGAAACCAACTAGGGAGAAACACACACAAGTGCAGAGCAAACACCCTGAGGCCACTCAGCCTGACTCCATGCAAACATGTGTCCAGCAGACAGCCCTTCACCTGTGGCTCCCCAGCAAGACAGGTACCTCGGGGGTGCCAAGTCATTCTGAGTCCATTATGCCTGGCCATTCATAAACCGCTGTCTAACGTGTGAGGAATAAACTCTCAATGTTTATGAGGAAATTGCGGAAGGAGATTGAAAGGTTACTTAAACGAAAAAAAAAGAAGTTCAGGAAGGCAAGATGGTAGAGAGACAAGAAAAAGACCTTAAAAGATAGAAAGGATTTGCCAAAGAAGAGAAAGCAAAAGAAATGATTCCGAATGGGTTAACCTGCAGCTAGGAAGTTAAGGAAGATTATTGATGGGTGAAGACTATGGAATAAAGTGAATAAAATTTCTCAGAAGTTGCTGAGAATATGGTAAGCAGCATGATTATCAAATTATGAATTGGCTGCAATGGCATTCTAGGGGGACACTAGGAAGGGGAAGCAAATGTTCCTGAGATGACAGTGGCAGGTGGAAAGTTGTTTCAGGGGAAGATCAGTCTTGCAGAGGGTGTATCAGAGGAGGGCAAGTGTGAGCAAGCAAGGAAATACTAAGTGTATACGGTTCCTTCACTGAGTGCACCCAGCCCCGCGGTCAGCCTTGAGAACAAGCAGGACTTCAGGTACTGGAGCTACATTTCAGTCATCAAGACTTGAGAAGACACCCTTAACTCAGGTCTTCTCTTCAAACTCCATCTTTCCTTCTTGACCTTCATTTGGCCTCTTCCCTTACCCTCCAGCTGTGGACTGAGGCCACAGAGCAAGATGGGTCACTAGTGTCCTCCATCCCCTGGCGACTGTGGTTCACATCAGTGGAGTACCAAAGGCAATAACCAAGTAACAGACACAAGAGTGTATGAAGAAGAAGAGATTCTGATAAGGCTTTCTGTGACAGTGTGGGCCAAGTCGGCTCTATATGGCTGGTATCACGTGAATTATGAGCAGCCTTAGGGGAGAAGTCCTCAGAAGGCAGAGCCTGGCTCTCGAGAGGCTCTGCGTGCTCACAGCCCACTCCAAGACCTCAGTTACAGCTTCGGCCCCCAATATCTCTCCCTCTGCCTGCTCACAGTTTTTGAAGTCTTCTTTCCTCCACATTTCTCTTGAGAGGTGGAGGAGGAAGATGAGCTTCAGGCCAGCTCAGACTCCCCTGGGATCCCAGCAGGATGCCTAGCATTAACCTCCCACCTTCTAGGAAGCTCCTAAGATCTTCACATTTGGGGCAGTTCTCATTTCAGCTGTGCTTCAAATTGCTGGCTGGAGACGGCCTGTTGGAAGGTGGCTAAAAGCAAGTAGCAATCCTTCGGGCAGCCTGGCCCTTCTCGACTGTCAGTCATCTTCAGGGATATTCTAGGAAATGTTGTTTGTTCTAGAGAAGGGAGGGAAACAATCCAATTGTCCAATAATGCTTGAATGGAAAATAAATGATGCTATATGCATGTGATCACATAATATCAAACAGTCAAAAATCAAAGACCTAGATCTATATGGATTCACGTGGATAAATCTTGAAAACATAATATTGATTGAAAGAAAATAAGATAAACAATGTTAGATTGTGATAACAGGTATGTAAGTGTTTAAATATTTAAATCAATTCAACATATTGCTTCTATATATAGAGATGCAAGAAAATAAACTTTATCCAAAGAACACATTATTTACATTTAATATGCTCATTTATCTAGGAGACCCAAAAGAACCCACAGATAAACTAGCAGGAACTAATAAGACGGTTCAACAAGGCACACACATACAAGATCAATAAATTTTAAAAGTCAATCAGGCTCCTCTACACTGGCGATAACAAATTAGAAACTATAAAAGAAAATAAGAAAAAAAGAAGATCTAAAAATTGTCACAAGAGCCGTATAAATTATTTAGAGCTAAGCATACGTAGAAGGCAATATAACTAACGAACTGAGTACGAACAGTTAAACTCCGCCCAACCCAAGGTTAGGAAAAGACTGTTGTTACTTTATGAGAACAGACCCTCTTCTTAAGGAGCAGATCAGTAAGTGAGAGTGAATCAAAGAAACACAGCATTTGAAAAGTCAGCTAGTCCAAGCCTCTTGATCGCACATACAGAAGCTGAAGCCCAGATAGGTTGAGTTACTTGCTAAAGGGCCCAATGTCCTGACTCAAGGACTAGCATTTTTCACTCAGTCGCAAGACACAATCAAATGCAGTACCTTGGAAAGAGATGGGGAAAAAATGAAGAAATCAATTATATAGTTCCTCATCTTTAAGTACAGAAATAGCCGTGACAAAATTACACGTATTGAGGGAAAATTGAAGTGCAGAGTTTAAAATGTCAATAATCCACAGGGAAACTGGAGACCATTTAAAACATTCATATTAAATCTCTCTAGAAAAGACATGAAAAGATCTCCAATCAAAATGTGAATTTTATAATAGACATGGTATGATACAATTTATAATAGATATGGTAGGAACCTTTCCCTTTCACGGGAAAGCTTCGGCTGGGAAAAAGGAATTGTTCTTGAAAATGGGGCCTGTGCTATTGCAGACACTGTGCTCAACCTAGGTCCACCGAATGCTCTGATGTCATCACTGAGGTCACAGAATTCCACTGTGAGCCTGGCAACCTTGCAAACATAACAGCCCTGGTGAGCACTAGGCACTACTGCTGGTTCACCAAGTGGTACAAGTTTTTCAGCCATTTAGGAGACTTGACTATTTTTGTTTGTATTGAATCATTTCAACGGATTGCCCAAGAGCCAAGAAGGGCCAACCTGTAGGGAAGAGGAGGAGTTGGACATCTCTTGAGGCATCTTCTAAGGGAGACTTCTAGTTGGTACGATGGAACGGCGACAAAAGAGGAAACATCTGGAAAATGAAGAGTCCCAGGAAACTGCCGAGAACGGAGGAGGTATGTGGGGGGCAACTTGTCTGGGGCACATGGCTTTCTGCCAAACTGAAGCTTCTCCAGGAAGCGGGGGACTGAGAACGTGTCACCTGTGAAGCAGGGAGCGAGAGACCTTGTCTCACTGATGCTGCCGTATCTATCCGGAGGGTCCCTGTGGTGTGAGACGGCACAGAACGGCCAGATGCCCCCTGGGAGATGGGAGGTCAGCTCCGCTGGTCTGAGGACTCTCTCCTGGGGCAGCCGGGCCTGGAGCTTTGTCGGACTCACAGCAGGCTGCATCCTGCTTGCACAGACCTAGAGGTGCAGCTTTTCTCAGTCCCCGATTTCTCTCTTATGCTCTTGGATCTTTCCTAGGGGTCATGAGGTGGGGGATGTGAAGGATGCAAGGATGCTGAGAGAGACCCATGAGTTGCTTGGCCTCTTTTACCAAAGTGGAAAGAGAAGCCCCATGAGTTGAAGGCCCTGTTGAAAAATATCTTGACAAGTGGAATGCACTTTGAAAGAAGATTGTTTGTCTAGGGATGGTGTCATATTGAAAGCAAGGAGGTTTTATTCCTTCAACAGGAAGAATTTCCCAAAGGAGATCAAGGGAAGGGAAGGGTTTTCCAGAGACTGAGACCGCGTGAGCGGGGGTGAGAAATGGCCTCAGGGTCCTGCGGGGAGCTCTGAGAGCCACGGGCCACGTGGTGCCTGCGTGCATTAAATGTAGGCGAGTAGCTTGCCCTGGGAGAGGGGTGGTCACCCCAGAGCTCCAGCTAGAGGCCTCTGCCCCAGATTAGAGCCCAGTAGCTCCTACCAGGCCCAGGGCCCTGGAGACTGTAGGATGGGCCCTGGGAATGGAGCTCTAGACAGCAGGCAGATTTCCAGGCAGTGGCTGGGACAGGCTGGGGAAGGCAATGACTGCCCCTGACCATTCAGAATATTTTGCCCTATATTCCTGTGTGTGTGTGTGTGAGTGTGTGTGTGTGTGTGTGTGTGTGTGTGTGGTAGTGCAGAGAAGAGCAAGATGAATGGGGTTAGAGTGCTTACCAGATATAAAGTCTGCGTGGTAAAGTTCTTGTCACCCTGCCTGTACCTGGCTGACACTCGGTGTACGTAAGAGTGTATACAGAATTCTTGTTAGGGGTGTTTTATGAGACAGTAACTCATACACCCATGTACACTCTGATGCAGCAAAAATATCACACACCCACATATAACTTCCTTAGTAAACCACACACAGCACATGGAGGTATATACACGCATCCCTCCTATACTACGTTCTCATACAACCCACCTGTATCACAATCCTCTCCTCCAACACCAAACGCTGGAGATGAGATATGTATATAGACACACACACTATATATATAGGACACACACACACACACACACACTATATACATGTATCTCCTCAACTCTTGCACAAACACAACTAACTTCAGCCATCTCTAAATACCTCTATAAGAACCAGTCACGTGTCATACACACCACACTTATAACACATTCTTGAGTAATGCCAGACCCGCTTTGTACAAACCACAGTAAACCACAGTCTCAGTAACCCATGTCAGGATTGCCAGAGAAAATATGGGCTATCCAGTTCAATTTGAATTCCAGATAAACAACAAGTAATTTTTCAGTATCCGTATGTCCCACATATTGTATGGGCTATACTTACACTAAAACTAAGTCAGGCCAAATACTGCATGGGAATACTTACACTAAAAGATTATTCTGGGTTTATCTGAAACTGAAATTTAACTGGGTGCCTTGTATTCTTGTTCGCTAAGTCTGGCAACCCTTATATACTTACCACCAGCTGATGTATTATATATTTATTGTAGTTTTGTTTAGTGTGTGTCTTCCCCTACTAGAATGTGCAGCGTTACCAAAGACTACAACAATGGAAGAGTGCCGGATACACAGGAGTAGCTGCTTACTGAATCTTGGTGAATGAATGAATGAACACACACCATAAATACAAGCCACACCATGTAATGAGGAAACGTTACATGTCCCAGAATTCCTGACTTGTGAACAGAAACCATGCACACAAAGGCCACAGACACAGATAGACACGCCTGCACTGTGCTCCCCATGCCAACCCCACACTTACCACAGACTTAACTGATACACATCACTCACTCTTCCCACACACTCACAGTCACCACCGAGGCCTACATTACCAACTAGACAGTGAGAGAATAAGTATTGATTGGAATTAAATCCTGGAGGATCCACTGGGAACCACACTCTCAACTGTGTGTATTCACTGCACCTGACACGTGTCACACACTCAGTAAATATTTGTGGACAGAGGACTGATGAACCCACCCTGAGCCTTTCATTCCTCCCTCAGGAATCTCGAAGTCACAAGAGGATCCCCCTCGGCTTGGATCCACGGTGGTGGCCCAAGGCTGCAGCCCAGGGGCAGTGGAGGTCTCCTCTGCCTCTAAATACTTCTTCTGTACTTCTACTCTGCACAAGCTCAGCTACGCTGGTAAGGGCGTGGGGCTCCTCAGGTGACGGGGTGCTTGGCTGTGAAGCAGGAGGCACACAGATCCCAGGGAGGCTGAGAGGAAATCCAGGGTCATCAGAGGTGATGAGGGCTCTGTGGAGGAGCCTGGGCAGGATGGCTGAGCTGTTCCGAGGGCGTGGATGCCAGCTGAGTCTGGGGGTGTGTGTGTGAATACTGCTACTACCATGGTGGGGAAGTCAAGGAGCAGGGGCCGGAAAGGTCTGGGTTTGAGGTGGAGGGAAGAGGGACCAGATTAAGCATCTTCAGAGGAAAATGTAGGCTTTGTCTTTGCCTTTGCTTCCAGAGAAGGACAGAGTTCTGCATCATACACCTCCAGCCTGAGAGCAGGACCATCCAGCTCAGGTGCACACAGCTCACACATACACGCGCCCTCCAGGCACAGCCCTTCTCAGTGCACATCAACCCCAAGCACGTGCTCCACAGTACTCTCCTGCACCACAGCCCCATTCCACAAGGAATGCACCACCGATATTCCCAAACTCACACTCATCATCGTACACGCATCCAGCCGCATCCCTCACATACTACAGCCCTCACCACCATACTCCACACCCCTGTATACAGACACCGCTCCAGTATACCCCCCCACGCACATGAAAAGCCCACAGATGACACCAGATACACCACTCCGTCCTACGGCCAACGGACACCAAGCTCACGACATTGCTATGTCGTGCCAATGTCCCTCTCTCGTCTACCACACCTGCTCCCTCAGCTTCTGGCATGGCCCATGCATGTTATTATGATTTTAATTTCCTTTTTCAGGAATCCGGAGATTTCATCGAGACACTGCCCAGCCTAGACCACCCCTAGCCCAGGATCAGGAAGAAGGAGAGACCGCTTCCCCATCACACTGTGTCTCCTCCTCACCCTCTTCACCCTGTAAGAACTATCTGCACCCAGACAAAGAGGAAAGGGGCATGAAAATATACTACATACAGGTACAAGTGAACAAGGGTGTCGCTGTCTCCTGGAAGACAAAGAAACCCTTGGAGTTGCCTGAAAAGCAGCTGAGGATAGAAGAAGTGACCCTTCCTGAGGATGTGTGCGCAGTAGCCACTGACCCCTCTTCTGATGTGTCCACCGAAAGCCTCCTGTCTGACAGTGAGCCCACTGGGGAGGAGAAAGAGTATGAGGAAAGGGCAGAGCCAGGCAGCCCATCAGGGCCACCTGCCGTCGAGGAGAGACCCAGCGCCAAGACAGCGGACTGGATGCTGACCATGGAGACCGGCTTCAGGTGCATGGCCTGCTGCCGGGTCTTCCCCACCTTGGAGATCCTCCAGCAGCACGTGAAGGGCGGCGTCCTGCAGGGCTTCAGCTGCCGTGCCTTTCATCTCACCATGGCCCAGCGGATGGGCAATGTGGAATCCGAGAGCACCCCTGAGGAAGAGGACGAGGAGGAGGAGGAGGAGAACGAGGAGGAGGAGGAGGAGGAGGAGGAGAAGGAGGTAGAGAAGCAAGAAGAAAAGGAGAATGAGGGAGAGCAGCCCACGGGGGAAGGCCCCAGCCCAAAGAGACCCCGCAGGCAGGGTCTTTTCTCTCCTTTGAGTTCCAAACAGCAACTGAGATTCATGGGACAGAAGATCCTGGAAGACGGTGTGGCCGTCCCTTGGAAGAGGTAAGGCTTGAGGCTGGCAGTCTTCTGAGCCTATGTCACGAGGGCCCAGAGGAGTCTAAGGGAAGGGGCCGCACACATGTGCTGGTTTACCTAATGGCTCTGCAGTTGCATCAAATGGGACACACCCAGCACTAACAAAGGCATTGACCTCTGTTGACGTAAACAAGAAGGTGGAGCCTTTTCCTAGGAGTTTTCTCAGGGTCTGCACGATGGACCTCAACTCTTAGAGGACGTACTGCCAGCAGCTCCTTCTCGGCAGAGAGAGCCAGGAGTGGTCTCAAGAGAGGACAGGGGCCCTTGCAGGACCAGAACTTTGAGGTCTGAGAGCCTTGGGCCTGAGCCGAGATCTCACCCGGACCACTGGACCTAGCCTTCTGTGACAAAGGGGAATATGAAAGAGAGTCACGTGGAAATGAGGTCCCCCGAGATATGGAAATGTTCCAGAACCTTCGTTGCGTGGTAGTTGATCTGGAGCCAAGCTCACTGTGGTGTGTGTGGCTCTGAGCATTAAGGCAATGCTGGAGGGTAACCCTGACCAGCAGAGCTTGGAGTGCTTCTTGTCTCTTCCTGTTCTACCTCATTTGTTTTATCCCTTCCAGGGAGAAGAAAGGACCCTCGGGAGAGTAGCAGACAGAATGCCATGGTCTGAAGGAGGATGAAGGGACCGGCACTCAGTCTAACATCATATGACAATAGAAGCGTCCTATGCAATAAAGGGCATTTTCCAAACCTTTCCTGGAGCTTTTATTTAATGACATTTTTCTATCTATGCATCTATCTGTCATCTACATCTGTATCTTTCAAGGTTTGTGAACAAGCTTTCACATAAGCACTAGAGACGTCCACCAGCATTTTCCAGAAGAGGCCTGCAAATTGCTGGGGACTCCTCACAAATAGGGAACGGCCACAAGCCCTGCCACACAGACTATGCGCGTGGCCCTCCTGACGTACTCCCACTCTCTCTCTGAATTTCCCAACGTCTGAGATGAGGGTGCTGACTGGAGGCAATGATCACGTGCAGGCTGAATCTTCTCCAGATTCTGATTCTCTTCCTGGGCATATCGTCCTTAAGCACAGTCTCCATGTCCCTGGCCACACTGATCTCTCTCCTTCAGTCCTTCCCTCCCTCCCTCTCCTGCCTCCCAGTGCAGAGAATACTTTTTTGCATTTGAGACGACATTTATTTTTGGTTCACAGAATTCTCACCTGTTCTACTGTGGCCTCCGTTGTGAACATTCCAAAGCTGAGACTTTTCTGTTTTTCTCCCTCATTTCTGCTGAGTCTTTACCTTCCTAATGCAGTGAACTCACAGTGCCTAGCTGACTGGATGGGGAAAAAAATCCAGGGAGCAAAGAGAAATAATAAAAGAATATATCAGTTAATTTTTCATAGTGTTATCCAACTACATATTTTTAAAATTTTGGAATAATATTAGGAATCTTCTCTTTATAAAAAACTGAATTATCGGGCTTCCCTGGTGGAGCAGTGGTTAAGAATATGCCTGCGAATGCAGGGGTCATGGGTTCGAGCCCTGGTCTGGGAAGATCCCACGTGCCACGGAGTAACTAAGCCCGCGTGCCACAACTACTGAGCCTGCGCTCTAGAGCCCGTGTGCCACATCAACCGAGCCCACGTGCCACAACTACGGAAGCCTGCGTGCCTAGAGACCATGCTCCGCAACAAGAGAAGCCACTGCAATGAGAAGCCCGTGCACCACAGCCAAGAGGAGCCCCCGCTCACTGCAACTAGAGAACGCCCGCTAGCAGCAACAAAGACCCAATGCAGCCCCAAATAAATTAATTAATTTTTAAAAATTGAATTAGTTTCAAGGGTACAATGTATAAAAGTACAATAAAAGCCCCCCTTCATAACCCCCCAACCCCACTCTCAAGATGGAATCGATATGCTGTGATACAATTTATAGTCGTAGTACTACTCCTCCTCCCACCACATCCGAAATCCTCTGAGCCAGGGGCAGCAGCTTCCTTTCACAATGCTAGGACCCGCCACAAGACACATGATAATCCCTTTGGACATTTCAAGGAGCGGCACCAAGGGAACAGTACCGGGGAAATGCCACTGACAGCTCAGAATATCCATGGCATTTCTAGAGCCTCGGCACTGCTCTCGCTCTGGGAATGAAGGTCCAAAAAGCACATCGGAGAATGTTCATAGTTGTAAACAAGCTCCACCTTTGAAACACAATCTACATAGAACCACATATACAAGCCTGCACGATGGATGAAGCCAAGGTCTCCTCCATGATTTCCCTTCTGACCACTTTATTGTCTCCTCAACCATAAAAGGTGAACTTGAAACTCAGGACCTTGCCTTGTCACCAGAAACATCCAAGCTTGGATCAGTCTTTCTAAGACCAGATACTTGCTCTCTGAACTATTAGAGACTTGTCACATACACACAGGTAGAACAGGATTATTTCTATCTACCTGGGGACTTGGAGTCTTTCACATTGCTCCTGTTAAAACTCTCACAACAGCAAAACTTTACCTACAAAGGGTTCAAGCTATGACACTCCCAACTTCCACAAACCTCCTCAGCTCTTGTGAGTCACATGCAGCCAATTCCAGGAATTGGAAACATGGTTGTGAGGATGAAACTGACTTTGGGGCTCCCCTTGGATATGGTCTTCCAGACTTACCAAAAGGCCATTAAGAGGAAGGTTTACCCCACCTCAGGGAAACCCGAGGCAGTACTTGCAGTCAAGGGCTGGCCATGGCTTCTGAGCTACATCCAAAAAGAATTTCATACTGTACCTGGATCTGCTGAAGCCATTTCTGACTGTCCGAGAGCCAGCATGTACCGTTCCTCAACTGCCTCCATTGTGGATCATCAGTAGGGCTGTCAGATTTAGGACATAAAAATACAGGATACCCAGTTAAACTTGAACTTCACATGAATAATAAGTCATTATTTTTAGTATAAGTAGATCCTATGAACTATTTGGGGCATACTTATCTTCAAAATGTACTCGTTGTTTTTCAAACATTCATATTTAACTAAACAGTCTATATTTTATCTGTCAACCCTACTCAGCAGAAATGATGGAGGCTCATAGAGATCCAGGAGACGCCTCAGCGCCTCCTCAGCTTTTATTTCTACGTCCTGGACAGCGAGCACGAACCTTCCACTCCCAGTCAGTGGCTAGAATGGAGGATATTCTCTGTTTTAGAGCTTTTTCTACTTGTCATTGTTATTATCTTCCTTATTTTAAAGAGATGTTTATTTTTTCCCAATCTTAATAGCTCATCCAAAAGTATTTCAAAGTTCATTAGAGAAGGGAAAAACAATATGGTTCTGAAAAGTGAAGGAAACCGCCTGGTGTTTAGTAAAGAAGTAGTAGGGAGACTGAAAAAGCCAAACTTAATAAGCAGATCTCTCCAAGGGTATTTTCAGAGCTTGATACCCTCCCACACCCTGAAAATATTATTACATCAAGAATGTAGAACTGCTAACCAAATGTAAGGCTCCCATATGATTCTATCAAACTGAGGATGCTTCTTTACTAAGCAGTGAGCACACTTGCTGTCCCAGGGACCTTGGCAGTTGCAACGTAGGGCTCTTCCCTTTGGGATGGAAACAGCAAATTTTCCTGTGGTCTACACGCTGGCCCCAAAAATACTACACTCCCAATACTTGTCAACTTTAAGTATTTTTCTACATATCTCCATTTTTCTGTTACTATTTGGACTACATCCTAGACTTGACACTACATAAATTGCATTCAAGAAGCTATTTTTAAAAGTTGGTAGGAAACCTTAAATCTATGGCTTGCAGTCCCTGGCTTACTTTCATCCAGGTGCATAAGGGTTTTCAAAAGTAGTCAGGTTAGTTACCCTGTATCACAGCCCCACGCTTGTGTCACAGATATAAAAATGGAACATGATATTTAAGGTTTTAGTTGCCAAATCATCAAGCCTCCCAGACAGAGGCAATAGAGCAAAATGATTACAGAGGCATGGATTTTGATTTGCTCCAGTGTCTTGGGCAAGTCACTTGGCCTCTGTATTTATTTGTACTTATCTGCACTTATCTGTCACTTGGGGGTCATAATTGTACCTGGTCCATGGGTACGCTGTACAAATGATCTGTAAAGTAGTTACAAGAAACCGACACAGAGTAAGCACTCCACAGACATTGGCTATTAGCTATTGGAAATAGTTCTCCGTGAAACAGATGACATTATCCGTGGATGACTCGGTGGGAGACAGTGAATCACAGAATCACAGCATGTTGAAAGTGACCTAGTTCACACTCTAATGTGAAAAGAAGAAAAGTGTGCATGGGTAGAAAATGTCTGAAACTTTACACAACAAAGAGTTCATCATGTTAACTTGGAGGATTAGAGTAAATCAGGAAAGGAGGAAAGAAAAACTTGAGTGTAATTCAATTTCTCTATCATTTGTGTTTCTACACTGAGACTCTGAATACACTGGAAGTGCAATTTTTTTTAATGTGGCGGGATAAAGGTTTTCAAGTTTTCCTGATCCATCCGTATTATTATCTCAGAATTGCTGGCATTTCTTGCCATCTTTGGATCTACACCCATGTGAGTCAGTGGGCCATTCTGGACGGAGGAGATAATAGAGCAGAAGTGAAGTGAGAGAAAAGGAGAGACAAGATTTTCTCTTTTCTCTTCAAAGAGGAAAGGTCTTTGGAATGGGAACAACTCACAACCAAACTTTGGGGAAAGGATGTGATGGAAAATGAGACAAACATCCTACCCCTGTGATGAGAAGGATTCCCTGGGCTGGATGGAGGGAGGTCACAGGTGGCTGGACAAGGAAACCAACTAGGGAGAAACACACACAAGTGCAGAGCAAACACCCTGAGGCCACTCAGCCTGACTCCATGCAAACATGTGTCCAGCAGACAGCCCTTCACCTGTGGCTCCCCAGCAAAACAGGTACCTCGGGGGTGCCAACTCATTCTGAGTCCATTATGCCTGGCCATTCATAAACCGCTGTCTAACGTGTGAGGAATAAACTCTCAATGTTTATGAGGAAATTGCGGAAGGAGATTGAAAGGTTACTTAAACGAAAAAAAAAGAAGTTCAGGAAGGCAAGATGGTAGAGAGACAAGAAAAAGACCTTAAAAGATAGAAAGGATTTGCCAAAGAAGAGAAAGCAAAAGAAATGATTCCGAATGGGTTAACCTGCAGCTAGGAAGTTAAGGAAGATTATTGATGGGTGAAGACTATGGAATAAAGTGAATAAAATTTCTCAGAAGTTGCTGAGAATATGGTAAGCAGCATGATTATCAAATTATGAATTGGCTGCAATGGCATTCTAGGGGGACACTAGGAAGGGGAAGCAAACGTTCCTGAGATGACAGTGGCAGGTGGAAAGTTGTTTCAGGGGAAGATCAGTCTTGCAGAGGGTGTATCAGAGGAGGGCAAGTGTGAGCAAGCAAGGAAATACTAAGTGTATACGGTTCCTTCACTGAGTGCACCCAGCCCCGCGGTCAGCCTTGAGAACAAGCAGGACTTCAGGTACTGGAGCTACATTTCAGTCATCAAGACTTGAGAAGACACCCTTAACTCAGGTCTTCTCTTCAAACTCCATCTTTCCTTCTTGACCTTCATTTGGCCTCTTCCCTTACCCTCCAGCTGTGGACTGAGGCCACAGAGCAAGATGGGTCACTAGTGTCCTCCATCCCCTGGCGACTGTGGTTCACATCAGTGGAGTACCAAAGGCAATAACCAAGTAACAGACACAAGAGTGTATGAAGAAGAAGAGATTCTGATAAGGCTTTCTGTGACAGTGTGGGCCAAGTCGGCTCTATATGGCTGGTATCACGTGAATTATGAGCAGCCTTAGGGGAGAAGTCCTCAGAAGGCAGAGCCTGGCTCTCGAGAGGCTCTGCGTGCTCACAGCCCACTCCAAGACCTCAGTTACAGCTTCGGCCCCCAATATCTCTCCCTCTGCCTGCTCACAGTTTTTGAAGTCTTCTTTCCTCCACATTTCTCTTGAGAGGTGGAGGAGGAAGATGAGCTTCAGGCCAGCTCAGACTCCCCTGGGATCCCAGCAGGATGCCTAGCATTAACCTCCCACCTTCTAGGAAGCTCCTAAGATCTTCACATTTGGGGCAGTTCTCATTTCAGCTGTGCTTCAAATTGCTGGCTGGAGACGGCCTGTTGGAAGGTGGCTAAAAGCAAGTAGCAATCCTTCGGGCAGCCTGGCCCTTCTCGACTGTCAGTCATCTTCAGGGATATTCTAGGAAATGTTGTTTGTTCTAGAGAAGGGAGGGAAACAATCCAATTGTCCAATAATGCTTGAATGGAAAATAAATGATGCTATATGCATGTGATCACATAATATCAAACAGTCAAAAATCAAAGACCTAGATCTATATGGATTCACGTGGATAAATCTTGAAAACATAATATTGATTGAAAGAAAATAAGATAAACAATGTTAGATTGTGATAACAGGTATGTAAGTGTTTAAATATTTAAATCAATTCAACATATTGCTTCTATATATAGAGATGCAAGAAAATAAACTTTATCCAAAGAACACATTATTTACATTTAATATGCTCATTTATCTAGGAGACCCAAAAGAACCCACAGATAAACTAGCAGGAACTAATAAGACGGTTCAACAAGGCACACACATACAAGATCAATAAATTTTAAAAGTCAATCAGGCTCCTCTACACTGGCGATAACAAATTAGAAACTATAAAAGAAAATAAGAAAAAAAGAAGATCTAAAAATTGTCACAAGAGCCGTATAAATTATTTAGAGCTAAGCATACGTAGAAGGCAATATAACTAACGAACTGAGTACGAACAGTTAAACTCCGCCCAACCCAAGGTTAGGAAGAGACTGTTGTTACTTTATGAGAACAGACCCTCTTCTTAAGGAGCAGATCAGTAAGTGAGAGTGAATCAAAGAAACACAGCATTTGAAAAGTCAGCTAGTCCAAGCCTCTTGATCGCACATACAGAAGCTGAAGCCCAGATAGGTTGAGTTACTTGCTAAAGGGCCCAATGTCCTGACTCAAGGACTAGCATTTTTCACTCAGTCGCAAGACACAATCAAATGCAGTACCTTGGAAAGAGATGGGGAAAAAATGAAGAAATCAATTATATAGTTCCTCATCTTTAAGTACAGAAATAGCCGTGACAAAATTACACGTATTGAGGGAAAATTGAAGTGCAGAGTTTAAAATGTCAATAATCCACAGGGAAACTGGAGACCATTTAAAACATTCATATTAAATCTCTCTAGAAAAGACATTAAAAGATCTCCAATCAAAATGTGAATTGTATAATAGACATGGTATGATACAATTTATAATAGATATGGTAGGAACCTTTCCCTTTCACGGGAAAGCTTCGGCTGGGAAAAAGGAATTGTTCTTGAAAATGGGGCCTGTGCTATTGCAGACACTGTGCTCAACCTAGGTCCACCGAATGCTCTGATGTCATCACTGAGGTCACAGAATTCCACTGTGAGCCTGGCAACCTTGCAAACATAACAGCCCTGGTGAGCACTAGGCACTACTGCTGGTTCACCAAGTGGTACAAGTTTTTCAGCCATTTAGGAGACTTGACTATTTTTGTTTGTATTGAATCATTTCAACGGATTGCCCAAGAGCCAAGAAGGGCCAACCTGTAGGGAAGAGGAGGAGTTGGACATCTCTTGAGGCATCTTCTAAGGGAGACTTCTAGTTGGTACGATGGAACGGCGACAAAAGAGGAAACATCTGGAAAATGAAGAGTCCCAGGAAACTGCCGAGAACGGAGGAGGTATGTGGGGGGCAACTTGTCTGGGGCACATGGGTTTCTGCCAAACTGAAGCTTCTCCAGGAAGCGGGGGACTGAGAACGTGTCACCTGTGAAGCAGGGAGCGAGAGACCTTGTCTCACTGATGCTGCCGTATCTATCCGGAGGGTCCCTGTGGTGTGAGACGGCACAGAACGGCCAGATGCCCCCTGGGAGATGGGAGGTCAGCTCCGCTGGTCTGAGGACTCTCTCCTGGGGCAGCCGGGCCTGGAGCTTTGTCGGACTCACAGCAGGCTGCATCCTGCTTGCACAGACCTAGAGGTGCAGCTTTTCTCAGTCCCCGATTTCTCTCTTATGCTCTTGGATCTTTCCTAGGGGTCATGAGGTGGGGGATGTGAAGGATGCAAGGATGCTGAGAGAGACCCATGAGTTGCTTGGCCTCTTTTACCAAAGTGGAAAGAGAAGCCCCATGAGTTGAAGGCCCTGTTGAAAAATATCTTGACAAGTGGAATGCACTTTGAAAGAAGATTGTTTGTCTAGGGATGGTGTCATATTGAAAGCAAGGAGGTTTTATTCCTTCAACAGGAAGAATTTCCCAAAGGAGATCAAGGGAAGGGAAGGGTTTTCCAGAGACTGAGACCGCGTGAGCGGGGGTGAGAAATGGCCTCAGGGTCCTGCGGGGAGCTCTGAGAGCCACGGGCCACGTGGTGCCTGCGTGCATTAAATGTAGGCGAGTAGCTTGCCCTGGGAGAGGGGTGGTCACCCCAGAGCTCCAGCTAGAGGCCTCTGCCCCAGATTAGAGCCCAGTAGCTCCTACCAGGCCCAGGGCCCTGGAGACTGTAGGATGGGCCCTGGGAATGGAGCTCTAGACAGCAGGCAGATTTCCAGGCAGTGGCTGGGACAGGCTGGGGAAGGCAATGACTGCCCCTGACCATTCAGAATATTTTGCCCTATGTTCCTGTGTGTGTGTGTGTGAGTGTGTGTGTGTGTGTGTGTGTGTGTGTGGTAGTGCAGAGAAGAGCGAGATGAATGGGGGTAGAGTGCTTACCAGATATAAAGTCTGCGTGGTAAAGTTCTTGTCACCCTGCCTGTACCTGGCTGACACTCGGTGTACGTAAGAGTGTATACAGAATTCTTGTTAGGGGTGTTTTATGAGACAGTAACTCATACACCCATGTACACTCTGATGCAGCAAAAATATCACACACCCACATATAACTTCCTTAGTAAACCACACACAGCACATGGAGGTATATACACGCATCCCTCCTATACTACGTTCTCATACAAACCACCTGTATCACAATCCTCTCCTCCAACACCAAACGCTGGAGATGAGATATGTATATAGACACACACACTATATATATAGGACACACACACACACACACACACACTATATACATGTATCTCCTCAACTCTTGCACAAACACAACTAACTTCAGCCATCTCTAAATACCTCTATAAGAACCAGTCACGTGTCATACACACCACACTTATAACACATTCTTGAGTAATGCCAGACCCGCTTTGTACAAACCACAGTAAACCACAGTCTCAGTAACCCATGTCAGGATTGCCAGAGAAAATATGGGCTATCCAGTTCAATTTGAATTCCAGATAAACAACAAGTAATTTTTCAGTATCCGTATGTCCCACATATTGTATGGGCTATACTTACACTAAAACTAAGTCAGGCCAAATACTGCATGGGAATACTTACACTCAAAGATTATTCTGGGTTTATCTGAAACTGAAATTTAACTGGGTGCCTTGTATTCTTGTTCGCTAAGTCTGGCAACCCTTATATACTTACCACCAGCTGATGTATTATATATTTATTGTAGTTTTGTTTAGTGTGTGTCTTCCCCTACTAGAATGTGCAGCGTTACCAAAGACTACAACAATGGAAGAGTGCCGGATACACAGGAGTAGCTGCTTACTGAATCTTGGTGAATGAATGAATGAACACACACCATAAATACAAGCCACACCATGTAATGAGGAAACGTTACATGTCCCAGAATTCCTGACTTGTGAACAGAAACCATGCACACAAAGGCCACAGACACAGATAGACACGCCTGCACTGTGCTCCCCATGCCAACCCCACACTTACCACAGACTTAACTGATACACATCACTCACTCTTCCCACACACTCACAGTCACCACCGAGGCCTACATTACCAACTAGACAGTGAGAGAATAAGTATTGATTGGAATTAAATCCTGGAGGATCCACTGGGAACCACACTCTCAACTGTGTGTATTCACTGCACCTGACACGTGTCACACACTCAGTAAATATTTGTGGACAGAGGACTGATGAACCCACCCTGAGCCTTTCATTCCTCCCTCAGGAATCTCGAAGTCACAAGAGGATCCCCCTCGGCTTGGATCCACGGTGGTGGCCCAAGGCTGCAGCCCAGGGGCAGTGGAGGTCTCCTCTGCCTCTAAATACTTCTTCTGTACTTCTACTCTGCGCAAGCTCAGCTACGCTGGTAAGGGCGTGGGGCTCCTCTGGTGACGGGGTGCTTGGCTGTGAAGCAGGAGGCACACAGATCCCAGGGAGGCTGAGAGGAAATCCAGGGTCATCAGAGGTGATGAGGGCTCTGTGGAGGAGCCTGGGCAGGATGGCTGAGCTGTTCCGAGGGCGTGGATGCCAGCTGAGTCTGGGGGTGTGTGTGTGAATACTGCTACTACCATGGTGGGGAAGTCAAGGAGCAGGGGCCGGAAAGGTCTGGGTTTGAGGTGGAGGGAAGAGGGACCAGATTAAGCATCTTCAGAGGAAAATGTAGGCTTTGTCTTTGCCTTTGCTTCCAGAGAAGGACAGAGTTCTGCATCATACACCTCCAGCCTGAGAGCAGGACCATCCAGCTCAGGTGCACACAGCTCACACATACACGCGCCCTCCAGGCACAGCCCTTCTCAGTGCACATCAACCCCAAGCACGTGCTCCACAGTACTCTCCTGCACCACAGCCCCATTCCACAAGGAATGCACCACCGATATTCCCAAACTCACACTCCTCATCGTACACGCATCCAGCCGCATCCCTCACATACTACAGCCCTCACCACCATACTCCACACCCCTGTATACAGACACCGCTCCAGTATACCCCCCCACGCACATGAAAAGCACACAGATGACACCAGATACACCACTCCGTCCTACGGCCAACGGACACCAAGCTCACGACATTGCTATGTCGTGCCAATGTCCCTCTCTCGTCTACCACACCTGCTCCCTCAGCTTCCGGCATGGCCCATGCATGTTATTATGATTTTAATTTCCTTTTTCAGGAATCCGGAGATTTCATCGAGACACTGCCCAGCCTAGACCACCCCTAGCCCAGGATCAGGAAGAAGGAGAGACCGCTTCCCCATCACACTGTGTCTCCTCCTCACCCTCTTCACCCTGTAAGAACTATCTGCACCCAGACAAAGAGGAAAGGGGCATGAAAATATACTACATGCAGGTACAAGTGAACAAGGGTGTCGCTGTCTCCTGGAAGACAAAGAAACCCTTGGAGTTGCCTGAAAAGCAGCTGAGGATAGAAGAAGTGACCCTTCCTGAGGATGTGTGCGCAGTAGCCACTGACCCCTCTTCTGATGTGTCCACCGAAAGCCTCCTGTCTGACAGTGAGCCCACTGGGGAGGAGAAAGAGTATGAGGAAAGGGCAGAGCCAGGCAGCCCATCAGGGCCACCTGCCGTCGAGGAGAGACCCAGCGCCAAGACAGCGGACTGGATGCTGACCATGGAGACCGGCTTCAGGTGCATGGCCTGCTGCCGGTTCTTCCCCACCTTGGAGATCCTCCAGCAGCACGTGAAGGGCGGCGTCCTGCAGGGCTTCAGCTGCCGTGCCTTTCATCTCACCATGGCCCAGCGGATGGGCAATGTGGAATCCGAGAGCACCCCTGAGGAAGAGGACGAGGAGGAGGAGGAGGAGAACGAGGAGGAGGAGGAGGAGGAGGAGGAGGAGGAGGAGGAGGAGAAGGAGGTAGAGAAGCAAGAAGAAAAGGAGAATGAGGGAGAGCAGCCCACGGGGGAAGGCCCCAGCCCAAAGAGACCCCGCAGGCAGGGTCTTTTCTCTCCTTTGAGTTCCAAACAGCAACTGAGATTCATGGGACAGAAGATCCTGGAAGACGGTGTGGCCGTCCCTTGGAAGAGGTAAGGCTTGAGGCTGGTAGTCTTCTGAGCCTATGTCACGAGGGCCCAGAGGAGTCTAAGGGAAGGGGCCGCACACATGTGCTGGTTTACCTAATGGCTCTGCAGTTGCATCAAATGGGACACACCCAGCACTAACAAAGGCATTGACCTCTGTTGACGTAAATAAGAAGGTGGAGCCTTTTCCTAGGAGTTTTCTCAGGGTCTGCACGATGGACCTCAACTCTTAGAGGACGTACTGCCAGCAGCTCCTTCTCGGCAGAGAGAGCCAGGAGTGGTCTCAAGAGAGGACAGGGGCCCTTGCAGGACCAGAACTTTGAGGTCTGAGAGCCTTGGGCCTGAGCCGAGATCTCACCCGGACCACTGGACCTAGCCTTCTGTGACAAAGGGGAATATGAAAGAGAGTCACGTGGAAATGAGGTCCCCTGAGATATGGAAATGTTCCAGAACCTTCGTTGCGTGGTAGTTGATCTGGAGCCAAGCTCACTGTGGTGTGTGTGGCTCTGAGCATTAAGGCAATGCTGGAGGGTAACCCTGACCAGCAGAGCTTGGAGTGCTTCTTGTCTCTTCCTGTTCTACCTCATTTGTTTTATCCCTTCCAGGGAGAAGAAAGGACCCTCGGGAGAGTAGCAGACAGAATGCCATGGTCTGAAGGAGGATGAAGGGACCGGCACTCAGTCTAACATCATATGACAATAGAAGCGTCCTATGCAATAAAGGGCATTTTCCAAACCTTTCCTGGAGCTTTTATTTAATGACATTTTTCTATCTATGCATCTATCTGTCATCTACATCTGTATCTTTCAAGGTTTGTGAACAAGCTTTCACATAAGCACTAGAGACGTCCGCCAGCATTTTCCAGAAGAGGCCTGCAAATTGCTGGGGACTCCTCACAAATAGGGAACGGCCACAAGCCCTGCCACACAGACTATGCGCGTGGCCCTCCTGACGTACTCCCACTCTCTCTCTGAATTTCCCAACGTCTGAGATGAGGGTGCTGACTGGAGGCAATGATCACGTGCAGGCTGAATCTTCTCCAGATTCTGATTCTCTTCCTGGGCATATCGTCCTTAAGCACAGTCTCCATGTCCCTGGCCACACTGATCTCTCTCCTTCAGTCCTTCCCTCCCTCCCTCTCCTGCCTCCCAGTGCAGAGAATACTTTTTTGCATTTGAGACGACATTTATTTTTGGTTCACAGAATTCTCACCTGTTCTACTGTGGCCTCCGTTGTGAACATTCCAAAGCTGAGACTTTTCTGTTTTTCTCCCTCATTTCTGCTGAGTCTTTACCTTCCTAATGCAGTGAACTCACAGTGCCTAGCTGACTGGATGGGGAAAAAAATCCAGGGAGCAAAGAGAAATAATAAAAGAATATATCAGTTAATTTTTCATAGTGTTATCCAACTACATATTTTTAAAATTTTGGAATAATATTAGGAATCTTCTCTTTATAAAAAACTGAATTATCGGGCTTCCCTGGTGGAGCAGTGGTTAAGAATATGCCTGCGAATGCAGGGGTCATGGGTTCGAGCCCTGGTCTGGGAAGATCCCACGTGCCACGGAGTAACTAAGCCCGCGTGCCACAACTACTGAGCCTGCGCTCTAGAGCCCGTGTGCCACATCAACCGAGCCCACGTGCCACAACTACGGAAGCCTGCGTGCCTAGAGACCATGCTCCACAACAAGAGAAGCCACTGCAATGAGAAGCCCGTGCACCACAGCCAAGAGGAGCCCCCGCTCACTGCAACTAGAGAACGCCCGCTAGCAGCAACAAAGACCCAATGCAGCCCCAAATAAATTAATTAAATTTTAAAAATTGAATTAGTTTCAAGGGTACAATGTATAAAAGTACAATAAAAGCCCCCCTTCATAACCCCCCAACCCCACTCTCAAGATGGAATCGATATGCTGTGATACAATTTATAGTCGTAGTACTACTCCTCCTCCCACCACATCCGAAATCCTCTGAGCCAGGTGCAGCAGCTTCCTTTCACAATGCTAGGACCCGCCACAAGACACATGATAATCCCTTTGGACATTTCAAGGAGCGGCACCAAGGGAACAGTACCGGGGAAATGCCACTGACAGCTCAGAATATCCATGGCATTTCTAGAGCCTCGGCACTGCTCTCGCTCTGGGAATGAAGGTCCAAAAAGCACATCGGAGAATGTTCATAGTTGTAAACAAGCTCCACCTTTGAAACACAATCTACATAGAACCACATATACAAGCCTGCACGATGGATGAAGCCAAGGTCTCCTCCATGATTTCCCTTCTGACCACCTTATTGTCTCCTCAACCATAAAAGGTGAACTTGAAACTCAGGACCTTGCCTTGTCACCAGAAACATCCAAGCTTGGATCAGTCTTTCTAAGACCAGATACTTGCTCTCTGAACTATTAGAGACTTGTCACATACACACAGGTAGAACAGGATTATTTCTATCTACCTGGGGACTTGGAGTCTTTCACATTGCTCCTGTTAAAACTCTCACAACAGCAAAACTTTACCTACAAAGGGTTCAAGCTATGACACTCCCAACTTCCACAAACCTCCTCAGCTCTTGTGAGTCACATGCAGCCAATTCCAGGAATTGGAAACATGGTTGTGAGGATGAAACTGACTTTGGGGCTCCCCTTGGATATGGTCTTCCAGACTTACCAAAAGGCCATTAAGAGGAAGGTTTACCCCACCTCAGGGAAACCCGAGGCAGTACTTGCAGTCAAGGGCTGGCCATGGATTCTGAGCTACATCCAAAAAGAATTTCATACTGTACCTGGATCTGCTGAAGCCATTTCTGACTGTCCGAGAGCCAGCATGTACCGTTCCTCAACTGCCTCCATTGTGGATCATCAGTAGGGCTGTCAGATTTAGGACATAAAAATACAGGATACCCAGTTAAACTTGAACTTCACATGAATAATAAGTCATTATTTTTAGTATAAGTAGATCCTATGAACTATTTGGGGCATACTTATCTTCAAAATGTACTCGTTGTTTTTCAAACATTCATATTTAACTAAACAGTCTATATTTTATCTGTCAACCCTACTCAGCAGAAATGATGGAGGCTCATAGAGATCCAGGAGACGCCTCAGCGCCTCCTCAGCTTTTATTTCTACGTCCTGGACAGCGAGCACGAACCTTCCACTCCCAGTCAGTGGCTAGAATGGAGGATATTCTCTGTTTTAGAGCTTTTTTACTTGTCATTGTTATTATCTTCCTTATTTTAAAGAGATGTTTATTTTTTTCCCAATCTTAATAGCTCATCCAAAAGTATTTCAAAGTTCATTAGAGAAGGGAAAAACAATATGGTTCTGAAAAGTGAAGGAAACCGCCTGGTGTTTAGTAAAGAAGTAGTAGGGAGACTGAAAAAGCCAAACTTAATAAGCAGATCTCTCCAAGGGTATTTTCAGAGCTTGATACCCTCCCACACCCTGAAAATATTATTACATCAAGAATGTAGAACTGCTAACCAAATGTAAGGCTCCCATATGATTCTATCAAACTGAGGATGCTTCTTTACTAAGCAGTGAGCACACTTGCTGTCCCAGGGACCTTGGCAGTTGCAACGTAGGGCTCTTCCCTTTGGGATGGAAACAGCAAGTTTTCCTGTGGTCTACACGCTGGCCCCAAAAATACTACACTCCCAATACTTGTCAACTTTAAGTATTTTTCTACATATCTCCATTTTTCTGTTACTATTTGGACTACATCCTAGACTTGACACTACATAAATTGCATTCAAGAAGCTATTTTTAAAAGTTGGTAGGAAACCTTAAATCTATGGCTTGCAGTCCCTGGCTTACTTTCATCCAGGTGCATAAGGGTTTTCAAAAGTAGTCAGGTTAGTTACCCTGTATCACAGCCCCACGCTTGTGTCACAGATATAAAAATGGAACATGATATTTAAGGTTTTAGTTGCCAAATCATCAAGCCTCCCAGACAGAGGCAATAGAGCAAAATGATTACAGAGGCATGGATTTTGATTTGCTCCAGTGTCTTGGGCAAGTCACTTGGCCTCTGTATTTATTTGTACTTATCTGCACTTATCTGTCACTTGGGGGTCATAATTGTACCTGGTCCATGGGTACGCTGTACAAATGATCTGTAAAGTAGTTACAAGAAACCGACACAGAGTAAGCACTCCACAGACATTGGCTATTAGCTATTGGAAATATTTCTCCGTGAAACAGATGACATTATCCGTGGATGACTCGGTGGGAGACAGTGAATCACAGAATCACAGCATGTTGAAAGTGACCTAGTTCACACTCTAATGTGAAAAGAAGAAAAGTGTGCATGGGTAGAAAATGTCTGAAACTTTACACAACAAAGAGTTCATCATGTTAACTTGGAGGATTAGAATAAATCAGGAAAGGAGGAAAGAAAAACTTGAGTGTCATTCAATTTCTACATCATTTGTGTTTCTACACTGAGACTCTGAATACACTGGAAGTGCAATTTTTTTTAATGTGGCGGGATAAAGGTTTTCAAGTTTTCCTGATCCATCCGTATTATTATCTCAGAATTGCTGGCATTTCTTGCCATCTTTGGATCTACACCCATGTGAGTCAGTGGGCCATTCTGGACGGAGGAGATAATAGAGCAGAAGTGAAGTGAGAGAAAAGGAGAGACAAGATTTTCTCTTTTCTCTTCAAAGAGGAAAGGTCTTTGGAATGGGAACAACTCACAACCAAACTTTGGGGAAAGGATGTGATGGAAAATGAGACAAACATCCTACCCCTGTGATGAGAAGGATTCCCTGGGCTGGATGGAGGGAGGTCACAGGTGGCTGGACAAGGAAACCAACTAGGGAGAAACACACACAAGTGCAGAGCAAACACCCTGAGGCCACTCAGCCTGACTCCATGCAAACATGTGTCCAGCAGACAGCCCTTCACCTGTGGCTCCCCAGCAAGACAGGTACCTCGGGGGTGCCAACTCATTCTGAGTCCATTATGCCTGGCCATTCATAAACCGCTGTCTAACGTGTGAGGAATAAACTCTCAATGTTTATGAGGAAATTGCGGAAGGAGATTGAAAGGTTACTTAAACGAAAAAAAAAGAAGTTCAGGAAGGCAAGATGGTAGAGAGACAAGAAAAAGACCTTAAAAGATAGAAAGGATTTGCCAAAGAAGAGAAAGCAAAAGAAATGATTCCGAATGGGTTAACCTGCAGCTAGGAAGTTAAGGAAGATTATTGATGGGTGAAGACTATGGAATAAAGTGAATAAAATTTCTCAGAAGTTGCTGAGAATATGGTAAGCAGCATGATTATCAAATTATGAATTGGCTGCAATGGCATTCTAGGGGGACACTAGGAAGGTGAAGCAAATGTTCCTGAGATGACAGTAGCAGGTGGAAAGTTGTTTCAGGGGAAGATCAGTCTTGCAGAGGGTGTATCAGAGGAGGGCAAGTGTGAGCAAGCAAGGAAATACTAAGTGTATACGGTTCCTTCACTGAGTGCACCCAGCCCCGCAGTCAGCCTTGAGAACAAGCAGGACTTCAGGTACTGGAGCTACATTTCAGTCATCAAGACTTGAGAAGACACCCTTAACTCAGGTCTTCTCTTCAAACTCCATCTTTCCTTCTTGACCTTCATTTGGCCTCTTCCCTTACCCTCCAGCTGTGGACTGAGGCCACAGAGCAAGATGGGTCACTAGTGTCCTCCATCCCCTGGCGACTGTGGTTCACATCAGTGGAGTACCAAAGGCAATAACCAAGTAACAGACACAAGAGTGTATGAAGAAGAAGAGATTCTGATAAGGCTTTCTGTGACAGTGTGGGCCAAGTCGGCTCTATATGGCTGGTATCACGTGAATTATGAGCAGCCTTAGGGGAGAAGTCCTCAGAAGGCAGAGCCTGGCTCTCGAGAGGCTCTGCGTGCTCACAGCCCACTCCAAGACCTCAGTTACAGCTTCGGCCCCCAATATCTCTCCCTCTGCCTGCTCACAGTTTTTGAAGTCTTCTTTCCTCCACATTTCTCTTGAGAGGTGGAGGAGGAAGATGAGCTTCAGGCCAGCTCAGACTCCCCTGGGATCCCAGCAGGATGCCTATCATTAACCTCCCACCTTCTAGGAAGCTCCTAAGATCTTCACATTTGGGGCAGTTCTCATTTCAGCTGTGCTTCAAATTGCTGGCTGGAGACGGCCTGTTGGAAGGTGGCTAAAAGCAAGTAGCAATCCTTCGGGCAGCCTGGCCCTTCTCGACTGTCAGACATCTTCAGGGATATTCTAGGAAATGTTGTTTGTTCTAGAGAAGGGAGGGAAACAATCCAATTGTCCAATAATGCTTGAATGGAAAATAAATGATGCTATATGCATGTGATCACATAATATCAAACAGTCAAAAATCAAAGACCTAGATCTCTATGGATTCACGTGGATAAATCTTCAAAACATAATATTGATTGAAAGAAAATAAGATAAACAATGTTAGATTGTGATAACAGGTATGTAAGTGTTTAAATATTTAAATCAATTCAACATATTGCTTCTATATATAGAGATGCAAGAAAATAAACTTTATCCAAAGAACACATTATTTACATTTAATATGCTCATTTATCTAGGAGACCCAAAAGAACCCACAGATAAACTAGCAGGAACTAATAAGACGGTTCAACAAGGCACACACATACAAGATCAATAAATTTTAAAAGTCAATCAGGCTCCTCTACACTGGCGATAACAAATTAGAAACTATAAAAGAAAATAAGAAAAAAAGAAGATCTAAAAATTGTCACAAGAGCCGTATAAATTATTTAGAGCTAAGCATACGTAGAAGGCAATATAACTAACAAACTGAGTACGAACAGTTAAACTCCGCCCATCCCAAGGTTAGGAAAAGACTGTTGTTACTTTATGAGAACAGACCCTCTTCTTAAGGAGCAGATCAGTAAGTGAGAGTGAATCAAAGAAACACAGCATTTGAAAAGTCAGCTAGTCCAAGCCTCTTGATCGCACATACAGAAGCTGAAGCCCAGATAGGTTGAGTTACTTGCTAAAGGGCCCAATGTCCTGACTCAAGGACTAGCATTTTTCACTCAGTCGCAAGACACAATCAAATGCAGTACCTTGGAAAGAGATGGGGAAAAAATGAAGAAATCAATTATATAGTTCCTCATCTTTAAGTACAGAAATAGCCGTGACAAAATTACACGTATTGAGGGAAAATTGAAGTGCAGAGTTTAAAATGTCAATAATCCACAGGGAAACTGGAGACCATTTAAAACATTCATATTAAATCTCTCTAGAAAAGACATGAAAAGATCTCCAATCAAAATGTGAATTTTATAATAGACATGGTATGATACAATTTATAATAGATATGGTAGGAACCTTTCCCTTTCACGGGAAAGCTTCGGCTGGGAAAAAGGAATTGTTCTTGAAAATGGGGCCTGTGCTATTGCAGACACTGTGCTCAACCTAGGTCCACCGAATGCTCTGATGTCATCACTGAGGTCACAGAATTCCACTGTGAGCCTGGCAACCTTGCAAACATAACAGCCCTGGTGAGCACTAGGCACTACTGCTGGTTCACCAAGTGGTACAAGTTTTTCAGCCATTTAGGAGACTTGACTATTTTTGTTTGTATTGAATCATTTCAACGGATTGCCCAAGAGCCAAGAAGGGCCAACCTGTAGGGAAGAGGAGGAGTTGGACATCTCTTGAGGCATCTTCTAAGGGAGACTTCTAGTTGGTACGATGGAACGGCGACAAAAGAGGAAACATCTGGAAAATGAAGAGTCCCAGGAAACTGCCGAGAACGGAGGAGGTATGTGGGGGGCAACTTGTCTGGGGCACATGGGTTTCTGCCAAACTGAAGCTTCTCCAGGAAGCGGGGGACTGAGAACGTGTCACCTGTGAAGCAGGGAGCGAGAGACCTTGTCTCAGTGATGCTGGGGTATATATCCGGAGGGTCCCTGTGGTGTGAGACGGCACAGAACGGCCAGATGCCCCCTGGGAGATGGGAGGTCAGCTCCGCTGGTCTGAGGACTCTCTCCTGGGGCAGCCGGGCCTGGAGCTTTGTCGGACTCACAGCAGGCTGCATCCTGCTTGCACAGACCTAGAGGTGCAGCTTTTCTCAGTCCCCGATTTCTCTCTTATGCTCTTGGATCTTTCCTAGGGGTCATGAGGTGGGGGATGTGAAGGATGCAAGGATGCTGAGAGAGACCCATGAGTTGCTTGGCCTCTTTTACCAAAGTGGAAAGAGAAGCCCCATGAGTTGAAGGCCCTGTTGAAAAATATCTTGACAAGTGGAATGCACTTTGAAAGAAGATTGTTTGTCTAGGGATGGTGTCATATTGAAAGCAAGGAGGTTTTATTCCTTCAACAGGAAGAATTTCCCAAAGGAGATCAAGGGAAGGGAAGGGTTTTCCAGAGACTGAGACCGCGTGAGCGGGGGTGAGAAATGGCCTCAGGGTCCTGCGGGGAGCTCTGAGAGCCACGGGCCACGTGGTGCCTGCGTGCATTAAATGTAGGCGAGTAGCTTGCCCTGGGAGAGGGGTGGTCACCCCAGAGCTCCAGCTAGAGGCCTCTGCCCCAGATTAGAGCCCAGTAGCTCCTACCAGGCCCAGGGCCCTGGAGACTGTAGGATGGGCCCTGGGAATGGAGCTCTAGACAGCAGGCAGATTTCCAGGCAGTGGCTGGGACAGGCTGGGGAAGGCAATGACTGCCCCTGACCATTCAGAATATTTTGCCCTATGTTCCTGTGTGTGTGTGTGTGTGTGTGTGAGTGTGTGTGTGTGTGTGTGTGTGTGTGTGTGGTAGTGCAGAGAAGAGCGAGATGAATGGGGTTAGAGTGCTTACCAGATATAAAGTCTGCGTGGTAAAGTTCTTGTCACCCTGCCTGTACCTGGCTGACACTCGGTGTACGTAAGAGTGTATACAGAATTCTTGTTAGGGGTGTTTTATGAGACAGTAACTCATACACCCATGTACACTCTGATGCAGCAAAAATATCACACACCCACATATAACTTCCTTAGTAAACCACACACAGCACATGGAGGTATATACACGCATCCCTCCTATACTACGTTCTCATACAACCCACCTGTATCACAATCCTCTCCTCCAACACCAAACGCTGGAGATGAGATATGTATATAGACACACACACTATATATATAGGACACACACACACACACACACACTATATACATGTATCTCCTCAACTCTTGCACAAACACAACTAACTTCAGCCATCTCTAAATACCTCTATAAGAACCAGTCACGTGTCATACACACCACACTTATAACACATTCTTGAGTAATGCCAGACCCGCTTTGTACAAACCACAGTAAACCACAGTCTCAGTAACCCATGTCAGGATTGCCAGAGAAAATATGGGCTATCCAGTTCAATTTGAATTCCAGATAAACAACAAGTAATTTTTCAGTATCCGTATGTCCCACATATTGTATGGGCTATACTTACACTAAAACTATGTCAGGCCAAATACTGCATGGGAATACTTACACTCAAAGATTATTCTGGGTTTATCTGAAACTGAAATTTAACTGGGTGCCTTGTATTCTTGTTCGCTAAGTCTGGCAACCCTTATATACTTACCACCAGCTGATGTATTATATATTTATTGTAGTTTTGTTTAGTGTGTGTCTTCCCCTACTAGAATGTGCAGCGTTACCAAAGACTACAACAATGGAAGAGTGCCGGATACACAGGAGTAGCTGCTTACTGAATCTTGGTGAATGAATGAATGAACACACACCATAAATACAAGCCACACCATGTAATGAGGAAACGTTACATGTCCCAGAATTCCTGACTTGTGAACAGAAACCATGCACACAAAGGCCACAGACACAGATAGACACGCCTGCACTGTGCTCCCCATGCCAACCCCACACTTACCACAGACTTAACTGATACACATCACTCACTCTTCCCACACACTCACAGTCACCACCGAGGCCTACATTACCAACTAGACAGTGAGAGAATAAGTATTGATTGGAATTAAATCCTGGAGGATCCACTGGGAACCACACTCTCAGCTGTGTGTATTCACTGCACCTGACACGTGTCACACACTCAGTAAATATTTGTGGACAGAGGACTGATGAACCCACCCTGAGCCTTTCATTCCTCCCTCAGGAATCTCGAAGTCACAAGAGGATCCCCCTCGGCTTGGATCCACGGTGGTGGCCCAAGGCTGCAGCCCAGGGGCAGTGGAGGTCTCCTCTGCCTCTAAATACTTCTTCTGTACTTCTACTCTGCGCAAGCTCAGCTACGCTGGTAAGGGCGTGGGGCTCCTCAGGTGACGGGGTGCTTGGCTGTGAAGCAGGAGGCACACAGATCCCAGGGAGGCTGAGAGGAAATCCAGGGTCATCAGAGGTGATGAGGGCTCTGTGGAGGAGCCTGGGCAGGATGGCTGAGCTGTTCCGAGGGCGTGGATGCCAGCTGAGTCTGGGGGTGTGTGTGTGAATACTGCTACTACCATGGTGGGGAAGTCAAGGAGCAGGGGCTGGAAAGGTCTGGGTTTGAGGTGGAGGGAAGAGGGACCAGATTAAGCATCTTCAGAGGAAAATGTAGGCTTTGTCTTTGCCTTTGCTTCCAGAGAAGGACAGAGTTCTGCATCATACACCTCCAGCCTGAGAGCAGGACCATCCAGCTCAGGTGCACACAGCTCACACATACACGCGCCCTCCAGGCACAGCCCTTCTCAGTGCACATCAACCCCAAGCACGTGCTCCACAGTACTCTCCTGCACCACAGCCCCATTCCACAAGGAATGCACCACCGATATTCCCAAACTCACACTCCTCATCGTACACGCATCCAGCCGCATCCCTCACATACTACAGCCCTCACCACCATACTCCACACCCCTGTATACAGACACCGCTCCAGTATACCCCCCCACGCACATGAAAAGCCCACAGATGACACCACATACACCACTCCGTCCTACGGCCAACGGACACCAAGCTCACGACATTGCTATGTCGTGCCAATGTCCCTCTCTCGTCTACCACACCTGCTCCCTCAGCTTCCGGCATGGCCCATGCATGTTATTATGATTTTAATTTCCTTTTTCAGGAATCCGGAGATTTCATCGAGACACTGCCCAGCCTAGACCACCCCTAGCCCAGGATCAGGAAGAAGGAGAGACCGCTTCCCCATCACACTGTCTCTCCTCCTCACCCTCTTCACCCTGTAAGAACTATCTGCACCCAGACAAAGAGGAAAGGGGCATGAAAATATACTACATGCAGGTACAAGTGAACAAGGGTGTCGCTGTCTCTTGGAAGACAAAGAAACCCTTGGAGTTGCCTGAAAAGCAGCTGAGGATAGAAGAAGTGACCCTTCCTGAGGATGTGTGCGCAGTAGCCACTGACCCCTCTTCTGATGTGTCCACCGAAAGCCTCCTGTCTGACAGTGAGCCCACTGGGGAGGAGAAAGAGTATGAGGAAAGGGCAGAGCCAGGCAGCCCATCAGGGCCACCTGCCGTTGAGGAGAGACCCAGCGCCAAGACAGCGGACTGGATGCTGACCATGGAGACCGGCTTCAGGTGCATGGCCTGCTGCCGGGTCTTCCCCACCTTGGAGATCCTCCAGCAGCACGTGAAGGGCGGCGTCCTGCAGGGCTTCAGCTGCCGTGCCTTTCATCTCACCATGGCCCAGCGGATGGGCAATGTGGAATCCGAGAGCACCCCTGAGGAAGAGGACGAGGAGGAGGAGGAGGAGAACGAGGAGGAGGAGGAGGAGGAGGAGGAGAAGGAGGTAGAGAAGCAAGAAGAAAAGGAGAATGAGGGAGAGCAGCCCACGGGGGAAGGCCCCAGCCCAAAGAGACCCCGCAGGCAGGGTCTTTTCTCTCCTTTGAGTTCCAAACAGCAACTGAGATTCATGGGACAGAAGATCCTGGAAGACGGTGTGGCCGTCCCTTGGAAGAGGTAAGGCTTGAGGCTGGCAGTCTTCTGAGCCTATGTCACGAGGGCCCAGAGGAGTCTAAGGGAAGGGGCTGCACACATGTGCTGGTTTACCTAATGGCTCTGCAGTTGCATCAAATGGGACACACCCAGCACTAAGAAAGGCATTAACCTCTGTTGACGTAAACAAGAAGGTGGAGCCTTTTCCTAGGAGTTTTCTCAGGGTCTGCACGATGGACCTCAACTCTTAGAGGACGTACTGCCAGCAGCTCCTTCTCGGCAGAGAGAGCCAGGAGTGGTCTCAAGAGAGGACAGGGGCCCTTGCAGGACCAGAACTTTGAGGTCTGAGAGCCTTGGGCCTGAGCCGAGATCTCACCCGGACCACTGGACCTAGCCTTCTGTGACAAAGGGGAATATGAAAGAGAGTCACGTGGAAATGAGGTTCCCCGAGATATGGAAGTGTTCCAGAACCTTCGTTGCGTGGTAGTTGATCTGGAGCCAAGCTCACTGTGGTGTGTGTGGCTCTGAGCATTAAGGCAATGCTGGAGGGTAACCCTGACCAGCAGAGCTTGGAGTGCTTCTTGTCTCTTCCTGTCCTACCTCATTTGTTTTATCCCTTCCAGGGAGAAGAAAGGACCCTCGGGAGAGTAGCAGACAGAATGCCGTGGTCTGAAGGAGGATGAAGGGACCGGCACTCAGTCTAACATCATATGACAATAGAAGCGTCCTATGCAATAAAGGGCATTTTCCAAACCTTTCCTGGAGCTTTTATTTAATGACATTTTTCTATCTATGCATCTATCTGTCATCTACATCTGTATCTTTCAAGGTTTGTGAACAAGCTTTCACATAAGCACTAGAGACGTCCGCCAGCATTTTCCAGAAGAGGCCTGCAAATTGCTGGGGACTCCTCACAAATAGGGAACGGCCACAACCCCTGCCACACAGACTATGCGCGTGGCCTTCCTGACGTACTCCCACTCTCTCTCTGAATTTCCCAACGTCTGAGATGAGGGTGCTGGCTGGAGGCAATGATCACGTGCAGGCTGAATCTTCTCCAGATTCTGATTCTCTTCCTGGGCATATCGTCCTTAAGCACAGTCTCCATGTCCCTGGCCACACTGATCTCTCTCCTTCAGTCCTTCCCTCCCTCCCTCTCCTGCCTCCCAGTGCAGAGAATACTTTTTTGCATTTGAGACGACATTTATTTTTGGTTCACAGAATTCTCACCTGTTCTACTGTGGCCTCCGTTGTGAACATTCCAAAGCTGAGACTTTTCTGTTTTTCTCCCTCATTTCTGCTGAGTCTTTACCTTCCTAATGCAGTGAACTCACAGTGCCTAGCTGACTGGATGGGGAAAAAAATCCAGGGAGCAAAGAGAAATAATAAAAGAATATATCAGTTAATTTTTCATAGTGTTATCCAACTACATATTTTTTAAATTTTGGAATAATTTTAGGAATCTTCTCTTTATAAAAAACTGAATTATCGGGCTTCCCTGGTGTAGCAGTGGTTAAGAATATGCCTGCGAATGCAGGGGTCATGGGTTCGAGCCCTGGTCTGGGAAGATCCCACGTGCCACGGAGTAACTAAGCCCGCGTGCCACAACTACTGAGCCTGCGCTCTAGAGCCCGTGTGCCACATCAACCGAGCCCACGTGCCACAACTACGGAAGCCTGCGTGCCTAGAGACCATGCTCCGCAACAAGAGAAGCCACTGCAATGAGAAGCCCGTGCACCACAGCCAAGAGGAGCCCCCGCTCACTGCAACTAGAGAACGCCCGCTAGCAGCAACAAAGACCCAATGCAGCCCCAAATAAATTAATTAATTTTTAAAAATTGAATTAGTTTCAAGGGTACAATGTATAAAAGTACAATAAAAGCCCCCCTTCATAACCCCCCAACCCCACTCTCAAGATGGAATCGATATGCTGTGATACAATTTATAGTCGTAGTACTACTCCTCCTCCCACCACATCCGAAATCCTCTGAGCCAGGTGCAGCAGCTTCCTTTCACAATGCTAGGACCCGCCACAAGACACATGATAATCCCTTTGGACATTTCAAGGAGCGGCACCAAGGGAACAGTACCGGGGAAATGCCACTGACAGCTCAGAATATCCATGGCATTTCTAGAGCCTCGGCACTGCTCTCGCTCTGGGAATGAAGGTCCAAAAAGCACATCGGAGAATGTTCATAGTTGTAAACAAGCTCCACCTTTGAAACACAATCTACATAGAACCACATATACAAGCCTGCACGATGGATGAAGCCAAGATCTCCTCCATGATTTCCCTTCTGACCACCTTATTGTCTCCTCAACCATAAAAGGTGAACTTGAAACTCAGGACCTTGCCTTGTCACCAGAAACATCCAAGCTTGGATCAGTCTTTCTAAGACCAGATACTTGCTCTCTGAACTATTAGAGACTTGTCACATACACACAGGTAGAACAGGATTATTTCTATCTACCTGGGGACTTGGAGTCTTTCACATTGCTCCTGTTAAAACTCTCACAACAGCAAAACTTTACCTACAAAGGGTTCAAGCTATGACACTCCCAACTTCCACAAACCTCCTCAGCTCTTGTGAGTCACATGCAGCCAATTCCAGGAATTGGAAACATGGTTGTGAGGATGAAACTGACTTTGGGGCTCCCCTTGGATATGGTCTTCCAGACTTACCAAAAGGCCATTAAGAGGAAGGTTTACCCCACCTCAGGGAAACCCGAGGCAGTACTTGCAGTCAAGGGCTGGCCATGGATTCTGAGCTACATCCAAAAAGAATTTCATACTGTACCTGGATCTGCTGAAGCCATTTCTGACTGTCCGAGAGCCAGCATGTACCGTTCCTCAACTGCCTCCATTGTGGATCATCAGTAGGGCTGTCAGATTTAGGACATAAAAATACAGGATACCCAGTTAAACTTGAACTTCACATGAATAATAAGTCATTATTTTTAGTATAAGTAGATCCTATGAACTATTTGGGGCATACTTATCTTCAAAATGTACTCGTTGTTTTTCAAACATTCATATTTAACTAAACAGTCTATATTTTATCTGTCAACCCTACTCAGCAGAAATGATGGAGGCTCATAGAGATCCAGGAGACGCCTCAGCGCCTCCTCAGCTTTTATTTCTACGTCCTGGACAGCGAGCACGAACCTTCCACTCCCAGTCAGTGGCTAGAATGGAGGATATTCTCTGTTTTAGAGCTTTTTTACTTGTCATTGTTATTATCTTCCTTATTTTAAAGAGATGTTTATTTTTTTCCCAATCTTAATAGCTCATCCAAAAGTATTTCAAAGTTCATTAGAGAAGGGAAAAACAATATGGTTCTGAAAAGTGAAGGAAACCGCCTGGTGTTTAGTAAAGAAGTAGTAGGGAGACTGAAAAAGCCAAACTTAATAAGCAGATCTCTCCAAGGGTATTTTCAGAGCTTGATACCCTCCCACACCCTGAAAATATTATTACATCAAGAATGTAGAACTGCTAACCAAATGTAAGGCTCCCATATGATTCTATCAAACTGAGGATGCTTCTTTACTAAGCAGTGAGCACACTTGCTGTCCCAGGGACCTTGGCAGTTGCAACGTAGGGCTCTTCCCTTTGGGATGGAAACAGCAAGTTTTCCTGTGGTCTACACGCTGGCCCCAAAAATACTACACTCCCAATACTTGTCAACTTTAAGTATTTTTCTACATATCTCCATTTTTCTGTTACTATTTGGACTACATCCTAGACTTGACACTACATAAATTGCATTCAAGAAGCTATTTTTAAAAGTTGGTAGGAAACCTTAAATCTATGGCTTGCAGTCCCTGGCTTACTTTCATCCAGGTGCATAAGGGTTTTCAAAAGTAGTCAGGTTAGTTACCCTGTATCACAGCCCCACGCTTGTGTCACAGATATAAAAATGGAACATGATATTTAAGGTTTTAGTTGCCAAATCATCAAGCCTCCCAGACAGAGGCAATAGAGCAAAATGATTACAGAGGCATGGATTTTGATTTGCTCCAGTGTCTTGGGCAAGTCACTTGGCCTCTGTATTTATTTGTACTTATCTGCACTTATCTGTCACTTGGGGGTCATAATTGTACCTGGTCCATGGGTACGCTGTACAAATGATCTGTAAAGTAGTTACAAGAAACCGACACAGAGTAAGCACTCCACAGACATTGGCTATTAGCTATTGGAAATAGTTCTCCGTGAAACAGATGACATTATCCGTGGATGACTCGGTGGGAGACAGTGAATCACAGAATCACAGCATGTTGAAAGTGACCTAGTTCACACTCTAATGTGAAAAGAAGAAAAGTGTGCATGGGTAGAAAATGTCTGAAACTTTACACAACAAAGAGTTCATCATGTTAACTTGGAGGATTAGAATAAATCAGGAAAGGAGGAAAGAAAAACTTGAGTGTCATTCAATTTCTACATCATTTGTGTTTCTACACTGAGACTCTGAATACACTGGAAGTGCAATTTTTTTTAATGTGGCGGGATAAAGGTTTTCAAGTTTTCCTGATCCATCCGTATTATTATCTCAGAATTGCTGGCATTTCTTGCCATCTTTGGATCTACACCCATGTGAGTCAGTGGGCCATTCTGGACGGAGGAGATAATAGAGCAGAAGTGAAGTGAGAGAAAAGGAGAGACAAGATTTTCTCTTTTCTCTTCAAAGAGGAAAGGTCTTTGGAATGGGAACAACTCACAACCAAACTTTGGGGAAAGGATGTGATGGAAAATGAGACAAACAGCCTACCCCTGTGATGAGAAGGATTCCCTGGGCTGGATGGAGGGAGGTCACAGGTGGCTGGACAAGGAAACCAACTAGGGAGAAACACACACAAGTGCAGAGCAAACACCCTGAGGCCACTCAGCCTGACTCCATGCAAACATGTGTCCAGCAGACAGCCCTTCACCTGTGGCTCCCCAGCAAGACAGGTACCTCGGGGGTGCCAACTCATTCTGAGTCCATTATGCCTGGCCATTCATAAACCGCTGTCTAACGGGTGAGGAATAAACTCTCAATGTTTATGAGGAAATTGCGGAAGGAGATTGAAAGGTTACTTAAACGAAAAAAAAAGAAGTTCAGGAAGGCAAGATGGTAGAGAGACAAGAAAAAGACCTTAAAAGATAGAAAGGATTTGCCAAAGAAGAGAAAGCAAAAGAAATGATTCCGAATGGGTTAACCTGCAGCTAGGAAGTTAAGGAAGATTATTGATGGGTGAAGACTATGGAATAAAGTGAATAAAATTTCTCAGAAGTTGCTGAGAATATGGTAAGCAGCATGATTATCAAATTATGAATTGGCTGCAATGGCATTCTAGGGGGACACTAGGAAGGGGAAGCAAATGTTCCTGAGATGACAGTAGCAGGTGGAAAGTTGTTTCAGGGGAAGATCAGTCTTGCAGAGGGTGTATCAGAGGAGGGCAAGTGTGAGCAAGCAAGGAAATACTAAGTGTATACGGTTCCTTCACTGAGTGCACCCAGCCCCGCAGTCAGCCTTGAGAACAAGCAGGACTTCAGGTACTGGAGCTACATTTCAGTCATCAAGACTTGAGAAGACACCCTTAACTCAGGTCTTCTCTTCAAACTCCATCTTTCCTTCTTGACCTTCATTTGGCCTCTTCCCTTACCCTCCAGCTGTGGACTGAGGCCACAGAGCAAGATGGGTCACTAGTGTCCTCCATCCCCTGGCGACTGTGGTTCACATCAGTGGAGTACCAAAGGCAATAACCAAGTAACAGACACAAGAGTGTATGAAGAAGAAGAGATTCTGATAAGGCTTTCTGTGACAGTGTGGGCCAAGTCAGCTCTATATGGCTGGTATCACGTGAATTATGAGCAGCCTTAGGGGAGAAGTTCTCAGAAGGCAGAGCCTGGCTCTCGAGAGGCTCTGCGTGCTCACAGCCCACTCCAAGACCTCAGTTACAGCTTCGGCCCCCAATATCTCTCCCTCTGCCTGCTCACAGTTTTTGAAGTCTTCTTTCCTCCACATTTCTCTTGAGAGGTGGAGGAGGAAGATGAGCTTCAGGCCAGCTCAGACTCCCCTGGGATCCCAGCAGGATGCCTATCATTAACCTCCCACCTTCTAGGAAGCTCCTAAGATCTTCACATTTGGGGCAGTTCTCATTTCAGCTGTGCTTCAAATTGCTGGCTGGAGACGGCCTGTTGGAAGGTGGCTAAAAGCAAGTAGCAATCCTTCGGGCAGCCTGGCCCTTCTCGACTGTCAGACATCTTCAGGGATATTCTAGGAAATGTTGTTTGTTCTAGAGAAGGGAGGGAAACAATCCAATTGTCCAATAATGCTTGAATGGAATATAAATGATGCTATATGCATGTGATCACATAATATCAAACAGTCAAAAATCAAAGACCTAGATCTATATGGATTCACGTGGATAAATCTTGAAAACATATTATTGATTGAAAGAAAATAAGATAAACAATGTTAGATTGTGATAACAGGTATGTAAGTGTTTAAATATTTAAATCAATTCAACATATTGCTTCTATATATAGAGATGCAAGAAAATAAACTTTATCCAAAGAACACATTATTTACATTTAATATGCTCATTTATCTAGGAGACCCAAAAGAACCCACAGATAAACTAGCAGGAACTAATAAGACGGTTCAACAAGGCACACACATACAAGATCAATAAATTTTAAAAGTCAATCAGGCTCCTCTACACTGGCGATAACAAATTAGAAACTATAAAAGAAAATAAGAAAAAAAGAAGATCTAAAAATTGTCACAAGAGCCGTATAAATTATTTAGAGCTAAGCATACGTAGAAGGCAATATAACTAACAAACTGAGTACGAACAGTTAAACTCCGCCCATCCCAAGGTTAGGAAAAGACTGTTGTTACTTTATGAGAACAGACCCTCTTCTTAAGGAGCAGATCAGTAAGTGAGAGTGAATCAAAGAAACACAGCATTTGAAAAGTCAGCTAGTCCAAGCCTCTTGATCGCACATACAGAAGCTGAAGCCCAGATAGGTTGAGTTACTTGCTAAAGGGCCCAATGTCCTGACTCAAGGACTAGCATTTTTCACTCAGTCGCAAGACACAATCAAATGCAGTACCTTGGAAAGAGATGGGGAAAAAATGAAGAAATCAATTATATAGTTCCTCATCTTTAAGTACAGAAATAGCCGTGACAAAATTACACGTATTGAGGGAAAATTGAAGTGCAGAGTTTAAAATGTCAATAATCCACAGGGAAACTGGAGACCATTTAAAACATTCATATTAAATCTCTCTAGAAAAGACATGAAAAGATCTCCAATCAAAATGTGAATTTTATAATAGACATGGTATGATACAATTTATAATAGATATGGTAGGAACCTTTCCCTTTCACGGGAAAGCTTCGGCTGGGAAAAAGGAATTGTTCTTGAAAATGGGGCCTGTGCTATTGCAGACACTGTGCTCAACCTAGGTCCACCGAATGCTCTGATGTCATCACTGAGGTCACAGAATTCCACTGTGAGCCTGGCAACCTTGCAAACATAACAGCCCTGGTGAGCACTAGGCACTACTGCTGGTTCACCAAGTGGTACAAGTTTTTCAGCCATTTAGGAGACTTGACTATTTTTGTTTGTATTGAATCATTTCAACGGATTGCCCAAGAGCCAAGAAGGGCCAACCTGTAGGGAAGAGGAGGAGTTGGACATCTCTTGAGGCATCTTCTAAGGGAGACTTCTAGTTGGTACGATGGAACGGCGACAAAAGAGGAAACATCTGGAAAATGAAGAGTCCCAGGAAACTGCCGAGAACGGAGGAGGTATGTGGGGGGCAACTTGTCTGGGGCACATGGGTTTCTGCCAAACTGATGCTTCTCCAGGAAGCGGGGGACTGAGAACGTGTCACCTGTGAAGCAGGGAGCGAGAGACCTTGTCTCACTGATGCTGCCGTATCTATCCGGAGGGTCCCTGTGGTGTGAGACGGCACAGAACGGCCAGATGCCCCCTGGGAGATGGGAGGTCAGCTCCGCTGGTCTGAGGACTCTCTCCTGGGGCAGCCGGGCCTGGAGCTTTGTCGGACTCACAGCAGGCTGCATCCTGCTTGCACAGACCTAGAGGTGCAGCTTTTCTCAGTCCCCGATTTCTCTCTTATGCTCTTGGATCTTTCCTAGGGGTCATGAGGTGGGGGATGTGAAGGATGCAAGGATGCTGAGAGAGACCCATGAGTTGCTTGGCCTCTTTTACCAAAGTGGAAAGAGAAGCCCCATGAGTTGAAGGCCCTGTTGAAAAATATCTTGACAAGTGGAATGCACTTTGAAAGAAGATTGTTTGTCTAGGGATGGTGTCATATTGAAAGCAAGGAGGTTTTATTCCTTCAACAGGAAGAATTTCCCAAAGGAGATCAAGGGAAGGGAAGGGTTTTCCAGAGACTGAGACCGCGTGAGCGGGGGTGAGAAATGGCCTCAGGGTCCTGCGGGGAGCTCTGAGAGCCACGGGCCACGTGGTGCCTGCGTGCATTAAATGGAGGCGAGTAGCTTGCCCTGGGAGAGGGGTGGTCACCCCAGAGCTCCAGCTAGAGGCCTCTGCCCCAGATTAGAGCCCAGTAGCTCCTACCAGGCCCAGGGCCCTGGAGACTGTAGGATGGGCCCTGGGAATGGAGCTCTAGACAGCAGGCAGATTTCCAGGCAGTGGCTGGGACAGGCTGGGGAAGGCAATGACTGCCCCTGACCATTCAGAATATTTTGCCCTATGTTCCTGTGTGTGTGTGTGTGTGTGTGTGTGAGTGTGTGTGTGTGTGTGTGTGTGTGTGGTAGTGCAGAGAAGAGCGAGATGAATGGGGTTAGAGTGCTTACCAGATATAAAGTCTGCGTGGTAAAGTTCTTGTCACCCTGCCTGTACCTGGCTGACACTCGGTGTACGTAAGAGTGTATACAGAATTCTTGTTAGGGGTGTTTTATGAGACAGTAACTCATACACCCATGTACACTCTGATGCAGCAAAAATATCACACACCCACATATAACTTCCTTAGTAAACCACACACAGCACATGGAGGTATATACACGCATCCCTCCTATACTACGTTCTCATACAACCCACCTGTATCACAATCCTCTCCTCCAACACCAAACGCTGGAGATGAGATATGTATATAGACACACACACTATATATATAGGACACACACACACACACACACACTATATACATGTATCTCCTCAACTCTTGCACAAACACAACTAACTTCAGCCATCTCTAAATACCTCTATAAGAACCAGTCACGTGTCATACACACCACACTTATAACACATTCTTGAGTAATGCCAGACCCGCTTTGTACAAACCACAGTAAACCACAGTCTCAGTAACCCATGTCAGGATTGCCAGAGAAAATATGGGCTATCCAGTTCAATTTGAATTCCAGATAAACAACAAGTAATTTTTCAGTATCCGTATGTCCCACATATTGTATGGGCTATACTTACACTAAAACTATGTCAGGCCAAATACTGCATGGGAATACTTACTCTCAAAGATTATTCTGGGTTTATCTGAAACTGAAATTTAACTGGGTGCCTTGTATTCTTGTTCGCTAAGTCTGGCAACCCTTATATACTTACCACCAGCTGATGTATTATATATTTATTGTAGTTTTGTTTAGTGTGTGTCTTCCCCTACTAGAATGTGCAGCGTTACCAAAGACTACAACAATGGAAGAGTGCCGGATACACAGGAGTAGCTGCTTACTGAATCTTGGTGAATGAATGAATGAACACACACCATAAATACAAGCCACACCATGTAATGAGGAAACGTTACATGTCCCAGAATTCCTGACTTGTGAACAGAAACCATGCACACAAAGGCCACAGACACAGATAGACACGCCTGCACTGTGCTCCCCATGCCAACCCCACACTTACCACAGACTTAACTGATACACATCACTCACTCTTCCCACACACTCACAGTCACCACCGAGGCCTACATTACCAACTAGACAGTGAGAGAATAAGTATTGATTGGAATTAAATCCTGGAGGATCCACTGGGAACCACACTCTCAGCTGTGTGTATTCACTGCACCTGACACGTGTCACACACTCAGTAAATATTTGTGGACAGAGGACTGATGAACCCACCCTGAGCCTTTCATTCCTCCCTCAGGAATCTCGAAGTCACAAGAGGATCCCCCTCGGCTTGGATCCACGGTGGTGGCCCAAGGCTGCAGCCCAGGGGCAGTGGAGGTCTCCTCTGCCTCTAAATACTTCTTCTGTACTTCTACTCTGCGCAAGCTCAGCTACGCTGGTAAGGGCGTGGGGCTCCTCAGGTGACGGGGTGCTTGGCTGTGAAGCAGGAGGCACACAGATCCCAGGGAGGCTGAGAGGAAATCCAGGGTCATCAGAGGTGATGAGGGCTCTGTGGAGGAGCCTGGGCAGGATGGCTGAGCTGTTCCGAGGGCGTGGATGCCAGCTGAGTCTGGGGGTGTGTGTGTGAATACTGCTACTACCATGGTGGGGAAGTCAAGGAGCAGGGGCCGGAAAGGTCTGGGTTTGAGGTGGAGGGAAGAGGGACCAGATTAAGCATCTTCAGAGGAAAATGTAGGCTTTGTCTTTGCCTTTGCTTCCAGAGAAGGACAGAGTTCTGCATCATACACCTCCAGCCTGAGAGCAGGACCATCCAGCTCAGGTGCACACAGGTCACACATACACGCGCCCTCCAGGCACAGCCCTTCTCAGTGCACATCAACCCCAAGCACGTGCTCCACAGTACTCTCCTGCACCACAGCCCCATTCCACAAGGAATGCACCACCGATATTCCCAAACTCACACTCCTCATCGTACACGCATCCAGCCGCATCCCTCACATACTACAGCCCTCACCACCATACTCCACACCCCTGTATACAGACACCGCTCCAGTATACCCCCCCACGCACATGAAAAGCCCACAGATGACACCACATACACCACTCCGTCCTACGGCCAACGGACACCAAGCTCACGACATTGCTATGTCGTGCCAATGTCCCTCTCTCGTCTACCACACCTGCTCCCTCAGCTTCCGGCATGGCCCATGCATGTTATTATGATTTTAATTTCCTTTTTCAGGAATCCGGAGATTTCATCGAGACACTGCCCAGCCTAGACCACCCCTAGCCCAGGATCAGGAAGAAGGAGAGACCGCTTCCCCATCACACTGTCTCTCCTCCTCACCCTCTTCACCCTGTAAGAACTATCTGCACCCAGACAAAGAGGAAAGGGGCATGAAAATATACTACATGCAGGTACAAGTGAACAAGGGTGTCGCTGTCTCTTGGAAGACAAAGAAACCCTTGGAGTTGCCTGAAAAGCAGCTGAGGATAGAAGAAGTGACCCTTCCTGAGGATGTGTGCGCAGTAGCCACTGACCCCTCTTCTGATGTGTCCACCGAAAGCCTCCTGTCTGACAGTGAGCCCACTGGGGAGGAGAAAGAGTATGAGGAAAGGGCAGAGCCAGGCAGCCCATCAGGGCCACCTGCCGTTGAGGAGAGACCCAGCGCCAAGACAGCGGACTGGATGCTGACCATGGAGACCGGCTTCAGGTGCATGGCCTGCTGCCGGGTCTTCCCCACCTTGGAGATCCTCCAGCAGCACGTGAAGGGCGGCGTCCTGCAGGGCTTCAGCTGCCGTGCCTTTCATCTCACCATGGCCCAGCGGATGGGCAATGTGGAATCCGAGAGCACCCCTGAGGAAGAGGACGAGGAGGAGGAGGAGGAGAACGAGGAGGAGGAGGAGGAGGAGGAGGAGGAGAAGGAGGTAGAGAAGCAAGAAGAAAAGGAGAATGAGGGAGAGCAGCCCACGGGGGAAGGCCCCAGCCCAAAGAGACCCCGCAGGCAGGGTCTTTTCTCTCCTTTGAGTTCCAAACAGCAACTGAGATTCATGGGACAGAAGATCCTGGAAGACGGTGTGGCCGTCCCTTGGAAGAGGTAAGGCTTGAGGCTGGCAGTCTTCTGAGCCTATGTCACGAGGGCCCAGAGGAGTCTAAGGGAAGGGGCCGCACACATGTGCTGGTTTACCTAATGGCTCTGCAGTTGCATCAAATGGGACACACCCAGCACTAAGAAAGGCATTAACCTCTGTTGACGTAAACAAGAAGGTGGAGCCTTTTCCTAGGAGTTTTCTCAGGGTCTGCACGATGGACCTCAACTCTTAGAGGACGTACTGCCAGCAGCTCCTTCTCGGCAGAGAGAGCCAGGAGTGGTCTCAAGAGAGGACAGGGGCCCTTGCAGGACCAGAACTTTGAGGTCTGAGAGCCTTGGGCCTGAGCCGAGATCTCACCCGGACCACTGGACCTAGCCTTCTGTGACAAAGGGGAATATGAAAGAGAGTCACGTGGAAATGAGGTTCCCCGAGATATGGAAGTGTTCCAGAACCTTCGTTGCGTGGTAGTTGATCTGGAGCCAAGCTCACTGTGGTGTGTGTGGCTCTGAGCATTAAGGCAATGCTGGAGGGTAACCCTGACCAGCAGAGCTTGGAGTGCTTCTTGTCTCTTCCTGTCCTACCTCATTTGTTTTATCCCTTCCAGGGAGAAGAAAGGACCCTCGGGAGAGTAGCAGACAGAATGCCGTGGTCTGAAGGAGGATGAAGGGACCGGCACTCAGTCTAACATCATATGACAATAGAAGCGTCCTATGCAATAAAGGGCATTTTCCAAACCTTTCCTGGAGCTTTTATTTAATGACATTTTTCTATCTATGCATCTATCTGTCATCTACATCTGTATCTTTCAAGGTTTGTGAACAAGCTTTCACATAAGCACTAGAGACGTCCGCCAGCATTTTCCAGAAGAGGCCTGCAAATTGCTGGGGACTCCTCACAAATAGGGAACGGCCACAACCCCTGCCACACAGACTATGCGCGTGGCCTTCCTGACGTACTCCCACTCTCTCTCTGAATTTCCCAACGTCTGAGATGAGGGTGCTGGCTGGAGGCAATGATCACGTGCAGGCTGAATCTTCTCCAGATTCTGATTCTCTTCCTGGGCATATCGTCCTTAAGCACAGTCTCCATGTCCCTGGCCACACTGATCTCTCTCCTTCAGTCCTTCCCTCCCTCCCTCTCCTGCCTCCCAGTGCAGAGAATACTTTTTTGCATTTGAGACGACATTTATTTTTGGTTCACAGAATTCTCACCTGTTCTACTGTGGCCTCCGTTGTGAACATTCCAAAGCTGAGACTTTTCTGTTTTTCTCCCTCATTTCTGCTGAGTCTTTACCTTCCTAATGCAGTGAACTCACAGTGCCTAGCTGACTGGATGGGGAAAAAAATCCAGGGAGCAAAGAGAAATAATAAAAGAATATATCAGTTAATTTTTCATAGTGTTATCCAACTACATATTTTTAAAATTTTGGAATAATATTAGGAATCTTCTCTTTATAAAAAACTGAATTATCGGGCTTCCCTGGTGGAGCAGTGGTTAAGAATATGCCTGCGAATGCAGGGGTCATGGGTTCGAGCCCTGGTCTGGGAAGATCCCACGTGCCACGGAGTAACTAAGCCCGCGTGCCACAACTACTGAGCCTGCGCTCTAGAGCCCGTGTGCCACATCAACCGAGCCCACGTGCCACAACTACGGAAGCCTGCGTGCCTAGAGACCATGCTCCGCAACAAGAGAAGCCACTGCAATGAGAAGCCCGTGCACCACAGCCAAGAGGAGCCCCCGCTCACTGCAACTAGAGAACGCCCGCTAGCAGCAACAAAGACCCAATGCAGCCCCAAATAAATTAATTAATTTTTAAAAATTGAATTAGTTTCAAGGGTACAATGTATAAAAGTACAATAAAAGCCCCCCTTCATAACCCCCCAACCCCACTCTCAAGATGGAATCGATATGCTGTGATACAATTTATAGTCGTAGTACTACTCCTCCTCCCACCACATCCGAAATCCTCTGAGCCAGGTGCAGCAGCTTCCTTTCACAATGCTAGGACCCGCCACAAGACACATGATAATCCCTTTGGACATTTCAAGGAGCGGCACCAAGGGAACAGTACCGGGGAAATGCCACTGACAGCTCAGAATATCCATGGCATTTCTAGAGCCTCGGCACTGCTCTCGCTCTGGGAATGAAGGTCCAAAAAGCACATCGGAGAATGTTCATAGTTGTAAACAAGCTCCACCTTTGAAACACAATCTACATAGAACCACATATACAAGCCTGCACGATGGATGAAGCCAAGATCTCCTCCATGATTTCCCTTCTGACCACCTTATTGTCTCCTCAACCATAAAAGGTGAACTTGAAACTCAGGACCTTGCCTTGTCACCAGAAACATCCAAGCTTGGATCAGTCTTTCTAAGACCAGATACTTGCTCTCTGAACTATTAGAGACTTGTCACATACACACAGGTAGAACAGGATTATTTCTATCTACCTGGGGACTTGGAGTCTTTCACATTGCTCCTGTTAAAACTCTCACAACAGCAAAACTTTACCTACAAAGGGTTCAAGCTATGACACTCCCAACTTCCACAAACCTCCTCAGCTCTTGTGAGTCACATGCAGCCAATTCCAGGAATTGGAAACATGGTTGTGAGGATGAAACTGACTTTGGGGCTCCCCTTGGATATGGTCTTCCAGACTTACCAAAAGGCCATTAAGAGGAAGGTTTACCCCACCTCAGGGAAACCCGAGGCAGTACTTGCAGTCAAGGGCTGGCCATGGATTCTGAGCTACATCCAAAAAGAATTTCATACTGTACCTGGATCTGCTGAAGCCATTTCTGACTGTCCGAGAGCCAGCATGTACCGTTCCTCAACTGCCTCCATTGTGGATCATCAGTAGGGCTGTCAGATTTAGGACATAAAAATACAGGATACCCAGTTAAACTTGAACTTCACATGAATAATAAGTCATTATTTTTAGTATAAGTAGATCCTATGAACTATTTGGGGCATACTTATCTTCAAAATGTACTCGTTGTTTTTCAAACATTCATATTTAACTAAACAGTCTATATTTTATCTGTCAACCCTACTCAGCAGAAATGATGGAGGCTCATAGAGATCCAGGAGACGCCTCAGCGCCTCCTCAGCTTTTATTTCTACGTCCTGGACAGTGAGCACGAACCTTCCACTCCCAGTCAGTGGCTAGAATGGAGGATATTCTCTGTTTTAGAGCTTTTTTACTTGTCATTGTTATTATCTTCCTTATTTTAAAGAGATGTTTATTTTTTTCCCAATCTTAATAGCTCATCCAAAAGTATTTCAAAGTTCATTAGAGAAGGGAAAAACAATATGGTTCTGAAAAGTGAAGGAAACCGCCTGGTGTTTAGTAAAGAAGTAGTAGGGAGACTGAAAAAGCCAAACTTAATAAGCAGATCTCTCCAAGGGTATTTTCAGAGCTTGATACCCTCCCACACCCTGAAAATATTATTACATCAAGAATGTAGAACTGCTAACCAAATGTAAGGCTCCCATATGATTCTATCAAACTGAGGATGCTTCTTTACTAAGCAGTGAGCACACTTGCTGTCCCAGGGACCTTGGCAGTTGCAACGTAGGGCTCTTCCCTTTGGGATGGAAACAGCAAGTTTTCCTGTGGTCTACACGCTGGCCCCAAAAATACTACACTCCCAATACTTGTCAACTTTAAGTATTTTTCTACATATCTCCATTTTTCTGTTACTATTTGGACTACATCCTAGACTTGACACTACATAAATTGCATTCAAGAAGCTATTTTTAAAAGTTGGTAGGAAACCTTAAATCTATGGCTTGCAGTCCCTGGCTTACTTTCATCCAGGTGCATAAGGGTTTTCAAAAGTAGTCAGGTTAGTTACCCTGTATCACAGCCCCACGCTTGTGTCACAGATATAAAAATGGAACATGATATTTAAGGTTTTAGTTGCCAAATCATCAAGCCTCCCAGACAGAGGCAATAGAGCAAAATGATTACAGAGGCATGGATTTTGATTTGCTCCAGTGTCTTGGGCAAGTCACTTGGCCTCTGTATTTATTTGTACTTATCTGCACTTATCTGTCACTTGGGGGTCATAATTGTACCTGGTCCATGGGTACGCTGTACAAATGATCTGTAAAGTAGTTACAAGAAACCGACACAGAGTAAGCACTCCACAGACATTGGCTATTAGCTATTGGAAATAGTTCTCCGTGAAACAGATGACATTATCCGTGGATGACTCGGTGGGAGACAGTGAATCACAGAATCACAGCATGTTGAAAGTGACCTAGTTCACACTCTAATGTGAAAAGAAGAAAAGTGTGCATGGGTAGAAAATGTCTGAAACTTTACACAACAAAGAGTTCATCATGTTAACTTGGAGGATTAGAATAAATCAGGAAAGGAGGAAAGAAAAACTTGAGTGTCATTCAATTTCTCTATCATTTGTGTTTCTACACTGAGACTCTGAATACACTGGAAGTGCAATTTTTTTTAATGTGGCGGGATAAAGGTTTTCAAGTTTTCCTGATCCATCCGTATTATTATCTCAGAATTGCTGGCATTTCTTGCCATCTTTGGATCTACACCCATGTGAGTCAGTGGGCCATTCTGGACGGAGGAGATAATAGAGCAGAAGTGAAGTGAGAGAAAAGGAGAGACAAGATTTTCTCTTTTCTCTTCAAAGAGGAAAGGTCTTTGGAATGGGAACAACTCACAACCAAACTTTGGGGAAAGGATGTGATGGAAAATGAGACAAACAGCCTACCCCTGTGATGAGAAGGATTCCCTGGGCTGGATGGAGGGAGGTCACAGGTGGCTGGACAAGGAAACCAACTAGGGAGAAACACACACAAGTGCAGAGCAAACACCCTGAGGCCACTCAGCCTGACTCCATGCAAACATGTGTCCAGCAGACAGCCCTTCACCTGTGGCTCCCCAGCAAGACAGGTACCTCGGGGGTGCCAAGTCATTCTGAGTCCATTATGCCTGGCCATTCATAAACCGCTGTCTAACGTGTGAGGAATAAACTCTCAATGTTTATGAGGAAATTGCGGAAGGAGATTGAAAGGCTACTTAAACGAAAAAAAAAGAAGTTCAGGAAGGCAAGATGGTAGAGAGACAAGAAAAAGACCTCAAAAGATAGAAAGGATTTGCCAAAGAAGAGAAAGCAAAAGAAATGATTCCGAATGGGTTAACCTGCAGCTAGGAAGTTAAGGAAGATTATTGATGGGTGAAGACTATGGAATAAAGTGAATAAAATTTCTCAGAAGTTGCTGAGAATATGGTAAGCAGCATGATTATCAAATTATGAATTGGCTGCAATGGCATTCTAGGGGGACACTAGGAAGGGGAAGCAAATGTTCCTGAGATGACAGTAGCAGGTGGAAAGTTGTTTCAGGGGAAGATCAGTCTTGCAGAGGGTGTATCAGAGGAGGGCAAGTGTGAGCAAGCAAGGAAATACTAAGTGTATACGGTTCCTTCACTGAGTGCACCCAGCCCCGCAGTCAGCCTTGAGAACAAGCAGGACTTCAGGTACTGGAGCTACATTTCAGTCATCAAGACTTCAGAAGACACCCTTAACTCAGGTCTTCTCTTCAAACTCCATCTTTCCTTCTTGACCTTCATTTGGCCTCTTCCCTTACCCTCCAGCTGTGGACTGAGGCCACAGAGCAAGATGGGTCACTAGTGTCCTCCATCCCCTGGCGACTGTGGTTCACATCAGTGGAGTACCAAAGGCAATAACCAAATAACAGACACAAGAGTGTATGAAGAAGAAGAGATTCTGATAAGGCTTTCTGTGACAGTGTGGGCCAAGTCGGCTCTATATGGCTGGTATCACGTGAATTATGAGCAGCCTTAGGGGAGAAGTTCTCAGAAGGCAGAGCCTGGCTCTCGAGAGGCTCTGCGTGCTCACAGCCCACTCCAAGACCTCAGTTACAGCTTCGGCCCCCAATATCTCTCCCTCTGCCTGCTCACAGTTTTTGAAGTCTTCTTTCCTCCACATTTCTCTTGAGAGGTGGAGGAGGAAGATGAGCTTCAGGCCAGCTCAGACTCCCCTGGGATCCCAGCAGGATGCCTATCATTAACCTCCCACCTTCTAGGAAGCTCCTAAGATCTTCACATTTGGGGCAGTTCTCATTTCAGCTGTGCTTCAAATTGCTGGCTGGAGACGGCCTGTTGGAAGGTGGCTAAAAGCAAGTAGCAATCCTTCGGGCAGCCTGGCCCTTCTCGACTGTCAGACATCTTCAGGGATATTCTAGGAAATGTTGTTTGTTCTAGAGAAGGGAGGGAAACAATCCAATTGTCCAATAATGCTTGAATGGAATATAAATGATGCTATATGCATGTGATCACATAATATCAAACAGTCAAAAATCAAAGACCTAGATCTATATGGATTCACGTGGATAAATCTTGAAAACATAATATTGATTGAAAGAAAATAAGATAAACAATGTTAGATTGTGATAACAGGTATGTAAGTGTTTAAATATTTAAATCAATTCAACATATTGCTTCTATATATAGAGATGCAAGAAAATAAACTTTATCCAAAGAACACATTATTTACATTTAATATGCTCATTTATCTAGGAGACCCAAAAGAACCCACAGATAAACTAGCAGGAACTAATAAGACGGTTCAACAAGGCACACACATACAAGATCAATAAATTTTAAAAGTCAATCAGGCTCCTCTACACTGGCGATAACAAATTAGAAACTATAAAAGAAAATAAGAAAAAAAGAAGATCTAAAAATTGTCACAAGAGCCGTATAAATTATTTAGAGCTAAGCATACGTAGAAAGCAATATAACTAACAAACTGAGTACGAACAGTTAAACTCCGCCCATCCCAAGGTTAGGAAAAGACTGTTGTTACTTTATGAGAACAGACCCTCTTCTTAAGGAGCAGATCAGTAAGTGAGAGTGAATCAAAGAAACACAGCATTTGAAAAGTCAGCTAGTCCAAGCCTCTTGATCGCACATACAGAAGCTGAAGCCCAGATAGGTTGAGTTACTTGCTAAAGGGCCCAATGTCCTGACTCAAGGACTAGCATTTTTCACTCAGTCGCAAGACACAATCAAATGCAGTACCTTGGAAAGAGATGGGGAAAAAATGAAGAAATCAATTATATAGTTCCTCATCTTTAAGTACAGAAATAGCCGTGACAAAATTACACGTATTGAGGGAAAATTGAAGTGCAGAGTTTAAAATGTCAATAATCCACAGGGAAACTGGAGACCATTTAAAACATTCATATTAAATCTCTCTAGAAAAGACATTAAAAGATCTCCAATCAAAATGTGAATTTTATAATAGACATGGTATGATACAATTTATAATAGATATGGTAGGAACCTTTCCCTTTCACGGGAAAGCTTCGGCTGGGAAAAAGGAATTGTTCTTGAAAATGGGGCCTGTGCTATTGCAGACACTGTGCTCAACCTAGGTCCACCGAATGCTCTGATGTCATCACTGAGGTCACAGAATTCCACTGTGAGCCTGGCAACCTTGCAAACATAACAGCCCTGGTGAGCACTAGGCACTACTGCTGGTTCACCAAGTGGTACAAGTTTTTCAGCCATTTAGGAGACTTGACTATTTTTGTTTGTATTGAATCATTTCAACGGATTGCCCAAGAGCCAAGAAGGGCCAACCTGTAGGGAAGAGGAGGAGTTGGACATCTCTTGAGGCATCTTCTAAGGGAGACTTCTAGTTGGTACGATGGAACGGCGACAAAAGAGGAAACATCTGGAAAATGAAGAGTCCCAGGAAACTGCCGAGAACGGAGGAGGTATGTGGGGGGCAACTTGTCTGGGGCACATGGGTTTCTGCCAAACTGAAGCTTCTCCAGGAAGCGGGGGACTGAGAACGTGTCACCTGTGAAGCAGGGAGCGAGAGACCTTGTCTCACTGATGCTGCCGTATCTATCCGGAGGGTCCCTGTGGTGTGAGACGGCACAGAACGGCCAGATGCCCCCTGGGAGATGGGACGTCAGCTCCGCTGGTCTGAGGACTCTCTCCTGGGGCAGCCGGGCCTGGAGCTTTGTCGGACTCACAGCAGGCTGCATCCTGCTTGCACAGACCTAGAGGTGCAGCTTTTCTCAGTCCCCGATTTCTCTCTTATGCTCTTGGATCTTTCCTAGGGGTCATGAGGTGGGGGATGTGAAGGATGCAAGGATGCTGAGAGAGACCCATGAGTTGCTTGGCCTCTTTTACCAAAGTGGAAAGAGAAGCCCCATGAGTTGAAGGCCCTGTTGAAAACTATCTTGACAAGTGGAATGCACTTTGAAAGAAGATTGTTTGTCTAGGGATGGTGTCATATTGAAAGCAAGGAGGTTTTATTCCTTCAACAGGAAGAATTTCCCAAAGGAGATCAAGGGAAGGGAAGGGTTTTCCAGAGACTGAGACCGCGTGAGCGGGGGTGAGAAATGGCCTCAGGGTCCTGCGGGGAGCTCTGAGAGCCACGGGCCACGTGGTGCCTGCGTGCATTAAATGTAGGTGAGTAGCTTGCCCTGGGAGAGGGGTGGTCACCCCAGAGCTCCAGCTAGAGGCCTCTGCCCCAGATTAGAGCCCAGTAGCTCCTACCAGGCCCAGGGCCCTGGAGACTGTAGGATGGGCCCTGGGAATGGAGCTCTAGACAGCAGGCAGATTTCCAGGCAGTGGCTGGGACAGGCTGGGGAAGGCAATGACTGCCCCTGACCATTCAGAATATTTTGCCCTATGTTCCTGTGTGTGTGTGTGTGTGAGTGTGTGTGTGTGTGTGTGTGTGTGTGTGTGGTAGTGCAGAGAAGAGCGAGATGAATGGGGGTAGAGTGCTTACCAGATATAAAGTCTGCGTGGTAAAGTTCTTGTCACCCTGCCTGTACCTGGCTGACACTCGGTGTACGTAAGAGTGTATACAGAATTCTTGTTAGGGGTGTTTTATGAGACAGTAACTCATACACCCATGTACACTCTGATGCAGCAAAAATATCACACACCCACATATAACTTCCTTAGTAAACCACACACAGCACATGGAGGTATACACACGCATCCCTCCTATACTACGTTCTCATACAACCCACCTGTATCACAATCCTCTCCTCCAACACCAAACGCTGGAGATGAGATATGTATATAGACACACACACTATATATATAGGACACACACACACACACACACACTATATACATGTATCTCCTCAACTCTTGCACAAACACAACTAACTTCAGCCATCTCTAAATACCTCTATAAGAACCAGTCACGTGTCATACACACCACACTTATAACACATTCTTGAGTAATGCCAGACCCGCTTTGTACAAACCACAGTAAACCACAGTCTCAGTAACCCATGTCAGGATTGCCAGAGAAAATATGGGCTATCCAGTTCAATTTGAATTCCAGATAAACAACAAGTAATTTTTCAGTATCCGTATGTCCCACATATTGTATGGGCTATACTTACACTAAAACTAAGTCAGGCCAAATACTGCATGGGAATACTTACACTCAAAGATTATTCTGGGTTTATCTGAAACTGAAATTTAACTGGGTGCCTTGTATTCTTGTTCGCTAAGTCTGGCAACCCTTATATACTTACCACCAGCTGATGTATTATATATTTATTGTAGTTTTGTTTAGTGTGTGTCTTCCCCTACTAGAATGTGCAGCGTTACCAAAGACTACAACAATGGAAGAGTGCCGGATACACAGGAGTAGCTGCTTACTGAATCTTGGTGAATGAATGAATGAACACACACCATAAATACAAGCCACACCATGTAATGAGGAAACGTTACATGTCCCAGAATTCCTGACTTGTGAACAGAAACCATGCACACAAAGGCCACAGACACAGATAGACACGCCTGCACTGTGCTCCCCATGCCAACCCCACACTTACCACAGACTTAACTGATACACATCACTCACTCTTCCCACACACTCACAGTCACCACCGAGGCCTACATTACCAACTAGACAGTGAGAGAATAAGTATTGATTGGAATTAAATCCTGGAGGATCCACTGGGAACCACACTCTCAACTGTGTGTATTCACTGCACCTGACACGTGTCACACACTCAGTAAATATTTGTGGACAGAGGACTGATGAACCCACCCTGAGCCTTTCATTCCTCCCTCAGGAATCTCGAAGTCACAAGAGGATCCCCCTCGGCTTGGATCCACGGTGGTGGCCCAAGGCTGCAGCCCAGGGGCAGTGGAGGTCTCCTCTGCCTCTAAATACTTCTTCTGTACTTCTACTCTGCGCAAGCTCAGCTACGCTGGTAAGGGCGTGGGGCTCCTCAGGTGACGGGGTGCTTGGCTGTGAAGCAGGAGGCACACAGATCCCAGGGAGGCTGAGAGGAAATCCAGGGTCATCAGAGGTGATGAGGGCTCTGTGGAGGAGCCTGGGCAGGATGGCTGAGCTGTTCCGAGGGCGTGGATGCCAGCTGAGTCTGGGGGTGTGTGTGTGAATACTGCTACTACCATGGTGGGGAAGTCAAGGAGCAGGGGCCGGAAAAGTCTGGGTTTGAGGTGGAGGGAAGAGGGACCAGATTAAGCATCTTCAGAGGAAAATGTAGGCTTTGTCTTTGCCTTTGCTTCCAGAGAAGGACAGAGTTCTGCATCATACACCTCCAGCCTGAGAGCAGGACCATCCAGCTCAGGTGCACACAGCTCACACATACACGCGCCCTCCAGGCACAGCCCTTCTCAGTGCACATCAACCCCAAGCACGTGCTCCACAGTACTCTCCTGCACCACAGCCCCATTCCACAAGGAATGCACCACCGATATTCCCAAACTCACACTCCTCATCGTACACGCATCCAGCCGCATCCCTCACATACTACAGCCCTCACCACCATACTCCACACCCCTGTATACAGACACCGCTCCAGTATACCCCCCCACGCACATGAAAAGCCCACAGATGACACCACATACACCACTCCGTCCTACGGCCAACGGACACCAAGCTCACGACATTGCTATGTCGTGCCAATGTCCCTCTCTCGTCTACCACACCTGCTCCCTCAGCTTCCGGCATGGCCCATGCATGTTATTATGATTTTAATTTCCTTTTTCAGGAATCCGGAGATTTCATCGAGACACTGCCCAGCCTAGACCACCCCTAGCCCAGGATCAGGAAGAAGGAGAGACCGCTTCCCCATCACACTGTCTCTCCTCCTCACCCTCTTCACCCTGTAAGAACTATCTGCACCCAGACAAAGAGGAAAGGGGCATGAAAATATACTACATGCAGGTACAAGTGAACAAGGGTGTCGCTGTCTCTTGGAAGACAAAGAAACCCTTGGAGTTGCCTGAAAAGCAGCTGAGGATAGAAGAAGTGACCCTTCCTGAGGATGTGTGCGCAGTAGCCACTGACCCCTCTTCTGATGTGTCCACCGAAAGCCTCCTGTCTGACAGTGAGCCCACTGGGGAGGAGAAAGAGTATGAGGAAAGGGCAGAGCCAGGCAGCCCATCAGGGCCACCTGCCGTTGAGGAGAGACCCAGCGCCAAGACAGCGGACTGGATGCTGACCATGGAGACCGGCTTCAGGTGCATGGCCTGCTGCCGGGTCTTCCCCACCTTGGAGATCCTCCAGCAGCACGTGAAGGGCGGCGTCCTGCAGGGCTTCAGCTGCCGTGCCTTTCATCTCACCATGGCCCAGCGGATGGGCAATGTGGAATCCGAGAGCACCCCTGAGGAAGAGGACGAGGAGGAGGAGGAGGAGAACGAGGAGGAGGAGGAGGAGGAGGAGGAGAAGGAGGTAGAGAAGCAAGAAGAAAAGGAGAATGAGGGAGAGCAGCCCACGGGGGAAGGCCCCAGCCCAAAGAGACCCCGCAGGCAGGGTCTTTTCTCTCCTTTGAGTTCCAAACAGCAACTGAGATTCATGGGACAGAAGATCCTGGAAGACGGTGTGGCCGTCCCTTGGAAGAGGTAAGGCTTGAGGCTGGCAGTCTTCTGAGCCTATGTCACGAGGGCCCAGAGGAGTCTAAGGGAAGGGGCCGCACACATGTGCTGGTTTACCTAATGGCTCTGCAGTTGCATCAAATGGGACACACCCAGCACTAAGAAAGGCATTGACCTCTGTTGACGTAAACAAGAAGGTGGAGCCTTTTCCTAGGAGTTTTCTCAGGGTCTGCACGATGGACCTCAACTCTTAGAGGACGTAATGCCAGCAGCTCCTTCTCGGCAGAGAGAGCCAGGAGTGGTCTCAAGAGAGGACAGGGGCCCTTGCAGGACCAGAACTTTGAGGTCTGAGAGCCTTGGGCCTGAGCCGAGATCTCACCCGGACCACTGGACCTAGCCTTCTGTGACAAAGGGGAATATGAAAGAGAGTCACGTGGAAATGAGGTTCCCCGAGATATGGAAGTGTTCCAGAACCTTCGTTGCGTGGTAGTTGATCTGGAGCCAAGCTCACTGTGGTGTGTGTGGCTCTGAGCATTAAGGCAATGCTGGAGGGTAACCCTGACCAGCAGAGCTTGGAGTGCTTCTTGTCTCTTCCTGTTCTACCTCATTTGTTTTATCCCTTCCAGGGAGAAGAAAGGACCCTCGGGAGAGTAGCAGACAGAATGCCGTGGTCTGAAGGAGGATGAAGGGACCGGCACTCAGTCTAACATCATATGACAATAGAAGCGTCCTATGCAATAAAGGCCATTTTCCAAACCTTTCCTGGAGCTTTTATTTAATGACATTTTTCTATCTATGCATCTATCTGTCATCTACATCTGTATCTTTCAAGGTTTGTGAACAAGCTTTCACATAAGCACTAGAGACGTCCGCCAGCATTTTCCAGAAGAGGCCTGCAAATTGCTGGGGACTCCTCACAAATAGGGAACGGCCACAACCCCTGCCACACAGACTATGCGCGTGGCCTTCCTGACGTACTCCCACTCTCTCTCTGAATTTCCCAACGTCTGAGATGAGGGTGCTGGCTGGAGGCAATGATCACGTGCAGGCTGAATCTTCTCCAGATTCTGATTCTCTTCCTGGGCATATCGTCCTTAAGCACAGTCTCCATGTCCCTGGCCACACTGATCTCTCTCCTTCAGTCCTTCCCTCCCTCCCTCTCCTGCCTCCCAGTGCAGAGAATACTTTTTTGCATTTGAGACGACATTTATTTTTGGTTCACAGAATTCTCACCTGTTCTACTGTGGCCTCCGTTTTGAACATTCCAAAGCTGAGACTTTTCTGTTTTTCTCCCTCATTTCTGCTGAGTCTTTACCTTCCTAATGCAGTGAACTCACAGTGCCTAGCTGACTGGATGGCGAAAAAAATCCAGGGAGCAAAGAGAAATAATAAAAGAATATATCAGTTAATTTTTCATAGTGTTATCCAACTACATATTTTTTAAATTTTGGAATAATATTAGGAATCTTCTCTTTATAAAAAACTGAATTATCGGGCTTCCCTGGTGGAGCAGTGGTTAAGAATATGCCTGCGAATGCAGGGGTCATGGGTTCGAGCCCTGGTCTGGGAAGATCCCACGTGCCACGGAGTAACTAAGCCCGCGTGCCACAACTACTGAGCCTGCGCTCTAGAGCCCGTGTGCCACATCAACCGAGCCCACGTGCCACAACTACGGAAGCCTGCGTGCCTAGAGACCATGCTCCACAACAAGAGAAGCCACTGCAATGAGAAGCCCGTGCACCACAGCCAAGAGGAGCCCCCGCTCACTGCAACTAGAGAACGCCCGCTAGCAGCAACAAAGACCCAATGCAGCCCCAAATAAATTAATTAATTTTTAAAAATTGAATTAGTTTCAAGGGTACAATGTATAAAAGTACAATAAAAGCCCCCCTTCATAACCCCCCAACCCCACTCTCAAGATGGAACCGATATGCTGTGATACAATTTATAGTCGTAGTACTACTCCTCCTCCCACCACATCCGAAATCCTCTGAGCCAGGTGCAGCAGCTTCCTTTCACAATGCTAGGACCCGCCACAAGACACATGATAATCCCTTTGGACATTTCAAGGAGCGGCACCAAGGGAACAGTACCGGGGAAATGCCACTGACAGCTCAGAATATCCATGGCATTTCTAGAGCCTCGGCACTGCTCTCGCTCTGGGAATGAAGGTCCAAAAAGCACATCGGAGAATGTTCATAGTTGTAAACAAGCTCCACCTTTGAAACACAATCTACATAGAACCACATATACAAGCCTGCACGATGGATGAAGCCAAGGTCTCCTCCATGATTTCCCTTCTGACCACCTTATTGTCTCCTCAACCATAAAAGGTGAACTTGAAACTCAGGACCTTGCCTTGTCACCAGAAACATCCAAGCTTGGATCAGTCTTTCTAAGACCAAATACTTGCTCTCTGAACTATTAGAGACTTGTCACATACACACAGGTAGAACAGGATTATTTCTATCTACCTGGGGACCTGGAGTCTTTCACATTGCTCCTGTTAAAACTCTCACAACAGCAAAACTTTACCTACAAAGGGTTCAAGCTATGACACTCCCAACTTCCACAAACCTCCTCAGCTCTTGTGAGTCACATGCAGCCAATTCCAGCAATTGGAAACATGGTTGTGAGGATGAAACTGACTTTGGGGCTCCCCTTGGATATGGTCTTCCAGACTTACCAAAAGGCCATTAAGAGGAAGGTTTACCCCACCTCAGGGAAACCCGAGGCAGTACTTGCAGTCAAGGGCTGGCCATGGATTCTGAGCTACATCCAAAAAGAATTTCATACTGTACCTGGATCTGCTGAAGCCATTTCTGACTGTCCGAGAGCCAGCATGTACCGTTCCTCAACTGCCTCCATTGTGGATCATCAGTAGGGCTGTCAGATTTAGGACATAAAAATACAGGATACCCAGTTAAACTTGAACTTCACATGAATAATAAGTCATTATTTTTAGTATAAGTAGATCCTATGAACTATTTGGGGCATACTTATCTTCAAAATGTACTCGTTGTTTTTCAAACATTCATATTTAACTAAACAGTCTATATTTTATCTGTCAACCCTACTCAGCAGAAATGATGGAGGCTCATAGAGATCCAGGAGACGCCTCAGCGCCTCCTCAGCTTTTATTTCTACGTCCTGGACAGTGAGCACGAACCTTCCACTCCCAGTCAGTGGCTAGAATGGAGGATATTCTCTGTTTTAGAGCTTTTTTACTTGTCATTGTTATTATCTTCCTTATTTTAAAGAGATGTTTATTTTTTTCCCAATCTTAATAGCTCATCCAAAAGTATTTCAAAGTTCATTAGAGAAGGGAAAAACAATATGGTTCTGAAAAGTGAAGGAAACCGCCTGGTGTTTAGTAAAGAAGTAGTAGGGAGACTGAAAAAGCCAAACTTAATAAGCAGATCTCTCCAAGGGTATTTTCAGAGCTTGATACCCTCCCACACCCTGAAAATATTATTACATCAAGAATGTAGAACTGCTAACCAAATGTAAGGCTCCCATATGATTCTATCAAACTGAGGATGCTTCTTTACTAAGCAGTGAGCACACTTGCTGTCCCAGGGACCTTGGCAGTTGCAACGTAGGGCTCTTCCCTTTGGGATGGAAACAGCAAGTTTTCCTGTGGTCTACACGCTGGCCCCAAAAATACTACACTCCCAATACTTGTCAACTTTAAGTATTTTTCTACATATCTCCATTTTTCTGTTACTATTTGGACTACATCCTAGACTTGACACTACATAAATTGCATTCAAGAAGCTATTTTTAAAAGTTGGTAGGAAACCTTAAATCTATGGCTTGCAGTCCCTGGCTTACTTTCATCCAGGTGCATAAGGGTTTTCAAAAGTAGTCAGGTTAGTTACCCTGTATCACAGCCCCACGCTTGTGTCACAGATATAAAAATGGAACATGATATTTAAGGTTTTAGTTGCCAAATCATCAAGCCTCCCAGACAGAGGCAATAGAGCAAAATGATTACAGAGGCATGGATTTTGATTTGCTCCAGTGTCTTGGGCAAGTCACTTGGCCTCTGTATTTATTTGTACTTATCTGCACTTATCTGTCACTTGGGGGTCATAATTGTACCTGGTCCATGGGTACGCTGTACAAATGATCTGTAAAGTAGTTACAAGAAACCGACACAGAGTAAGCACTCCACAGACATTGGCTATTAGCTATTGGAAATAGTTCTCCGTGAAACAGATGACATTATCCGTGGATGACTCGGTGGGAGACAGTGAATCACAGAATCACAGCATGTTGAAAGTGACCTAGTTCACACTCTAATGTGAAAAGAAGAAAAGTGTGCATGGGTAGAAAATGTCTGAAACTTTACACAACAAAGAGTTCATCATGTTAACTTGGAGGATTAGAATAAATCAGGAAAGGAGGAAAGAAAAACTTGAGTGTCATTCAATTTCTCTATCATTTGTGTTTCTACACTGAGACTCTGAATACACTGGAAGTGCAATTTTTTTTAATGTGGCGGGATAAAGGTTTTCAAGTTTTCCTGATCCATCCGTATTATTATCTCAGAATTGCTGGCATTTCTTGCCATCTTTGGATCTACACCCATGTGAGTCAGTGGGCCATTCTGGACGGAGGAGATAATAGAGCAGAAGTGAAGTGAGAGAAAAGGAGAGACAAGATTTTCTCTTTTCTCTTCAAAGAGGAAAGGTCTTTGGAATGGGAACAACTCACAACCAAACTTTGGGGAAAGGATGTGATGGAAAATGAGACAAACAGCCTACCCCTGTGATGAGAAGGATTCCCTGGGCTGGATGGAGGGAGGTCACAGGTGGCTGGACAAGGAAACCAACTAGGGAGAAACACACACAAGTGCAGAGCAAACACCCTGAGGCCACTCAGCCTGACTCCATGCAAACATGTGTCCAGCAGACAGCCCTTCACCTGTGGCTCCCCAGCAAGACAGGTACCTCGGGGGTGCCAAGTCATTCTGAGTCCATTATGCCTGGCCATTCATAAACCGCTGTCTAACGTGTGAGGAATAAACTCTCAATGTTTATGAGGAAATTGCGGAAGGAGATTGAAAGGCTACTTAAACGAAAAAAAAAGAAGTTCAGGAAGGCAAGATGGTAGAGAGACAAGAAAAAGACCTCAAAAGATAGAAAGGATTTGCCAAAGAAGAGAAAGCAAAAGAAATGATTCCGAATGGGTTAACCTGCAGCTAGGAAGTTAAGGAAGATTATTGATGGGTGAAGACTATGGAATAAAGTGAATAAAATTTCTCAGAAGTTGCTGAGAATATGGTAAGCAGCATGATTATCAAATTATGAATTGGCTGCAATGGCATTCTAGGGGGACACTAGGAAGGGGAAGCAAATGTTCCTGAGATGACAGTAGCAGGTGGAAAGTTGTTTCAGGGGAAGATCAGTCTTGCAGAGGGTGTATCAGAGGAGGGCAAGTGTGAGCAAGCAAGGAAATACTAAGTGTATACGGTTCCTTCACTGAGTGCACCCAGCCCCGCAGTCAGCCTTGAGAACAAGCAGGACTTCAGGTACTGGAGCTACATTTCAGTCATCAAGACTTCAGAAGACACCCTTAACTCAGGTCTTCTCTTCAAACTCCATCTTTCCTTCTTGACCTTCATTTGGCCTCTTCCCTTACCCTCCAGCTGTGGACTGAGGCCACAGAGCAAGATGGGTCACTAGTGTCCTCCATCCCCTGGCGACTGTGGTTCACATCAGTGGAGTACCAAAGGCAATAACCAAATAACAGACACAAGAGTGTATGAAGAAGAAGAGATTCTGATAAGGCTTTCTGTGACAGTGTGGGCCAAGTCGGCTCTATATGGCTGGTATCACGTGAATTATGAGCAGCCTTAGGGGAGAAGTTCTCAGAAGGCAGAGCCTGGCTCTCGAGAGGCTCTGCGTGCTCACAGCCCACTCCAAGACCTCAGTTACAGCTTCGGCCCCCAATATCTCTCCCTCTGCCTGCTCACAGTTTTTGAAGTCTTCTTTCCTCCACATTTCTCTTGAGAGGTGGAGGAGGAAGATGAGCTTCAGGCCAGCTCAGACTCCCCTGGGATCCCAGCAGGATGCCTATCATTAACCTCCCACCTTCTAGGAAGCTCCTAAGATCTTCACATTTGGGGCAGTTCTCATTTCAGCTGTGCTTCAAATTGCTGGCTGGAGACGGCCTGTTGGAAGGTGGCTAAAAGCAAGTAGCAATCCTTCGGGCAGCCTGGCCCTTCTCGACTGTCAGACATCTTCAGGGATATTCTAGGAAATGTTGTTTGTTCTAGAGAAGGGAGGGAAACAATCCAATTGTCCAATAATGCTTGAATGGAATATAAATGATGCTATATGCATGTGATCACATAATATCAAACAGTCAAAAATCAAAGACCTAGATCTATATGGATTCACGTGGATAAATCTTGAAAACATAATATTGATTGAAAGAAAATAAGATAAACAATGTTAGATTGTGATAACAGGTATGTAAGTGTTTAAATATTTAAATCAATTCAACATATTGCTTCTATATATAGAGATGCAAGAAAATAAACTTTATCCAAAGAACACATTATTTACATTTAATATGCTCATTTATCTAGGAGACCCAAAAGAACCCACAGATAAACTAGCAGGAACTAATAAGACGGTTCAACAAGGCACACACATACAAGATCAATAAATTTTAAAAGTCAATCAGGCTCCTCTACACTGGCGATAACAAATTAGAAACTATAAAAGAAAATAAGAAAAAAAGAAGATCTAAAAATTGTCACAAGAGCCGTATAAATTATTTAGAGCTAAGCATACGTAGAAAGCAATATAACTAACAAACTGAGTACGAACAGTTAAACTCCGCCCATCCCAAGGTTAGGAAAAGACTGTTGTTACTTTATGAGAACAGACCCTCTTCTTAAGGAGCAGATCAGTAAGTGAGAGTGAATCAAAGAAACACAGCATTTGAAAAGTCAGCTAGTCCAAGCCTCTTGATCGCACATACAGAAGCTGAAGCCCAGATAGGTTGAGTTACTTGCTAAAGGGCCCAATGTCCTGACTCAAGGACTAGCATTTTTCACTCAGTCGCAAGACACAATCAAATGCAGTACCTTGGAAAGAGATGGGGAAAAAATGAAGAAATCAATTATATAGTTCCTCATCTTTAAGTACAGAAATAGCCGTGACAAAATTACACGTATTGAGGGAAAATTGAAGTGCAGAGTTTAAAATGTCAATAATCCACAGGGAAACTGGAGACCATTTAAAACATTCATATTAAATCTCTCTAGAAAAGACATTAAAAGATCTCCAATCAAAATGTGAATTTTATAATAGACATGGTATGATACAATTTATAATAGATATGGTAGGAACCTTTCCCTTTCACGGGAAAGCTTCGGCTGGGAAAAAGGAATTGTTCTTGAAAATGGGGCCTGTGCTATTGCAGACACTGTGCTCAACCTAGGTCCACCGAATGCTCTGATGTCATCACTGAGGTCACAGAATTCCACTGTGAGCCTGGCAACCTTGCAAACATAACAGCCCTGGTGAGCACTAGGCACTACTGCTGGTTCACCAAGTGGTACAAGTTTTTCAGCCATTTAGGAGACTTGACTATTTTTGTTTGTATTGAATCATTTCAACGGATTGCCCAAGAGCCAAGAAGGGCCAACCTGTAGGGAAGAGGAGGAGTTGGACATCTCTTGAGGCATCTTCTAAGGGAGACTTCTAGTTGGTACGATGGAACGGCGACAAAAGAGGAAACATCTGGAAAATGAAGAGTCCCAGGAAACTGCCGAGAACGGAGGAGGTATGTGGGGGGCAACTTGTCTGGGGCACATGGGTTTCTGCCAAACTGAAGCTTCTCCAGGAAGCGGGGGACTGAGAACGTGTCACCTGTGAAGCAGGGAGCGAGAGACCTTGTCTCACTGATGCTGCCGTATCTATCCGGAGGGTCCCTGTGGTGTGAGACGGCACAGAACGGCCAGATGCCCCCTGGGAGATGGGACGTCAGCTCCGCTGGTCTGAGGACTCTCTCCTGGGGCAGCCGGGCCTGGAGCTTTGTCGGACTCACAGCAGGCTGCATCCTGCTTGCACAGACCTAGAGGTGCAGCTTTTCTCAGTCCCCGATTTCTCTCTTATGCTCTTGGATCTTTCCTAGGGGTCATGAGGTGGGGGATGTGAAGGATGCAAGGATGCTGAGAGAGACCCATGAGTTGCTTGGCCTCTTTTACCAAAGTGGAAAGAGAAGCCCCATGAGTTGAAGGCCCTGTTGAAAACTATCTTGACAAGTGGAATGCACTTTGAAAGAAGATTGTTTGTCTAGGGATGGTGTCATATTGAAAGCAAGGAGGTTTTATTCCTTCAACAGGAAGAATTTCCCAAAGGAGATCAAGGGAAGGGAAGGGTTTTCCAGAGACTGAGACCGCGTGAGCGGGGGTGAGAAATGGCCTCAGGGTCCTGCGGGGAGCTCTGAGAGCCACGGGCCACGTGGTGCCTGCGTGCATTAAATGTAGGTGAGTAGCTTGCCCTGGGAGAGGGGTGGTCACCCCAGAGCTCCAGCTAGAGGCCTCTGCCCCAGATTAGAGCCCAGTAGCTCCTACCAGGCCCAGGGCCCTGGAGACTGTAGGATGGGCCCTGGGAATGGAGCTCTAGACAGCAGGCAGATTTCCAGGCAGTGGCTGGGACAGGCTGGGGAAGGCAATGACTGCCCCTGACCATTCAGAATATTTTGCCCTATGTTCCTGTGTGTGTGTGTGTGTGAGTGTGTGTGTGTGTGTGTGTGTGTGTGTGTGGTAGTGCAGAGAAGAGCGAGATGAATGGGGTTAGAGTGCTTACCAGATATAAAGTCTGCGTGGTAAAGTTCTTGTCACCCTGCCTGTACCTGGCTGACACTCGGTGTACGTAAGAGTGTATACAGAATTCTTGTTAGGGGTGTTTTATGAGACAGTAACTCATACACCCATGTACACTCTGATGCAGCAAAAATATCACACACCCACATATAACTTCCTTAGTAAACCACACACAGCACATGGAGGTATACACACGCATCCCTCCTATACTACGTTCTCATACAACCCACCTGTATCACAATCCTCTCCTCCAACACCAAACGCTGGAGATGAGATATGTATATAGACACACACACTATATATATAGGACACACACACACACACACACACTATATACATGTATCTCCTCAACTCTTGCACAAACACAACTAACTTCAGCCATCTCTAAATACCTCTATAAGAACCAGTCACGTGTCATACACACCACACTTATAACACATTCTTGAGTAATGCCAGACCCGCTTTGTACAAACCACAGTAAACCACAGTCTCAGTAACCCATGTCAGGATTGCCAGAGAAAATATGGGCTATCCAGTTCAATTTGAATTCCAGATAAACAACAAGTAATTTTTCAGTATCCGTATGTCCCACATATTGTATGGGCTATACTTACACTAAAACTAAGTCAGGCCAAATACTGCATGGGAATACTTACACTAAAAGATTATTCTGGGTTTATCTGAAACTGAAATTTAACTGGGTGCCTTGTATTCTTGTTCGCTAAGTCTGGCAACCCTTATATACTTACCACCAGCTGATGTATTATATATTTATTGTAGTTTTGTTTAGTGTGTGTCTTCCCCTACTAGAATGTGCAGCGTTACCAAAGACTACAACAATGGAAGAGTGCCGGATACACAGGAGTAGCTGCTTACTGAATCTTGGTGAATGAATGAATGAACACACACCATAAATACAAGCCACACCATGTAATGAGGAAACGTTACATGTCCCAGAATTCCTGACTTGTGAACAGAAACCATGCACACAAAGGCCACAGACACAGATAGACACGCCTGCACTGTGCTCCCCATGCCAACCCCACACTTACCACAGACTTAACTGATACACATCACTCACTCTTCCCACACACTCACAGTCACCACCGAGGCCTACATTACCAACTAGACAGTGAGAGAATAAGTATTGATTGGAATTAAATCCTGGAGGATCCACTGGGAACCACACTCTCAACTGTGTGTATTCACTGCACCTGACACGTGTCACACACTCAGTAAATATTTGTGGACAGAGGACTGATGAACCCACCCTGAGCCTTTCATTCCTCCCTCAGGAATCTCGAAGTCACAAGAGGATCCCCCTCGGCTTGGATCCACGGTGGTGGCCCAAGGCTGCAGCCCAGGGGCAGTGGAGGTCTCCTCTGCCTCTAAATACTTCTTCTGTACTTCTACTCTGCGCAAGCTCAGCTACGCTGGTAAGGGCGTGGGGCTCCTCAGGTGACGGGGTGCTTGGCTGTGAAGCAGGAGGCACACAGATCCCAGGGAGGCTGAGAGGAAATCCAGGGTCATCAGAGGTGATGAGGGCTCTGTGGAGGAGCCTGGGCAGGATGGCTGAGCTGTTCCGAGGGCGTGGATGCCAGCTGAGTCTGGGGGTGTGTGTGTGAATACTGCTACTACCATGGTGGGGAAGTCAAGGAGCAGGGGCCGGAAAAGTCTGGGTTTGAGGTGGAGGGAAGAGGGACCAGATTAAGCATCTTCAGAGGAAAATGTAGGCTTTGTCTTTGCCTTTGCTTCCAGAGAAGGACAGAGTTCTGCATCATACACCTCCAGCCTGAGAGCAGGACCATCCAGCTCAGGTGCACACAGCTCACACATACACGCGCCCTCCAGGCACAGCCCTTCTCAGTGCACATCAACCCCAAGCACGTGCTCCACAGTACTCTCCTGCACCACAGCCCCATTCCACAAGGAATGCACCACCGATATTCCCAAACTCACACTCCTCATCGTACACGCATCCAGCCGCATCCCTCACATACTACAGCCCTCACCACCATACTCCACACCCCTGTATACAGACACCGCTCCAGTATACCCCCCCACGCACATGAAAAGCCCACAGATGACACCACATACACCACTCCGTCCTACGGCCAACGGACACCAAGCTCACGACATTGCTATGTCGTGCCAATGTCCCTCTCTCGTCTACCACACCTGCTCCCTCAGCTTCCGGCATGGCCCATGCATGTTATTATGATTTTAATTTCCTTTTTCAGGAATCCGGAGATTTCATCGAGACACTGCCCAGCCTAGACCACCCCTAGCCCAGGATCAGGAAGAAGGAGAGACCGCTTCCCCATCACACTGTCTCTCCTCCTCACCCTCTTCACCCTGTAAGAACTATCTGCACCCAGACAAAGAGGAAAGGGGCATGAAAATATACTACATGCAGGTACAAGTGAACAAGGGTGTCGCTGTCTCTTGGAAGACAAAGAAACCCTTGGAGTTGCCTGAAAAGCAGCTGAGGATAGAAGAAGTGACCCTTCCTGAGGATGTGTGCGCAGTAGCCACTGACCCCTCTTCTGATGTGTCCACCGAAAGCCTCCTGTCTGACAGTGAGCCCACTGGGGAGGAGAAAGAGTATGAGGAAAGGGCAGAGCCAGGCAGCCCATCAGGGCCACCTGCCGTTGAGGAGAGACCCAGCGCCAAGACAGCGGACTGGATGCTGACCATGGAGACCGGCTTCAGGTGCATGGCCTGCTGCCGGGTCTTCCCCACCTTGGAGATCCTCCAGCAGCACGTGAAGGGCGGCGTCCTGCAGGGCTTCAGCTGCCGTGCCTTTCATCTCACCATGGCCCAGCGGATGGGCAATGTGGAATCCGAGAGCACCCCTGAGGAAGAGGACGAGGAGGAGGAGGAGGAGAACGAGGAGGAGGAGGAGGAGGAGGAGGAGAAGGAGGTAGAGAAGCAAGAAGAAAAGGAGAATGAGGGAGAGCAGCCCACGGGGGAAGGCCCCAGCCCAAAGAGACCCCGCAGGCAGGGTCTTTTCTCTCCTTTGAGTTCCAAACAGCAACTGAGATTCATGGGACAGAAGATCCTGGAAGACGGTGTGGCCGTCCCTTGGAAGAGGTAAGGCTTGAGGCTGGCAGTCTTCTGAGCCTATGTCACGAGGGCCCAGAGGAGTCTAAGGGAAGGGGCCGCACACATGTGCTGGTTTACCTAATGGCTCTGCAGTTGCATCAAATGGGACACACCCAGCACTAAGAAAGGCATTGACCTCTGTTGACGTAAACAAGAAGGTGGAGCCTTTTCCTAGGAGTTTTCTCAGGGTCTGCACGATGGACCTCAACTCTTAGAGGACGTAATGCCAGCAGCTCCTTCTCGGCAGAGAGAGCCAGGAGTGGTCTCAAGAGAGGACAGGGGCCCTTGCAGGACCAGAACTTTGAGGTCTGAGAGCCTTGGGCCTGAGCCGAGATCTCACCCGGACCACTGGACCTAGCCTTCTGTGACAAAGGGGAATATGAAAGAGAGTCACGTGGAAATGAGGTTCCCCGAGATATGGAAGTGTTCCAGAACCTTCGTTGCGTGGTAGTTGATCTGGAGCCAAGCTCACTGTGGTGTGTGTGGCTCTGAGCATTAAGGCAATGCTGGAGGGTAACCCTGACCAGCAGAGCTTGGAGTGCTTCTTGTCTCTTCCTGTTCTACCTCATTTGTTTTATCCCTTCCAGGGAGAAGAAAGGACCCTCGGGAGAGTAGCAGACAGAATGCCGTGGTCTGAAGGAGGATGAAGGGACCGGCACTCAGTCTAACATCATATGACAATAGAAGCGTCCTATGCAATAAAGGCCATTTTCCAAACCTTTCCTGGAGCTTTTATTTAATGACATTTTTCTATCTATGCATCTATCTGTCATCTACATCTGTATCTTTCAAGGTTTGTGAACAAGCTTTCACATAAGCACTAGAGACGTCCGCCAGCATTTTCCAGAAGAGGCCTGCAAATTGCTGGGGACTCCTCACAAATAGGGAACGGCCACAACCCCTGCCACACAGACTATGCGCGTGGCCTTCCTGACGTACTCCCACTCTCTCTCTGAATTTCCCAACGTCTGAGATGAGGGTGCTGGCTGGAGGCAATGATCACGTGCAGGCTGAATCTTCTCCAGATTCTGATTCTCTTCCTGGGCATATCGTCCTTAAGCACAGTCTCCATGTCCCTGGCCACACTGATCTCTCTCCTTCAGTCCTTCCCTCCCTCCCTCTCCTGCCTCCCAGTGCAGAGAATACTTTTTTGCATTTGAGACGACATTTATTTTTGGTTCACAGAATTCTCACCTGTTCTACTGTGGCCTCCGTTTTGAACATTCCAAAGCTGAGACTTTTCTGTTTTTCTCCCTCATTTCTGCTGAGTCTTTACCTTCCTAATGCAGTGAACTCACAGTGCCTAGCTGACTGGATGGCGAAAAAAATCCAGGGAGCAAAGAGAAATAATAAAAGAATATATCAGTTAATTTTTCATAGTGTTATCCAACTACATATTTTTTAAATTTTGGAATAATATTAGGAATCTTCTCTTTATAAAAAACTGAATTATCGGGCTTCCCTGGTGGAGCAGTGGTTAAGAATATGCCTGCGAATGCAGGGGTCATGGGTTCGAGCCCTGGTCTGGGAAGATCCCACGTGCCACGGAGTAACTAAGCCCGCGTGCCACAACTACTGAGCCTGCGCTCTAGAGCCCGTGTGCCACATCAACCGAGCCCACGTGCCACAACTACGGAAGCCTGCGTGCCTAGAGACCATGCTCCACAACAAGAGAAGCCACTGCAATGAGAAGCCCGTGCACCACAGCCAAGAGGAGCCCCCGCTCACTGCAACTAGAGAACGCCCGCTAGCAGCAACAAAGACCCAATGCAGCCCCAAATAAATTAATTAATTTTTAAAAATTGAATTAGTTTCAAGGGTACAATGTATAAAAGTACAATAAAAGCCCCCCTTCATAACCCCCCAACCCCACTCTCAAGATGGAACCGATATGCTGTGATACAATTTATAGTCGTAGTACTACTCCTCCTCCCACCACATCCGAAATCCTCTGAGCCAGGTGCAGCAGCTTCCTTTCACAATGCTAGGACCCGCCACAAGACACATGATAATCCCTTTGGACATTTCAAGGAGCGGCACCAAGGGAACAGTACCGGGGAAATGCCACTGACAGCTCAGAATATCCATGGCATTTCTAGAGCCTCGGCACTGCTCTCGCTCTGGGAATGAAGGTCCAAAAAGCACATCGGAGAATGTTCATAGTTGTAAACAAGCTCCACCTTTGAAACACAATCTACATAGAACCACATATACAAGCCTGCACGATGGATGAAGCCAAGGTCTCCTCCATGATTTCCCTTCTGACCACCTTATTGTCTCCTCAACCATAAAAGGTGAACTTGAAACTCAGGACCTTGCCTTGTCACCAGAAACATCCAAGCTTGGATCAGTCTTTCTAAGACCAAATACTTGCTCTCTGAACTATTAGAGACTTGTCACATACACACAGGTAGAACAGGATTATTTCTATCTACCTGGGGACCTGGAGTCTTTCACATTGCTCCTGTTAAAACTCTCACAACAGCAAAACTTTACCTACAAAGGGTTCAAGCTATGACACTCCCAACTTCCACAAACCTCCTCAGCTCTTGTGAGTCACATGCAGCCAATTCCAGCAATTGGAAACATGGTTGTGAGGATGAAACTGACTTTGGGGCTCCCCTTGGATATGGTCTTCCAGACTTACCAAAAGGCCATTAAGAGGAAGGTTTACCCCACCTCAGGGAAACCCGAGGCAGTACTTGCAGTCAAGGGCTGGCCATGGCTTCTGAGCTACATCCAAAAAGAATTTCATACTGTACCTGGATCTGCTGAAGCCATTTCTGACTGTCCGAGAGCCAGCATGTACCACTCCTCAACTGCCTCCATTGTGGATCATCAGTAGGGCTGTCAGATTTAGGACATAAAAATACAGGATACCCAGTTAAACTTGAACTTCACATGAATAATAAGTCATTATTTTTAGTATAAGTAGATCCTATGAACTATTTGGGGCATACTTATCTTCAAAATGTACTCGTTGTTTTTCAAACATTCATATTTAACTAAACAGTCTATATTTTATCTGTCAACCCTACTCAGCAGAAATGATGGAGGCTCATAGAGATCCAGGAGACGCCTCAGCGCCTCCTCAGCTTTTATTTCTACGTCCTGGACAGCGAGCACGAACCTTCCACTCCCAGTCAGTGGCTAGAATGGAGGATATTCTCTGTTTTAGAGCTTTTTCTACTTGTCATTGTTATTATCTTCCTTATTTTAAAGAGATGTTTATTTTTTCCCAATCTTAATAGCTCATCCAAAAGTATTTCAAAGTTCATTAGAGAAGGGAAAAACAATATGGTTCTGAAAAGTGAAGGAAACCGCCTGGTGTTTAGTAAAGAAGTAGTAGGGAGACTGAAAAAGCCAAACTTAATAAGCAGATCTCTCCAAGGGTATTTTCAGAGCTTGATACCCTCCCACACCCTGAAAATATTATTACATCAAGAATGTAGAACTGCTAACCAAATGTAAGGCTCCCATATGATTCTATCAAACTGAGGATGCTTCTTTACTAAGCAGTGAGCACACTTGCTGTCCCAGGGACCTTGGCAGTTGCAACGTAGGGCTCTTCCCTTTGGGATGGAAACAGCAAGTTTTCCTGTGGTCTACACGCTGGCCCCAAAAATACTACACTCCCAATACTTGTCAACTTTAAGTATTTTTCTACATATCTCCATTTTTCTGTTACTATTTGGACTACATCCTAGACTTGACACTACATAAATTGCATTCAAGAAGCTATTTTTAAAAGTTGGTAGGAAACCTTAAATCTATGGCTTGCAGTCCCTGGCTTACTTTCATCCAGGTGCATAAGGGTTTTCAAAAGTAGTCAGGTTAGTTACCCTGTATCACAGCCCCACGCTTGTGTCACAGATATAAAAATGGAACATGATATTTAAGGTTTTAGTTGCCAAATCATCAAGCCTCCCAGACAGAGGCAATAGAGCAAAATGATTACAGAGGCATGGATTTTGATTTGCTCCAGTGTCTTGGGCAAGTCACTTGGCCTCTGTATTTATTTGTACTTATCTGCACTTATCTGTCACTTGGGGGTCATAATTGTACCTGGTCCATGGGTACGCTGTACAAATGATCTGTAAAGTAGTTACAAGAAACCGACACAGAGTAAGCACTCCACAGACATTGGCTATTAGCTATTGGAAATATTTCTCCGTGAAACAGATGACATTATCTGTGGATGACTCGGTGGGAGACAGTGAATCACAGAATCACAGCATGTTGAAAGTGACCTAGTTCACACTCTAATGTGAAAAGAAGAAAAGTGTGCATGGGTAGAAAATGTCTGAAACTTTACACAACAAAGAGTTCATCATGTTAACTTGGAGGATTAGAATAAATCAGGAAAGGAGGAAAGAAAAACTTGAGTGTCATTCAATTTCTACATCATTTGTGTTTCTACACTGAGACTCTGAATACACTGGAAGTGCAATTTTTTTTAATGTGGCGGGATAAAGGTTTTCAAGTTTTCCTGATCCATCCGTATTATTATCTCAGAATTGCTGGCATTTCTTGCCATCTTTGGATCTACACCCATGTGAGTCAGTGGGCCATTCTGGACGGAGGAGATAATAGAGCAGAAGTGAAGTGAGAGAAAAGGAGAGACAAGATTTTCTCTTTTCTCTTCAAAGAGGAAAGGTCTTTGGAATGGGAACAACTCACAACCAAACTTTGGGGAAAGGATGTGATGGAAAATGAGACAAACATCCTACCCCTGTGATGAGAAGGATTCCCTGGGCTGGATGGAGGGAGGTCACAGGTGGCTGGACAAGGAAACCAACTAGGGAGAAACACACACAAGTGCAGAGCAAACACCCTGAGGCCACTCAGCCTGACTCCATGCAAACATGTGTCCAGCAGACAGCCCTTCACCTGTGGCTCCCCAGCAAGACAGGTACCTCGGGGGTGCCAACTCATTCTGAGTCCATTATGCCTGGCCATTCATAAACCGCTGTCTAACGTGTGAGGAATAAACTCTCAATGTTTATGAGGAAATTGCGGAAGGAGATTGAAAGGCTACTTAAACGAAAAAAAAAGAAGTTCAGGAAGGCAAGATGGTAGAGAGACAAGAAAAAGACCTCAAAAGATAGAAAGGATTTGCCAAAGAAGAGAAAGCAAAAGAAATGATTCCGAATGGGTTAACCTGCAGCTAGGAAGTTAAGGAAGATTATTGATGGGTGAAGACTATGGAATAAAGTGAATAAAATTTCTCAGAAGTTGCTGAGAATATGGTAAGCAGCATGATTATCAAATTATGAATTGGCTGCAATGGCATTCTAGGGGGACACTAGGAAGGGGAAGCAAACGTTCCTGAGATGACAGTGGCAGGTGGAAAGTTGTTTCAGGGGAAGATCAGTCTTGCAGAGGGTGTATCAGAGGAGGGCAAGTGTGAGCAAGCAAGGAAATACTAAGTGTATACGGTTCCTTCACTGAGTGCACCCAGCCCCACGGTCAGCCTTGAGAACAAGCAGGACTTCAGGTACTGGAGCTACATTTCAGTCATCAAGACTTGAGAAGACACCCTTAACTCAGGTCTTCTCTTCAAACTCCATCTTTCCTTCTTGACCTTCATTTGGCCTCTTCCCTTACCCTCCAGCTGTGGACTGAGGCCACAGAGCAAGATGGGTCACTAGTGTCCTCCATCCCCTGGCGACTGTGGTTCACATCAGTGGAGTACCAAAGGCAATAACCAAGTAACAGACACAAGAGTGTATGAAGAAGAAGAGATTCTGATAAGGCTTTCTGTTACAGTGTGGGCCAAGTTGGCTCTATATGGCTGGTATCACGTGAATTATGAGCAGCCTTAGGGGAGAAGTCCTCAGAAGGCAGAGCCTGGCTCTCGAGAGGCTCTGCGTGCTCACAGCCCACTCCAAGACCTCAGTTACAGCTTCGGCCCCCAATATCTCTCCCTCTGCCTGCTCACAGTTTTTGAAGTCTTCTTTCCTCCACATTTCTCTTGAGAGGTGGAGGAGGAAGATGAGCATCAGGCCAGCTCAGACTCCCCTGGGATCCCAGCAGGATGCCTATCATTAACCTCCCACCTTCTAGGAAGCTCCTAAGATCTTCACATTTGGGGCAGTTCTCATTTCAGCTGTGCTTCAAATTGCTGGCTGGAGACGGCCTGTTGGAAGGTGGCTAAAAGCAAGTAGCAATCCTTCGGGCAGCCTGGCCCTTCTCGACTGTCAGACATCTTCAGGGATATTCTAGGAAATGTTGTTTGTTCTAGAGAAGGGAGGGAAACAATCCAATTGTCCAATAATGCTTGAATGGAAAATAAATGATGCTATATGCATGTGATCACATAATATCAAACAGTCAAAAATCAAAGACCTAGATCTATATGGATTCACGTGGATAAATCTTGAAAACATAATATTGATTGAAAGAAAATAAGATAAACAATGTTAGATTGTGATAACAGGTATGTAAGTGTTTAAATATTTAAATCAATTCAACATATTGCTTCTATATATAGAGATGCAAGAAAATAAACTTTATCCAAAGAACACATTATTTACATTTAATATGCTCATTTATCTAGGAGACCCAAAAGAACCCACAGATAAACTAGCAGGAACTAATAAGACGGTTCAACAAGGCACACACATACAAGATCAATAAATTTTAAAAGTCAATCAGGCTCCTCTACACTGGCGATAACAAATTAGAAACTATAAAAGAAAATAAGAAAAAAAGAAGATCTAAAAATTGTCACAAGAGCTGTATAAATTATTTAGAGCTCAGCATACGTAGAAGGCAATATAACTAACAAACTGAGTACGAACAGTTAAACTCCGCCCATCCCAAGGTTAGGAAAAGACTGTTGTTACTTTATGAGAACAGACCCTCTTCTTAAGGAGCAGATCAGTAAGTGAGAGTGAATCAAAGAAACACAGCATTTGAAAAGTCAGCTAGTCCAAGCCTCTTGATCGCACATACAGAAGCTGAAGCCCAGATAGGTTGAGTTACTTGCTAAAGGGCCCAATGTCCTGACTCAAGGACTAGCATTTTTCACTCAGTCGCAAGACACAATCAAATGCAGTACCTTGGAAAGAGATGGGGAAAAAATGAAGAAATCAATTATATAGTTCCTCATCTTTAAGTACAGAAATAGCCGTGACAAAATTACATGTATTGAGGGAAAATTGAAGTGCAGAGTTTAAAATGTCAATAATCCACAGGGAAACTGGAGACCATTTAAAACATTCATATTAAATCTCTCTAGAAAAGACATTAAAAGATCTCCAATCAAAATGTGAATTTTATAATAGACATGGTATGATACAATTTATAATAGATATGGTAGGAACCTTTCCCTTTCACGGGAAAGCTTCGGCTGGGAAAAAGGAATTGTTCTTGAAAATGGGGCCTGTGCTATTGCAGACACTGTGCTCAACCTAGGTCCACCGAATGCTCTGATGTCATCACTGAGGTCACAGAATTCCACTGTGAGCCTGGCAACCTTGCAAACATAACAGCCCTGGTGAGCACTAGGCACTACTGCTGGTTCACCAAGTGGTACAAGTTTTTCAGCCATTTAGGAGACTTGACTATTTTTGTTTGTATTGAATCATTTCAACGGATTGCCCAAGAGCCAAGAAGGGCCAACCTGTAGGGAAGAGGAGGAGTTGGACATCTCTTGAGGCATCTTCTAAGGGAGACTTCTAGTTGGTACGATGGAACGGCGACAAAAGAGGAAACATCTGGAAAATGAAGAGTCCCAGGAAACTGCCGAGAACGGAGGAGGTATGTGGGGGGCAACTTGTCTGGGGCACATGGGTTTCTGCCAAACTGAAGCTTCTCCAGGAAGCGGGGGACTGAGAACGTGTCACCTGTGAAGCAGGGAGCGAGAGACCTTGTCTCACTGATGCTGCCGTATCTATCCGGAGGGTCCCTGTGGTGTGAGACGGCACAGAACGGCCAGATGCCCCCTGGGAGATGGGAGGTCAGCTCCGCTGGTCTGAGGACTCTCTCCTGGGGCAGCCGGGCCTGGAGCTTTGTCGGACTCACAGCAGGCTGCATCCTGCTTGCACAGACCTAGAGGTGCAGCTTTTCTCAGTCCCCGATTTCTCTCTTATGCTCTTGGATCTTTCCTAGGGGTCATGAGGTGGGGGATGTGAAGGATGCAAGGATGCTGAGAGAGACCCATGAGTTGCTTGGCCTCTTTTACCAAAGTGGAAAGAGAAGCCCCATGAGTTGAAGGCCCTGTTGAAAAATATCTTGACAAGTGGAATGCACTTTGAAAGAAGATTGTTTGTCTAGGGATGGTGTCATATTGAAAGCAAGGAGGTTTTATTCCTTCAACAGGAAGAATTTCCCAAAGGAGATCAAGGGAAGGGAAGGGTTTTCCAGAGACTGAGACCGCGTGAGCGGGGGTGAGAAATGGCCTCAGGGTCCTGCGGGGAGCTCTGAGAGCCACGGGCCACGTGGTGCCTGCGTGCATTAAATGTAGGCGAGTAGCTTGCCCTGGGAGAGGGGTGGTCACCCCAGAGCTCCAGCTAGAGGCCTCTGCCCCAGATTAGAGCCCAGTAGCTCCTACCAGGCCCAGGGCCCTGGAGACTGTAGGATGGGCCCTGGGAATGGAGCTCTAGACAGCAGGCAGATTTCCAGGCAGTGGCTGGGACAGGCTGGGGAAGGCAATGACTGCCCCTGACCATTCAGAATATTTTGCCCTATGTTCCTGTGTGTGTGTGTGTGAGTGTGTGTGTGTGTGTGTGTGTGTGTGTGTGGTAGTGCAGAGAAGAGCGAGATGAATGGGGGTAGAGTGCTTACCAGATATAAAGTCTGCGTGGTAAAGTTCTTGTCACCCTGCCTGTACCTGGCTGACACTCGGTGTACGTAAGAGTGTATACAGAATTCTTGTTAGGGGTGTTTTATGAGACAGTAACTCATACACCCATGTACACTCTGATGCAGCAAAAATATCACACACCCACATATAACTTCCTTAGTAAACCACACACAGCACATGGAGGTATACACACGCATCCCTCCTATACTACGTTCTCATACAACCCACCTGTATCACAATCCTCTCCTCCAACACCAAACGCTGGAGATGAGATATGTATATAGACACACACACTATATATATAGGACACACACACACACACACACACTATATACATGTATCTCCTCAACTCTTGCACAAACACAACTAACTTCAGCCATCTCTAAATACCTCTATAAGAACCAGTCACGTGTCATACACACCACACTTATAACACATTCTTGAGTAATGCCAGACCCGCTTTGTACAAACCACAGTAAACCACAGTCTCAGTAACCCATGTCAGGATTGCCAGAGAAAATATGGGCTATCCAGTTCAATTTGAATTCCAGATAAACAACAAGTAATTTTTCAGTATCCGTATGTCCCACATATTGTATGGGCTATACTTACACTAAAACTAAGTCAGGCCAAATACTGCATGGGAATACTTACACTCAAAGATTATTCTGGGTTTATCTGAAACTGAAATTTAACTGGGTGCCTTGTATTCTTGTTCGCTAAGTCTGGCAACCCTTATATACTTACCACCAGCTGATGTATTATATATTTATTGTAGTTTTGTTTAGTGTGTGTCTTCCCCTACTAGAATGTGCAGCGTTACCAAAGACTACAACAATGGAAGAGTGCCGGATACACAGGAGTAGCTGCTTACTGAATCTTGGTGAATGAATGAATGAACACACACCATAAATACAAGCCACACCATGTAATGAGGAAACGTTACATGTCCCAGAATTCCTGACTTGTGAACAGAAACCATGCACACAAAGGCCACAGACACAGATAGACACGCCTGCACTGTGCTCCCCATGCCAACCCCACACTTACCACAGACTTAACTGATACACATCACTCACTCTTCCCACACACTCACAGTCACCACCGAGGCCTACATTACCAACTAGACAGTGAGAGAATAAGTATTGATTGGAATTAAATCCTGGAGGATCCACTGGGAACCACACTCTCAGCTGTGTGTATTCACTGCACCTGACACGTGTCACACACTCAGTAAATATTTGTGGACAGAGGACTGATGAACCCACCCTGAGCCTTTCATTCCTCCCTCAGGAATCTCGAAGTCACAAGAGGATCCCCCTCGGCTTGGATCCACTGTGGTGGCCCAAGGCTGCAGCCCAGGGGCAGTGGAGGTCTCCTCTGCCTCTAAATACTTCTTCTGTACTTCTACTCTGTGCAAGCTCAGCTACGCTGGTAAGGGCGTGGGGCTCCTCAGGTGACGGGGTGCTTGGCTGTGAAGCAGGAGGCACACAGATCCCAGGGAGGCTGAGAGGAAATCCAGGGTCATCAGAGGTGATGAGGGCTCTGTGGAGGAGCCTGGGCAGGATGGCTGAGCTGTTCCGAGGGCGTGGATGCCAGCTGAGTCTAGGGATGTGTGTGTGAATACTGCTACTACCATGGTGGGGAAGTCAAGGAGCAGGGTCCGGAAAGGTCTGGGTTTGAGGTGGAGGGAAGAGGGACCAGATTAAGCATCTTCAGAGGAAAATGTAGGCTTTGTCTTTGCCTTTGCTTCCAGAGAAGGACAGAGTTCTGCATCATACACCTCCAGCCTGAGAGCAGGACCATCCAGCTCAGGTGCACACAGCTCACACATACACGCGCCCTCCAGGCACAGCCCTTTTCAGTGCACATCAACCCCAAGCACGTGCTCCACAGTACTCTCCTGCACCACAGCCCCATTCCACAAGGAATGCACCACCGATATTCCCAAACTCCCACTCCTCATCGTACACGCATCCAGCCGCATCCCTCACATACTACAGCCCTCACCACCATACTCCACACCCCTGTATACAAACACCGCTCCAGTATACACCCCCACGCACATGAAAAGCCCACAGATGACACCAGATACACCACTCCGTCCTACGGCCAACGGACACCAAGCTCACGACATTGCTATGTCGTGCCAATGTCCCTCTCTCGTCTACCACACCTGCTCCCTCAGCTTCCGGCATGGCCCATGCATGTTATTATGATTTTAATTTCCTTTTTCAGGAATCCGGAGATTTCATCGAGACACTGCCCAGCCTAGACCACCCCTAGCCCAGGATCAGGAAGAAGGAGAGACCGCTTCCCCATCACACTGTGTCTCCTCCTCACCCTCTTCACCCTGTAAGAACTATCTGCACCCAGACAAAGAGGAAAGGGGCATGAAAATATACTACATGCAGGTACAAGTGAACAAGGGTGTCGCTGTCTCCTGGAAGACAAAGAAACCCTTGGAGTTGCCTGAAAAGCAGCTGAGGATAGAAGAAGTGACCCTTCCTGAGGATGTGTGTGCAGTAGCCACTGACCCCTCTTCTGATGTGTCCACCGAAAGCCTCCTGTCTGACAGTGAGCCCACTTGGGAGGAGAAAGAGTATGAGGAAAGGGCAGAGCCAGGCAGCCCATCAGGGCCACCTGCCGTTGAGGAGAGACCCAGCGCCAAGACAGCGGACTGGATGCTGACCATGGAGACCGGCTTCAGGTGCATGGCCTGCTGCCGGTTCTTCCCCACCTTGGAGATCCTCCAGCAGCACGTGAAGGGCGGCGTCCTGCAGGGCTTCAGCTGCCGTGCCTTTCATCTCACCATGGCCCAGCGGATGGGCAATGTGGAATCCGAGAGCACCCCTGAGGAAGAGGACGAGGAGGAGGAGGAGGAGAACGAGGAGGAGGAGGAGGAGGAGGAGGAGGAGGAGGAGAAGGAGGTAGAGAAGCAAGAAGAAAAGGAGAATGAGGGAGAGCAGCCCACGGGGGAAGGCCCCAGCCCAAAGAGACCCCGCAGGCAGGGTCTTTTCTCTCCTTTGAGTTCCAAACAGCAACTGAGATTCATGGGACAGAAGATCCTGGAAGACGGTGTGGCCGTCCCTTGGAAGAGGTAAGGCTTGAGGCTGGCAGTCTTCTGAGCCTATGTCACGAGGGCCCAGAGGAGTCTAAGGGAAGGGGCCGCACACATGTGCTGGTTTACCTAATGGCTCTGCAGTTGCATCAAATGGGACACACCTAGCACTAACAAAGGCATTGACCTCTGTTGACGTAAACAAGAAGGTGGAGCCTTTTCCTAGGAGTTTTCTCAGGGTCTGCACGATGGACCTCAACTCTTAGAGGACGTACTGCCAGCAGCTTCTTCTCGGCAGAGAGAGCCAGGAGTGGTCTCAAGAGAGGACAGGGGCCCTTGCAGGACCAGAACTTTGAGGTCTGAGAGCCTTGGGCCTGAGCCGAGATCTCACCCGGACCACTGGACCTAGCCTTCTGTGACAAAGGGGAATATGAAAGAGAGTCACGTGGAAATGAGGTCCCCCGAGATATGGAAATGTTCCAGAACCTTCGTTGCGTGGTAGTTGATCTGGAGCCAAGCTCACTGTGGTGTGTGTGGCTCTGAGCATTAAGGCAATGCTGGAGGGTAACCCTGACCAGCAGAGCTTGGAGTGCTTCTTGTCTCTTCCTGTCCTACCTCATTTGTTTTATCCCTTCCAGGGAGAAGAAAGGACCCTCGGGAGAGTAGCAGACAGAATGCCGTGGTCTGAAGGAGGATGAAGGGACCGGCACTCAGTCTAACATCATATGACAATAGAAGCGTCCTATGCAATAAAGGGCATTTTCCAAACCTTTCCTGGAGCTTTTATTTAATGACATTTTTCTATCTATGCATCTATCTGTCATCTACATCTGTATCTTTCAAGGTTTGTGAACAAGCTTTCACATAAGCACTAGAGACGTCCGCCAGCATTTTCCAGAAGAGGCCTGCAAATTGCTGGGGACTCCTCACAAATAGGGAACGGCCACAACCCCTGCCACACAGACTATGCGCGTGGCCCTCCTGACGTACTCCCACTCTCTCTCTGAATTTCCCAACGTCTGAGATGAGGGTGCTGGCTGGAGGCAATGATCACGTGCAGGCTGAATCTTCTCCAGATTCTGATTCTCTTCCTGGGCATATCGTCCTTAAGCACAGTCTCCATGTCCCTGGCCACACTGATCTCTCTCCTTCAGTCCTTCCCTCCCTCCCTCTCCTGCCTCCCAGTGCAGAGAATACTTTTTTGCATTTGAGACGACATTTATTTTTGGTTCACAGAATTCTCACCTGTTCTACTGTGGCCTCCGTTGTGAACATTCCAAAGCTGAGAATTTTCTGTTTTTCTCCCTCATTTCTGCTGAGTCTTTACCTTCCTAATGCAGTGAACTCACAGTGCCTAGCTGACTGGATGGGGAAAAAAATCCAGGGAGCAAAGAGAAATAATAAAAGAATATATCAGTTAATTTTTCATAGTGTTATCCAACTACATATTTTTAAATTTTGGAATAATATTAGGAATCTTCTCTTTATAAAAAACTGAATTATCGGGCTTCCCTGGTGGAGCAGTGGTTAAGAATATGCCTGCGAATGCAGGGGTCATGGGTTCGAGCCCTGGTCTGGGAAGATCCCACGTGCCACGGAGTAACTAAGCCCGCGTGCCACAACTACTGAGCCTGCGCTCTAGAGCCCGTGTGCCACATCAACCGAGCCCACGTGCCACAACTACGGAAGCCTGCGTGCCTAGAGACCATGCTCCGCAACAAGAGAAGCCACTGCAATGAGAAGCCCGTGCACCACAGCCAAGAGGAGCCCCCGCTCACTGCAACTAGAGAACGCCCGCTAGCAGCAACAAAGACCCAATGCAGCCCCAAATAAATTAATTAATTTTTAAAAATTGAATTAGTTTCAAGGGTACAATGTATAAAAGTACAATAAAAGCCCCCCTTCATAACCCCCCAACCCCACTCTCAAGATGGAATCGATATGCTGTGATACAATTTATAGTCGTAGTACTACTCCTCCCCCACCACATCCGAAATCCTCTGAGCCAGGGGCAGCAGCTTCCTTTCACAATGCTAGGACCCGCCACAAGACACATGATAATCCCTTTGGACATTTCAAGGAACGGCACCAAGGGAACAGTACCGGAGAAATGCCACTGACAGCTCAGAATATCCATGGCATTTCTAGAGTCTCGGCACTGCTCTTGCTCTGGGAATGAAGGTCCAAAAAGCACATCGGAGAATGTTCATAGTTGTAAACAAGCTCCACCTTTGAAACACAATCTACATAGAACCACATATACAAGCCTGCACGATGGATGAAGCCAAGGTCTCCTCCATGATTTCCCTTCTGACCACCTTATTGTCTCCTCAACCATAAAAGGTGAACTTGAAACTCAGGACCTTGCCTTGTCACCAGAAACATCCAAGCTTGGATCAGTCTTTCTAAGACCAGATACTTGCTCTCTGAACTATTAGAGACTTGTCACATACACACAGGTAGAACAGGATTATTTCTATCTACCTGGGGACTTGGAGTCTTTCACATTGCTCCTGTTAAAACTCTCACAACAGCAAAACTTTACCTACAAAGGGTTCAAGCTATGACACTCCCAACTTCCACAAACCTCCTCAGCTCTTGTGAGTCACATGCAGCCAATTCCAGGAATTGGAAACATGGTTGTGAGGATGAAACTGACTTTGGGGCTCCCCTTGGATATGGTCTTCCAGACTTACCAAAAGGCCATTAAGAGGAAGGTTTACCCCACCTTAATAAGCAGATCTCTCCAAGGGTATTTTCAGAGCTTGATACCCTCCCACACCCTGAAAATATTATTACATCAAGAATGTAGAACTGCTAACCAAATGTAAGGCTCCCATATGATTCTATCAAACTGAGGATGCTTCTTTACTAAGCAGTGAGCACACTTGCTGTCCCAGGGACCTTGGCAGTTGCAACGTAGGGCTCTTCCCTTTGGGATGGAAACAGCAAGTTTTCCTGTGGTCTACACGCTGGCCCCAAAAATACTACACTCCCAATACTTGTCAACTTTAAGTATTTTTCTACATATCTCCATTTTTCTGTTACTATTTGGACTACATCCTAGACTTGACACTACATAAATTGCATTCAAGAAGCTATTTTTAAAAGTTGGTAGGAAACCTTAAATCTATGGCTTGCAGTCCCTGGCTTACTTTCATCTAGGTGCATAAGGGTTTTCAAAAGTAGTCAGGTTAGTTACCCTGTATCACAGCCCCACGCTTGTGTCACAGATATAAAAATGGAACATGATATTTAAGGCTTTAGTTGCCAAATCATCAAGCCTCCCAGACAGAGGCAATAGAGCAAAATGATTACAGAGGCATGGATTTTGATTTGCTCCAGTGTCTTGGGCAAGTCACTTGGCCTCTGTATTTATTTGTACTTATCTGCACTTATCTGTCACTTGGGGGTCATAATTGTACCTGGTCCATGGGTACGCTGTACAAATGATCTGTAAAGTAGTTACAAGAAACCGACACAGAGTAAGCACTCCACAGACATTGGCTATTAGCTATTGGAAATAGTTCTCCGTGAAACAGATGACATTATCTGTGGATGACTCGGTGGGAGACAGTGAATCACAGAATCACAGCATGTTGAAAGTGACCTAGTTCACACTCTAATGTGAAAAGAAGAAAAGTGTGCATGGGTAGAAAATGTCTGAAACTTTACACAACAAAGAGTTCATCATGTTAACTTGGAGGATTAGAATAAATCAGGAAAGGAGGAAAGAAAAACTTGAGTGTAATTCAATTTCTCTATCATTTGTGTTTCTACACTGAGACTCTGAATACACTGGAAGTGCAATTTTTTTAATGTGGCGGGATAAAGGTTTTCAAGTTTTCCTGATCCATCCGTATTATTATCTCAGAATTGCTGGCATTTCTTGCCATCTTTGGATCTACACCCATGTGAGTCAGTGGGCCATTCTGGACGGAGGAGATAATAGAGCAGAAGTGAAGTGAGAGAAAAGGAGAGACAAGATTTTCTCTTTTCTCTTCAAAGAGGAAAGGTCTTTGGAATGGGAACAACTCACAACCAAACTTTGGGGAAAGGATGTGATGGAAAATGAGACAAACATCCTACCCCTGTGATGAGAAGGATTCCCTGGGCTGGATGGAGGGAGGTCACAGGTGGCTGGACAAGGAAACCAACTAGGGAGAAACACACACAAGTGCAGAGCAAACACCCTGAGGCCACTCAGCCTGACTCCATGCAAACATGTGTCCAGCAGACAGCCCTTCACCTGTGGCTCCCCAGCAAGACAGGTACCTCGGGGGTGCCAACTCATTCTGAGTCCATTATGCCTGGCCATTCATAAACCGCTGTCTAACGTGTGAGGAATAAACTCTCAATGTTTATGAGGAAATTGCGGAAGGAGATTGAAAGGCTACTTAAACGAAAAAAAAAGAAGTTCAGGAAGGCAAGATGGTAGAGAGACAAGAAAAAGACCTTAAAAGATAGAAAGGATTTGCCAAAGAAGAGAAAGCAAAAGAAGTGATTCCGAATGGGTTAACCTGCAGCTAGGAAGTTAAGGAAGATTATTGATGGGTGAAGACTATGGAATAAAGTGAATAAAATTTCTCAGAAGTTGCTGAGAATATGGTAAGCAGCATGATTATCAAATTATGAATTGGCTGCAATGGCATTCTAGGGGGACACTAGGAAGGGGAAGCAAACGTTCCTGAGATGACAGTGGCAGGTGGAAAGTTGTTTCAGGGGAAGATCAGTCTTGCAGAGGGTGTATCAGAGGAGGGCAAGTGTGAGCAAGCAAGGAAATACTAAGTGTATACGGTTCCTTCACTGAGTGCACCCAGCCCCGCGGTCAGCCTTGAGAACAAGCAGGACTTCAGGTACTGGAGCTACATTTCAGTCATCAAGACTTGAGAAGACACCCTTAACTCAGGTCTTCTCTTCAAACTCCATCTTTCCTTCTTGACCTTCATTTGACCTCTTCCCTTACCCTCCAGCTGTGGACTGAGGCCACAGAGCAAGATGGGTCACTAGTGTCCTCCATCCCCTGGTGACTGTGGTTCACATCAGTGGAGTACCAAAGGCAATAACCAAGTAACAGACACAAGAGTGTATGAAGAAGAAGAGATTCTGATAAGGCTTTCTGTGACAGTGTGGGCCAAGTCGGCTCTATATGGCTGGTATCACGTGAATTATGAGCAGCCTTAGGGGAGAAGTTCTCAGAAGGCAGAGCCTGGCTCTCGAGAGGCTCTGCGTGCTCACAGCCCACTCCAAGACCTCAGTTACAGCTTCGGCCCCCAATATCTCTCCCTCTGCCTGCTCACAGTTTTTGAAGTCTTCTTTCCTCCACATTTCTCTTGAGAGGTGGAGGAGGAAGATGAGCTTCAGGCCAGCTCAGACTCCCCTGGGATCCCAGCAGGATGCCTATCATTAACCTCCCACCTTCTAGGAAGCTCCTAAGATCTTCACATTTGGGGCAGTTCTCATTTCAGCTGTGCTTCAAATTGCTGGCTGGAGACGGCCTGTTGGAAGGTGGCTAAAAGCAAGTAGCAATCCTTCGGGCAGCCTGGCCCTTCTCGACTGTCAGACATCTTCAGGGATATTCTAGGAAATGTTGTTTGTTCTAGAGAAGGGAGGGAAACAATCCAATTGTCCAATAATGCTTGAATGGAAAATAAATGATGCTATATGCATGTGATCACATAATATCAAACAGTCAAAAATCAAAGACCTAGATCTATATGGATTCACGTGGATAAATCTTGAAAACATAATATTGATTGAAAGAAAATAAGATAAACAATGTTAGATTGTGATAACAGGTATGTAAGTGTTTAAATATTTAAATCAATTCAACATATTGCTTCTATATATAGAGATGCAAGAAAATAAACTTTATCCAAAGAACACATTATTTACATTTAATATGCTCATTTATCTAGGAGACCCAAAAGAACCCACAGATAAACTAGCAGGAACTAATAAGACGGTTCAACAAGGCACACACATACAAGATCAATAAATTTTAAAAGTCAATCAGGCTCCTCTACACTGGCGATAACAAATTAGAAACTATAAAAGAAAATAAGAAAAAAAGAAGATCTAAAAATTGTCACAAGAGCTGTATAAATTATTTAGAGCTCAGCATACGTAGAAGGCAATATAACTAACAAACTGAGTACGAACAGTTAAACTCCGCCCATCCCAAGGTTAGGAAAAGACTGTTGTTACTTTATGAGAACAGACCCTCTTCTTAAGGAGCAGATCAGTAAGTGAGAGTGAATCAAAGAAACACAGCATTTGAAAAGTCAGCTAGTCCAAGCCTCTTGATCGCACATACAGAAGCTGAAGCCCAGATAGGTTGAGTTACTTGCTAAAGGGCCCAATGTCCTGACTCAAGGACTAGCATTTTTCACTCAGTCGCAAGACACAATCAAATGCAGTACCTTGGAAAGAGATGGGGAAAAAATGAAGAAATCAATTATATAGTTCCTCATCTTTAAGTACAGAAATAGCCGTGACAAAATTACACGTATTGAGGGAAAATTGAAGTGCAGAGTTTAAAATGTCAATAATCCACAGGGAAACTGGAGACCATTTAAAACATTCATATTAAATCTCTCTAGAAAAGACATTAAAAGATCTCCAATCAAAATGTGAATTTTATAATAGACATGGTATGATACAATTTATAATAGATATGGTAGGAACCTTTCCCTTTCACGGGAAAGCTTCGGCTGGGAAAAAGGAATTGTTCTTGAAAATGGGGCCTGTGCTATTGCAGACACTGTGCTCAACCTAGGTCCACCGAATGCTCTGATGTCATCACTGAGGTCACAGAATTCCACTGTGCGCCTGGCAACCTTGCAAACATAACAGCCCTGGTGAGCACTAGGCACTACTGCTGGTTCACCAAGTGGTACAAGTTTTTCAGCCATTTAGGAGACTTGACTATTTTTGTTTGTATTGAATCATTTCAACGGATTGCCCAAGAGCCAAGAAGGGCCAACCTGTAGGGAAGAGGAGGAGTTGGACATCTCTTGAAGCATCTTCTAAGGGAGACTTCTAGTTGGTACGATGGAACGGCGACAAAAGAGGAAACATCTGGAAAATGAAGAGTCCCAGGAAACTGCTGAGAACGGAGGAGGTATGTGGGGGGCAACTTGTCTGGGGCACATGGGTTTCTGCCAAACTGAAGCTTCTCTAGGAAGCGGGGGACTGAGAACGTGTCACCTGTGAAGCAGGGAGCGAGAGACCTTGTCTCACTGATGCTGCCGTATCTATCTGGAGGGTCCCTGTGGTGTGAGACGGCACAGAACGGCCAGATGCCCCCTGGGAGATGGGAGGTCAGCTCCGCTGGTCTGAGGACTCTCTCCTGGGGCAGCCGGGCCTGGAGCTTTGTCGGACTCACAGCAGGCTGCATCCTGCTTGCACAGACCTAGAGGTGCAGCTTTTCTCAGACCCCGATTTCTCTCTTATGCTCTTGGATCTTTCCTAGGGGTCATGAGGTGGGGGATGTGAAGGATGCAAGGATGCTGAGAGAGACCCATGAGTTGCTTGGCCTCTTTTACCAAAGTGGAAAGAGAAGCCCCATGAGTTGAAGGCCCTGTTGAAAACTATCTTGACAAGTGGAATGCACTTTGAAAGAAGATTGTTTGTCTAGGGATGGTGTCATATTGAAAGCAAGGAGGTTTTATTCCTTCAACAGGAAGAATTTCCCAAAGGAGATCAAGGGAAGGGAAGGGTTTTCCAGAGACTGAGACCGCGTGAGCGGGGGTGAGAAATGGCCTCAGGGTCCTGCGGGGAGCTCTGAGAGCCACGGGCCACGTGGTGCCTGCGTGCATTAAATATAGGTGAGTAGCTTGCCCTGGGAGAGGGGTGGTCACCCCAGAGCTCCAGCTAGAGGCCTCTGCCCCAGATTAGAGCCCAGTAGCTCCTACCAGGCCCAGGGCCCTGGAGACTGTAGGATGGGCCCTGGGAATGGAGCTCTAGACAGCAGGCAGATTTCCAGGCAGTGGCTGGGACAGGCTGGGGAAGGCAATGACTGCCCCTGACCATTCAGAATATTTTGCCCTATGTTCCTGTGTGTGTGTGTGTGAGTGTGTGTGTGTGTGTGTGTGTGTGTGTGTGTGGTAGTGCAGAGAAGAGCGAGATGAATGGGGGTAGAGTGCTTACCAGATATAAAGTCTGCGTGGTAAAGTTCTTGTCACCCTGCCTGGACCTGGCTGACACTCGGTGTACGTAAGAGTGTATACAGAATTCTTGTTAGGGGTGTTTTATGAGACAGTAACTCATACACCCATGTACACTCTGATGCAGCAAAAATATCACACACCCCACATATAACTTCCTTAGTAAACCACACACAGCACATGGAGGTATATACACGCATCCCTCCTATACTACGTTCTCATACAACCCACCTGTATCACAATCCTCTCCACCAACACCAAACGCTGGAGATGAGATACGTATACAGACACACACACTATATATATAGGACACACACACACACACACACACACTATATACATATATCTCCTCAACTCTTGCACAAACACAACTAACTTCAGCCATCTCTAAATACCTCTATAAGAACCAGTCACGTGTCATACACACCACACTTATAACACATTCTTGAGTAATGCCAGACCCGCTTTGTACAAACCACAGTAAACCACAGTCTCAGTAACCCATGTCAGGATTGCCAGAGAAAATATGGGCTATCCAGTTCAATTTGAATTCCAGATAAACAACAAGTAATTTTTCAGTATCCGTATGTCCCACATATTGTATGGGCTATACTTACACTAAAACTAAGTCAGGCCAAATACTGCATGGGAATACTTACACTCAAAGATTATTCTGGGTTTATCTGAAACTGAAATTTAACTGGGTGCCTTGTATTCTTGTTCGCTAAGTCTGGCAACCCTTATATACTTACCACCAGCTGATGTATTATATATTTATTGTAGTTTTGTTTAGTGTGTGTCTTCCCCTACTAGAATGTGCAGCGTTACCAAAGACTACAACAATGGAAGAGTGCCGGATACACAGGAGTAGCTGCTTACTGAATCTTGGTGAATGAATGAATGAACACACACCATAAATACAAGCCACACCATGTAATGAGGAAACGTTACATGTCCCAGAATTCCTGACTTGTGAACAGAAACCATGCACACAAAGGCCACAGACACAGATAGACACGTCTGCACTGTGCTCCCCATGCCAACCCCACACTTACCACAGACTTAACTGATACACATCACTCACTCTTCCCACACACTCACAGTCACCACCGAGGCCTACATTACCAACTAGACAGTGAGAGAATAAGTATTGATTGGAATTAAATCCTGGAGGATCCACTGGGAACCACACTCTCAGCTGTGTGTATTCACTGCACCTGACACGTGTCACACACTCAGTAAATATTTGTGGACAGAGGACTGATGAACCCACCCTGAGCCTTTCATTCCTCCCTCAGGAATCTCGAAGTCACAAGAGGATCCCCCTCGGCTTGGATCCACTGTGGTGGCCCAAGGCTGCAGCCCAGGGGCAGTGGAGGTCTCCTCTGCCTCTAAATACTTCTTCTGTACTTCTACTCTGTGCAAGCTCAGCTACGCTGGTAAGGGCGTGGGGCTCCTCAGGTGACGGGGTGCTTGGCTGTGAAGCAGGAGGCACACAGATCCCAGGGAGGCTGAGAGGAAATCCAGGGTCATCAGAGGTGATGAGGGCTCTGTGGAGGAGCCTGGGCAGGATGGCTGAGCTGTTCCGAGGGCGTGGATGCCAGCTGAGTCTAGGGATGTGTGTGTGAATACTGCTACTACCATGGTGGGGAAGTCAAGGAGCAGGGTCCGGAAAGGTCTGGGTTTGAGGTGGAGGGAAGAGGGACCAGATTAAGCATCTTCAGAGGAAAATGTAGGCTTTGTCTTTGCCTTTGCTTCCAGAGAAGGACAGAGTTCTGCATCATACACCTCCAGCCTGAGAGCAGGACCATCCAGCTCAGGTGCACACAGCTCACACATACACGCGCCCTCCAGGCACAGCCCTTTTCAGTGCACATCAACCCCAAGCACGTGCTCCACAGTACTCTCCTGCACCACAGCCCCATTCCACAAGGAATGCACCACCGATATTCCCAAACTCCCACTCCTCATCGTACACGCATCCAGCCGCATCCCTCACATACTACAGCCCTCACCACCATACTCCACACCCCTGTATACAAACACCGCTCCAGTATACACCCCCACGCACATGAAAAGCCCACAGATGACACCAGATACACCACTCCGTCCTACGGCCAACGGACACCAAGCTCACGACATTGCTATGTCGTGCCAATGTCCCTCTCTCGTCTACCACACCTGCTCCCTCAGCTTCCGGCATGGCCCATGCATGTTATTATGATTTTAATTTCCTTTTTCAGGAATCCGGAGATTTCATCGAGACACTGCCCAGCCTAGACCACCCCTAGCCCAGGATCAGGAAGAAGGAGAGACCGCTTCCCCATCACACTGTGTCTCCTCCTCACCCTCTTCACCCTGTAAGAACTATCTGCACCCAGACAAAGAGGAAAGGGGCATGAAAATATACTACATGCAGGTACAAGTGAACAAGGGTGTCGCTGTCTCCTGGAAGACAAAGAAACCCTTGGAGTTGCCTGAAAAGCAGCTGAGGATAGAAGAAGTGACCCTTCCTGAGGATGTGTGTGCAGTAGCCACTGACCCCTCTTCTGATGTGTCCACCGAAAGCCTCCTGTCTGACAGTGAGCCCACTTGGGAGGAGAAAGAGTATGAGGAAAGGGCAGAGCCAGGCAGCCCATCAGGGCCACCTGCCGTTGAGGAGAGACCCAGCGCCAAGACAGCGGACTGGATGCTGACCATGGAGACCGGCTTCAGGTGCATGGCCTGCTGCCGGTTCTTCCCCACCTTGGAGATCCTCCAGCAGCACGTGAAGGGCGGCGTCCTGCAGGGCTTCAGCTGCCGTGCCTTTCATCTCACCATGGCCCAGCGGATGGGCAATGTGGAATCCGAGAGCACCCCTGAGGAAGAGGACGAGGAGGAGGAGGAGGAGAACGAGGAGGAGGAGGAGGAGGAGGAGGAGGAGGAGGAGAAGGAGGTAGAGAAGCAAGAAGAAAAGGAGAATGAGGGAGAGCAGCCCACGGGGGAAGGCCCCAGCCCAAAGAGACCCCGCAGGCAGGGTCTTTTCTCTCCTTTGAGTTCCAAACAGCAACTGAGATTCATGGGACAGAAGATCCTGGAAGACGGTGTGGCCGTCCCTTGGAAGAGGTAAGGCTTGAGGCTGGCAGTCTTCTGAGCCTATGTCACGAGGGCCCAGAGGAGTCTAAGGGAAGGGGCCGCACACATGTGCTGGTTTACCTAATGGCTCTGCAGTTGCATCAAATGGGACACACCTAGCACTAACAAAGGCATTGACCTCTGTTGACGTAAACAAGAAGGTGGAGCCTTTTCCTAGGAGTTTTCTCAGGGTCTGCACGATGGACCTCAACTCTTAGAGGACGTACTGCCAGCAGCTTCTTCTCGGCAGAGAGAGCCAGGAGTGGTCTCAAGAGAGGACAGGGGCCCTTGCAGGACCAGAACTTTGAGGTCTGAGAGCCTTGGGCCTGAGCCGAGATCTCACCCGGACCACTGGACCTAGCCTTCTGTGACAAAGGGGAATATGAAAGAGAGTCACGTGGAAATGAGGTCCCCCGAGATATGGAAATGTTCCAGAACCTTCGTTGCGTGGTAGTTGATCTGGAGCCAAGCTCACTGTGGTGTGTGTGGCTCTGAGCATTAAGGCAATGCTGGAGGGTAACCCTGACCAGCAGAGCTTGGAGTGCTTCTTGTCTCTTCCTGTCCTACCTCATTTGTTTTATCCCTTCCAGGGAGAAGAAAGGACCCTCGGGAGAGTAGCAGACAGAATGCCGTGGTCTGAAGGAGGATGAAGGGACCGGCACTCAGTCTAACATCATATGACAATAGAAGCGTCCTATGCAATAAAGGGCATTTTCCAAACCTTTCCTGGAGCTTTTATTTAATGACATTTTTCTATCTATGCATCTATCTGTCATCTACATCTGTATCTTTCAAGGTTTGTGAACAAGCTTTCACATAAGCACTAGAGACGTCCGCCAGCATTTTCCAGAAGAGGCCTGCAAATTGCTGGGGACTCCTCACAAATAGGGAACGGCCACAACCCCTGCCACACAGACTATGCGCGTGGCCCTCCTGACGTACTCCCACTCTCTCTCTGAATTTCCCAACGTCTGAGATGAGGGTGCTGGCTGGAGGCAATGATCACGTGCAGGCTGAATCTTCTCCAGATTCTGATTCTCTTCCTGGGCATATCGTCCTTAAGCACAGTCTCCATGTCCCTGGCCACACTGATCTCTCTCCTTCAGTCCTTCCCTCCCTCCCTCTCCTGCCTCCCAGTGCAGAGAATACTTTTTTGCATTTGAGACGACATTTATTTTTGGTTCACAGAATTCTCACCTGTTCTACTGTGGCCTCCGTTGTGAACATTCCAAAGCTGAGAATTTTCTGTTTTTCTCCCTCATTTCTGCTGAGTCTTTACCTTCCTAATGCAGTGAACTCACAGTGCCTAGCTGACTGGATGGGGAAAAAAATCCAGGGAGCAAAGAGAAATAATAAAAGAATATATCAGTTAATTTTTCATAGTGTTATCCAACTACATATTTTTAAATTTTGGAATAATATTAGGAATCTTCTCTTTATAAAAAACTGAATTATCGGGCTTCCCTGGTGGAGCAGTGGTTAAGAATATGCCTGCGAATGCAGGGGTCATGGGTTCGAGCCCTGGTCTGGGAAGATCCCACGTGCCACGGAGTAACTAAGCCCGCGTGCCACAACTACTGAGCCTGCGCTCTAGAGCCCGTGTGCCACATCAACCGAGCCCACGTGCCACAACTACGGAAGCCTGCGTGCCTAGAGACCATGCTCCGCAACAAGAGAAGCCACTGCAATGAGAAGCCCGTGCACCACAGCCAAGAGGAGCCCCCGCTCACTGCAACTAGAGAACGCCCGCTAGCAGCAACAAAGACCCAATGCAGCCCCAAATAAATTAATTAATTTTTAAAAATTGAATTAGTTTCAAGGGTACAATGTATAAAAGTACAATAAAAGCCCCCCTTCATAACCCCCCAACCCCACTCTCAAGATGGAATCGATATGCTGTGATACAATTTATAGTCGTAGTACTACTCCTCCCCCACCACATCCGAAATCCTCTGAGCCAGGGGCAGCAGCTTCCTTTCACAATGCTAGGACCCGCCACAAGACACATGATAATCCCTTTGGACATTTCAAGGAACGGCACCAAGGGAACAGTACCGGGGAAATGCCACTGACAGCTCAGAATATCCATGGCATTTCTAGAGTCTCGGCACTGCTCTTGCTCTGGGAATGAAGGTCCAAAAAGCACATCGGAGAATGTTCATAGTTGTAAACAAGCTCCACCTTTGAAACACAATCTACATAGAACCACATATACAAGCCTGCACGATGGATGAAGCCAAGGTCTCCTCCATGATTTCCCTTCTGACCACCTTATTGTCTCCTCAACCATAAAAGGTGAACTTGAAACTCAGGACCTTGCCTTGTCACCAGAAACATCCAAGCTTGGATCAGTCTTTCTAAGACCAGATACTTGCTCTCTGAACTATTAGAGACTTGTCACATACACACAGGTAGAACAGGATTATTTCTATCTACCTGGGGACTTGGAGTCTTTCACATTGCTCCTGTTAAAACTCTCACAACAGCAAAACTTTACCTACAAAGGGTTCAAGCTATGACACTCCCAACTTCCACAAACCTCCTCAGCTCTTGTGAGTCACATGCAGCCAATTCCAGGAATTGGAAACATGGTTGTGAGGATGAAACTGACTTTGGGGCTCCCCTTGGATATGGTCTTCCAGACTTACCAAAAGGCCATTAAGAGGAAGGTTTACCCCACCTTAATAAGCAGATCTCTCCAAGGGTATTTTCAGAGCTTGATACCCTCCCACACCCTGAAAATATTATTACATCAAGAATGTAGAACTGCTAACCAAATGTAAGGCTCCCATATGATTCTATCAAACTGAGGATGCTTCTTTACTAAGCAGTGAGCACACTTGCTGTCCCAGGGACCTTGGCAGTTGCAACGTAGGGCTCTTCCCTTTGGGATGGAAACAGCAAGTTTTCCTGTGGTCTACACGCTGGCCCCAAAAATACTACACTCCCAATACTTGTCAACTTTAAGTATTTTTCTACATATCTCCATTTTTCTGTTACTATTTGGACTACATCCTAGACTTGACACTACATAAATTGCATTCAAGAAGCTATTTTTAAAAGTTGGTAGGAAACCTTAAATCTATGGCTTGCAGTCCCTGGCTTACTTTCATCTAGGTGCATAAGGGTTTTCAAAAGTAGTCAGGTTAGTTACCCTGTATCACAGCCCCACGCTTGTGTCACAGATATAAAAATGGAACATGATATTTAAGGCTTTAGTTGCCAAATCATCAAGCCTCCCAGACAGAGGCAATAGAGCAAAATGATTACAGAGGCATGGATTTTGATTTGCTCCAGTGTCTTGGGCAAGTCACTTGGCCTCTGTATTTATTTGTACTTATCTGCACTTATCTGTCACTTGGGGGTCATAATTGTACCTGGTCCATGGGTACGCTGTACAAATGATCTGTAAAGTAGTTACAAGAAACCGACACAGAGTAAGCACTCCACAGACATTGGCTATTAGCTATTGGAAATAGTTCTCCGTGAAACAGATGACATTATCTGTGGATGACTCGGTGGGAGACAGTGAATCACAGAATCACAGCATGTTGAAAGTGACCTAGTTCACACTCTAATGTGAAAAGAAGAAAAGTGTGCATGGGTAGAAAATGTCTGAAACTTTACACAACAAAGAGTTCATCATGTTAACTTGGAGGATTAGAATAAATCAGGAAAGGAGGAAAGAAAAACTTGAGTGTAATTCAATTTCTCTATCATTTGTGTTTCTACACTGAGACTCTGAATACACTGGAAGTGCAATTTTTTTAATGTGGCGGGATAAAGGTTTTCAAGTTTTCCTGATCCATCCGTATTATTATCTCAGAATTGCTGGCATTTCTTGCCATCTTTGGATCTACACCCATGTGAGTCAGTGGGCCATTCTGGACGGAGGAGATAATAGAGCAGAAGTGAAGTGAGAGAAAAGGAGAGACAAGATTTTCTCTTTTCTCTTCAAAGAGGAAAGGTCTTTGGAATGGGAACAACTCACAACCAAACTTTGGGGAAAGGATGTGATGGAAAATGAGACAAACATCCTACCCCTGTGATGAGAAGGATTCCCTGGGCTGGATGGAGGGAGGTCACAGGTGGCTGGACAAGGAAACCAACTAGGGAGAAACACACACAAGTGCAGAGCAAACACCCTGAGGCCACTCAGCCTGACTCCATGCAAACATGTGTCCAGCAGACAGCCCTTCACCTGTGGCTCCCCAGCAAGACAGGTACCTCGGGGGTGCCAACTCATTCTGAGTCCATTATGCCTGGCCATTCATAAACCGCTGTCTAACGTGTGAGGAATAAACTCTCAATGTTTATGAGGAAATTGCGGAAGGAGATTGAAAGGCTACTTAAACGAAAAAAAAAGAAGTTCAGGAAGGCAAGATGGTAGAGAGACAAGAAAAAGACCTTAAAAGATAGAAAGGATTTGCCAAAGAAGAGAAAGCAAAAGAAGTGATTCCGAATGGGTTAACCTGCAGCTAGGAAGTTAAGGAAGATTATTGATGGGTGAAGACTATGGAATAAAGTGAATAAAATTTCTCAGAAGTTGCTGAGAATATGGTAAGCAGCATGATTATCAAATTATGAATTGGCTGCAATGGCATTCTAGGGGGACACTAGGAAGGGGAAGCAAACGTTCCTGAGATGACAGTGGCAGGTGGAAAGTTGTTTCAGGGGAAGATCAGTCTTGCAGAGGGTGTATCAGAGGAGGGCAAGTGTGAGCAAGCAAGGAAATACTAAGTGTATACGGTTCCTTCACTGAGTGCACCCAGCCCCGCGGTCAGCCTTGAGAACAAGCAGGACTTCAGGTACTGGAGCTACATTTCAGTCATCAAGACTTGAGAAGACACCCTTAACTCAGGTCTTCTCTTCAAACTCCATCTTTCCTTCTTGACCTTCATTTGACCTCTTCCCTTACCCTCCAGCTGTGGACTGAGGCCACAGAGCAAGATGGGTCACTAGTGTCCTCCATCCCCTGGTGACTGTGGTTCACATCAGTGGAGTACCAAAGGCAATAACCAAGTAACAGACACAAGAGTGTATGAAGAAGAAGAGATTCTGATAAGGCTTTCTGTGACAGTGTGGGCCAAGTCGGCTCTATATGGCTGGTATCACGTGAATTATGAGCAGCCTTAGGGGAGAAGTTCTCAGAAGGCAGAGCCTGGCTCTCGAGAGGCTCTGCGTGCTCACAGCCCACTCCAAGACCTCAGTTACAGCTTCGGCCCCCAATATCTCTCCCTCTGCCTGCTCACAGTTTTTGAAGTCTTCTTTCCTCCACATTTCTCTTGAGAGGTGGAGGAGGAAGATGAGCTTCAGGCCAGCTCAGACTCCCCTGGGATCCCAGCAGGATGCCTATCATTAACCTCCCACCTTCTAGGAAGCTCCTAAGATCTTCACATTTGGGGCAGTTCTCATTTCAGCTGTGCTTCAAATTGCTGGCTGGAGACGGCCTGTTGGAAGGTGGCTAAAAGCAAGTAGCAATCCTTCGGGCAGCCTGGCCCTTCTCGACTGTCAGACATCTTCAGGGATATTCTAGGAAATGTTGTTTGTTCTAGAGAAGGGAGGGAAACAATCCAATTGTCCAATAATGCTTGAATGGAAAATAAATGATGCTATATGCATGTGATCACATAATATCAAACAGTCAAAAATCAAAGACCTAGATCTATATGGATTCACGTGGATAAATCTTGAAAACATAATATTGATTGAAAGAAAATAAGATAAACAATGTTAGATTGTGATAACAGGTATGTAAGTGTTTAAATATTTAAATCAATTCAACATATTGCTTCTATATATAGAGATGCAAGAAAATAAACTTTATCCAAAGAACACATTATTTACATTTAATATGCTCATTTATCTAGGAGACCCAAAAGAACCCACAGATAAACTAGCAGGAACTAATAAGACGGTTCAACAAGGCACACACATACAAGATCAATAAATTTTAAAAGTCAATCAGGCTCCTCTACACTGGCGATAACAAATTAGAAACTATAAAAGAAAATAAGAAAAAAAGAAGATCTAAAAATTGTCACAAGAGCTGTATAAATTATTTAGAGCTCAGCATACGTAGAAGGCAATATAACTAACAAACTGAGTACGAACAGTTAAACTCCGCCCATCCCAAGGTTAGGAAAAGACTGTTGTTACTTTATGAGAACAGACCCTCTTCTTAAGGAGCAGATCAGTAAGTGAGAGTGAATCAAAGAAACACAGCATTTGAAAAGTCAGCTAGTCCAAGCCTCTTGATCGCACATACAGAAGCTGAAGCCCAGATAGGTTGAGTTACTTGCTAAAGGGCCCAATGTCCTGACTCAAGGACTAGCATTTTTCACTCAGTCGCAAGACACAATCAAATGCAGTACCTTGGAAAGAGATGGGGAAAAAATGAAGAAATCAATTATATAGTTCCTCATCTTTAAGTACAGAAATAGCCGTGACAAAATTACACGTATTGAGGGAAAATTGAAGTGCAGAGTTTAAAATGTCAATAATCCACAGGGAAACTGGAGACCATTTAAAACATTCATATTAAATCTCTCTAGAAAAGACATTAAAAGATCTCCAATCAAAATGTGAATTTTATAATAGACATGGTATGATACAATTTATAATAGATATGGTAGGAACCTTTCCCTTTCACGGGAAAGCTTCGGCTGGGAAAAAGGAATTGTTCTTGAAAATGGGGCCTGTGCTATTGCAGACACTGTGCTCAACCTAGGTCCACCGAATGCTCTGATGTCATCACTGAGGTCACAGAATTCCACTGTGCGCCTGGCAACCTTGCAAACATAACAGCCCTGGTGAGCACTAGGCACTACTGCTGGTTCACCAAGTGGTACAAGTTTTTCAGCCATTTAGGAGACTTGACTATTTTTGTTTGTATTGAATCATTTCAACGGATTGCCCAAGAGCCAAGAAGGGCCAACCTGTAGGGAAGAGGAGGAGTTGGACATCTCTTGAAGCATCTTCTAAGGGAGACTTCTAGTTGGTACGATGGAACGGCGACAAAAGAGGAAACATCTGGAAAATGAAGAGTCCCAGGAAACTGCTGAGAACGGAGGAGGTATGTGGGGGGCAACTTGTCTGGGGCACATGGGTTTCTGCCAAACTGAAGCTTCTCTAGGAAGCGGGGGACTGAGAACGTGTCACCTGTGAAGCAGGGAGCGAGAGACCTTGTCTCACTGATGCTGCCGTATCTATCTGGAGGGTCCCTGTGGTGTGAGACGGCACAGAACGGCCAGATGCCCCCTGGGAGATGGGAGGTCAGCTCCGCTGGTCTGAGGACTCTCTCCTGGGGCAGCCGGGCCTGGAGCTTTGTCGGACTCACAGCAGGCTGCATCCTGCTTGCACAGACCTAGAGGTGCAGCTTTTCTCAGACCCCGATTTCTCTCTTATGCTCTTGGATCTTTCCTAGGGGTCATGAGGTGGGGGATGTGAAGGATGCAAGGATGCTGAGAGAGACCCATGAGTTGCTTGTCCTCTTTTACCAAAGTGGAAAGAGAAGCCCCATGAGTTGAAGGCCCTGTTGAAAACTATCTTGACAAGTGGAATGCACTTTGAAAGAAGATTGTTTGTCTAGGGATGGTGTCATATTGAAAGCAAGGAGGTTTTATTCCTTCAACAGGAAGAATTTCCCAAAGGAGATCAAGGGAAGGGAAGGGTTTTCCAGAGACTGAGACCGCGTGAGCGGGGGTGAGAAATGGCCTCAGGGTCCTGCGGGGAGCTCTGAGAGCCACGGGCCACGTGGTGCCTGCGTGCATTAAATATAGGTGAGTAGCTTGCCCTGGGAGAGGGGTGGTCACCCCAGAGCTCCAGCTAGAGGCCTCTGCCCCAGATTAGAGCCCAGTAGCTCCTACCAGGCCCAGGGCCCTGGAGACTGTAGGATGGGCCCTGGGAATGGAGCTCTAGACAGCAGGCAGATTTCCAGGCAGTGGCTGGGACAGGCTGGGGAAGGCAATGACTGCCCCTGACCATTCAGAATATTTTGCCCTATGTTCCTGTGTGTGTGTGTGTGAGTGTGTGTGTGTGTGTGTGTGTGTGTGTGTGGTAGTGCAGAGAAGAGCGAGATGAATGGGGGTAGAGTGCTTACCAGATATAAAGTCTGCGTGGTAAAGTTCTTGTCACCCTGCCTGGACCTGGCTGACACTCGGTGTACGTAAGAGTGTATACAGAATTCTTGTTAGGGGTGTTTTATGAGACAGTAACTCATACACCCATGTACACTCTGATGCAGCAAAAATATCACACACCCCACATATAACTTCCTTAGTAAACCACACACAGCACATGGAGGTATATACACGCATCCCTCCTATACTACGTTCTCATACAACCCACCTGTATCACAATCCTCTCCACCAACACCAAACGCTGGAGATGAGATACGTATACAGACACACACACTATATATATAGGACACACACACACACACACACACACACTATATACATATATCTCCTCAACTCTTGCACAAACACAACTAACTTCAGCCATCTCTAAATACCTCTATAAGAACCAGTCACGTGTCATACACACCACACTTATAACACATTCTTGAGTAATGCCAGACCCGCTTTGTACAAACCACAGTAAACCACAGTCTCAGTAACCCATGTCAGGATTGCCAGAGAAAATATGGGCTATCCAGTTCAATTTGAATTCCAGATAAACAACAAGTAATTTTTCAGTATCCGTATGTCCCACATATTGTATGGGCTATACTTACACTAAAACTAAGTCAGGCCAAATACTGCATGGGAATACTTACACTCAAAGATTATTCTGGGTTTATCTGAAACTGAAATTTAACTGGGTGCCTTGTATTCTTGTTCGCTAAGTCTGGCAACCCTTATATACTTACCACCAGCTGATGTATTATATATTTATTGTAGTTTTGTTTAGTGTGTGTCTTCCCCTACTAGAATGTGCAGCGTTACCAAAGACTACAACAATGGAAGAGTGCCGGATACACAGGAGTAGCTGCTTACTGAATCTTGGTGAATGAATGAATGAACACACACCATAAATACAAGCCACACCATGTAATGAGGAAACGTTACATGTCCCAGAATTCCTGACTTGTGAACAGAAACCATGCACACAAAGGCCACAGACACAGATAGACACGTCTGCACTGTGCTCCCCATGCCAACCCCACACTTACCACAGACTTAACTGATACACATCACTCACTCTTCCCACACACTCACAGTCACCACCGAGGCCTACATTACCAACTAGACAGTGAGAGAATAAGTATTGATTGGAATTAAATCCTGGAGGATCCACTGGGAACCACACTCTCAGCTGTGTGTATTCACTGCACCTGACACGTGTCACACACTCAGTAAATATTTGTGGACAGAGGACTGATGAACCCACCCTGAGCCTTTCATTCCTCCCTCAGGAATCTCGAAGTCACAAGAGGATCCCCCTCGGCTTGGATCCACTGTGGTGGCCCAAGGCTGCAGCCCAGGGGCAGTGGAGGTCTCCTCTGCCTCTAAATACTTCTTCTGTACTTCTACTCTGTGCAAGCTCAGCTACGCTGGTAAGGGCGTGGGGCTCCTCTGGTGACGGGGTGCTTGGCTGTGAAGCAGGAGGCACACAGATCCCAGGGAGGCTGAGAGGAAATCCAGGGTCATCAGAGGTGATGAGGGCTCTGTGGAGGAGCCTGTGCAGGATGGCTGAGCTGTTCCGAGGGCGTGGATGCCAGCTGAGTCTGGGGGTGTGTGTGTGAATACAGCTACTACCATGGTGGGGAAGTCAAGGAGCAGGGGCCGGAAAGGTCTGGGCTTGAGGTGGAGGGAAGAGGGACCAGATTAAGCATCTTCAGAGGAAAATGTAGGCTTTGTCTTTGCCTTTGCTTCCAGAGAAGGACAGAGTTCTGCATCATACACCTCCAGCCTGAGAGCAGGACCATCCAGCTCAGGTGCACACAGCTCACACATACACGCGCCCTCCAGGCACAGCCCTTCTCAGTGCACATCAACCCCAAGCACGTGCTCCACAGTACTCTCCTGCACCACAGCCCCATTCCACAAGGAATGCACCACCGATATTCCCAAACTCACACTCCTCATCGTACACGCATCCAGCCGCATCCCTCACATACTACAGCCCTCACCACCATACTCCACACCCCTGTATACAGACACCGCTCCAGTATACCCCCCCACGCACATGAAAAGCACACAGATGACACCAGATACACCACTCCGTCCTACGGCCAACGGACACCAAGCTCACGACATTGCTATGTCGTGCCAATGTCCCTCTCTCGTCTACCACACCTGCTCCCTCAGCTTCCGGCATGGCCCATGCATGTTATTATGATTTTAATTTCCTTTTTCAGGAATCCGGAGATTTCATCGAGACACTGCCCAGCCTAGACCACCCCTAGCCCAGGATCAGGAAGAAGGAGAGACCGCTTCCCCATCACACTGTGTCTCCTCCTCACCCTCTTCACCCTGTAAGAACTATCTGCACCCAGACAAAGAGGAAAGGGGCATGAAAATATACTACATGCAGGTACAAGTGAACAAGGGTGTCGCTGTCTCCTGGAAGACAAAGAAACCCTTGGAGTTGCCTGAAAAGCAGCTGAGGATAGAAGAAGTGACCCTTCCTGAGGATGTGTGCGCAGTAGCCACTGACCCCTCTTCTGATGTGTCCACCGAAAGCCTCCTGTCTGACAGTGAGCCCACTGGGGAGGAGAAAGAGTATGAGGAAAGGGCAGAGCCAGGCAGCCCATCAGGGCCACCTGCCGTTGAGGAGAGACCCAGCGCCAAGACAGCGGACTGGATGCTGACCATGGAGACCGGCTTCAGGTGCATGGCCTGCTGCCGGGTCTTCCCCACCTTGGAGATCCTCCAGCAGCACGTGAAGGGCGGCGTCCTGCAGGGCTTCAGCTGCCATGCCTTTCATCTCACCATGGCCCAGCGGATGGGCAATGTGGAATCCGAGAGCACCCCTGAGGAAGAGGACGAGGAGGAGGAGGAGGAGAACGAGGAGGAGGAGGAGGAGGAGGAGGAGGAGGAGGAGAAGGAGGTAGAGAAGCAAGAAGAAAAGGAGAATGAGGGAGAGCAGCCCACGGGGGAAGGCCCCAGCCCAAAGAGACCCCGCAGGCAGGGTCTTTTCTCTCCTTTGAGTTCCAAACAGCAACTGAGATTCATGGGACAGAAGATCCTGGAAGACGGTGTGGCCGTCCCTTGGAAGAGGTAAGGCTTGAGGCTGGCAGTCTTCTGAGCCTATGTCACGAGGGCCCAGAGGAGTCTAAGGGAAGGGGCCGCACACATGTGCTGGTTTACCTAATGGCTCTGCAGTTGCATCAAATGGGACACACCCAGCACTAACAAAGGCATTGACCTCTGTTGACGTAAACAAGAAGGGGGAGCCTTTTCCTAGGAGTTTTCTCAGGGTCTGCACGATGGACCTCAACTCTTAGAGGACGTACTGCCAGCAGCTTCTTCTCGGCAGAGAGAGCCAGGAGTGGTCTCAAGAGAGGACAGGTGCCCTTGCAGGACCAGAACTTTGAGGTCTGAGAGCCTTGGGCCTGAGCCGAGATCTCACCCGGACCACTGGACCTAGACTTCTGTGACAAAGGGGAATATGAAAGAGAGTCACGTGGAAATGAGGTCCCCCGAGATATGGAAATGTTCCAGAACCTTCGTTGCGTGGTAGTTGATCTGGAGCCAAGCTCACTGTGGTGTGTGTGGCTCTGAGCATTAAGGCAATGCTGGAGGGTAACCCTGACCAGCAGAGCTTGGAGTGCTTCTTGTCTCTTCCTGTTCTACCTCATTTGTTTTATCCCTTCCAGGGAGAAGAAAGGACCCTCGGGAGAGTAGCAGACAGAATGCCATGGTCTGAAGGAGGATGAAGGGACCGGCACTCAGTCTAACATCATATGACAATAGAAGCGTCCTATGCAATAAAGGCCATTTTCCAAACCTTTCCTGGAGCTTTTATTTAATGACATTTTTCTATCTATGCATCTATCTGTCATCTACATCTGTATCTTTCAAGGTTTGTGAACAAGCTTTCACATAAGCACTAGAGACGTCCGCCAGCATTTTCCAGAAGAGGCCTGCAAATTGCTGGGGACTCCTCACAAATAGGGAACGGCCACAACCCCTGCCACACAGACTATGCGCGTGGCCCTCCTGACGTACTCCCACTCTCTCTCTGAATTTCCCAACGTCTGAGATGAGGGTGCTGGCTGGAGGCAATGATCACGTGCAGGCTGAATCTTCTCCAGATTCTGATTCTCTTCCTGGGCATATCGTCCTTAAGCACAGTCTCCATGTCCCTGGCCACACTGATCTCTCTCCTTCAGTCCTTCCCTCCCTCCCTCTCCTGCCTCCCAGTGCAGAGAATACTTTTTTGCATTTGAGACGACATTTATTTTTGGTTCACAGAATTCTCACCTGTTCTACTGTGGCCTCCGTTGTGAACATTCCAAAGCTGAGACTTTTCTGTTTTTCTCCCTCATTTCTGCTGAGTCTTTACCTTCCTAATGCAGTGAACTCACAGTGCCTAGCTGACTGGATGGCGAAAAAAATCCAGGGAGCAAAGAGAAATAATAAAAGAATATATCAGTTAATTTTTCATAGTGTTATCCAACTACATATTTTTAAATTTTGGAATAATATTAGGAATCTTCTCTTTATAAAAAACTGAATTATCGGGCTTCCCTGGTGGAGCAGTGGTTAAGAATATGCCTGCGAATGCAGGGGTCATGGGTTCGAGCCCTGGTCTGGGAAGATCCCACGTGCCACGGAGTAACTAAGCCCGCGTGCCACAACTACAGAGCCTGCGCTCTAGAGCCCGTGTGCCACATCAACCGAGCCCACGTGCCACAACTACGGAAGCCTGCATGCCTAGAGACCATGCTCCGCAACAAGAGAAGCCACTGCAATGAGAAGCCCGTGCACCACAGCCAAGAGGAGCCCCCGCTCACTGCAACTAGAGAACGCCCGCTAGCAGCAACAAAGACCTAATGCAGCCCCAAATAAATTAATTAATTTTAAAAAATTGAATTAGTTTCAAGGGTACAATGTATAAAAGTACAATAAAAGCCCCCCTTCATAACCCCCCAACCCCACTCTCAAGATGGAACCGATATGCTGTGATACAATTTATAGTCGTAGTACTACTCCTCCTCCCACAACATCCGAAATCCTCTGAGCCAGGTGCAGCAGCTTCCTTTCACAATGCTAGGACCCGCCACAAGACACATGATAATCCCTTTGGACATTTCAAGGAGCGGCACCAAGGGAACAGTACCGGGGAAATGCCACTGACAGCTCAGAATATCCATGGCATTTCTAGAGCCTCGGCACTGCTCTCGCTCTGGGAATGAAGGTCCAAAAAGCACATCGGAGAATGTTCATAGTTGTAAACAAGCTCCACCTTTGAAACACAATCTACATAGAACCACATATACAAGCCTGCACGATGGATGAAGCCAAGGTCTCCTCCATGATTTCCCTTCTGACCACCTTATTGTCTCCTCAACCATAAAAGGTGAACTTGAAACTCAGGACCTTGCCTTGTCACCAGAAACATCCAAGCTTGGATCAGTCTTTCTAAGACCAGATACTTGCTCTCTGAACTATTAGAGACTTGTCACATACACACAGGTAGAACAGGATTATTTCTATCTACCTGGGGACTTGGAGTCTTTCACATTGCTCCTGTTAAAACTCTCACAACAGCAAAACTTTACCTACAAAGGGTTCAAGCTATGACACTCCCAACTTCCACAAACCTCCTCAGCTCTTGTGAGTCACATGCAGCCAATTCCAGGAATTGGAAACATGGTTGTGAGGATGAAACTGACTTTGGGGCTCCCCTTGGATATGGTCTTCCAGACTTACCAAAAGGCCATTAAGAGGAAGGTTTACCCCACCTCAGGGAAACCCGAGGCAGTACTTGCAGTCAAGGGCTGGCCATGGCTTCTGAGCTACATCCAAAAAGAATTTCATACTGTACCTGCATCTGCTGAAGCCATTTCTGACTGTCCGAGAGCCAGCATGTACCGTTCCTCAACTGCCTCCATTGTGGATCATCAGTAGGGCTGTCAGATTTAGGACATAAAAATACAGGATACCCAGTTAAACTTGAACTTCACATGAATAATAAGTCATTATTTTTAGTATAAGTAGATCCTATGAACTATTTGGGGCATACTTATCTTCAAAATGTACTCGTTGTTTTTCAAACATTCATATTTAACTAAACAGTCTATATTTTATCTGTCAACCCTACTCAGCAGAAATGATGGAGGCTCATAGAGATCCAGGAGACGCCTCAGCGCCTCCTCAGCTTTTATTTCTACGTCCTGGACAGCGAGCACGAACCTTCCACTCCCAGTCAGTGGCTAGAATGGAGGATATTCTCTGTTTTAGAGCTTTTTCTACTTGTCATTGTTATTATCTTCCTTATTTTAAAGAGATGTTTATTTTTTCCCAATCTCAATAGCTCATCCAAAAGTATTTCAAAGTTCATTAGAGAAGGGAAAAACAATATGGTTCTGAAAAGTGAAGGAAACCGCCTGGTGTTTAGTAAAGAAGTAGTAGGGAGACTGAAAAAGCCAAACTTAATAAGCAGATCTCTCCAAGGGTATTTTCAGAGCTTGATACCCTCCCACACCCTGAAAATATTATTACATCAAGAATGTAGAACTGCTAACCAAATGTAAGGCTCCCATATGATTCTATCAAACTGAGGATGCTTCTTTACTAAGCAGTGAGCACACTTGCTGTCCCAGGGACCTTGGCAGTTGCAACGTAGGGCTCTTCCCTTTGGGATGGAAACAGCAAGTTTTCCTGTGGTCTACACGCTGGCCCCAAAAATACTACACTCCCAATACTTGTCAACTTTAAGTATTTTTCTACATATCTCCATTTTTCTGTTACTATTTGGACTACATCCTAGACTTGACACTACATAAATTGCATTCAAGAAGCTATTTTTAAAAGTTGGTAGGAAACCTTAAATCTATGGCTTGCAGTCCCTGGCTTACTTTCATCTAGGTGCATAAGGGTTTTCAAAAGTAGTCAGGTTAGTTACCCTGTATCACAGCCCCACGCTTGTGTCACAGATATAAAAATGGAACATGATATTTAAGGCTTTAGTTGCCAAATCATCAAGCCTCCCAGACAGAGGCAATAGAGCAAAATGATTACAGAGGCATGGATTTTGATTTGCTCCAGTGTCTTGGGCAAGTCACTTGGCCTCTGTATTTATTTGTACTTATCTGCACTTATCTGTCACTTGGGGGTCATAATTGTACCTGGTCCATGGGTACGCTGTACAAATGATCTGTAAAGTAGTTACAAGAAACCGACACAGAGTAAGCACTCCACAGACATTGGCTATTAGCTATTGGAAATAGTTCTCCGTGAAACAGATGACATTATCTGTGGATGACTCGGTGGGAGACAGTGAATCACAGAATCACAGCATGTTGAAAGTGACCTAGTTCACACTCTAATGTGAAAAGAAGAAAAGTGTGCATGGGTAGAAAATGTCTGAAACTTTACACAACAAAGAGTTCATCATGTTAACTTGGAGGATTAGAATAAATCAGGAAAGGAGGAAAGAAAAACTTGAGTGTAATTCAATTTCTCTATCATTTGTGTTTCTACACTGAGACTCTGAATACACTGGAAGTGCAATTTTTTTAATGTGGCGGGATAAAGGTTTTCAAGTTTTCCTGATCCATCCGTATTATTATCTCAGAATTGCTGGCATTTCTTGCCATCTTTGGATCTACACCCATGTGAGTCAGTGGGCCATTCTGGACGGAGGAGATAATAGAGCAGAAGTGAAGTGAGAGAAAAGGAGAGACAAGATTTTCTCTTTTCTCTTCAAAGAGGAAAGGTCTTTGGAATGGGAACAACTCACAACCAAACTTTGGGGAAAGGATGTGATGGAAAATGAGACAAACATCCTACCCCTGTGATGAGAAGGATTCCCTGGGCTGGATGGAGGGAGGTCACAGGTGGCTGGACAAGGAAACCAACTAGGGAGAAACACACACAAGTGCAGAGCAAACACCCTGAGGCCACTCAGCCTGACTCCATGCAAACATGTGTCCAGCAGACAGCCCTTCACCTGTGGCTCCCCAGCAAGACAGGTACCTCGGGGGTGCCAACTCATTCTGAGTCCATTATGCCTGGCCATTCATAAACCGCTGTCTAACGTGTGAGGAATAAACTCTCAATGTTTATGAGGAAATTGCGGAAGGAGATTGAAAGGCTACTTAAACGAAAAAAAAAGAAGTTCAGGAAGGCAAGATGGTAGAGAGACAAGAAAAAGACCTTAAAAGATAGAAAGGATTTGCCAAAGAAGAGAAAGCAAAAGAAGTGATTCCGAATGGGTTAACCTGCAGCTAGGAAGTTAAGGAAGATTATTGATGGGTGAAGACTATGGAATAAAGTGAATAAAATTTCTCAGAAGTTGCTGAGAATATGGTAAGCAGCATGATTATCAAATTATGAATTGGCTGCAATGGCATTCTAGGGGGACACTAGGAAGGGGAAGCAAACGTTCCTGAGATGACAGTGGCAGGTGGAAAGTTGTTTCAGGGGAAGATCAGTCTTGCAGAGGGTGTATCAGAGGAGGGCAAGTGTGAGCAAGCAAGGAAATACTAAGTGTATACGGTTCCTTCACTGAGTGCACCCAGCCCCGCGGTCAGCCTTGAGAACAAGCAGGACTTCAGGTACTGGAGCTACATTTCAGTCATCAAGACTTGAGAAGACACCCTTAACTCAGGTCTTCTCTTCAAACTCCATCTTTCCTTCTTGACCTTCATTTGACCTCTTCCCTTACCCTCCAGCTGTGGACTGAGGCCACAGAGCAAGATGGGTCACTAGTGTCCTCCATCCCCTGGCGACTGTGGTTCACATCAGTGGAGTACCAAAGGCAATAACCAAGTAACAGACACAAGAGTGTATGAAGAAGAAGAGATTCTGATAAGGCTTTCTGTGACAGTGTGGGCCAAGTCGGCTCTATATGGCTGGTATCACGTGAATTATGAGCAGCCTTAGGGGAGAAGTTCTCAGAAGGCAGAGCCTGGCTCTCGAGAGGCTCTGCGTGCTCACAGCCCACTCCAAGACCTCAGTTACAGCTTCGGCCCCCAATATCTCTCCCTCTGCCTGCTCACAGTTTTTGAAGTCTTCTTTCCTCCACATTTCTCTTGAGAGGTGGAGGAGGAAGATGAGCTTCAGGCCAGCTCAGACTCCCCTGGGATCCCAGCAGGATGCCTATCATTAACCTCCCACCTTCTAGGAAGCTCCTAAGATCTTCACATTTGGGGCAGTTCTCATTTCAGCTGTGCTTCAAATTGCTGGCTGGAGACGGCCTGTTGGAAGGTGGCTAAAAGCAAGTAGCAATCCTTCGGGCAGCCTGGCCCTTCTCGACTGTCAGACATCTTCAGGGATATTCTAGGAAATGTTGTTTGTTCTAGAGAAGGGAGGGAAACAATCCAATTGTCCAATAATGCTTGAATGGAAAATAAATGATGCTATATGCATGTGATCACATAATATCAAACAGTCAAAAATCAAAGACCTAGATCTATATGGATTCACGTGGATAAATCTTGAAAACATAATATTGATTGAAAGAAAATAAGATAAACAATGTTAGATTGTGATAACAGGTATGTAAGTGTTTAAATATTTAAATCAATTCAACATATTGCTTCTATATATAGAGATGCAAGAAAATAAACTTTATCCAAAGAACACATTATTTACATTTAATATGCTCATTTATCTAGGAGACCCAAAAGAACCCACAGATAAACTAGCAGGAACTAATAAGACGGTTCAACAAGGCACACACATACAAGATCAATAAATTTTAAAAGTCAATCAGGCTCCTCTACACTGGCGATAACAAATTAGAAACTATAAAAGAAAATAAGAAAAAAAGAAGATCTAAAAATTGTCACAAGAGCTGTATAAATTATTTAGAGCTCAGCATACGTAGAAGGCAATATAACTAACAAACTGAGTACGAACAGTTAAACTCCGCCCATCCCAAGGTTAGGAAAAGACTGTTGTTACTTTATGAGAACAGACCCTCTTCTTAAGGAGCAGATCAGTAAGTGAGAGTGAATCAAAGAAACACAGCATTTGAAAAGTCAGCTAGTCCAAGCCTCTTGATCGCACATACAGAAGCTGAAGCCCAGATAGGTTGAGTTACTTGCTAAAGGGCCCAATGTCCTGACTCAAGGACTAGCATTTTTCACTCAGTCGCAAGACACAATCAAATGCAGTACCTTGGAAAGAGATGGGGAAAAAATGAAGAAATCAATTATATAGTTCCTCATCTTTAAGTACAGAAATAGCCGTGACAAAATTACACGTATTGAGGGAAAATTGAAGTGCAGAGTTTAAAATGTCAATAATCCACAGGGAAACTGGAGACCATTTAAAACATTCATATTAAATCTCTCTAGAAAAGACATTAAAAGATCTCCAATCAAAATGTGAATTTTATAATAGACATGGTATGATACAATTTATAATAGATATGGTAGGAACCTTTCCCTTTCACGGGAAAGCTTCGGCTGGGAAAAAGGAATTGTTCTTGAAAATGGGGCCTGTGCTATTGCAGACACTGTGCTCAACCTAGGTCCACCGAATGCTCTGATGTCATCACTGAGGTCACAGAATTCCACTGTGCGCCTGGCAACCTTGCAAACATAACAGCCCTGGTGAGCACTAGGCACTACTGCTGGTTCACCAAGTGGTACAAGTTTTTCAGCCATTTAGGAGACTTGACTATTTTTGTTTGTATTGAATCATTTCAACGGATTGCCCAAGAGCCAAGAAGGGCCAACCTGTAGGGAAGAGGAGGAGTTGGACATCTCTTGAGGCATCTTCTAAGGGAGACTTCTAGTTGGTACGATGGAACGGCGACAAAAGAGGAAACATCTGGAAAATGAAGAGTCCCAGGAAACTGCCGAGAACGGAGGAGGTATGTGGGGGGCAACTTGTCTGGGGCACATGGGTTTCTGCCAAACTGAAGCTTCTCTAGGAAGCGGGGGACTGAGAACGTGTCACCTGTGAAGCAGGGAGCGAGAGACCTTGTCTCACTGATGCTGCCGTATCTATCCGGAGGGTCCCTGTGGTGTGAGACGGCACAGAACGGCCAGATGCCCCCTGGGAGATGGGAGGTCAGCTCCGCTGGTCTGAGGACTCTCTCCTGGGGCAGCCGGGCCTGGAGCTTTGTCGGACTCACAGCAGGCTGCATCCTGCTTGCACAGACCTAGAGGTGCAGCTTTTCTCAGACCCCGATTTCTCTCTTATGCTCTTGGATCTTTCCTAGGGGTCATGAGGTGGGGGATGTGAAGGATGCAAGGATGCTGAGAGAGACCCATGAGTTGCTTGGCCTCTTTTACCAAAGTGGAAAGAGAAGCCCCATGAGTTGAAGGCCCTGTTGAAAACTATCTTGACAAGTGGAATGCACTTTGAAAGAAGATTGTTTGTCTAGGGATGGTGTCATATTGAAAGCAAGGAGGTTTTATTCCTTCAACAGGAAGAATTTCCCAAAGGAGATCAAGGGAAGGGAAGGGTTTTCCAGAGACTGAGACCGCGTGAGCGGGGGTGAGAAATGGCCTCAGGGTCCTGCGGGGAGCTCTGAGAGCCACGGGCCACGTGGTGCCTGCGTGCATTAAATATAGGCGAGTAGCTTGCCCTGGGAGAGGGGTGGTCACCCCAGAGCTCCAGCTAGAGGCCTCTGCCCCAGATTAGAGCCCAGTAGCTCCTACCAGGCCCAGGGCCCTGGAGACTGTAGGATGGGCCCTGGGAATGGAGCTCTAGACAGCAGGCAGATTTCCAGGCAGTGGCTGGGACAGGCTGGGGAAGGCAATGACTGCCCATGACAATTCAGAATATTTTGCCCTATGTTCCTGTGTGTGTGTGTGTGAGTGTGTGTGTGTGTGTGTGTGTGTGTGTGTGGTAGTGCAGAGAAGAGCGAGATGAATGGGGGTAGAGTGCTTACCAGATATAAAGTCTGCGTGGTAAAGTTCTTGTCACCCTGCCTGGACCTGGCTGACACTCGGTGTACGTAAGAGTGTATACAGAATTCTTGTTAGGGGTGTTTTATGAGACAGTAACTCATACACCCATGTACACTCTGATGCAGCAAAAATATCACACACCCCACATATAACTTCCTTAGTAAACCACACACAGCACATGGAGGTATATACACGCATCCCTCCTATACTACGTTCTCATACAACCCACCTGTATCACAATCCTCTCCACCAACACCAAACGCTGGAGATGAGATACGTATACAGACACACACACTATATATATAGGACACACACACACACACACACACACACTATATACATATATCTCCTCAACTCTTGCACAAACACAACTAACTTCAGCCATCTCTAAATACCTCTATAAGAACCAGTCACGTGTCATACACACCACACTTATAACACATTCTTGAGTAATGCCAGACCCGCTTTGTACAAACCACAGTAAACCACAGTCTCAGTAACCCATGTCAGGATTGCCAGAGAAAATATGGGCTATCCAGTTCAATTTGAATTCCAGATAAACAACAAGTAATTTTTCAGTATCCGTATGTCCCACATATTGTATGGGCTATACTTACACTAAAACTAAGTCAGGCCAAATACTGCATGGGAATACTTACACTCAAAGATTATTCTGGGTTTATCTGAAACTGAAATTTAACTGGGTGCCTTGTATTCTTGTTCGCTAAGTCTGGCAACCCTTATATACTTACCACCAGCTGATGTATTATATATTTATTGTAGTTTTGTTTAGTGTGTGTCTTCCCCTACTAGAATGTGCAGCGTTACCAAAGACTACAACAATGGAAGAGTGCCGGATACACAGGAGTAGCTGCTTACTGAATCTTGGTGAATGAATGAATGAACACACACCATAAATACAAGCCACACCATGTAATGAGGAAACGTTACATGTCCCAGAATTCCTGACTTGTGAACAGAAACCATGCACACAAAGGCCACAGACACAGATAGACACGTCTGCACTGTGCTCCCCATGCCAACCCCACACTTACCACAGACTTAACTGATACACATCACTCACTCTTCCCACACACTCACAGTCACCACCGAGGCCTACATTACCAACTAGACAGTGAGAGAATAAGTATTGATTGGAATTAAATCCTGGAGGATCCACTGGGAACCACACTCTCAGCTGTGTGTATTCACTGCACCTGACACGTGTCACACACTCAGTAAATATTTGTGGACAGAGGACTGATGAACCCACCCTGAGCCTTTCATTCCTCCCTCAGGAATCTCGAAGTCACAAGAGGATCCCCCTCGGCTTGGATCCACTGTGGTGGCCCAAGGCTGCAGCCCAGGGGCAGTGGAGGTCTCCTCTGCCTCTAAATACTTCTTCTGTACTTCTACTCTGTGCAAGCTCAGCTACGCTGGTAAGGGCGTGGGGCTCCTCTGGTGACGGGGTGCTTGGCTGTGAAGCAGGAGGCACACAGATCCCAGGGAGGCTGAGAGGAAATCCAGGGTCATCAGAGGTGATGAGGGCTCTGTGGAGGAGCCTGTGCAGGATGGCTGAGCTGTTCCGAGGGCGTGGATGCCAGCTGAGTCTGGGGGTGTGTGTGTGAATACAGCTACTACCATGGTGGGGAAGTCAAGGAGCAGGGGCCGGAAAGGTCTGGGCTTGAGGTGGAGGGAAGAGGGACCAGATTAAGCATCTTCAGAGGAAAATGTAGGCTTTGTCTTTGCCTTTGCTTCCAGAGAAGGACAGAGTTCTGCATCATACACCTCCAGCCTGAGAGCAGGACCATCCAGCTCAGGTGCACACAGCTCACACATACACGCGCCCTCCAGGCACAGCCCTTCTCAGTGCACATCAACCCCAAGCACGTGCTCCACAGTACTCTCCTGCGCCACAGCCCCATTCCACAAGGAATGCACCACCGATATTCCCAAACTCACACTCCTCATCGTACACGCATCCAGCCGCATCCCTCACATACTACAGCCCTCACCACCATACTCCACACCCCTGTATACAGACACCGCTCCAGTATACCCCCCCACGCACATGAAAAGCCCACAGATGACACCACATACACCACTCCGTCCTACGGCCAACGGACACCAAGCTCACGACATTGCTATGTCGTGCCAATGTCCCTCTCTCGTCTACCACACCTGCTCCCTCAGCTTCCGGCATGGCCCATGCATGTTATTATGATTTTAATTTCCTTTTTCAGGAATCCGGAGATTTCATCGAGACACTGCCCAGCCTAGACCACCCCTAGCCCAGGATCAGGAAGAAGGAGAGACCGCTTCCCCATCACACTGTGTCTCCTCCTCACCCTCTTCACCCTGTAAGAACTATCTGCACCCAGACAAAGAGGAAAGGGGCATGAAAATATACTACATGCAGGTACAAGTGAACAAGGGTGTCGCTGTCTCCTGGAAGACAAAGAAACCCTTGGAGTTGCCTGAAAAGCAGCTGAGGATAGAAGAAGTGACCCTTCCTGAGGATGTGTGTGCAGTAGCCACTGACCCCTCTTCTGATGTGTCCACCGAAAGCCTCCTGTCTGACAGTGAGCCCACAGGGGAGGAGAAAGAGTATGAGGAAAGGGCAGAGCCAGGCAGCCCATCAGGGCCACCTGCCGTCAAGGAGAGACCCAGCGCCAAGACAGCGGACTGGATGCTGACCATGGAGACCGGCTTCAGGTGCATGGCCTGCTGCCGGGTCTTCCCCACCTTGGAGATCCTCCAGCAGCACGTGAAGTGTGGCGTCCTGCAGGGCTTCAGCTGCCGTGCCTTTCATCTCACCATGGCCCAGCGGATGGGCAATGTGGAATCCGAGAGCACCCCTGAGGAAGAGGACGAGGAGGAGGAGGAGGAGAACGAGGAGGAGGAGGAGGAGGAGGAGGAGAAGGAGGTAGAGAAGCAAGAAGAAAAGGAGAATGAGGGAGAGCAGCCCACGGGGGAAGGCCCCAGCCCAAAGAGACCCCGCAGGCAGGGTCTTTTCTCTCCTTTGAGTTCCAAACAGCAACTGAGATTCATGGGACAGAAGATCCTGGAAGACGGTGTGGCCGTCCCTTGGAAGAGGTAAGGCTTGAGGCTGGCAGTCTTCTGAGCCTATGTCACGAGGGCCCAGAGGAGTCTAAGGGAAGGGGCCGCACACATGTGCTGGTTTACCTAATGGCTCTGCAGTTGCATCAAATGGGACACACCCAGCACTAACAAAGGCATTGACCTCTGTTGACGTAAACAAGAAGGTGGAGCCTTTTCCTAGTTTTCTCAGGGTCTGCACGATGGACCTCAACTCTTAGAGGACGTACTGCCAGCAGCTCCTTCTCGGCAGAGAGAGCCAGGAGTGGTCTCAAGAGAGGACAGGGGCCCTTGCAGGACCAGAACTTTGAGGTCTGAGAGCCTTGGGCCTGAGCCGAGATCTCACCCGGACCACTGGACCGAGCCTTCTGTGACAAAGGGGAATATGAAAGAGAGTCACGTGGAAATGAGGTCCCCCGAGATATGGAAATGTTCCAGAACCTTCGTTGCGTGGTAGTTGATCTGGAGCCAAGCTCACTGTGGTGTGTGTGGCTCTGAGCATTAAGGCAATGCTGGAGGGTAACCCTGACCAGCAGAGCTTGGAGTGCTTCTTGTCTCTTCCTGTTCTACCTCATTTGTTTTATCCCTTCCAGGGAGAAGAAAGGACCCTCGGGAGAGTAGCAGACAGAATGCCATGGTCTGAAGGAGGATGAAGGGACCGGCACTCAGTCTAACATCATATGACAATAGAAGCGTCCTATGCAATAAAGGGCATTTTCCAAACCTTTCCTGGAGCTTTTATTTAATGACATTTTTCTATCTATGCATCTATCTGTCATCTACATCTGTATCTTTCAAGGTTTGTGAACAAGCTTTCACATAAGCACTAGAGATGTCCGCCAGCATTTTCCAGAAGAGGCCTGCAAATTGCTGGGGACTCCTCACAAATAGGGAACGGCCACAACCCCTGCCACACAGACTATGCGCGTGGCCCTCCTGACGTACTCCCACTCTCTCTCTGAATTTCCCAACGTCTGAGAGGAGGGTGCTGACTGGAGGCAATGATCACGTGCAGGCTGAATCTTCTCCAGATTCTGATTCTCTTCCTGGGCATATCGTCCTTAAGCACAGTCTCCATGTCCCTGGCCACACTGATCTCTCTCCTTCAGTCCTTCCCTCCCTCCCTCTCCTGCCTCCCAGTGCAGAGAATACTTTTTTGCATTTGAGACGACATTTATTTTTGGTTCACAGAATTCTCACCTGTTCTACTGTGGCCTCCGTTGTGAACATTCCAAAGCTGAGACTTTTCTGTTTTTCTCCCTCATTTCTGCTGAGTCTTTACCTTCCTAATGCAGTGAACTCACAGTGCCTAGCTGACTGGATGGGGAAAAAAATCCAGGGAGCAAAGAGAAATAATAAAAGAATATATCAGTTAATTTTTCATAGTGTTATCCAACTACATATTTTTAAAATTTTGGAATAATATTAGGAATCTTCTCTTTATAAAAAACTGAATTATCGGGCTTCCCTGGTGGAGCAGTGGTTAAGAATATGCCTGCGAATGCAGGGGTCATGGGTTCGAGCCCTGGTCTGGGAAGATCCCACGTGCCACGGAGTAACTAAGCCCGCGTGCCACAACTACTGAGCCTGCGCTCTAGAGCCCGTGTGCCACATCAACCGAGCCCACGTGCCACAACTACGGAAGCCTGCGTGCCTAGAGACCATGCTCCGCAACAAGAGAAGCCACTGCAATGAGAAGCCCGTGCACCACAGCCAAGAGGAGGCCCCGCTCACTGCAACTAGAGAACGCCCGCTAGCAGCAACAAAGACCCAATGCAGCCCCAAATAAATTAATTAAATTTTAAAAATTGAATTAGTTTCAAGGGTACAATGTATAAAAGTACAATAAAAGCCCCCCTTCATAACCCCCCAACCCCACTCTCAAGATGGAATTGATATGATGTGATACAATTTATAGTCGTAGTACTACTCCTCCTCCCACCACATCCGAAATCCTCTGAGCCAGGTGCAGCAGCTTCCTTTCACAATGCTAGGACCCGCCACAAGACACATGATAATCCCTTTGGACATTTCAAGGAGCGGCACCAAGGGAACAGTACCGGGGAAATGCCACTGACAGCTCAGAATATCCATGGCATTTCTAGAGCCTCGGCACTGCTCTCGCTCTGGGAATGAAGGTCCAAAAAGCACATCGGAGAATGTTCATAGTTGTAAACAAGCTCCACCTTTGAAACACAATCTACATAGAACCACATATACAAGCCTGCACGATGGATGAAGCCAAGGTCTCCTCCATGATTTCCCTTCTGACCACCTTATTGTCTCCTCAACCATAAAAGGTGAACTTGAAACTCAGGACCTTGCCTTGTCACCAGAAACATCCAAGCTTGGATCAGTCTTTCTAAGACCAGATACTTGCTCTCTGAACTATTAGAGACTTGTCACATACACACAGGTAGAACAGGATTATTTCTATCTACCTGGGGACTTGGAGTCTTTCACATTGCTCCTGTTAAAACTCTCACAACAGCAAAACTTTACCTACAAAGGGTTCAAGCTATGACACTCCCAACTTCCACAAACCTCCTCAGCTCTTGTGAGTCACATGCAGCCAATTCCAGGAATTGGAAACATGGTTGTGAGGATGAAACTGACTTTGGGGCTCCCCTTGGATATGGTCTTCCAGACTTACCAAAAGGCCATTAAGAGGAAGGTTTACCCCACCTCAGGGAAACCCGAGGCAGTACTTGCAGTCAAGGGCTGGCCATGGCTTCTGAGCTACATCCAAAAAGAATTTCATACTGTACCTGCATCTGCTGAAGCCATTTCTGACTGTCCGAGAGCCAGCATGTACCGTTCCTCAACTGCCTCCATTGTGGATCATCAGTAGGGCTGTCAGATTTAGGACATAAAAATACAGGATACCCAGTTAAACTTGAACTTCTCATGAATAATAAGTCATTATTTTTAGTATAAGTAGATCCTATGAACTATTTGGGGCATACTTATCTTCAAAATGTACTCGTTGTTTTTCAAACATTCATATTTAACTAAACAGCCTATAATTTATCTGTCAACCCTACTCAGCAGAAATGATGGAGGCTCATAGAGATCCAGGAGATGCCTCAGCGCCTCCTCAGCTTTTATTTCTATGTCCTGGACAGCGAGCACGAACCTTCCACTCCCAGTCAGTGGCTAGAATGGAGGATATTCTCTGTTTTAGAGCTTTTTCTACTTGTCATTGTTATTATCTTCCTTATTTTAAAGAGATGTTTATTTTTTCCCAATCTCAATAGCTCATCCAAAAGTATTTCAAAGTTCATTAGAGAAGGGAAAAACAATATGGTTCTGAAAAGTGAAGGAAACCGCCTGGTGTTTAGTAAAGAAGTAGTAGGGAGACTGAAAAAGCCAAACTTAATAAGCAAATCTCTCCAAGGGTATTTTCAGAGCTTGATACCCTCCCACACCCTGAAAATATTATTACATCAAGAATGTAGAACTGCTAACCAAATGTAAGGCTCCCATATGATTCTATCAAACTGAGGATGCTTCTTTACTAAGCAGTGAGCACACTTGCTGTCCCAGGGACCTTGGCAGTTGCAACGTAGGGCTCTTCCCTTTGGGATGGAAACAGCAAGTTTTCCTGTGGTCTACACGCTGGCCCCAAAAATACTACACTCCCAATACTTGTCAACTTTAAGTATTTTTCTACATATCTCCATTTTTCTGTTACTATTTGGACTACATCCTAGACTTGACACTACATAAATTGCATTCAAGAAGCTATTTTTAAAAGTTGGTAGGAAACCTTAAATCTATGGCTTGCAGTCCCTGGCTTACTTTCATCCAGGTGCATAAGGGTTTTCAAAAGTAGTCAGGTTAGTTACCCCGTAGCACAGCCCCAGGCTTGTGTCACAGATATAAAAATGGAACATGATATTTAAGGTTTTAGTTGCCAAATCATCAAGCCTCCCAGACAGAGGCAATAGAGCAAAATGATTACAGAGGCATGGATTTTGATTTGCTCCAATGTCTTGGGCAAGTCACTTGGCCTCTGTATTTATTTGTACTTATCTGCACTTATCTGTCACTTGGGGGTCATAATTGTACCTGGTCCATGGGTACGCTGTACAAATGATCTGTAAAGTAGTTCCAAGAAACCGACACAGAGTAAGCACTCCACAGACATTGGCTATTAGCTATTGGAAATAGTTCTCCGTGAAACAGATGACATTATCCGTGGATGACTCGGTGGGAGACAGTGAATCACAGAATCACAGCATGTTGAAAGTGACCTAGTTCACACTCTAATGTGAAAAGAAGAAAAGTGTGCATGGGTAGAAAATGTCTGAAACTTTACACAACAAAGAGTTCATCATGTTAACTTGGAGGATTAGAATAAATCAGGAAAGGAGGAAAGAAAAACTTGAGTGTCATTCAATTTCTACATCATTTGTGTTTCTACACTGAGACTCTGAATACACTGGAAGTGCAATTTTTTTTAATGTGGCGGGATAAAGGTTTTCAAGTTTTCCTGATCCATCCGTATTATTATCTCAGAATTGCTGGCATTTCTTGCCATCTTTGGATCTACACCCATGTGAGTCAGTGGGCCATTCTGGACGGAGGAGATAATAGAGCAGAAGTGAAGTGAGAGAAAAGGAGAGACAAGATTTTCTCTTTTCTCTTCAAAGAGGAAAGGTCTTTGGAATGGGAACAACTCACAACCAAACTTTGGGGAAAGGATGTGATGGAAAATGAGACAAACATCCTACCCCTGTGATGAGAAGGATTCCCTGGGCTGGATGGAGGGAGGTCACAGGTGGCTGGACAAGGAAACCAACTAGGGAGAAACACACACAAGTGCAGAGCAAACACCCTGAGGCCACTCAGCCTGACTCCATGCAAACATGTGTCCAGCAGACAGCCCTTCACCTGTGGCTCCCCAGCAAGACAGGTACCTCGGGGGTGCCAACTCATTCTGAGTCCATTATGCCTGGCCATTCATAAACCGCTCTCTAACGTGTGAGGAATAAACTCTCAATGTGTATGAGGAAATTGGGGAAGGAGATTGAAAGGTTACTTAAACGAAAAAAAAAAGAAGTTCAGGAAGGCAAGATGGTAGAGAGACAAGAAAATGACCTTAAAAGATTGAAAGGATTTGCCAAAGAAGAGAAAGAAAAAGAAAAGATTCCGAATGGGTTAACCTGCAGCTAGGAAGTTAAGGAAGATTATTGATGGGTGAAGACTATGGAATAAAGTGAATAAAATTTCTCAGAAGTTGCTGAGAATATGGTAAGCAGCATGATTATCAAATTATGAATTGGCTGCAATGGCATTCTAGGGGGACACTAGGAAGGTGAAGCCAATGTTCCTGAGATGACAGTAGCAGGTGGAAAGTTGTTTCAGGGGAAGATCAGTCTTGCAGAGGGTGTATCAGAGGAGGGCAAGTGTGAGCAAGCAAGGAAATACTAAGTGTATATGGTTCCTTCACTGAGTGCACCCAGCCCCGCGGTCAGCCTTGAGAACAAGCAGGATTTCAGGTACTGGAGCTACATTTCATTCATCAAGGCTTGAGAAGACACCCTTAACTCAGGTCTTCTCTTCAAACTCCATCTTTCCTTCTTGACCTTCATTTGGCCTCTTCCCTTACCCTCCAGCTGTGGACTGAGGCCACAGAGCAAGATGGGTCACTAGTGTCCTCCATCCCCTGGCGACTGTGGTTCACATCAGTGGAGTACCAAAGGCAATAACCAAGTAACAGACACAAGAGTGTATGAAGAAGAAGAGATTCTGATAAGGCTTTCTGTGACAGTGTGGGCCAAGTCGGCTCTATATGGCTGGTATCACGTGAATTATGAGCAGCCTTAGGGGAGAAGTCCTCAGAAGGCAGAGCCTGGCTCTCGAGAGGCTCTGCGTGCTCACAGCCCACTCCAAGACCTCAGTTACAGCTTCGGCCCCCAATATCTCTCCCTCTGCCTGCTCACAGTTTTTGAAGTCTTCTTTCCTCCACATTTCTCTTGAGAGGTGGAGGAGGAAGATGAGCTTCAGGCCAGCTCAGACTCCCCTGGGATCCCAGCAGGATGCCTATCATTAACCTCCCACCTTCTAGGAAGCTCCTAAGATCTTCATATTTGGGGCAGTTCTCATTTCAGCTGTGCTTCAAATTGCTGGCTGGAGACGGCCTGTTGGAAGGTAGCTAAAAGCAAGTAGCAATCCTTCGGGCAGCCTGGCCCTTCTTGACTGTCAGACATCTTCAGGGATATTCTAGGAAATGTTGTTTGTTCTAGAGAAGGGAGGGAAACAATCCAATTGTCCAATAATGCTTGAATGGAATATAAATGATGCTATATGCATGTGATCACATAATATCAAACAGTCAAAAATCAAAGACCTAGATCTATATGGATTCACGTGGATAAATCTTGAAAACATAATATTGATTGAAAGAAAATAAGATAAAGAATGTTAGATTGTGATAACAGGTATGTAAGTATTTAAATATTTAAATCAATTCAACATATTGCTTCTATATATAGAGATGCAAGAAAATAAACTTTATCCAAAGAACACATTATTTACATTTAATATGCTCATTTATCTAGGAGACCCAAAAGAACCCACAGATAAACTAGCAGGAACTAATAAGACGGTTCAAAAAGGCACACACATACAAGATCAATAAATTTTAAAAGTCAATCAGGCTCCTCTACACTGGCGATAACAAATTAGAAACTATAAAAGAAAATAAGAAAAAAAGAAGATCTAAAAATTGTCACAAGAGCTGTATAAATTATTTAGAGCTAAGCATACGTAGAAGGCAATATAACTAACAAACTGAGTACGAACAGTTAAACTCCGCCCATCCCAAGGTTAGGAAAAGACTGTTGTTACTTTATGAGAACAGACCCTCTTCTTAAGGAGCAGATCAGTAAGTGAGAGTGAATCAAACAAACACAGCATTTGAAAAGTCAGCTAGTCCAAGCCTCTTGATCGCACATACAGAAGCTGAAGCCCAGATAGGTTGAGTTACTTGCTAAAGGGCCCAATGTCCTGACTCAAGGACTAGCATTTTTCACTCAGTCGCAAGACACAATCAAATGCAGTACCTTGGAAAGAGATGGGGAAAAAATGAAGAAATCAATTATATAGTTCCTCATCTTTAAGTACAGAAATAGCCGTGACAAAATTACACGTATTGAGGGAAAATTGAAGTGCAGAGTTTAAAATGTCAATAATCCACAGGGAAACTGGAGACCATTTAAAACATTCATATTAAATCTCTCTAGAAAAGACATTAAAAGATCTCCAATCAAAATGTGAATTTTATAATAGACATGGTATGATACAATTTATAATAGATATGGTAGGAACCTTTCCCTTTCACGGGAAAGCTTCGGCTGGGAAAAAGGAATTGTTCTTGAAAATGGGGCCTGTGCTATTGCAGACACTGTGCTCAACCTAGGTCCACCGAATGCTCTGATGTCATCACTGAGGTCACAGAATTCCACTGTGAGCCTGGCAACCTTGCAAACATAACAGCCCTGGTGAGCACTAGGCACTACTGCTGGTTCACCAAGTGGTACAAGTTTTTCAGCCATTTAGGAGACTTGACTATTTTTGTTTGTATTGAATCATTTCAACGGATTGCCCAAGAGCCAAGAAGGGCCAACCTGTAGGGAAGAGGAGGAGTTGGACATCTCTTGAGGTATCTTCTATGGGAGACTTCTAGTTCGTACGATGGAACAGAGACAAAAGAGGAAACATCTGGAAAATGAAGAGTCCCAGGAAACTGCCGAGAACGGAGGAGGTATGTGGGGGGCAACTTGTCTGGGGCACATGGGTTTCTGCCAAACTGAAGCTTCTCTAGGAAGCGGGGGACTGAGAACGTGTCACCTGTGAAGCAGGGAGCGAGAGACCTTGTCTCACTGATGCTGCCGTATCTCTCCGGAGGGTCCCTGTGGTGTGAGATGGCACAGAACGGCCAGATGCCCCTGGGAGATGGGAGGTCAGCTCCGCTGGTCTGAGGACTCTCTCCTGGGGCAGCCGGGCCTGGAGCTTTGTCGGACTCACAGCAGGCTGCATCCTGCTTGCACAGACCTAGAGGTGCAGCTTTTCTCAGTCCCCGATTTCTCTCTTATGCTCTTGGATCTTTCCTAGGGGTCATGAGGTGGGGGATGTGAAGGATGCAAGGATGCTGAGAGAGACCCATGAGTTGCTTGGCCTCTTTTACCAAAGTGGAAAGAGAAGCCCCATGAGTTGAAGGCCCTGTTGAAAAATATCTTGACAAGTGGAATGCACTTTGAAAGAAGATTGTTTGTCTAGGGATGGTGTCATATTGAAAGCAAGGAGGTTTTATTCCTTCAACAGGAAGAATTTCCCAAAGGAGATCAAGGGAAGGGAAGGGTTTTCCAGAAACTGAGACCGCGTGAGCGGGGGTGAGAAATGGCCTCAGGGTCCTGCGGGGAGCTCTGAGAGCCACGGGCCACGTGGTGCCTGCGTGCATTAAATGTAGGCGAGTAGCTTGCCCTGGGAGAGGGGTGGTCACCCCAGAGCTCCAGCTAGAGGCCTCTGCCCCAGATTAGAGCCCAGTAGCTCCTACCAGGCCCAGGGCCCTGGAGACTGTAGGATGGGCCCTGGGAATGGAGCTCTAGACAGCAGGCAGATTTCCAGGCAGTGGCTGGGACAGGCTGGGGAAGGCAATGACTGCCCCTGACCATTCAGAATATTTTGCCCTATGTTCCTGTGTGTGTGTGTGTGTGAGTGTGTGTGTGTGTGTGTGTGTGTGTGTGGTAGTGCAGAGAAGAGCGAGATGAATGGGGGTAGAGTGCTTACCAGATATAAAGTCTGCGTGGTAAAATTCTTGTCACCGTGCCTGGAGCTGGCTGACACTCGGTGTACGTAAGAGTGTATACAGAATTCTTGTTAGGGGTGTTTTATGAGACAGTAACTCATACACCCATGTACACTCTGATGCAGCAAAAATATCACACACCCCACATATAACTTCCTTAGTAAACCACACACAGCACATGTAGGTATATACACGGATCCCTCCTATACTACGTTCTCATACAACCCACCTGTATCACAATCCTCTCCTCCAACACCAAACGCTGGAGATGAGATATGTATATAGACACACACACTATATATATAGGACACACACACACACACACACTATATACATGTATCTCCTCAACTCTTGCACAAACACAGCTAACTTCAGCCATCTCTAAATACCTCTATAAGAACCAGTCACGTGTCATACACACCACACTTATAACACATTCTTGAGTAATGCCAGACCCGCTTTGTACAAACCACAGTAAACCACAGTCTCAGTAACCCATGTCAGGATTGCCAGAGAAAATATGGGCTATCCAGTTCAATTTGAATTCCAGATAAACAACAAGGAATTTTTCAGTATCCGTATGTCCCACATATTGTATGGGCTATACTTACACTAAAACTAAGTCAGGCCAAATACTGCATGGGAATACTTACACTCAAAGATTATTCTGGGTTTATCTGAAACTGAAATTTAACTGGGTGCCTTGTATTCTTGTTCGCTAAGTCTGGCAACCCTTATATACTTACCACCAGCTGATGTATTATATATTTATTGTAGTTTTGTTTAGTGTGTGTCTTCCCCTACTAGAATGTGCAGCGTTACCAAAGACTACAACAATGGAAGAGTGCCGGATACACAGGAGTAGCTGCTTACTGAATCTTGGTGAATGAATGAATGAACACACACCATAAATACAAGCCACACCATGTAATGAGGAAACGTTACATGTCCCAGAATTCCTGACTTGTGAACAGAAACCATGCACACAAAGGCCACAGACACAGATAGACACGTCTGCACTGTGCTCCCCATGCCAACCCCACACTTACCACAGACTTAACTGATACACATCACTCACTCTTCCCACACACTCACAGTCACCACCGAGGCCTACATTACCAACTAGACAGTGAGAGAATAAGTATTGATTGGAATTAAATCCTGGAGGATCCACTGGGAACCACACTCTCAACTGTGTGTATTCACTGCACCTGACACGTGTCACACACTCAGTAAATATTTGTGGACAGAGGACTGATGAACCCACCCTGAGCCTTTCATTCCTCCCTCAGGAATCTCGAAGTCACAAGAGGATCCCCCTAGGCATGGATCCACTGTGGTGGCCCAAGGCTGCAGCCCAGGGGCAGTGGAGGTCTCCTCTGCCTCTAAATACTTCTTCTGTACTTCTACTCTGCGCAAGCTCAGCTACGCTGGTAAGGGCGTGGGGCTCCTCAGGTGACGGGGTGCTTGGCTGTGAAGCAGGAGGCACACAGATCCCAGGGAGGCTGAGAGGAAATCCAGGGTCATCAGAGGTGATGAGGGCTCTGTGGAGGAGCCTGGGCAGGATGGCTGAGCTGTTCCAAGGGCGTGGATGCCAGCTGAGGCTGGGTGTGTGTGTGTGAATACTGCTACTACCATGGTGGGGAAGTCAAGGAGCAGGGGCCGGAAAGGTCTGGGCTTGAGGTGGAGGGAAGAGGGACCAGATTAAGCATCTTCAGAGGAAAATGTAGGCTTTGTCTTTGCCTTTGCTTCCAGAGAAGGACAGAGTTCTGCATCATACACCTCCAGCCTGAGAGCAGGACCATCCAGCTCAGGTGCACACAGCTCACACATACACGCGCCCTCCAGGCACAGCCCTTCTCAGTGCACATCAACCCCAAGCACGTGCTCCACAGTACTCTCCTGCACCACAGCCCCATTCCACAAGGAATGCACCACCGATATTCCCAAACTCACACTCCTCATCGTACACGCATCCAGCCGCATCCCTCACATACTACAGCCCTCACCACCATACTCCACACCCCTGTATACAGACACCGCTCCAGTATACCCCCCCACGCACATGAAAAGCCCACAGATGACACCACATACACCACTCCGTCCTACGGCCAACGGACACCAAGCTCACGACATTGCTATGTCGTGCCAATGTCCCTCTCTCGTCTACCACACCTGCTCCCTCAGCTTCCGGCATGGCCCATGCATGTTATTATGATTTTAATTTCCTTTTTCAGGAATCCGGAGATTTCATCGAGACACTGCCCAGCCTAGACCACCCCTAGCCCAGGATCAGGAAGAAGGAGAGACCGCTTCCCCATCACACTGTGTCTCCTCCTCACCCTCTTCACCCTGTAAGAACTATCTGCACCCAGACAAAGAGGAAAGGGGCATGAAAATATACTACATGCAGGTACAAGTGAACAAGGGTGTCGCTGTCTCCTGGAAGACAAAGAAACCCTGGGAGTTGCCTGAAAAGCAGCTGAGGATAGAAGAAGTGACCCTTCCTGAGGATGTGTGCGCAGTAGCCACTGACCCCTCTTCTGATGTGTCCACCGAAAGCCTCCTGTCTGACAGTGAGCCCACTGGGGAGGAGAAAGAGTATGAGGAAAGGGCAGAGCCAGGCGGCCCATCAGGGCCACCTGCCGTCGAGGAGAGACCCAGCGCCAAGACAGCGGACTGGATGCTGACCATGGAGACCGGCTTCAGGTGCATGGCCTGCTGCCGGGTCTTCCCTACCTTGGGGATCCTCCAGCAGCACGTGAAGTGTGGCGTCCTGCAGGGCTTCAGCTGCCGTGCCTTTCATCTCACCATGGCCCAGCAGATGGGCAATGTGGAATCCGAGAGCACCCCTGAGGAAGAAGACGAGGAGGAGGAGGAGGAGAACGAGGAGGAGGAGGAGGAGGAGGAGGAGGAGGAGGAGAAGGAGGTAGAGAAGCAAGAAGAAAAGGAGAATGAGGGAGAGCAGCCCACGGGGGAAGGCCCCAGCCCAAAGAGACCCCGCAGGCAGGGTCTTTTCTCTCCTTTGAGTTCCAAACAGCAACTGAGATTCATGGGACAGAAGATCCTGGAAGACGGTGTGGCCGTCCCTTGGAAGAGGTAAGGCTTGAGGCTGGCAGTCTTCTGAGCCTATGTCACGAGGGCCCAGAGGAGTCTAAGGGAAGGGGCCGCACACATGTGCTGGTTTACCTAATGGCTCTGCAGTTGCATCAAATGGGACACACCCAGCACTAACAAAGGCATTGACCTCTGTTGACGTAAACAAGAAGGTGGAGCCTTTTCCTAGGAGTTTTCTCAGGGTCTGCACGATGGACCTCAACTCTTAGAGGACGTACTGCCAGCAGCTCCTTCTCGGCAGAGAGAGCCAGGAGTGGTCTCAAGAGAGGACAGGGGCCCTTGCAGGACCCGAACTTTGAGGTCTGAGAGCCTTGGGCATGAGCTGAGATCTCACCCGGACCACTGGACCTAGCCTTCTGTGACAAAGGGGAATATGAAAGAGAGTCACGTGGAAATGAGGTTCCCCGAGATATGGAAGTGTTCCAGAACCTTCGTTGTGTGGTAGTTGATCTGGAGCCAAGCTCACTGTGGTGTGTGTGGCTCTGAGCATTAAGGCAATGCTGGAGGGTAACCCTGACCAGCAGAGCTTGGAGTGCTTCTTGTCTCTTCCTGTTCTACCTCATTTGTTTTATCCCTTCCAGGGAGAAGAAAGGACCCTCGGGAGAGTAGCAGACAGAATGCCGTGGTCTGAAGGAGGATGAAGGGACCGGCACTCAGTCTAACATCATATGACAATAGAAGCGTCCTATGCAATAAAGGGCATTTTCCAAACCTTTCCTGGAGCTTTTATTTAATGACATTTTTCTATCTATGCATCTATCTGTCATCTACATCTGTATCTTTCAAGGTTTGTGAACAAGCTTTCACATAAGCACTAGAGACGTCCGCCAGCATTTTCCAGAAGAGGCCTGCAAATTGCTGGGGACTCCTCACAAAGAGGGAACGGCCACAACCCCTGCCACACAGACTATGCGCGTGGCCCTCCTGACGTACTCCCACTCTCTCTCTGAATTTCCCAACGTCTGAGATGAGGGTGCTGGCTGGAGGCAATGATCACGTGCAGGCTGAATCTTCTCCAGATTCTGATTCTCTTCCTGGGCATATCGTCCTTAAGCACAGTCTCCATGTCCCTGGCCACACTGATCTCTCTCCTTCAGTCCTTCCCTCCCTCCCTCTCCTGCCTCCCAGTGCAGAGAATACTTTTTTGCATTTGAGACGACATTTATTTTTGGTTCACAGAATTCTCACCTGTTCTACTGTGGCCTCCGTTGTGAACATTCCAAAGCTGAGACTTTTCTGTTTTCTCCCTCATTTCTGCTGAGTCTTTACCTTCCTAATGCAGTGAACTCACAGTGCCTAGCTGACTGGATGGCGAAAAAAATCCAGGGAGCAAAGAGAAATAATAAAAGTATATATCAGTTAATTTTTCATAGTGTTATCCAACTACATATTTTTAAAATTTTGGAATAATATTAGGAATCTTCTCTTTATAAAAAACTGAATTATCGGGCTTCCCTGGTGGAGCCGTGGTTAAGAATATGCCTGCGAATGCAGGGGTCATGGGTTCGAGCCCTGGTCTGGGAAGATCCCACGTGCCACGGAGTAACAAAGCCCGCGCACCACAACTACTGAGCCTGCGCTCTAGAGCCCATGTGCCACATCAACCGAGCCCACGTGCCACAACTACGGAAGCCTGCGTGCCTAGAGACCATGCTCTGCAACAAGAGAAGCCACTGCAATGAGAAGCCCGTGCACCACAGCCAAGAGGAGCCCCCGCTCACTGCAACTAGAGAACGCCCGCTAGCAGCAACAAAGACCCAATGCAGCCCCAAATAAATTAATTAATTTTTAAAAATTGAATTAGTTTCAAGGGTACAATGTATAAAAGTACAATAAAAGCCCCCCTTCATAACCCCCCAACCCCACTCTCAAGATGGAATCGATATGCTGTGATACAATTTATAGTCGTAGTACTACTCCTCCTCCCACCACATCCGAAATCCTCTGAGCCAGGTGCAGCAGCTTCCTTTCACAATGCTAGGACCCGCCACAAGACACATGATAATCCCTTTGGACATTTCAAGGAGCGGCACCAAGGGAACAGTACCGGGGAAATGCCACTGACAGCTCAGAATATCCATGGCATTTCTAGAGCCTCGGCACTGCTCTCGCTCTGGGAATGAAGGTCCAAAAAGCACATCGGAGAATGTTCATAGTTGTAAACAAGCTCCACCTTTGAAACACAATCTACATAGAACCACATATACAAGCCTGCACGATGGATGAAGCCAAGGTCTCCTCCATGATTTCCCTTCTGACCACCTTATTGTCTCCTCAACCATAAAAGGTGAACTTGAAACTCAGGACCTTGCCTTGTCACCAGAAACATCCAAGCTTGGATCAGTCTTTCTAAGACCAGATACTTGCTCTCTGAACTATTAGAGACTTGTCACATACACACAGGTAGAACAGGATTATTTCTATCTACCTGGGGACTTGGAGTCTTTCACATTGCTCCTGTTAAAACTCTCACAACAGCAAAACTTTACCTACAAAGGGTTCAAGCTATGACACTCCCAACTTCCACAAACCTCCTCAGCTCTTGTGAGTCACATGCAGCCAATTCCAGGAATTGGAAACATGGTTGTGAGGATGAAACTGACTTTGGGGCTCCCCTTGGATATGGTCTTCCAGACTTACCAAAAGGCCATTAAGAGGAAGGTTTACCCCACCTCAGGGAAACCCGAGGCAGTACTTGCAGTCAAGGGCTGGCCATGGCTTCTGAGCTACATCCAAAAAGAATTTCATACTGTACCTGGATCTGCTGAAGCCATTTCTGACTGTCCGAGAGCCAGCATGTACCGTTCCTCAACTGCCTCCATTGTGGATCATCAGTAGGGCTGTCAGATTTAGGACATAAAAATACAGGATACCCAGTTAAACTTGAACTTCACATGAATAATAAGTCATTATTTTTAGTATAAGTAGATCCTATGAACTATTTGGGGCATACTTATCTTCAAAATGTACTCGTTGTTTTTCAAACATTCATATTTAACTAAACAGTCTATATTTTATCTGTCAACCCTACTCAGCAGAAATGATGGAGGCTCATAGAGATCCAGGAGACGCCTCAGCGCCTCCTCAGCTTTTATTTCTACGTCCTGGACAGGGAGCACGAACCTTCCACTCCCAGTCAGTGGCTAGAATGGAGGATATTCTCTGTTTTAGAGATTTTTCTACTTGTCATTGTTATTATCTTCCTTATTTTAAAGAGATGTTTATTTTTTCCCAATCTCAATAGCTCATCCAAAAGTATTTCAAAGTTCATTAGAGAAGGGAAAAACAATATGGTTCTGAAAAGTGAAGGAAACCGCCTGGTGTTTAGTAAAGAAGTAGTAGGGAGACTGAAAAAGCCAAACTTAATAAGCAGATCTCTCCAAGGGTATTTTCAGAGCTTGATACCCTCCCACACCCTGAAAATATTATTACATCAAGAATGTAGAACTGCTAACCAAATGTAAGGCTCCCACATGATTCTATCAAACTGAGGATGCTTCTTTACTAAGCAGTGAGCACACTTGCTGTCCCAGGGACCTTGGCAGTTGCAACGTAGGGCTCTTCCCTTTGGGATGGAAACAGCAAGTTTTCCTGTGGTCTACACGCTGGCCCCAAAAATACTACACTCCCAATACTTGTCAACTTTAAGTATTTTTCTACATATCTCCATTTTTCTGTTACTATTTGGACTACATCCTAGACTTGACACTACATAAATTGCATTCAAGAAGCTATTTTTAAAAGTTGGTAGGAAACCTTAAATCTATGGCTTGCAGTCCCTGGCTTACTTTCATCCAGGTGCATAAGGGTTTTCAAAAGTAGTCAGGTTAGTTACCCTGTATCACAGCCCCACGCTTGTGTCACAGATATAAAAATGGAACATGATATTTAAGGTTTTAGTTGCCAAATCATCAAGCCTCCCAGACAGAGGCAATAGAGCAAAATGATTACAGAGGCATGGATTTTGATTTGCTCCAGTGTCTTGGGCAAGTCACTTGGCCTCTGTATTTATTTGTACTTATCTGCACTTATCTGTCACTTGGGGGTCATAATTGTACCTGGTCCATGCGTACGCTGTACAAATGATCTGTAAAGTAGTTACAAGAAACCGACACAGAGTAAGCACTCCACAGACATTGGCTATTAGCTATTGGAAATAGTTCTCCGTGAAACAGATGACTTTATCCGTGGATGACTCGGTGGGAGACAGTGAATCACAGAATCACAGCATGTTGAAAGTGACCTAGTTCACACTCTAATGTGAAAAGAAGAAAAGTGTGCATGGGTAGAAAATGTCTGAAACTTTACACAACAAAGAGTTCATCATGTTAACTTGGAGGATTAGAATAAATCAGGAAAGGAGGAAAGAAAAACTTGAGTGTAATTCAATTTCTCTATCATTTGTGTTTCTACACTGAGACTCTGAATACACTGGAAGTGCAATTTTTTTTAATGTGGCGGGATAAAGGTTTTCAAGTTTTCCTGATCCATCCGTATTATTATCTCAGAATTGCTGGCATTTCTTGCCATCTTTGGATCTACAACCATGTGAGTCAGTGGGCCATTCTGGACGGAGGAGATAATAGAGCAGAAGTGAAGTGAGAGAAAAGGAGAGACAAGATTTTCTCTTTTCTCTTCAAAGAGGAAAGGTCTTTGGAATGGGAACAACTCACAACCAAACTTTGGGGAAAGGATGTGATGGAAAATGAGACAAACATCCTACCCCTGTGATGAGAAGGATTCCCTGGGCTGGATGGAGGGAGGTCACAGGTGGCTGGACAAGGAAACCAACTAGGGAGAAACACACACAAGTGCAGAGCAAACACCCTGAGGCCACTCAGCCTGACTCCATGCAAACATGTGTCCAGCAGACAGCCCTTCACCTGTGGCTCCCCAGCAAGACAGGTACCTCGGGGGTGCCAACTCATTCTGAGTCCATTATGCCTGGCCATTCATAAACCGCTGTCTAACGTGTGAGGAATAAACTCTCAATGTGTATGAGGAAATTGGGGAAGGAGATTGAAAGGTTACTTAAACGAAATAAAAAGAAGTTCAGGAAGGCAAGATGGTAGAGAGACAAGAAAATGACCTTAAAAGATTGAAAGGATTTGCCAAAGAAGAGAAAGCAAAAGAAATGATTCCGAATGGGTTAACCTGCAGCTAGGAAGTTAAGGAAGATTATTGATGGGTGAAGACTATGGAATAAAGTGAATAAAATTTCTCAGAAGTTGCTGAGAATATGGTAAGCAGCATGATTATCAAATTATGAATTGGCTGCAATGGCATTCTAGGGGGACACTAGGAAGGTGAAGCAAATGTTCCTGAGATGACAGTAGCAGGTGGAAAGTTGTTTCAGGGGAAGATCAGTCTTGCAGAGGGTGTATCAGAGGAGGGCAAGTGTGAGCAAGCAAGGAAATACTAAGTGTATACGGTTCCTTCACTGAGTGCACCCAGCCCCGCGGTCAGCCTTGAGAACAAGCAGGACTTCAGGTACTGGAGCTACATTTCATTCATCAAGACTTGAGAAGACACCCTTAACTCAGGTCTTCTCTTCAAACTCCATCTTTCCTTCTTGACCTTCATTTGGCCTCTTCCCTTACCCTCCAGCTGTGGACTGAGGCCACAGAGCAAGATGGGTCACTAGTGTCCTCCATCCCCTGGCGACTGTGGTTCACATCAGTGGAGTACCAAAGGCAATAACCAAGTAACAGACACAAGAGTGTATGAAGAAGAAGAGATTCTGATAAGGCTTTCTGTGACAGTGTGGGCCAAGTCGGCTCTATATGGCTGGTATCACGTGAATTATGAGCAGCCTTAGGGGAGAAGTTCTCAGAAGGCAGAGCCTGGCTCTCGAGAGGCTCTGCGTGCTCACAGCCCACTCCAAGACCTCAGTTACAGCTTCGGCCCCCAATATCTCTCCCTCTGCCTGCTCACAGATTTTGAAGTCTTCTTTCCTCCACATTTCTCTTGAGAGGTGGAGGAGGAAGATGAGCTTCAGGCCAGCTCAGACTCCCCTGGGATCCCAGCAGGATGCCTATCATTAACCTCCCACCTTCTAGGAAGCTCCTAAGATCTTCACATTTGGGGCAGTTCTCATTTCAGCTGTGCTTCAAATTGCTGGCTGGAGACGGCCTGTTGGAAGGTGGCTAAAAGCAAGTAGCAATCCTTCGGGCAGCCTGGCCCTTCTCGACTGTCAGACATCTTCAGGGATATTCTAGGAAATGTTGTTTGTTCTAGAGAAGGGAGGGAAACAATCCAATTGTCCAATAATGCTTGAATGGAAAATAAATGATGCTATATGCATGTGATCACATAATATCAAACAGTCAAAAATCAAAGACCTAGATCTCTATGGATTCACGTGGATAAATCTTGAAAACATAATATTGATTGAAAGAAAATAAGATAAACAATGTTAGATTGTGATAACAGGTATGTAAGTATTTAAATATTTAAATCAATTCAACATATTGCTTCTATATATAGAGATGCAAGAAAATAAACTTTATCCAAAGAACACATTATTTACATTTAATATGCTCATTTATCTAGGAGACCCAAAAGAACCCACAGATAAACTAGCAGGAACTAATAAGACGGTTCAACAAGGCACACACATACAAGATCAATAAATTTTAAAAGTCAATCAGGCTCCTCTACACTGGCGATAACAAATTAGAAACTATAAAAGAAAATAAGAAAAAAAGAAGATCTAAAAATTGTCACAAGAGCTGTATAAATTATTTAGAGCTAAGCATACGTAGAAGGCAATATAACTAACAAACTGAGTACGAACAGTTAAACTCCGCCCAACCCAAGGTTAGGAAAAGACTGTTGTTACTTTATGAGAACAGACCCTCTTCTTAAGGAGCAGATCAGTAAGTGAGAGTGAATCAAAGAAACACAGCATTTGAAAAGTCAGCTAGTCCAAGCCTCTTGATCGCACATACAGAAGCTGAAGCCCAGATAGGTTGAGTTACTTGCTAAAGGGCCCAATGTCCTGACTCAAGGACTAGCATTTTTCACTCAGTCTCAAGACACAATCATATGCAGTGCCTTGGAAAGAGATGGGGAAAAAATGAAGAAATCAATTATATAGTTCCTCATCTTTAAGTACAGAAATAGCCGTGACAAAATTACACGTATTGAGGGAAAATTGAAGTGCAGAGTTTAAAATGTCAATAATCCACAGGGAAACTGGAGACCATTTAAAACATTCATATTAAATCTCTCTAGAAAAGACATTAAAAGATCTCCAATCAAAATGTGAATTTTATAATAGACATGGTATGATACAATTTATAATAGATATGGTAGGAACCTTTCCCTTTCACGGGAAAGCTTCGGCTGGGAAAAAGGAATTGTTCTTGAAAATGGGGCCTGTGCTATTGCAGACACTGTGCTCAACCTAGGTCCACCGAATGTTCTGATGTCATCACTGAGGTCACAGAATTCCACTGTGAGCCTGGCAACCTTGCAAACATAACAGCCCTGGTGAGCACTAGGCACTACTGCTGGTTCACCAAGTGGTACAAGTTTTTCAGCCATTTAGGAGACTTGACTATTTTTGTTTGTATTGAATCATTTCAACGGATTGCCCAAGAGCCAAGAAGGGCCAACCTGTAGGGAAGAGGAGGAGTTGGACATCTCTTGAGGCATCTTCTAAGGGAGACTTCTAGTTGGTACGATGGAACGGCGACAAAAGAGGAAACATCTGGAAAATGAAGAGTCCCAGGAAACTGCCGAGAACGGAGGAGGTATGTGGGGGGCAACTTGTCTGGGGCACATGGGTTTCTGCCAAACTGAAGCTTCTCTAGGAAGCGGGGGACTGAGAACGTGTCACCTGTGAAGCAGGGAGCGAGAGACCTTGTCTCACTGATGCTGCCGTATCTATCCGGAGGGTCCCTGTGGTGTGAGACGGCACAGAACGGCCAGATGCCCCCTGGGAGATGGGAGGTCAGCTCCGCTGGTCTGAGGACTCTCTCCTGGGGCAGCCGGGCCTGGAGCTTTGTCGGACTCACAGCAGGCTGCATCCTGCTTGCACAGACCTAGAGGTGCAGCTTTTCTCAGTCCCCGATTTCTCTCTTATGCTCTTGGATCTTTCCTAGGGGTCATGAGGTGGGGGATGTGAAGGATGCAAGGATGCTGAGAGAGACCCATGAGTTGCTTGGCCTCTTTTACCAAAGTGGAAAGAGAAGCCCCATGAGTTGAAGGCCCTGTTGAAAAATATCTTGACAAGTGGAATGCACTTTGAAAGAAGATTGTTTGTCTAGGGATGGTGTCATATTGAAAGCAAGGAGGTTTTATTCCTTCAACAGGAAGAATTTCCCAAAGGAGATCAAGGGAAGGGAAGGGTTTTCCAGAGACTGAGACCGCGTGAGCGGGGGTGAGAAATGGCCTCAGGGTCCTGCGGGGAGCTCTGAGAGCCACGGGCCACGTGGTGCCTGCGTGCATTAAATGTAGGCGAGTAGCTTGCCCTGGGAGAGGGGTGGTCACCCCAGAGCTCCAGCTAGAGGCCTCTGCCCCAGATTAGAGCCCAGTAGCTCCTACCAGGCCCAGGGCCCTGGAGACTGTAGGATGGGCCCTGGGAATGGAGCTCTAGACAGCAGGCAGATTTCCAGGCAGTGGCTGGGACAGGCTGGGGAAGGCAATGACTGCCCCTGACCATGCAGAATATTTTGCCCTATGTTCCTGTGTGTGTGTGTGTGTGAGTGTTTGTGTGTGTGTGTGTGAGTGTGTGTGTGTGTGTTTGTGGTAGTGCAGAGAAGAGCGAGATGAATGGGGGTAGAGTGCTTACCAGATATAAAGTCTGCATGGTAAAGTTCTTGTCACCCTGCCTGGACCTGGCTGACACTCGGTGTACGTAAGAGTGTATACAGAATTCTTGTTAGGGGTGTTTTATGAGACAGTAACTCATACACCCATGTACACTCTGATGCAGCAAAAATATCACACACCCCACATATAACTTCCTTAGTAAACCACACAGAGCACATGGAGGTATATACACGGATCCCTCCTGTACTACATTCTCATACAACCCACCTGTATCAGAATCCTCTCCTCCAACACCAAACGCTGGAGATGAGATATGTATATAGACACACACACTATATATATAGGACACACACACACACACACACACACTATATACATGTATCTCCTCAACTCTTGCACAAACACAGCTAACTTCAGCCATCTCTAAATACCTCTATAAGAACCAGTCACGTGTCATACACACCACACTTATAACACATTCTTGAGTAATGCCAGACCCGCTTTGTACAAACCACAGTAAACCACAGTCTCAGTAACCCATGTCAGGATTGCCAGAGAAAATATGGGCTATCCAGTTCAATTTGAATTCCAGATAAACAACAAGTAATTTTTCAGTATCCGTATGTCCCACATATTGTATGGGCTATACTTACACTAAAACTAAGTCAGGCCAAATACTGCATGGGAATACTTACACTAAAAGATTATTCTGGGTTTATCTGAAACTGAAATGTAACTGGGTGCCTTGTATTCTTGTTCGCTAAGTCTGGCAACCCTTATATACTTACCACCAGCTGATGTATTATATATTTATTGTAGTTTTGTTTAGTGTGTGTCTTCCCCTACTAGAATGTGCAGCGTTACCAAAGACTACAACAATGGAAGAGTGCCGGATACACAGGAGTAGCTGCTTACTGAATCTTGGTGAATGGATGAATGAACACACACCATAAATACAAGCCACACCATGTAATGAGGAAACGTTACACGTCCCAGAATTCCTGACTTGTGAACAGAAACCATGCACACAAAGGCCACAGACACAGATAGACACGTCTGCACTGTGCTCCCCATGCCAACCCCACACTTACCACAGACTTAACTGATACACATCACTCACTCTTCCCACACACTCACAGTCACCACCGAGGCCTACATTACCAACTAGACAGTGAGAGAATAAGTATTGATTGGAATTAAATCCTGGAGGATCCACTGGGAACCACACTCTCAACTGTGTGTATTCACTGCACCTGACACGTGTCACACACTCAGTAAATATTTGTGGACAGAGGACTGATGAACCCACCCTGAGCCTTTCATTCCTCCCTCAGGAATCTCGAAGTCACAAGAGGATCCCCCTCGGCTTGGATCCACTGTGGTGGCCCAAGGCTGCAGCCCAGGGGCAGGGGAGGTCTCCTCTGCCTCTAAATACTTCTTCTGTACTTCTACTCTGCGCAAGCTCAGCTACGCTGGTAAGGGCGTGGGGCTCCTCAGGTGATGGGGTGCTTGGCTGTGAAGCAGGAGGCACACAGATCCCAGGGAGGCTGAGAGGAAATCCAGGGTCATCAGAGGTGATGAGGGCTCTGTGGAGGAGCCTGGGCAGGATGGCTGAGCTGTTCCGAGGGCGTGGATGCCAGCTGAGGCTGGGGGTGTGTGTGTGAATACTGCTACTACCATGGTGGGGAAGTCAAGGAGCAGGGGCCGGAAAGGTCTGGGTTTGAGGTGGAGGGAAGAGGGACCAGATTAAGCATCTTCAGAGGAAAATGTAGGCTTTGTCTTTGCCTTTGCTTCCAGAGAAGGACAGAGTTCTGCATCATACACCTCCAGCCTGAGAGCAGGACCATCCAGCTCAGGTGCACACAGCTCACACATACACGCGCCCTCCAGGCACAGCCCTTCTCAGTGCACATCAACCCCAAGCACGTGCTCCACAGTACTCTCCTGCACCACAGCCCCATTCCACAAGGAATGCACCACCGATATTCCCAAACTCACACTCCTCATCGTACACGCATCCAGCCGCATCCCTCACATACTACAGCCCTCACCACCATACTCCACACCCCTGTATACAGACACCGCTCCAGTATACCCCCCCACGCACATGAAAAGCCCACAGATGACACCACATACACCACTCCGTCCTACGGCCAACGGACACCAAGCTCACGACATTGCTATGTCGTGCCAATGTCCCTCTCTCGTCTACCACACCTGCTCCCTCAGCTTCCGGCATGGCCCATGCATGTTATTATGATTTTAATTTCCTTTTTCAGGAATCCGGAGATTTCATCGAGACACTGCCCAGCCTAGACCACCCCTAGCCCAGGATCAGGAAGAAGGAGAGACCGCTTCCCCATCACACTGTGTCTCCTCCTCACCCTCTTCACCCTGTAAGAACTATCTGCACCCAGACAAAGAGGAAAGGGGCATGAAAATATACTACATGCAGGTACAAGTGAACAAGGGTGTCGCTGTCTCCTGGAAGACAAAGAAACCCTGGGAGTTGCCTGAAAAGCAGCTGAGGATAGAAGAAGTGACCCTTCCTGAGGATGTGTGCGCAGTAGCCACTGACCCCTCTTCTGATGTGTCCACCGAAAGCCTCCTGTCTGACAGTGAGCCCACTGGGGAGGAGAAAGAGTATGAGGAAAGGGCAGAGCCAGGCGGCCCATCAGGGCCACCTGCCGTCGAGGAGTGACCCAGCGCCAAGACAGCGGACTGGATGCTGACCATGGAGACCGGCTTCAGGTGCATGGCCTGCTGCCGGGTCTTCCCTACCTTGGGGATCCTCCAGCAGCACGTGAAGTGTGGCGTCCTGCAGGGCTTCAGCTGCCGTGCCTTTCATCTCACCATGGCCCAGCAGATGGGCAATGTGGAATCCGAGAGCACCCCTGAGGAAGAGGACGAGGAGGAGGAGGAGGAGAACGAGGAGGAGGTGGAGGAGGAGGAGGAGGAGAAGGAGGTAGAGAAGCAAGAAGAAAAGGAGAATGAGGGAGAGCAGCCCACGGGGGAAGGCCCCAGCCCAAAGAGACCCCGCAGGCAGGGTCTTTTCTCTCCTTTGAGTTCCAAACAGCAACTGAGATTCATGGGACAGAAGATCCTGGAAGACGGTGTGGCCGTCCCTTGGAAGAGGTAAGGCTTGAGGCTGGCAGTCTTCTGAGCCTATGTCACGAGGGCCCAGAGGAGTCTAAGGGAAGGGGCCACACACATGTGCTGGTTTACCTAATGGCTCTGCAGTTGCATCAAATGGGACACACCCAGCACTAAGAAAGGCATTGACCTCTGTTGACGTAAACAAGAAGGTGGAGCCTTTTCCTAGGAGTTTTCTCAGGGTCTGCACGATGGACCTCAACTCTTAGAGGACGTACTGCCAGCAGCTCCTTCTCGGCAGAGAGAGCCAGGAGTGGTCTCAAGAGAGGACAGGGGCCCTTGCAGGACCAGAACTTTGAGGTCTGAGAGCCTTGGGCCTGAGCTGAGATCTCACCCGGACCACTGGACCTAGCCTTCTGTGACAAAGGGGAATATGAAAGAGAGTCACGTGGAAATGAGGTCCCCCGAGATATGGAAGTGTTCCAGAACCTTCGTTGTGTGGTAGTTGATCTGGAGCCAAGCTCACTGTGGTGTGTGTGGCTCTGAGCATTAAGGCAATGCTGGAGGGTAACCCTGACCAGCAGAGCTTGGAGTGCTTCTTGTCTCTTCCTGTTCTACCTCATTTGTTTTATCCCTTCCAGGGAGAAGAAAGGACCCTCGGGAGAGTAGCAGACAGAATGCCATGGTCTGAAGGAGGATGAAGGGACCGGCACTCAGTCTAACATCATATGACAATAGAAGCGTCCTATGCAATAAAGGGCATTTTCCAAACCTTTCCTGGAGCTTTTATTTAATGACATTTTTCTATCTATGCATCTATCTGTCATCTACATCTGTATCTTTCAAGGTTTGTGAACAAGCTTTCACATAAGCACTAGAGACGTCCGCCAGCATTTTCCAGAAGAGGGCTGCAAATTGCTGGGGACTCCTCACAAATAGGGAACGGCCACAACCCGTGCCATACAGACTATGCGCGTGGCCCTCCTGACGTACTCCCACTCTCTCTCTGAATTTCCCAACGTCTGAGATGAGGGTGCTGACTGGAGGCAATGATCACGTGCAGGCTGAATCTTCTCCAGATTCTGATTCTCTTACTGGGCATATCGTCCTTAAGCACAGTCTCCATGTCCCTGGCCACACTGATCTCTCTCCTTCAGTCCTTCCCTCCCTCCCTCTCCTGCCTCCCAGTGCAGAGAATACTTTTTTGCATTTGAGACGACATTTATTTTTGGTTCACAGAATTCTCACCTGTTCTACTGTGGCCTCCGTTGTGAACATTCCAAAGCTGAGACTTTTCTGTTTTTCTCCCTCATTTCTGCTGAGTCTTTACCTTCCTAATGCAGTGAACTCACAGTGCCTAGCTGACTGGATGGCGAAAAAAATCCAGGGAGCAAAGAGAAATAATAAAAGAATATATCAGTTAATTTTTCATAGTGTTATCCAACTACATATTTTTAAAATTTTGGAATAATATTAGGAATCTTCTCTTTATAAAAAACTGAATTATCGGGCTTCCCTGGTGGAGCAGTGGTTAAGAATATGCCTGCGAATGCAGGGGTCATGGGTTCGAGCCCTGGTCTGGGAAGATCCCACGTGCCACGGAGTAACTAAGCCCGCACGCCACAGCTACAGAGCCTGCGCTCTAGAGCCCGTGTGCCACATCAACCGAGCCCACGTGCCACAACTACGGAAGTCTGCGTGCCTAGAGACCATGCTCCGCAACAAGAGAAGCCACTGCAATGAGAAGCCCGTGCACCACAGCCAAGAGGAGCCCCCGCTCACTGCAACTAGAGAACGCCCGCTAGCAGCAACAAAGACCCAATGCAGCCCCAAATAAATTAATTAATTTTTAAAAATTGAATTAGTTTCAAGGGTACAATGTATAAAACTACAATAAAAGCCCCCCTTCATAACCCCCCAACCCCACTCTCAAGATGGAATCGATATGCTGTGATACAATTTATAGTCGTAGTACTACTCCTCCTCCCACCACATCCAAAATCTTCTGAGCCAGGTGCAGCAGCTTCCTTTCACAATGCTAGGACCCGCCACAAGACACATGATAATCCCTTTGGACATTTCAAGGAGCGGCACCAAGGGAACAGTACCGGGGAAATGCCACTGACAGCTCAGAATATCCATGGCATTTCTAGAGCCTCGGCACTGCTCTCGCTCTGGGAATGAAGGTCCAAAAAGCACATCGGAGAATGTTCATAGTTGTAAACAAGCTCCACCTTTGAAACACAATCTACATAGAACCACATATACAAGCCTGCACGATGGATGAAGCCAAGGTCTCCTCCATGATTTCCCTTCTGACCACCTTATTGTCTCCTCAACCATAAAAGGTGAACTTGAAACTCAGGACCTTGCCTTGTCACCAGAAACATCCAAGCTTGGATCAGTCTTTCTAAGACCAGATACTTGCTCTCTGAACTATTAGAGACTTGTCACATACACACAGGTAGAACAGGATTATTTCTATCTACCTGGGGACTTGGAGTCTTTCACATTGCTCCTGTTAAAACTCTCACAACAGCAAAACTTTACCTACAAAGGGTTCAAGCTATGACACTCCCAACTTCCACAAACCTCCTCAGCTCTTGTGAGTCACATGCAGCCAATTCCAGGAATTGGAAACATGGTTGTGAGGATGAAACTGACTTTGGGGCTCCCCTTGGATATGGTCTTCCAGACTTACCAAAAGGCCATTAAGAGGAAGGTTTACCCCACCTCAGGGAAACCCGAGGCAGTACTTGCAGTCAAGGGCTGGCCATGGCTTCTGAGCTACATCCAAAAAGAATTTCATACTGTACCTGGATCTGCTGAAGCCATTTCTGACTGTCCGAGAGCCAGCATGTACCACTCCTCAACTGCCTCCATTGTGGATCATCAGTAGGGCTGTCAGATTTAGGACATAAAAATACAGGATACCCAGTTAAACTTGAACTTCACATGAATAATAAGTCATTATTTTTAGTATAAGTAGATCCTATGAACTATTTGGGGCATACTTATCTTCAAAATGTACTCGTTGTTTTTCAAACATTCATATTTAACTAAACAGTCTATATTTTATCTGTCAACCCTACTCAGCAGAAATGATGGAGGCTCATAGAGATCCAGGAGACGCCTCAGCGCCTCCTCAGCTTTTATTTCTACGTCCTGGACAGCGAGCACGAACCTTCCACTCCCAGTCAGTGGCTAGAATGGAGGATATTCTCTGTTTTAGAGCTTTTTCTACTTGTCATTGTTATTATCTTCCTTATTTTAAAGAGATGTTTATTTTTTCCCAATCTTAATAGCTCATCCAAAAGTATTTCAAAGTTCATTAGAGAAGGGAAAAACAATATGGTTCTGAAAAGTGAAGGAAACCGCCTGGTGTTTAGTAAAGAAGTAGTAGGGAGACTGAAAAAGCCAAACTTAATAAGCAGATCTCTCCAAGGGTATTTTCAGAGCTTGATACCCTCCCACACCCTGAAAATATTATTACATCAAGAATGTAGAACTGCTAACCAAATGTAAGGCTCCCATATGATTCTATCAAACTGAGGATGCTTCTTTACTAAGCAGTGAGCACACTTGCTGTCCCAGGGACCTTGGCAGTTGCAACGTAGGGCTCTTCCCTTTGGGATGGAAACAGCAAGTTTTCCTGTGGTCTACACGCTGGCCCCAAAAATACGACACTCCCAATACTTGTCAACTTTAAGTATTTTTCTACATATCTCCATTTTTCTGTTACTATTTGGACTACATCCTAGACTTGACACTACATAAATTGCATTCAAGAAGCTATTTTTAAAAGTTGGTAGGAAACCTTAAATCTATGGCTTGCAGTCCCTGGCTTACTTTCATCCAGGTGCATAAGGGTTTTCAAAAGTAGTCAGGTTAGTTACCCTGTATCACAGCCCCACGCTTGTGTCACAGATATAAAAATGGAACATGATATTTAAGGTTTTAGTTGCCAAATCATCAAGCCTCCCAGACAGAGGCAATAGAGCAAAATGATTACAGAGGCATGGATTTTGATTTGCTCCAGTGTCTTGGGCAAGTCACTTGGCCTCTGTATTTATTTGTACTTATCTGCACTTATCTGTCACTTGGGGGTCATAATTGTACCTGGTCCATGCGTACGCTGTACAAATGATCTGTAAAGTAGTTACAAGAAACCGACACAGAGTAAGCACTCCACAGACATTGGCTATTAGCTATTGGAAATAGTTCTCCGTGAAACAGATGACATTATCCGTGGATGACTCGGTGGGAGACAGTGAATCACAGAATCACAGCATGTTGAAAGTGACCTAGTTCACACTCTAATGTGAAAAGAAGAAAAGTGTGCATGGGTAGAAAATGTCTGAAACTTTACACAACAAAGAGTTCATCATGTTAACTTGGAGGATTAGAATAAATCAGGAAAGGAGGAAAGAAAAACTTGAGTGTCATTCAATTTCTACATCATTTGTGTTTCTACACTGAGACTCTGAATACACTGGAAGTGCAATTTTTTTTAATGTGGCGGGATAAAGGTTTTCAAGTTTTCCTGATCCATCCGTATTATTATCTCAGAATTGCTGGCATTTCTTGCCATCTTTGGATCTACACCCATGTGAGTCAGTGGGCCATTCTGGACGGAGGAGATAATAGAGCAGAAGTGAAGTGAGAGAAAAGGAGAGACAAGATTTTCTCTTTTCTCTTCAAAGAGGAAAGGTCTTTGGAATGGGAACAACTCACAACCAAACTTTGGGGAAAGGATGTGATGGAAAATGAGACAAACATCCTACCCCTGTGATGAGAAGGATTCCCTGGGCTGGATGGAGGGAGGTCACAGGTGGCTGGACAAGGAAACCAACTAGGGAGAAACACACACAAGTGCAGAGCAAACACCCTGAGGCCACTCAGCCTGACTCCATGCAAACATGTGTCCAGCAGACAGCCCTTCACCTGTGGCTCCCCAGCAAGACAGGTACCTCGGGGGTGCCAACTCATTCTGAGTCCATTATGCCTGGCCATTCATAAACCGCTGTCTAACGTGTGAGGAATAAACTCTCAATGTGTATGAGGAAATTGGGGAAGGACATTGAAAGGTTACTTAAACGGAAAAAAAAGAAGTCCAGGAAGGCAAGATGGTAGAGAGAGAAGAAAATGACCTTGAAAGATAGAAAGGATTTGCCAAAGAAGAGAAAGAAAAAGAAATGATTCCGAATGGGTTAACCTGCAGCTAGGAAGTTAAGGAAGATTATTGATGGGTGAAGACTATGGAATAAAGTGAATAAAATTTCTCAGAAGTTGCTGAGAATATGGTAAGCAGCATGATTATCAAATTATGAATTGGCTGCAATGGCATTCTAGGGGGACACTAGGAAGGGGAAGCAAACGTTCCTGAGATGACAGTGGCAGGTGGAAAGTTGTTTCAGGGGAAGATCAGTCTTGCAGAGGGTGTATCAGAGGAGGGCAAGTGTGAGCAAGCAAGGAAATACTAAGTGTATACGGTTCCTTCACTGAGTGCACCCAGCCCCGCGGTCAGCCTTGAGAACAAGCAGGACTTCAGGTACTGGAGCTACATTTCAGTCATCAAGACTTGAGAAGACACCCTTAACTCAGGTCTTCTCTTCAAACTCCATCTTTCCTTCTTGACCTTCATTTGGCCTCTTCCCTTACCCTCCAGCTGTGGACTGAGGCCACAGAGCAAGATGGGTCACTAGTGTCCTCCATCCCCTGGCGACTGTGGTTCACATCAGTGGAGTACCAAAGGCAATAACCAAGTAACAGACACAAGAGTGTATGAAGAAGAAGAGATTCTGATAAGGCTTTCTGTGACAGTGTGGGCCAAGTCGGCTCTATATGGCTGGTATCACGTGAATTATGAGCAGCCTTAGGGGAGAAGTTCTCAGAAGGCAGAGCCTGGCTCCCGAGAGGCTCTGCGTGCTCACAGCCCACTCCAAGACCTCAGTTACAGCTTCGGCCCCCAATATCTCTCCCTCTGCCTGCTCACAGTTTTTGAAGTCTTCTTTCCTCCACATTTCTCTTGAGAGGTGGAGGAGGAAGATGAGCTTCAGGCCAGCTCAGACTCCCCTGGGATCCCAGCAGGATGCCTATCATTAACCTCCCACCTTCTAGGAAGCTCCTAAGATCTTCACATTTGGGGCAGTTCTCATTTCAGCTGTGCTTCAAATTGCTGGCTGGAGACGGCCTGTTGGAAGGTGGCTAAAAGCAAGTAGCAATCCTTCGGGCAGCCTGGCCCTTCTCGACTGTCAGACATCTTCAGGGATATTCTAGGAAATGTTGTTTGTTCTAGAGAAGGGAGGGAAACAATCCAATTGTCCAATAATGCTTGAATGGAAAATAAATGATGCTATATGCATGTGATCACATAATATCAAACAGTCAAAAATCAAAGACCTAGATCTCTATGGATTCACGTGGATAAATCTTGAAAACATAATATTGATTGAAAGAAAATAAGATAAAGAATGTTAGATTGTGATAACAGGTATGTAAGTATTTAAATATTTAAATCAATTCAACATATTGCTTCTATATATAGAGATGCAAGAAAATAAACTTTATCCAAAGAACACATTATTTACATTTAATATGCTCATTTATCTAGGAGACCCAAAAGAACCCACAGATAAACTAGCAGGAACTAATAAGACGGTTCAACAAGGCACACACATACAAGATCAATAAATTTTAAAAGTCAATCAGGCTCCTCTACACTGGCGATAACAAATTAGAAACTATAAAAGAAAATAAGAAAAAAAGAAGATCTAAAAATTGTCACAAGAGCCGTATAAATTATTTAGAGCTAAGCATACGTAGAAGGCAATATAACTAACGAACTGAGTACGAACAGTTAAACTCCGCCCAACCCAAGGTTAGGAAAAGACTGTTGTTACTTTATGAGAACAGACCCTCTTCTTAAGGAGCAGATCAGTAAGTGAGAGTGAATCAAAGAAACACAGCATTTGAAAAGTCAGCTAGTCCAAGCCTCTTGATCGCACATACAGAAGCTGAAGCCCAGATAGGTTGAGTTACTTGCTAAAGGGCCCAATGTCCTGACTCAAGGACTAGCATTTTTCACTCAGTCGCAAGACACAATCAAATGCAGTACCTTGGAAAGAGATGGGGAAAAAATGAAGAAATCAATTATATAGTTCCTCATCTTTAAGTACAGAAATAGCCGTGACAAAATTACACGTATTGAGGGAAAATTGAAGTGCAGAGTTTAAAATGTCAATAATCCACAGGGAAACTGGAGACCATTTAAAACATTCATATTAAATCTCTCTAGAAAAGACATGAAAAGATCTCCAATCAAAATGTGAATTTTATAATAGACATGGTATGATACAATTTATAATAGATATGGTAGGAACCTTTCCCTTTCACGGGAAAGCTTCGGCTGGGAAAAAGGAATTGTTCTTGAAAATGGGGCCTGTGCTATTGCAGACACTGTGCTCAACCTAGGTCCACCGAATGCTCTGATGTCATCACTGAGGTCACAGAATTCCACTGTGAGCCTGGCAACCTTGCAAACATAACAGCCCTGGTGAGCACTAGGCACTACTGCTGGTTCACCAAGTGGTACAACTTTTTCAGCCATTTAGGAGACTTGACTATTTTTGTTTGTATTGAATCATTTCAACGGATTGCCCAAGAGCCAAGAAGGGCCAACCTGTAGGGAAGAGGAGGAGTTGGACATCTCTTGAGGCATCTTCTAAGGGAGACTTCTAGTTGGTACGATGGAACGGCGACAAAAGAGGAAACATCTGGAAAATGAAGAGTCCCAGGAAACTGCCGAGAACGGAGGAGGTATGTGGGGGGCAACTTGTCTGGGGCACATGGGTTTCTGCCAAACTGAAGCTTCTCTAGGAAGCGGGGGACTGAGAACGTGTCACCTGTGAAGCAGGGAGCGAGAGACCTTGTCTCACTGATGCTGCCGTATCTATCCGGAGGGTCCCTGTGGTGTGAGACGGCACAGAACGGCCAGATGCCCCCTGGGAGATGGGAGGTCAGCTCCGCTGGTCTGAGGACTCTCTCCTGGGGCAGCCGGGCCTGGAGCTTTGTCGGACTCACAGCAGGCTGCATCCTGCTTGCACAGACCTAGAGGTGCAGCTTTTCTCAGTCCCCGATTTCTCTCTTATGCTCTTGGATCTTTCCTAGGGGTCATGAGGTGGGGGATGTGAAGGATGCAAGGATGCTGAGAGAGACCCATGAGTTGCTTGGCCTCTTTTACCAAAGTGGAAAGAGAAGCCCCATGAGTTGAAGGCCCTGTTGAAAAATATCTTGACAAGTGGAATGCACTTTGAAAGAAGATTGTTTGTCTAGGGATGGTGTCATATTGAAAGCAAGGAGGTTTTATTCCTTCAACAGGAAGAATTTCCCAAAGGAGATCAAGGGAAGGGAAGGGTTTTCCAGAGACTGAGACCGCGTGAGCGGGGGTGAGAAATGGCCTCAGGGTCCTGCGGGGAGCTCTGAGAGCCACGGGCCACGTGGTGCCTGCGTGCATTAAATGGAGGCGAGTAGCTTGCCCTGGGAGAGGGGTGGTCACCCCAGAGCTCCAGCTAGAGGCCTCTGCCCCAGATTAGAGCCCAGTAGCTCCTACCAGGCCCAGGGCCCTGGAGACTGTAGGATGGGCCCTGGGAATGGAGCTCTAGACAGCAGGCAGATTTCCAGGCAGTGGCTGGGACAGGCTGGGGAAGGCAATGACTGCCCCTGACCATTCAGAATATTTTGCCCTATGTTCCTGTGTGTGTGTGTGTGTGAGTGTTTGTGTGTGTGTGTGTGTGTGTGTGTGTGTGTGTGGTAGTGCAGAGAAGAGCGAGATGAATGGGGGTAGAGTGCTTACCAGATATAAAGTCTGCATGGTAAAGTTCTTGTCACCCTGCCTGGACCTGGCTGACACTCGGTGTACGTAAGAGTGTATACAGAATTCTTGTTAGGGGTGTTTTATGAGACAGTAACTCATACACCCATGTACACTCTGATGCAGCAAAAATATCACACACCCCACATATAACTTCCTTAGTAAACCACACAGAGCACATGGAGGTATATACACGGATCCCTCCTGTACTACATTCTCATACAACCCACCTGTATCACAATCCTCTCCTCCAACACCAAACCCTGGAGATGAGATGTGTATATAGACACACACACTATATATATAGGACACACACACACACACACACACTATATACATGTATCTCCTCAACTCTTGCACAAACACAGCTAACTTCAGCCATCTCTAAATACCTCTATAAGAACCAGTCACGTGTCATACACACCACACTTATAACACATTCTTGAGTAATGCCAGACCCGCTTTGTACAAACCACAGTAAACCACAGTCTCAGTAACCCATGTCAGGATTGCCAGAGAAAATATGGGCTATCCAGTTCAATTTGAATTCCAGATAAACAACAAGTAATTTTTCAGTATCCGTATGTCCCACATATTGTATGGGCTATACTTACACTAAAACTAAGTCAGGCCAAATACTGCATGGGAATACTTACACTAAAAGATTATTCTGGGTTTATCTGAAACTGAAATTTAACTGGGTGCCTTGTATTCTTGTTCGCTAAGTCTGGCAACCCTTATATACTTACCACCAGCTGATGTATTATATATTTATTGTAGTTTTGTTTAGTGTGTGTCTTCCCCTACTAGAATGTGCAGCGTTACCAAAGACTACAACAATGGAAGAGTGCCGGATACACAGGAGTAGCTGCTTACTGAATCTTGGTGAATGAATGAATGAACACACACCATAAATACAAGCCACACCATGTAATGAGGAAACGTTACACGTCCCAGAATTCCTGACTTGTGAACAGAAACCATGCACACAAAGGCCACAGACACAGATAGACACGTCTGCACTGTGCTCCCCATGCCAACCCCACACTTACCACAGACTTAACTGATACACATCACTCACTCTTCCCACACACTCACAGTCACCACCGAGGCCTACATTACCAACTAGACAGTGAGAGAATAAGTATTGATTGGAATTAAATCCTGGAGGATCCACTGGGAACCACACTCTCAACTGTGTGTATTCACTGCACCTGACACGTGTCACACACTCAGTAAATATTTGTGGACAGAGGACTGATGAACCCACCCTGAGCCTTTCATTCCTCCCTCAGGAATCTCGAAGTCACAAGAGGATCCCCCTCGGCTTGGATCCACTGTGGTGGCCCAAGGCTGCAGCCCAGGGGCAGGGGAGGTCTCCTCTGCCTCTAAATACTTCTTCTGTACTTCTACTCTGCGCAAGCTCAGCTACGCTGGTAAGGGCGTGGGGCTCCTCAGGTGACGGGGTGCTTGGCTGTGAAGCAGGAGGCACACAGATCCCAGGGAGGCTGAGAGGAAATCCAGGGTCATCAGAGGTGATGAGGGCTCTGTGGAGGAGCCTGGGCAGGATGGCTGAGCTGTTCCGAGGGCGTGGATGCCAGCTGAGGCTGGGTGTGTGTGTGTGAATACTGCTACTACCATGGTGGGGAAGTCAAGGAGCAGGGGCCGGAAAGGTCTGGGCTTGAGGTGGAGGGAAGAGGGACCAGATTAAGCATCTTCAGAGGAAAATGTAGGCTTTGTCTTTGCCTTTGCTTCCAGAGAAGGACAGAGTTCTGCATCATACACCTCCAGCCTGAGAGCAGGACCATCCAGCTCAGGTGCACACAGCTCACACATACACGCGCCCTCCAGGCACAGCCCTTCTCAGTGCACATCAACCCCAAGCACGTGCTCCACAGTACTCTCCTGCACCACAGCCCCATTCCACAAGGAATGCACCACCGATATTCCCAAACTCACACTCCTCATCGTACACGCATCCAGCCGCATCCCTCACATACTACAGCCCTCACCACCATACTCCACACCCCTGTATACAGACACCGCTCCAGTATACCCCCCCACGCACATGAAAAGCCCACAGATGACACCACATACACCACTCCGTCCTACGGCCAACGGACACCAAGCTCACGACATTGCTATGTCGTGCCAATGACCCTCTCTCGTCTACCACACCTGCTCCCTCAGCTTCCGGCATGGCCCATGCATGTTATTATGATTTTAATTTCCTTTTTCAGGAATCCGGAGATTTCATCGAGACACTGCCCAGCCTAGACCACCCCTAGCCCAGGATCAGGAAGAAGGAGAGACCGCTTCCCCATCACACTGTGTCTCCTCCTCACCCTCTTCACCCTGTAAGAACTATCTGCACCCAGACAAAGAGGAAAGGGGCATGAGAATACACTACATGCAGGTACAAGTGAACAAGGGTGTCGCTGTCTCCTGGAAGACAAAGAAACCCTTGGAGTTGCCTGAAAAGCAGCTGAGGATAGAAGAAGTGACCCTTCCTGAGGATGTGTGCGCAGTAGCCACTGACCCCTCTTCTGATGTGTCCACCGAAAGCCTCCTGTCTGACAGTGAGCCCACTGGGGAGGAGAAAGAGTATGAGGAAAGGGCAGAGCCAGGCAGCCCATCAGGGCCACCTGCCGTTGAGGAGAGACCCAGCGCCAAGACAGCGGACTGGATGCTGACCATGGAGACCGGCTTCAGGTGCATGGCCTGCTGCCGGGTCTTCCCCACCTTGGAGATCCTCCAGCAGCACGTGAAGGGCGGCGTCCTGCAGGGCTTCAGCTGCCGTGCCTTTCATCTCACCATGGCCCAGCGGATGGGCAATGTGGAATCCGAGAGCACCCCTGAGGAAGAGGACGAGGAGGAGGAGGAGGAGAACGAGGAGGAGGAGGAGGAGGAGGAGGAGGAGGAGAAGGAGGTAGAGAAGCAAGAAGAAAAGGAGAATGAGGGAGAGCAGCCCACGGGGGAAGGCCCCAGCCCAAAGAGACCCCGCAGGCAGGGTCTTTTCTCTCCTTTGAGTTCCAAACAGCAACTGAGATTCATGGGACAGAAGATCCTGGAAGACGGTGTGGCCGTCCCTTGGAAGAGGTAAGGCTTGAGGCTGGCAGTCTTCTGAGCCTATGTCACGAGGGCCCAGAGGAGTCTAAGGGAAGGGGCCGCACACATGTGCTGGTTTACCTAATGGCTCTGCAGTTGCATCAAATGGGACACACCCAGCACTAAGAAAGGCATTGACCTCTGTTGACGTAAACAAGAAGGTGGAGCCTTTTCCTAGGAGTTTTCTCAGGGTCTGCACGATGGACCTCAACTCTTAGAGGACGTACTGCCAGCAGCTCCTTCTCGGCAGAGAGAGCCAGGAGTGGTCTCAAGAGAGGACAGGGGCCCTTGCAGGACCAGAACTTTGAGGTCTGAGAGCCTTGGGCCTGAGCCGAGATCTCACCCGGACCACTGGACCTAGCCTTCTGTGACAAAGGGGAATATGAAAGAGAGTCACGTGGAAATGAGGTCCCCCGAGATATGGAAATGTTCCAGAACCTTCGTTGCGTGGTAGTTGATCTGGAGCCAAGCTCACTGTGGTGTGTGTGGCTCTGAGCATTAAGGCAATGCTGGAGGGTAACCCTGACCAGCAGAGCTTGGAGTGCTTCTTGTCTCTTCCTGTTCTACCTCATTTGTTTTGTCCCTTCCAGGGAGAAGAAAGGACCCTCGGGAGAGTAGCAGACAGAATGCCGTGGTCTGAAGGAGGATGAAGGGACCGGCACTCAGTCTAACATCATATGACAATAGAAGCGTCCTATGCAATAAAGGGCATTTTCCAAACCTTTCCTGGAGCTTTTATTTAATGACATTTTTCTATCTATGCATCTATCTGTCATCTACATCTGTATCTTTCAAGGTTTGTGAACAAGCTTTCACATAAGCACTAGAGACGTCCGCCAGCATTTTCCAGAAGAGGCCTGCAAATTGCTGGGGACTCCTCACAAATAGGGAACAGCCACAACCACTGCCACACAGACTATGCGTGTGGCCCTCCTGACGTACTCCCACTCTCTCTCTGAATTTCCCAACGTCTGAGATGAGGGTGCTGGCTGGAGGCAATGATCACGTGCAGGCTGAATCTTCTCCAGATTCTGATTCTCTTCCTGGGCATATCGTCCTTAAGCACAGTCTCCATGTCCCTGGCCACACTGATCTCTCTCCTTCAGTCCTTCCCTCCCTCCCTCTCCTGCCTCCCAGTGCAGAGAATACTTTTTTGCATTTGAGACGACATTTATTTTTGGTTCACAGAATTCTCACCTGTTCTACTGTGGCCTCCATTGTGAACATTCCAAAGCTGAGACTTTTCTGTTTTTCTCCCTCATTTCTGCTGAGTCTTTACCTTCCTAATGCAGTGAACTCACAGTGCCTAGCTGACTGGATGGGGAAAAAAATCCAGGGAGCAAAGAGAAATAATAAAAGAATATATCAGTTAATTTTTCATAGTGTTATCCAACTACATATTTTTAAAATTTTGGAATAATATTAGGAATCTTCTCTTTATAAAAAACTGAATTATCGGGCTTCCCTGGTGGAGCAGTGGTTAAGAATATGCCTGCGAATGCAGGGGTCATGGGTTCGAGCCCTGGTCTGGGAAGATCCCACGTGCCACGGAGTAACTAAGCCCGCACGCCACAGCTACAGAGCCTGCGCTCTAGAGCCCGTGTGCCACATCAACCGAGCCCACGTGCCACAACTACGGAAGCCTGCGTGCCTAGAGACCATGCTCCGCAACAAGAGAAGCCACTGCAATGAGAAGCCCGTGCACCACAGCCAAGAGGAGCCCCCGCTCACTGCAACTAGAGAACGCCCGCTAGCAGCAACAAAGACCCAATGCAGCCCCAAATAAATTAATTAATTTTTAAAAATTGAATTAGTTTCAAGGGTACAATGTATAAAAGTACAATAAAAGCCCCCCTTCATAACCCCCCAACCCCACTCTCAAGATGGAATCGATATGCTGTGATACAATTTATAGTCGTAGTACTACTCCTCCTCCCACCACATCCGAAATCCTCTGAGCCAGGTGCAGCAGCTTCCTTTCACAATGCTAGGACCCGCCACAAGACACATGATAATCCCTTTGGACATTTCAAGGAGCGGCACCAAGGGAACAGTACCGGGGAAATGCCACTGACAGCTCAGAATATCCATGGCATTTCTAGAGCCTCGGCACTGCTCTCGCTCTGGGAATGAAGGTCCAAAAAGCACATCGGAGAATGTTCATAGTTGTAAACAAGCTCCACCTTTGAAACACAATCTACATAGAACCACATATACAAGCCTGCACGATGGATGAAGCCAAGGTCTCCTCCATGATTTCCCTTCTGACCACCTTATTGTCTCCTCAACCATAAAAGGTGAACTTGAAACTCAGGACCTTGCCTTGTCACCAGAAACATCCAAGCTTGGATCAGTCTTTCTAAGACCAGATACTTGCTCTCTGAACTATTAGAGACTTGTCACATACACACAGGTAGAGCAGGATTATTTCTATCTACCTGGGGACTTGGAGTCTTTCACATTGCTCCTGTTAAAACTCTCACAACAGCAAAACTTTACCTACAAAGGGTTCAAGCTATGACACTCCCAACTTCCACAAACCTCCTCAGCTCTTGTGAGTCACATGCAGCCAATTCCAGGAATTGGAAACATGGTTGTGAGGATGAAACTGACTTTGGGGCTCCCCTTGGATATGGTCTTCCAGACTTACCAAAAGGCCATTAAGAGGAAGGTTTACCCCACCTCAGGGAAACCCGAGGCAGTACTTGCAGTCAAGGGCTGGCCATGGCTTCTGAGCTACATCCAAAAAGAATTTCATACTGTACCTGGATCTGCTGAAGCCATTTCTGACTGTCCGAGAGCCAGCATGTACCACTCCTCAACTGCCTCCATTGTGGATCATCAGTAGGGCTGTCAGATTTAGGACATAAAAATACAGGATACCCAGTTAAACTTGAACTTCACATGAATAATAAGTCATTATTTTTAGTATAAGTAGATCCTATGAACTATTTGGGGCATACTTATCTTCAAAATGTACTCGTTGTTTTTCAAACATTCATATTTAACTAAACAGTCTATATTTTATCTGTCAACCCTACTCAGCAGAAATGATGGAGGCTCATAGAGATCCAGGAGACGCCTCAGCGCCTCCTCAGCTTTTATTTCTACGTCCTGGACAGCGAGCACGAACCTTCCACTCCCAGTCAGTGGCTAGAATGGAGGATATTCTCTGTTTTAGAGCTTTTTCTACTTGTCATTGTTATTATCTTCCTTATTTTAAAGAGATGTTTATTTTTTCCCAATCTTAATAGCTCATCCAAAAGTATTTCAAAGTTCATTAGAGAAGGGAAAAACAATATGGTTCTGAAAAGTGAAGGAAACCGCCTGGTGTTTAGTAAAGAAGTAGTAGGGAGACTGAAAAAGCCAAACTTAATAAGCAGATCTCTCCAAGGGTATTTTCAGAGCTTGATACCCTCCCACACCCTGAAAATATTATTACATCAAGAATGTAGAACTGCTAACCAAATGTAAGGCTCCCATATGATTCTATCAAACTGAGGATGCTTCTTTACTAAGCAGTGAGCACACTTGCTGTCCCAGGGACCTTGGCAGTTGCAACGTAGGGCTCTTCCCTTTGGGATGGAAACAGCAAGTTTTCCTGTGGTCTACACGCTGGCCCCAAAAATACGACACTCCCAATACTTGTCAACTTTAAGTATTTTTCTACATATCTCCATTTTTCTGTTACTATTTGGACTACATCCTAGACTTGACACTACATAAATTGCATTCAAGAAGCTATTTTTAAAAGTTGGTAGGAAACCTTAAATCTATGGCTTGCAGTCCCTGGCTTACTTTCATCCAGGTGCATAAGGGTTTTCAAAAGTAGTCAGGTTAGTTACCCCGTATCACAGCCCCAGGCTTGTGTCACAGATATAAAAATGGAACATGATATTTAAGGTTTTAGTTGCCAAATCATCAAGCCTCCCAGACAGAGGCAATAGAGCAAAATGATTACAGAGGCATGGATTTTGATTTGCTCCAGTGTCTTGGGCAAGTCACTTGGCCTCTGTATTTATTTGTACTTATCTGCACTTATCTGTCACTTGGGGGTCATAATTGTACCTGGTCCATGGGTACGCTGTACAAATGATCTGTAAAGTAGTTACAAGAAACCGACACAGAGTAAGCACTCCACAGACATTGGCTATTAGCTATTGGAAATAGTTCTCCGTGAAACAGATGACATTATCCGTGGATGACTCGGTGGGAGACAGTGAATCACAGAATCACAGCATGTTGAAAGTGACCTAGTTCACACTCTAATGTGAAAAGAAGAAAAGTGTGCATGGGTAGAAAATGTCTGAAACTTTACACAACAAAGAGTTCATCATGTTAACTTGGAGGATTAGAATAAATCAGGAAAGGAGGAAAGAAAAACTTGAGTGTCATTCAATTTCTACATCATTTGTGTTTCTACACTGAGACTCTGAATACACTGGAAGTGCAATTTTTTTTAATGTGGCGGGATAAAGGTTTTCAAGTTTTCCTGATCCATCCGTATTATTATCTCAGAATTGCTGGCATTTCTTGCCATCTTTGGATCTACACCCATGTGAGTCAGTGGGCCATTCTGGACGGAGGAGATAATAGAGCAGAAGTGAAGTGAGAGAAAAGGAGAGACAAGATTTTCTCTTTTCTCTTCAAAGAGGAAAGGTCTTTGGAATGGGAACAACTCACAACCAAACTTTGGGGAAAGGATGTGATGGAAAATGAGACAAACATCCTACCCCTGTGATGAGAAGGATTCCCTGGGCTGGATGGAGGGAGGTCACAGGTGGCTGGACAAGGAAACCAACTAGGGAGAAACACACACAAGTGCAGAGCAAACACCCTGAGGCCACTCAGCCTGACTCCATGCAAACATGTGTCCAGCAGACAGCCCTTCACCTGTGGCTCCCCAGCAAGACAGGTACCTCGGGGGTGCCAACTCATTCTGAGTCCATTATGCCTGGCCATTCATAAACCGCTGTCTAACGTGTGAGGAATAAACTCTCAATGTGTATGAGGAAATTGGGGAAGGAGATTGAAAGGTTACTTAAACGGAAAAAAAAGAAGTTCAGGAAGGCAGGATGGTAGAGAGACAAGAAAAAGACCTTGAAAGATAGAAAGGATTTGCCAAAGAAGAGAAAGAAAAAGAAAAGATTCCGAATGGGTTAACCTGCAGCTAGGAAGTTAAGGAAGATTATTGATGGGTGAAGACTATGGAATAAAGCGAATAAAATTTCTCAGAAGTTGCTGAGAATATGGTAAGCAGCATGATTATCAAATTATGAATTGGCTGCAATGGCATTCTAGGGGGACACTAGGAAGGGGAAGCAAACGTTCATGAGATGACAGTGGCAGGTGGAAAGTTGTTTCAGGGGAAGATCAGTCTTGCAGAGGGTGTATCAGAGGAGGGCAAGTGTGAGCAAGCAAGGAAATACTAAGTGTATACGGTTCCTTCACTGAGTGCACCCAGCCCCGCGGTCAGCCTTGAGAACAAGCAGGACTTCAGGTACTGGAGCTACATTTCAGTCATCAAGACTTGAGAAGACACCCTTAACTCAGGTCTTCTCTTCAAACTCCATCTTTCCTTCTTGACCTTCATTTGGCCTCTTCCCTTACCCTCCAGCTGTGGACTGAGGCCACAGAGCAAGATGGGTCACTAGTGTCCTCCATCCCCTGGCGACTGTGGTTCACATCAGTGGAGTACCAAAGGCAATAACCAAGTAACAGACACAAGAGTGTATGAAGAAGAAGAGATTCTGATAAGGCTTTCTGTGACAGTGTGGGCCAAGTCGGCTCTATATGGCTGGTATCACGTGAATTATGAGCAGCCTTAGGGGAGAAGTTCTGAGAAGGTAGAGCCTGGCTCTCGAGAGGCTCTGCGTGCTCACAGCCCACTCCAAGACCTCAGTTACAGCTTCGGCCCCCAATATCTCTCCCTCTGCCTGCTCACAGTTTTTGAAGTCTTCTTTCCTCCACATTTCTCTTGAGAGGTGGAGGAGGAAGATGAGCTTCAGGCCAGCTCAGACTCCCCTGGGATCCCAGCAGGATGCCTATCATTAACCTCCCACCTTCTAGGAAGCTCCTAAGATCTTCACATTTGGGGCAGTTCTCATTTCAGCTGTGCTTCAAATTGCTGGCTGGAGACGGCCTGTTGGAAGGTGGCTAAAAGCAAGTAGCAATCCTTCGGGCAGCCTGGCCCTTCTCGACTGTCAGACATCTTCAGGGATATTCTAGGAAATGTTGTTTGTTCTAGAGAAGGGAGGGAAACAATCCAATTGTCCAATAATGCTTGAATGGAAAATAAATGATGCTATATGCATGTGATCACATAATATCAAACAGTCAAAAATCAAAGACCTAGATCTCTATGGATTCACGTGGATAAATCTTGAAAACATAATATTGATTGAAAGAAAATAAGATAAAGAATGTTAGATTGTGATAACAGGTATGTAAGTATTTAAATATTTAAATCAATTCAACATATTGCTTCTATATATAGAGATGCAAGAAAATAAACTTTATCCAAAGAACACATTATTTACATTTAATATGCTCATTTATCTAGGAGACCCAAAAGAACCCACAGATAAACTAGCAGGAACTAATAAGACGGTTCAACAAGGCACACACATACAAGATCAATAAATTTTAAAAGTCAATCAGGCTCCTCTACACTGGCGATAACAAATTAGAAACTATAAAAGAAAATAAGAAAAAAAGAAGATCTAAAAATTGTCACAAGAGCCGTATAAATTATTTAGAGCTAAGCATACGTAGAAGGCAATATAACTAACGAACTGAGTACGAACAGTTAAACTCCGCCCAACCCAAGGTTAGGAAAAGACTGTTGTTACTTTATGAGAACAGACCCTCTTCTTAAGGAGCAGATCAGTAAGTGAGAGTGAATCAAAGAAACACAGCATTTGAAAAGTCAGCTAGTCCAAGCCTCTTGATCGCACATACAGAAGCTGAAGCCCAGATAGGTTGAGTTACTTGCTAAAGGGCCCAATGTCCTGACTCAAGGACTAGCATTTTTCACTCAGTCGCAAGACACAATCAAATGCAGTACCTTGGAAAGAGATGGGGAAAAAATGAAGAAATCAATTATATAGTTCCTCATCTTTAAGTACAGAAATAGCCGTGACAAAATTACACGTATTGAGGGAAAATTGAAGTGCAGAGTTTAAAATGTCAATAATCCACAGGGAAACTGGAGACCATTTAAAACATTCATATTAAATCTCTCTAGAAAAGACATTAAAAGATCTCCAATCAAAATGTGAATTTTATAATAGACATGGTATGATACAATTTATAATAGATATGGTAGGAACCTTTCCCTTTCACGGGAAAGCTTCGGCTGGGAAAAAGGAATTGTTCTTGAAAATGGGGCCTGTGCTATTGCAGACACTGTGCTCAACCTAGGTCCACTGAATGCTCTGATGTCATCACTGAGGTCACAGAATTCCACTGTGAGCCTGGCAACCTTGCAAACATAACAGCCCTGGTGAGCACTAGGCACTACTGCTGGTTCACCAAGTGGTACAAGTTTTTCAGCCATTTAGGAGACTTGACTATTTTTGTTTGTATTGAATCATTTCAACGGATTGCCCAAGAGCCAAGAAGGGCCAACCTGTAGGGAAGAGGAGGAGTTGGACATCTCTTGAGGCATCTTCTAAGGGAGACTTCTAGTTGGTACGATGGAACGGCGACAAAAGAGGAAACATCTGGAAAATGAAGAGTCCCAGGAAACTGCCGAGAACGGAGGAGGTATGTGGGGGGCAACTTGTCTGGGGCACATGGGTTTCTGCCAAACTGAAGCTTCTCTAGGAAGCGGGGGACTGAGAACGTGTCACCTGTGAAGCAGGGAGCGAGAGAGCTTGTCTCAGTGATGCTGCCGTATCTATCCGGAGGGTCCCTGTGGTGTGAGACGGCACAGAACGGCCAGATGCCCCCTGGGAGATGGGAGGTCAGCTCCGCTGGTCTGAGGACTCTCTCCTGGGGCAGCCGGGCCTGGAGCTTTGTCGGACTCACAGCAGGCTGCATCCTGCTTGCACAGACCTAGAGGTGCAGCTTTTCTCAGTCCCCGATTTCTCTCTTATGCTCTTGGATCTTTCCTAGGGGTCATGAGGTGGGGGATGTGAAGGATGCAAGGATGCTGAGAGAGACCCATGAGTTGCTTGGCCTCTTTTACCAAAGTGGAAAGAGAAGCCCCATGAGTTGAAGGCCCTGTTGAAAAATATCTTGACAAGTGGAATGCACTTTGAAAGAAGATTGTTTGTCTAGGGATGGTGTCATATTGAAAGCAAGGAGGTTTTATTCCTTCAACAGGAAGAATTTCCCAAAGGAGATCAAGGGAAGGGAAGGGTTTTCCAGAGACTGAGACCGCGTGAGCGGGGGTGAGAAATGGCCTCAGGGTCCTGCGGGGAGCTCTGAGAGCCACGGGCCACGTGGTGCCTGCGTGCATTAAATGTAGGCGAGTAGCTTGCCCTGGGAGAGGGGTGGTCACCCCAGAGCTCCAGCTAGAGGCCTCTGCCCCAGATTAGAGCCCAGTAGCTCCTACCAGGCCCAGGGCCCTGGAGACTGTAGGATGGGCCCTGGGAATGGAGCTCTAGACAGCAGGCAGATTTCCAGGCAGTGGCTGGGACAGGCTGGGGAAGGCAATGACTGCCCCTGACCATGCAGAATATTTTGCCCTATGTTCCTGTGTGTGTGTGTGTGTGAGTGTGTGTGTGTGTGTGTGTGTGTGTGTGTGTGTGTGTGTGGTAGTGCAGAGAAGAGCGAGATGAATGGGGGTAGAGTGCATACCAGATATAAAGTCTGCGTGGTAAAGTTCTTGTCACCCTGCCTGGACCTGGCTGACACTCGGTGTACGTAAGAGTGTATACAGAATTCTTGTTAGGGGTGTTTTATGAGACAGTAACTCATACACCCATGTACACTCTGATGCAGCAAAAATATCACACACCCCACATATAACTTCCTTAGTAAACCACACAGAGCACATGGAGGTATATACACGGATCCCTCCTGTACTACATTCTCATACAACCCACCTGTATCACAATCCTCTCCTCCAACACCAAACGCTGGAGATGAGATATGTATATAGACACACACACTATATATATAGGACACACACACACACACACACACACTATATACATGTATCTCCTCAACTCTTGCACAAACACAGCTAACTTCAGCCATCTCTAAATACCTCTATAAGAACCAGTCACGTGTCATACACACCACACTTATAACACATTCTTGAGTAATGCCAGACCCGCTTTGTACAAACCACAGTAAACCACAGTCTCAGTAACCCATGTCAGGATTGCCAGAGAAAATATGGGCTATCCAGTTCAATTTGAATTCCAGATAAACAACAAGTAATTTTTCAGTATCCGTATGTCCCACATATTGTATGGGCTATACTTACACTAAAACTAAGTCAGGCCAAATACTGCATGGGAATACTTACACTCAAAGATTATTCTGGGTTTATCTGAAACTGAAATTTAACTGGGTGCCTTGTATTCTTGTTCGCTAAGTCTGGCAACCCTTATATACTTACCACCAGCTGATGTATTATATATTTATTGTAGTTTTGTTTAGTGTGTGTCTTCCCCTACTAGAATGTGCAGCGTTACCAAAGACTACAACAATGGAAGAGTGCCGGATACACAGGAGTAGCTGCTTACTGAATCTTGGTGAATGAATGAATGAACACACACCATAAATACAAGCCACACCATGTAATGAGGAAACGTTACACGTCCCAGAATTCCTGACTTGTGAACAGAAACCATGCACACAAAGGCCACAGACACAGATAGACACGTCTGCACTGTGCTCCCCATGCCAACCCCACACTTACCACAGACTTAACTGGTACACATCACTCACTCTTCCCACACACTCACAGTCACCACCGAGGCCTACATTACCAACTAGACAGTGAGAGAATAAGTATTGATTGGAATTAAATCCTGGAGGATCCACTGGGAACCACACTCTCAGCTGTGTGTATTCACTGCACCTGACACGTGTCACACACTCAGTAAATATTTGTGGACAGAGGACTGATGAACCCACCCTGAGCCTTTCATTCCTCCCTCAGGAATCTCGAAGTCACAAGAGGATCCCCCTCGGCTTGGATCCACTGTGGTGGCCCAAGGCTGCAGCCCAGGGGCAGTGGAGGTCTCCTCTGCCTCTAAATACTTCTTCTGTACTTCTACTCTGCGCAAGCTCAGCTACGCTGGTAAGGGCGTGGGGCTCCTCAGGTGACGGGGTGCTTGGCTGTGAAGCAGGAGGCACACAGATCCCAGGGAGGCTGAGAGGAAATCCAGGGTCATCAGAGGTGATGAGGGCTCTGTGGAGGAGCCTGGGCAGGATGGCTGAGCTGTTCCGAGGGCATGGATGCCAGCTGAGTCTGGGGGTGTGTGTGTGAATACTGCTACTACCATGGTGGGGAAGTCAAGGAGCAGGGGCCGGAAAGGTCTGGGCTTGAGGTGGAGGGAAGAGGGACCAGATTAAGCATCTTCAGAGGAAAATGTAGGCTTTGTCTTTGCCTTTGCTTCCAGAGAAGGACAGAGTTCTGCATCATACACCTCCAGCCTGAGAGCAGGACCATCCAGCTCAGGTGCACACAGCTCACACATACACGCGCCCTCCAGGCACAGCCCTTCTCAGTGCACATCAACCCCAAGCACGTGCTCCACAGTACTCTCCTGCACCACAGCCCCATTCCACAAGGAATGCACCACCGATATTCCCAAACTCACACTCCTCATCGTACACGCATCCAGCCGCATCCCTCACATACTACAGCCCTCACCACCATACTCCACACCCCTGTATACAGACACCGCTCCAGTATACCCCCCCACGCACATGAAAAGCCCACAGATGACACCACATACACCACTCCGTCCTACGGCCAACGGACACCAAGCTCACGACATTGCTATGTCGTGCCAATGTCCCTCTCTCATCTACCACACCTGCTCCCTCAGCTTCCGGCATGGCCCATGCATGTTATTATGATTTTAATTTCCTTTTTCAGGAATCCGGAGATTTCATCGAGACACTGCCCAGCCTAGACCACCCCTAGCCCAGGATCAGGAAGAAGGAGAGACCGCTTCCCCATCACACTGTGTCTCCTCCTCACCCTCTTCACCCTGTAAGAACTATCTGCACCCAGACAAAGAGGAAAGGGGCATGAAAATATACTACATGCAGGTACAAGTGAACAAGGGTGTCGCTGTCTCCTGGGAGACAAAGAAACCCTTGGAGTTGCCTGAAAAGCAGCTGAGGATAGAAGAAGTGACCCTTCCTGAGGATGTGTGCGCAGTAGCCACTGACCCCTCTTCTGATGTGTCCACCGAAAGCCTCCTGTCTGACAGTGAGTCCACTGGGGAGGAGAAAGAGTATGAGGAAAGGGCAGAGCCAGGCAGCCCATCAGGGCCACCTGCCATCGAGGAGAGACCCAGCGCCAAGACAGTGGACTGGATGCTGACCATGGAGACCGGCTTCAGGTGCATGGCCTGCTGCCGGGTCTTCCCCACCTTGGGGATCCTCCAGCAGCACGTGAAGGGCGGCGTCCTGCAGGGCTTCAGCTGCCGTGCCTTTCATCTCACCATGGCCCAGCGGATGGGCAATGTGGAATCCGAGAGCACCCCTGAGGAAGAGGACGAGGAGGAGGAGGAGGAGAACGAAGAGGAGGAGGAGGAGGAGGAGGAGGAGAAGGAGGTAGAGAAGCAAGAAGAAAAGGAGAATGAGGGAGAGCAGCCCACGGGGGAAGGCCCCAGCCCAAAGAGACCCCGCAGGCAGGGTCTTTTCACTCCTTTGAGTTCCAAACAGCAACTGAGATTCATGGGACAGAAGATCCTGGAAGACGGTGTGGCCGTCCCTTGGAAGAGGTAAGGCTTGAGGCTGGCAGTCTTCTGAGCCTATGTCACGAGGGCCCAGAGGAGTCTAAGGGAAGGGGCCGCACACATGTGCTGGTTTACCTAATGGCTCTGCAGTTGCATCAAATGGGACACACCCAGCACTAACAAAGACATTGACCTCTGTTGACGTAAACAAGAAGGTGGAGCCTTTTCCTAGGAGTTTTCTCAGGGTCTGCACGATGGACCTCAACTCTTAGAGGACGTACTGCCAGCAGCTCCTTCTCGGCAGAGAGAGCCAGGAGTGGTCTCAAGAGAGGACAGGGGCCCTTGCAGGACCAGAATTTTGAGGTCTGAGAGCCTTGGGCCTGAGCCGAGATCTCACCCGGACCACTGGACCTAGCCTTCTGTGACAAAGGGGAATATGAAAGAGAGTCACGTGGAAATGAGGTTCCCCGAGATATGGAAGTGTTCCAAAACCTTCGTTGTGTGGTAGTTGATCTGGAGCCAAGCTCACTGTGGTGTGTGTGGCTCTGAGCATTAAGGCAATGCTGGAGGGTAACCCTGACCAGCAGAGCTTGGAGTGCTTCTTGTCTCTTCCTGTTCTACCTCATTTGTTTTGTCCCTTCCAGGGAGAAGAAAGGACCCTCGGGAGAGTAGCAGACAGAATGCCGTGGTCTGAAGGAGGATGAAGGGACTGGCACTCAGTCTAACATCATATGACAATAGAAGCGTCCTATGCAATAAAGGGCATTTTCCAAACCTTTCCTGGAGCTTTTATTTAATGACATTTTTCTATCTATGCATCTATCTGTCATCTACATCTGTATCTTTCAAGGTTTGTGAACAAGCTTTCACATAAGCACTAGAGACGTCCGCCAGCATTTTCCAGAAGAGGCCTGCAAATTGCTGGGGACTCCTCACAAATAGGGAACGGCCACAACCCCTGCCACACAGACTATGCGCGTGGCCTTCCTGACATACTCCCACTCTCTCTCTGAATTTCCCAACGTCTGAGATGAGGGTGCTGGCTGGAGGCAATGATCACGTGCAGGCTGAATCTTCTCCAGATTCTGATTCTCTTCCTGGGCATATCGTCCTTAAGCACAGTCTCCGTGTCCCTGGCCACACTGATCTCTCTCCTTCAGTCCTTCCCTCCCTCCCTCTCCTGCCTCCCAGTGCAGAGAATACTTTTTTGCATTTGAGACGACATTTATTTTTGGTTCACAGAATTCTCACCTGTTCTAATGTGGCCTCCGTTGTGAACATTCCAAAGCTGAGACTTTTCTGTTTTTCTCCCTCATTTCTGCTGAGTCTTTACCTTCCTAATGCAGTGAACTCACAGTGCCCAGCTGACTGGATGGGGAAAAAGATCCAGGGAGCAAAGAGAAATAATAAAAGAATATATCAGTTAATTTTTCATAGTGTTATCCAACTACATATTTTTAAAATTTTGGAATAATATTAGGAATCTTCTCTTTATAAAAAACTGAATTATCGGGCTTCCCTGGTGGAGCAGTGGTTAAGAATATGCCTGCGAATGCAGGGGTCATGGGTTCGAGCCCTGGTCTGGGAAGATCCCACGTGCCACGGAGTAACTAAGCCCGCGTGCCACAACTACTGAGCCTGCGCTCTAGAGCCCGTGTGCCACATCAACCGAGCCCACGTGCCACAACTACGGAAGCCTGCGTGCCTAGAGACCATGCTCCGCAACAAGAGAAGCCACTGCAATGAGAAGCCCGTGCACCACAGCCAAGAGGAGCCCCCGCTCACTGCAACTAGAGAACGCCCGCTAGCAGCAACAAAGACCCAATGCAGCCCCAAATAAATTAATTAATTTTTAAAAATTGAATTAGTTTCAAGGGTACAATGTATAAAAGTACAATAAAAGCCCCCCTTCATAACCCCCCAACCCCACTCTCAAGATGGAATCGATATGCTGTGATACAATTTATAGTCGTAGTACTACTCCTCCTCCCACCACATCCGAAATCCTCTGAGCCAGGTGCAGCAGCTTCCTTTCACAATGCTAGGACCCGCCACAAGACACATGATAATCCCTTTGGACATTTCAAGGAGCGGCACCAAGGGAACAGTACCGGGGAAATGCCACTGACAGCTCAGAATATCCATGGCATTTCTAGAGCCTCGGCACTGCTCTCGCTCTGGGAATGAAGGTCCAAAAAGCACATCGGAGAATGTTCATAGTTGTAAACAAGCTCCACCTTTGAAACACAATCTACATAGAACCACATATACAAGCCTGCACGATGGATGAAGCCAAGGTCTCCTCCATGATTTCCCTTCTGACCACCTTATTGTCTCCTCAACCATAAAAGGTGAACTTGAAACTCAGGACCTTGCCTTGTCACCAGAAACATCCAAGCTTGGATCAGTCTTTCTAAGACCAGATACTTGCTCTCTGAACTATTAGAGACTTGTCACATACACACAGGTAGAACAGGATTATTTCTATCTACCTGGGGACTTGGAGTCTTTCACATTGCTCCTGTTAAAACTCTCACAACAGCAAAACTTTACCTACAAAGGGTTCAAGCTATGACACTCCCAACTTCCACAAACCTCCTCAGCTCTTGTGAGTCACATGCAGCCAATTCCAGGAATTGGAAACATGGTTGTGAGGATGAAACTGACTTTGGGGCTCCCCTTGGATATGGTCTTCCAGACTTACCAAAAGGCCATTAAGAGGAAGGTTTACCCCACCTCAGGGAAACCCGAGGCAGTACTTGCAGTCAAGGGCTGCCCATGGCTTCTGAGCTACATCCAAAAAGAATTTCATACTGTACCTGGATCTGCTGAAGCCATTTCTGACTGTCCGAGAGCCAGCATGTACCGTTCCTCAACTGCCTCCATTGTGGATCATCAGTAGGGCTGTCAGATTTAGGACATAAAAATACAGGATACCCAGTTAAACTTGAACTTCACATGAATAATAAGTCATTATTTTTAGTATAAGTAGATCCTATGAACTATTTGGGGCATACTTATCTTCAAAATGTACTCGTTGTTTTTCAAACATTCATATTTAACTAAACAGTCTATATTTTATCTGTCAACCCTACTCAGCAGAAATGATGGAGGCTCATAGAGATCCAGGAGACGCCTCAGCGCCTCCTCAGCTTTTATTTCTACGTCCTGGACAGCGAGCACGAACCTTCCACTCCCAGTCAGTGGCTAGAATGGAGGATATTTTCTGTTTTAGAGCTTTTTCTACTTGTCATTGTTATTATCTTCCTTATTTTAAAGAGATGTTTATTTTTTCCCAATCTTAATAGCTCATCCAAAAGTATTTCAAAGTTCATTAGAGAAGGGAAAAACAATATGGTTCTGAAAAGTGAAGGAAACCGCCTGGTGTTTAATAAAGAAGTAGTAGGGAGACTGAAAAAGCCAAACTTAATAAGCAGATCTCTCCAAGGGTATTTTCAGAGCTTGATACCCTCCCACACCCTGAAAATATTATTACATCAAGAATGTAGAACTGCTAACCAAATGTAAGGCTCCCATATGATTCTATCAAACTGAGGATGCTTCTTTACTAAGCAGTGAGCACACTTGCTGTCCCAGGGACCTTGGCAGTTGCAACGTAGGGCTCTTCCCTTTGGGATGGAAACAGCAAATTTTCCTGTGGTCTACACGCTGGCCCCAAAAATACTACACTCCCAATACTTGTCAACTTTAAGTATTTTTCGACATATCTCCATTTTTCTGTTACTATTTGGACTACATCCTAGACTTGACACTACATAAATTGCATTCAAAAAGCCTTTTTTAAAAGTTGGTAGGAAACCTTAAATCTATGGCTTGCAGTCCCTGGCTTACTTTCATCCAGGTGCATAAGGGTTTTCAAAAGTAGTCAGGTTAGTTACCCCGTATCACAGCCCCACGCTTGTGTCACAGATATAAAAATGGAACATGATATTTAAGGTTTTAGTTGCCAAATCATCAAGCCTCCCAGACAGAGGCAATAGAGCAAAATGATTACAGAGGCATGGATTTTGATTTGCTCCAGTGTCTTGGGCAAGTCACTTGGCCTCTGTATTTATTTGTACTTATCTGCACTTATCTGTCACTTGGGGGTCATAATTGTACCTGGTCCATGGGTACGCTGTACAAATGATCTGTAAAGTAGTTACAAGAAACCGACACAGAGTAAGCACTCCACAGACATTGGCTATTAGCTATTGGAAATAGTTCTCCGTGAAACAGATGACATTATCCGTGGATGACTCGGTGGGAGACAGTGAATCACAGAATCACAGCATGTTGAAAGTGACCTAGTTCACACTCTAATGTGAAAAGAAGAAAAGTGTGCATGGGTAGAAAATGTCTGAAACTTTACACAACAAAGAGTTCATCATGTTAACTTGGAGGATTAGAATAAATCAGGAAAGGAGGAAAGAAAAACTTGAGTGTAATTCAATTTCTCTATCATTTGTGTTTCTACACTGAGACTCTGAATACACTGGAAGTGCAATTTTTTTTAATGTGGCGGGATAAAGGTTTTCAAGTTTTCCTGATCCATCCGTATTATTATCTCAGAATTGCTGGCATTTCTTGCCATCTTTGGATCTACACCCATGTGAGTCAGTGGGCCATTCTGGACGGAGGAGATAATAGAGCAGAAGTGAAGTGAGAGAAAAGGAGAGACAAGATTTTCTCTTTTCTCTTCAAAGAGGAAAGGTCTTTGGAATGGGAACAACTCACAACCAAACTTTGGGGAAAGGATGTGATGGAAAATGAGACAAACATCCTACCCCTGTGATGAGAAGGATTCCCTGGGCTGGATGGAGGGAGGTCACAGGTGGCTGGACAAGGAAACCAACTAGGGAGAAACACACACAAGTGCAGAGCAAACACCCTGAGGCCACTCAGCCTGACTCCATGCAAACATGTGTCCAGCAGACAGCCCTTCACCTGTGGCTCCCCAGCAAGACAGGTACCTCGGGGGTGCCAACTCATTCTGAGTCCATTATGCCTGGCCATTCATAAACCGCTGTCTAACGTGTGAGGAATAAACTCTCAATGTGTATGAGGAAATTGGGGAAGGAGATTGAAAGGTTACTTAAACGGAAAAAAAAGAAGTTCAGGAAGGCAAGATGGTAGAGAGACAAGAAAAAGACCTTGAATGATAGAAAGGATTTGCCAAAGAAGAGAAAGAAAAAGAAATGATTCCGAATGGGTTAACCTGCAGCTAGGAAGTTAAGGAAGATTATTGATGGGTGAAGACTATGGAATAAAGCGAATAAAATTTCTCAGAAGTTGCTGAGAATATGGTAAGCAGCATGATTATCAAATTATGAATTGGCTGCAATGGCATTCTAGGGGGACACTAGGAAGGGGAAGCAAACGTTCATGAGATGACAGTGGCAGGTGGAAAGTTGTTTCAGGGGAAGATCAGTCTTGCAGAGGGTGTATCAGAGGAGGGCAAGTGTGAGCAAGCAAGGAAATACTAAGTGTATACGGTTCCTTCACTGAGTGCACCCAGCCCCGCGGTCAGCCTTGAGAACAAGCAGGACTTCAGGTACTGGAGCTACATTTCAGTCATCAAGACTTGAGAAGACACCCTTAACTCAGGTCTTCTCTTCAAACTCCATCTTTCCTTCTTGACCTTCATTTGGCCTCTTCCCTTACCCTCCAGCTGTGGACTGAGGCCACAGAGCAAGATGGGTCACTAGTGTCCTCCATCCCCTGGCGACTGTGGTTCACATCAGTGGAGTACCAAAGGCAATAACCAAGTAACAGACACAAGAGTGTATGAAGAAGAAGAGATTCTGATAAGGCTTTCTGTGACAGTGTGGGCCAAGTCGGCTCTATATGGCTGGTATCACGTGAATTATGAGCAGCCTTAGGGGAGAAGTTCTCAGAAGGCAGAGCCTGGCTCTCGAGAGGCTCTGCGTGCTCACAGCCCACTCCAAGACCTCAGTTACAGCTTCGGCCCCCAATATCTCTCCCTCTGCCTGCTCACAGTTTTTGAAGTCTTCTTTCCTCCACATTTCTCTTGAGAGGTGGAGGAGGAAGATGAGCTTCAGGCCAGCTCAGACTCCCCTGGGATCCCAGCAGGATGCCTATCATTAACCTCCCACCTTCTAGGAAGCTCCTAAGATCTTCACATTTGGGGCAGTTCTCATTTCAGCTGTGCTTCAAATTGCTGGCTGGAGACGGCCTGTTGGAAGGTGGCTAAAAGCAAGTAGCAATCCTTCGGGCAGCCTGGCCCTTCTCGACTGTCAGACATCTTCAGGGATATTCTAGGAAATGTTGTTTGTTCTAGAGAAGGGAGGGAAACAATCCAATTGTCCAATAATGCTTGAATGGAAAATAAATGATGCTATATGCATGTGATCACATAATATCAAACAGTCAAAAATCAAAGACCTAGATCTCTATGGATTCACGTGGATAAATCTTGAAAACATAATATTGATTGAAAGAAAATAAGATAAAGAATGTTAGATTGTGATAACAGGTATGTAAGTATTTAAATATTTAAATCAATTCAACATATTGCTTCTATATATAGAGATGCAAGAAAATAAACTTTATCCAAAGAACACATTATTTACATTTAATATGCTCATTTATCTAGGAGACCCAAAAGAACCCACAGATAAACTAGCAGGAACTAATAAGACGGTTCAACAGGGCACACACATACAAGATCAATAAATTTTAAAAGTCAATCAGGCTCCTCTACACTGGCGATAACAAATTAGAAACTATAAAAGAAAATAAGAAAAAAAGAAGATCTAAAAATTGTCACAAGAGCCGTATAAATTATTTAGAGCTAAGCATACGTAGAAGGCAATATAACTAACAAACTGAGTACGAACAGTTAAACTCCGCCCAACCCAAGGTTAGGAAAAGACTGTTGTTACTTTATGAGAACAGACCCTCTTCTTAAGGAGCAGATCAGTAAGTGAGAGTGAATCAAAGAAACACAGCATTTGAAAAGTCAGCTAGTCCAAGCCTCTTGATCGCACATACAGAAGCTGAAGCCCAGATAGGTTGAGTTACTTGCTAAAGGGCCCAATGTCCTGACTCAAGGACTAGCATTTTTCACTCAGTCGCAAGACACAATCAAATGCAGTACCTTGGAAAGAGATGGGGAAAAAATGAAGAAATCAATTATATAGTTCCTCATCTTTAAGTACAGAAATAGCCGTGACAAAATTACACGTATTGAGGGAAAATTGAAGTGCAGAGTTTAAAATGTCAATAATCCACAGGGAAACTGGAGACCATTTAAAACATTCATATTAAATCTCTCTAGAAAAGACATTAAAAGATCTCCAATCAAAATGTGAATTTTATAATAGACATGGTATGATACAATTTATAATAGATATGGTAGGAACCTTTCCCTTTCACGGGAAAGCTTCGGCTGGGAAAAAGGAATTGTTCTTGAAAATGGGGCCTGTGCTATTGCAGACACTGTGCTCAACCTAGGTCCACCGAATGCTCTGATGTCATCACTGAGGTCACAGAATTCCACTGTGAGCCTGGCAACCTTGCAAACATAACAGCCCTGGTGAGCACTAGGCACTACTGCTGGTTCACCAAGTGGTACAAGTTTTTCAGCCATTTAGGAGACTTGACTATTTTTGTTTGTATTGAATCATTTCAACGGATTGCCCAAGAGCCAAGAAGGGCCAACCTGTAGGGAAGAGGAGGAGTTGGACATCTCTTGAGGCATCTTCTAAGGGAGACTTCTAGTTGGTACGATGGAACGGCGACAAAAGAGGAAACATCTGGAAAATGAAGAGTCCCAGGAAACTGCCGAGAACGGAGGAGGTATGTGGGGGGCAACTTGTCTGGGGCACATGGGTTTCTGCCAAACTGAAGCTTCTCTAGGAAGCGGGGGACTGAGAACGTGTCACCTGTGAAGCAGGGAGCGAGAGACCTTGTCTCACTGATGCTGCCGTATCTATCCGGAGGGTCCCTGTGGTGTGAGACGGCACAGAACGGCCAGATGCCCCCTGGGAGATGGGAGGTCAGCTCCGCTGGTCTGAGGACTCTCTCCTGGGGCAGCCGGGCCTGGAGCTTTGTCGGACTCACAGCAGGCTGCATCCTGCTTGCACAGACCTAGAGGTGCAGCTTTTCTCAGTCCCCGATTTCTCTCTTATGCTCTTGGATCTTTCCTAGGGGTCATGAGGTGGGGGATGTGAAGGATGCAAGGATGCTGAGAGAGACCCATGAGTTGCTTGGCCTCTTTTACCAAAGTGGAAAGAGAAGCCCCATGAGTTGAAGGCCCTGTTGAAAAATATCTTGACAAGTGGAATGCACTTTGAAAGAAGATTGTTTGTCTAGGGATGGTGTCATATTGAAAGCAAGGAGGTTTTATTCCTTCAACAGGAAGAATTTCCCAAAGGAGATCAAGGGAAGGGAAGGGTTTTCCAGAGACTGAGACCGCGTGAGCGGGGGTGAGAAATGGCCTCAGGGTCCTGCGGGGAGCTCTGAGAGCCACGGGCCACGTGGTGCCTGCGTGCATTAAATGTAGGCGAGTAGCTTGCCCTGGGAGAGGGGTGGTCACCCCAGAGCTCCAGCTAGAGGCCTCTGCCCCAGATTAGAGCCCAGTAGCTCCTACCAGGCCCAGGGCCCTGGAGACTGTAGGATGGGCCCTGGGAATGGAGCTCTAGACAGCAGGCAGATTTCCAGGCAGTGGCTGGGACAGGCTGGGGAAGGCAATGACTGCCCCTGACCATTCAGAATATTTTGCCCTATGTTCCTGTGTGTGTGTGTGTGAGTGTGTGTGTGTGTGTGTGTGTGTGTGTGTGTGTGGTAGTGCAGAGAAGAGCGAGATGAATGGGGGTAGAGTGCATACCAGATATAAAGTCTGCGTGGTAAAGTTCTTGTCACCCTGCCTGGACCTGGCTGACACTCGGTGTACATAAGAGTGTATACAGAATTCTTGTTAGGGGTGTTTTATGAGACAGTAACTCATACACCCATGTACACTCTGATGCAGCAAAAATATCACACACCCCACATATAACTTCCTTAGTAAACCACACAGAGCACATGGAGGTTTATACACGGATCCCTCCTGTACTACATTCTCATACAAACCACCTGTATCACAATCCTCTCCTCCAACACCAAACGCTGGAGATGAGATATGTATATAGACACACACACTATATATATAGGACACACACACACACACACACACACACACTATATACATGTATCTCCTCAACTCTTGCACAAACACAGCTAACTTCAGCCATCTCTAAATACCTCTATAAGAACCAGTCACGTGTCATACACACCACACTTATAACACATTCTTGCGTAATGCCAGACCCGCTTTGTACAAACCACAGTAAACCACAGTCTCAGTAACCCATGTCAGGATTGCCAGAGAAAATATGGGCTATCCAGTTCAATTTGAATTCCAGATAAACAACAAGTAATTTTTCAGTATCCGTATGTCCCACATATTGTATGGGCTATACTTACACTAAAACTAAGTCAGGCCAAATACTGCATGGGAATACTTACACTCAAAGATTATTCTGGGTTTATCTGAAACTGAAATTTAACTGGGTGCCTTGTATTCTTGTTCGCTAAGTCTGGCAACCCTTATATACTTACCACCAGCTGATGTATTATATATTTATTGTAGTTTTGTTTAGTGTGTGTCTTCCCCTACTAGAATGTGCAGCGTTACCAAAGACTACAACAATGGAAGAGTGCCGGATACACAGGAGTAGCTGCTTACTGAATCTTGGTGAATGAATGAATGAACACACACCATAAATACAAGCCACACCATGTAATGAGGAAACGTTACACGTCCCAGAATTCCTGACTTGTGAACAGAAACCATGCACACAAAGGCCACAGACACAGATAGACACGTCTGCACTGTGCTCCCCATGCCAACCCCACACTTACCACAGACTTAACTGATACACATCACTCACTCTTCCCACACACTCACAGTCACCACCGAGGCCTACATTACCAACTAGACAGTGAGAGAATAAGTATTGATTAGAATTAAATCCTGGAGGATCCACTGGGAACCACACTCTCAACTGTGTGTATTCACTGCACCTGACACGTGTCACACACTCAGTAAATATTTGTGGACAGAGGACTGATGAACCCACCCTGAGCCTTTCATTCCTCCCTCAGGAATCTCAAAGTCACAAGAGGATCCCCCTCGGCTTGGATCCACTGTGGTGGCCCAAGGCTGCAGCCCAGGGGCAGTGGAGGTCTCCTCTGCCTCTAAATACTTCTTCTGTACTTCTACTCTGCGCAAGCTCAGCTACGCTGGTAAGGGCGTGGGGCTCCTCAGGTGACGGGGTGCTTGGCTGTGAAGCAGGAGGCACACAGATCCCAGGGAGGCTGAGAGGAAATCCAGGGTCATCAGAGGTGATGAGGGCTCTGTGGAGGAGCCTGGGCAGGATGGCTGAGCTGTTCCGAGGGCGTGGATGCCAGCTGAGTCTGGGGGTGTGTGTGTGAATACTGCTACTACCATGGTGGGGAAGTCAAGGAGCAGGGGCCGGAAAGGTCTGGGCTTGAGGTGGAGGGAAGAGGGACCAGATTAAGCATCTTCAGAGGAAAATGTAGGCTTTGTCTTTGCCTTTGCTTCCAGAGAAGGACAGAGTTCTGCATCATACACCTCCAGCCTGAGAGCAGGACCATCCAGCTCAGGTGCACACAGCTCACACATACACGCGCCCTCCAGGCACAGCCCTTCTCAGTGCACATCAACCCCAAGCACGTGCTCCACAGTACTCTCCTGCACCACAGCCCCATTCCACAAGGAATGCACCACCGATATTCCCAAACTCACACTCCTCATCGTACACGCATCCAGCCGCATCCCTCACATACTACAGCCCTCACCACCATACTCCACACCCCTGTATACAGACACCGCTCCAGTATACCCCCCCACGCACATGAAAAGCCCACAGATGACACCACATACACCACTCCGTCCTACGGCCAACGGACACCAAGCTCACGACATTGCTATGTCGTGCCAATGTCCCTCTCTCATCTACCACACCTGCTCTCTCAGCTTCCGGCATGGCCCACGCATGTTATTATGATTTTAATTTCCTTTTTCAGGAATCCGGAGATTTCATCGAGACACTGCCCAGCCTAGACCACCCCTAGCCCAGGATCAGGAAGAAGGAGAGACCGCTTCCCCATCACACTGTGTCTCCTCCTCACCCTCTTCACCCTGTAAGAACTATCTGCACCCAGACAAAGAGGAAAGGGGCATGAAAATATACTACATGCAGGTACAAGTGAACAAGGGTGTCGCTGTCTCCTGGGAGACAAAGAAACCCTTGGAGTTGCCTGAAAAGCAGCTGAGGATAGAAGAAGTGACCCTTCCTGAGGATGTGTGCGCAGTAGCCACTGACCCCTCTTCTGATGTGTCCACCGAAAGCCTCCTATCTGACAGTGAGCCCACTGGGGAGGAGAAAGAGTATGAGGAAAGGGCAGAGCCAGGCAGCCCATCAGGGCCACCTGCCATCGAGGAGAGACCCAGCGCCAAGACAGCGGTCTGGATGCTGACCATGGAGACCGGCTTCAGGTGCATGGCCTGCTGCCGGGTCTTCCCCACCTTGGGGATCCTCCAGCAGCACGTGAAGGGCGGCGTCCTGCAGGGCTTCAGCTGCCGTGCCTTTCATCTCACCATGGCCCAGCGGATGGGCAATGTGGAATCCGAGAGCACCCCTGAGGAAGAGGACGAGGAGGAGGAGGAGGAGAACGAAGAGGAGGAGGAGGAGGAGGAGGAGGAGAAGGAGGTAGAGAAGCAAGAAGAAAAGGAGAATGAGGGAGAGCAGCCCACGGGGGAAGGCCCCAGCCCAAAGAGACCCCGCAGGCAGGGTCTTTTCACTCCTTTGAGTTCCAAACAGCAACTGAGATTCATGGGACAGAAGATCCTGGAAGACGGTGTGGCCGTCCCTTGGAAGAGGTAAGGCTTGAGGCTGGCAGTCTTCTGAGCCTATGTCACGAGGGCCCAGAGGAGTCTAAGGGAAGGGGCCGCACACATGTGCTGGTTTACCTAATGGCTCTGCAGTTGCATCAAATGGGACACACCCAGCACTAACAAAGACATTGACCTCTGTTGACGTAAACAAGAAGGTGGAGCCTTTTCCTAGGAGTTTTCTCAGGGTCTGCACGATGGACCTCAACTCTTAGAGGACGTACTGCCAGCAGCTCCTTCTCGGCAGAGAGAGCCAGGAGTGGTCTCAAGAGAGGACAGGGGCCCTTGCAGGACCAGAACTTTGAGGTCTGAGAGCCTTGGGCCTGAGCTGAGAACTCACCCGGACCACTGGACCTAGCCTTCTGTGACAGAGTGGAATATGAAAGAGAGTCACGTGGAAATGAGGTTCCCCGAGGTATGGAAGTGTTCCAGAACCTTCGTTGTGTGGTAGTTGATCTGGAGCCAAGCTCACTGTGGTGTGTTTGGCTCTGAGCATTAAGGCAATGCTGGAGGGTAACCCTGACCAGCAGAGCTTGGAGTGCTTCTTGTCTCTTCCTGTTCTACCTCATTTGTTTTATCCCTTCCAGGGAGAAGAAAGGACCCTCGGGAGAGTAGCAGACAGAATGCCGTGGTCTGAAGGAGGATGAAGGGACCGGCACTCAGTCTAACATCATATGACAATAGAAGCGTCCTATGCAATAAAGGGCATTTTCCAAACCTTTCCTGGAGCTTTTATTTAATGACATTTTTCTATCTATGCATCTATCTGTCATCTACATCTGTATCTTTCAAGGTTTGTGAACAAGCTTTCACATAAGCACTAGAGACGTCCGCCAGCATTTTCCAGAAGAGGCCTGCAAATTGCTGGGGACTCCTCACAAATAGGGAACGGCCACAACCCCTGCCACACAGACTATGCGCGTGGCCCTCCTGACGTACTCCCACTCTCTCTCTGAATTTCCCAACGTCTGAGATGAGGGTGCTGGCTGGAGGCAATGATCACGTGCAGGCTGAATCTTCTCCAGATTCTGATTCTCTTCCTGGGCATATCATCCTTAAGCACAGTCTCCGTGTCCCTGGCCACACTGATCTCTCTCCTTCAGTCCTTCCCTCCCTCCCTCTCCTGCCTCCCAGTGCAGAGAATACTTTTTTGCATTTGAGACGACATTTATTTTTGGTTCACAGAATTCTCACCTGTTCTACTGTGGCCTCCGTTGTGAACATTCCAAAGCTGAGACTTTTCTGTTTTTCTCCCTCATTTCTGCTGAGTCTTTACCTTCCTAATGCAGTGAACTCACAGTGCCTAGCTGACTGGATGGGGAAAAAGATCCAGGGAGCAAAGAGAAATAATAAAAGAATATATCAGTTAATTTTTCATAGTGTTATCCAACTACATATTTTTAAAATTTTGGAATAATATTAGGAATCTTCTCTTTATAAAAAACTGAATTATCGGGCTTCCCTGGTGGAGCAGTGGTTAAGAATATGCCTGCGAATGCAGGGGTCATGGGTTCAAGCCCTGGTCTGGGAAGATCCCACGTGCCACGGAGTAACTAAGCCCGCGGGCCACAACTACTGAGCCTGCGCTCTAGAGCCCGTGTGCCACATCAACCGAGCCCACGTGCCACAACTACGGAAGCCTGCGTGCCTAGAGACCATGCTCCGCAACAAGAGAAGCCACTGCAATGAGAAGCCCGTGCACCACAGCCAAGAGGAGCCCCCGCTCACTGCAACTAGAGAACGCCCGCTAGCAGCAACAAAGACCCAATGCAGCCCCAAATAAATTAATTAATTTTTAAAAATTGAATTAGTTTCAAGGGTACAATGTATAAAAGTACAATAAAAGCCCCCCTTCATAACCCCCCAACCCCACTCTCAAGATGGAATCGATATGCTGTGATACAATTTATAGTCGTAGTACTACTCCTCCTCCCACCACATCCGAAATCCTCTGAGCCAGGTGCAGCAGCTTCCTTTCACAATGCTAGGACCCGCCACAAGACACATGATAATCCCTTTGGACATTTCAAGGAGCGGCACCAAGGGAACAGTACCGGGAAAATGCCACTGACAGCTCAGAATATCCATGGCATTTCTAGAGCCTCGGCACTGCTCTCGCTCTGGGAATGAAGGTCCAAAAAGCACATCGGAGAATGTTCATAGTTGTAAACAAGCTCCACCTTTGAAACACAATCTACATAGAACCACATATACAAGCCTGCACGATGGATGAAGCCAAGGTCTCCTCCATGATTTCCCTTCTGACCACCTTATTGTCTCCTCAACCATAAAAGGTGAACTTGAAACTCAGGACCTTGCCTTGTCACCAGAAACATCCAAGCTTGGATCAGTCTTTCTAAGACCAGATACTTGCTCTCTGAACTATTAGAGACTTGTCACATACACACAGGTAGAACAGGATTATTTCTATCTACCTGGGGACTTGGAGTCTTTCACATTGCTCCTGTTAAAACTCTCACAACAGCAAAACTTTACCTACAAAGGGTTCAAGCTATGACACTCCCAACTTCCACAAACCTCCTCAGCTCTTGTGAGTCACATGCAGCCAATTCCAGGAATTGGAAACATGGTTGTGAGGATGAAACTGACTTTGGGGCTCCCCTTGGATATGGTCTTCCAGACTTACCAAAAGGCCATTAAGAGGAAGGTTTACCCCACCTCAGGGAAACCCGAGGCAGTACTTGCAGTCAAGGGCTGCCCATGGCTTCTGAGCTACATCCAAAAAGAATTTCATACTGTACCTGGATCTGCTGAAGCCATTTCTGACTGTCCGAGAGCCAGCATGTACCGTTCCTCAACTGCCTCCATTGTGGATCATCAGTAGGGCTGTCAGATTTAGGACATAAAAATACAGGATACCCAGTTAAACTTGAACTTCACATGAATAATAAGTCATTATTTTTAGTATAAGTAGATCCTATGAACTATTTGGGGCATACTTATCTTCAAAATGTACTCGTTGTTTTTCAAACATTCATATTTAACTAAACAGTCTATATTTTATCTGTCAACCCTACTCAGCAGAAATGATGGAGGCTCATAGAGATCCAGGAGACGCCTCAGCGCCTCCTCAGCTTTTATTTCTACGTCCTGGACAGCGAGCACGAACCTTCCACTCCCAGTCAGTGGCTAGAATGGAGGATATTCTCTGCTTTAGAGCTTTTTCTACTTGTCATTGTTATTATCTTCCTTATTTTAAAGAGATGTTTATTTTTTCCCAATCTTAATAGCTCATCCAAAAGTATTTCAAAGTTCATTAGAGAAGGGAAAAACAATATGGTTCTGAAAAGTGAAGGAAACCGCCTGGTGTTTAGTAAAGAAGTAGTAGGGAGACTGAAAAAGCCAAACTTAATAAGCAGATCTCTCCAAGGGTATTTTCAGAGCTTGATACCCTCCCACACCCTGAAAATATTATTACATCAAGAATGTAGAACTGCTAACCAAATGTAAGGCTCCCATATGATTCTATCAAACTGAGGATGCTTCTTTACTAAGCAGTGAGCACACTTGCTGCCCCAGGGACCTTGGCAGTTGCAACGTAGGGCTCTTCCCTTTGGGATGGAAACAGCAAGTTTTCCTGTGGTCTACACGCTGGCCCCAAAAATACTACACTCCCAATACTTGTCAACTTTAAGTATTTTTCTACATATCTCCATTTTTCTGTTACTATTTGGACTACATCCTAGACTTGACACTACATAAATTGCATTCAAGAAGCTATTTTTAAAAGTTGGTAGGAAACCTTAAATCTATGGCTTGCAGTCCCTGGCTTACTTTCATCCAGGTGCATAAGGGTTTTCAAAAGTAGTCAGGTTAGTTACCCTGTATCACAGCCCCACGCTTGTGTCACAGATATAAAAATGGAACATGATATTTAAGGTTTTAGTTGCCAAATCATCAAGCCTCCCAGACAGAGGCAATAGAGCAAAATGATTACAGAGGCATGGATTTTGATTTGCTCCAGTGTCTTGGGCAAGTCACTTGGCCTCTGTATTTATTTGTACTTATCTGCACTTATCTGTCACTTGGGGGTCATAATTGTACCTGGTCCATGGGTACGCTGTACAAATGATCTGTAAAGTAGTTACAAGAAACCGACACAGAGTAAGCACTCCACAGACATTGGCTATTAGCTATTGGAAATAGTTCTCCGTGAAACAGATGACATTATCCGTGGATGACTCGGTGGGAGACAGTGAATCACAGAATCACAGCATGTTGAAAGTGACCTAGTTCACACTCTAATGTGAAAAGAAGAAAAGTGTGCATGGGTAGAAAATGTCTGAAACTTTACACAACAAAGAGTTCATCATGTTAACTTGGAGGATTAGAATAAATCAGGAAAGGAGGAAAGAAAAACTTGAGTGTAATTCAATTTCTCTATCATTTGTGTTTCTACACTGAGACTCTGAATACACTGGAAGTGCAATTTTTTTTAATGTGGCGGGATAAAGGTTTTCAAGTTTTCCTGATCCATCCGTATTATTATCTCAGAATTGCTGGCATTTCTTGCCATCTTTGGATCTACACCCATGTGAGTCAGTGGGCCATTCTGGACGGAGGAGATAATAGAGCAGAAGTGAAGTGAGAGAAAAGGAGAGACAAGATTTTCTCTTTTCTCTTCAAAGAGGAAAGGTCTTTGGAATGGGAACAACTCACAACCAAACTTTGGGGAAAGGATGTGATGGAAAATGAGACAAACATCCTACCCCTGTGATGAGAAGGATTCCCTGGGCTGGATGGAGGGAGGTCACAGGTGGCTGGACAAGGAAACCAACTAGGGAGAAACACACACAAGTGCAGAGCAAACACCCTGAGGCCACTCAGCCTGACTCCATGCAAACATGTGTCCAGCAGACAGCCCTTCACCTGTGGCTCCCCAGCAAGACAGGTACCTCGGGGGTGCCAAGTCATTCTGAGTCCATTATGCCTGGCCATTCATAAACCGCTGTCTAACGTGTGAGGAATAACGTCTCAATGTGTATGAGGAAATTGGGGAAGGAGATTGAAAGGTTACTTAAACGGAAAAAAAAGAAGTTCAGGAAGGCAAGATGGTAGAGAGACAAGAAAAAGACCTTGAAAGATAGAAAGGATTTGCCAAAGAAGAGAAAGAAAAAGAAATGATTCCGAATGGGTTAACCTGCAGCTAGGAAGTTAAGGAAGATTATTGATGGGTGAAGACTATGGAATAAAGCGAATAAAATTTCTCAGAAGTTGCTGAGAATATGGTAAGCAGCATGATTATCAAATTATGAATTGGCTGCAATGGCATTCTAGGGGGACACTAGGAAGGGGAAGCAAACGTTCATGAGATGACAGTGGCAGGTGGAAAGTTGTTTCAGGGGAAGATCAGTCTTGCAGTGGGTGTATCAGAGGAGGGCAAGTGTGAGCAAGCAAGGAAATACTAAGTGTATACGGTTCCTTCACTGAGTGCACCCAGCCCCGCGGTCAGCCTTGAGAACAAGCAGGACTTCAGGTACTGGAGCTACATTTCTGTCATCAAGACTTGAGAAGACACCCTTAACTCAGGTCTTCTCTTCAAACTCCATCTTTCCTTCTTGACCTTCATTTGGCCTCTTCCCTTACCCTCCAGCTGTGGACTGAGGCCACAGAGCAAGATGGGTCACTAGTGTCCTCCATCCCCTGGCGACTGTGGTTCACATCAGTGGAGTACCAAAGGCAATAACCAAGTAACAGACACAAGAGTGTATGAAGAAGAAGAGATTCTGATAAGGCTTTCTGTGACAGTGTGGGCCAAGTCGGCTCTATATGGCTGGCATCACGTGAATTATGAGCAGCCTTAGGGGAGAAGTCCTCAGAAGGCAGAGCCTGGCTCTCGAGAGGCTCTGCATGCTCACAGCCCACTCCAAGACCTCAGTTACAGCTTCGGCCCCCAATATCTCTCCCTCTGCCTGCTCACAGTTTTTGAAGTCTTCTTTCCTCCACATTTCTCTTGAGAGGTGGAGGAGGAAGATGAGCTTCAGGCCAGCTCAGACTCCCCTGGGATCCCAGCAGGATGCCTATCATTAACCTCCCACCTTCTAGGAAGCTCCTAAGATCTTCACATTTGGGGCAGTTCTCATTTCAGCTGTGCTTCAAATTGCTGGCTGGAGACGGCCTGTTGGAAGGTGGCTAAAAGCAAGTAGCAATCCTTCGGGCAGCCTGGCCCTTCTCGACTGTCAGACATCTTCAGGGATATTCTAGGAAATGTTGTTTGTTCTAGAGAAGGGCGGGAAACAATCCAATTCTCCAATAATGCTTGAATGGAAAATAAATGATGCTATATGCATGTGATCACATAATATCAAACAGTCAAAAATCAAAGACCTAGATCTATATGGATTCACGTGGATAAATCTTGAAAACATAATATTGATTGAAAGAAAATAAGATAAAGAATGTTAGATTGTGATAACAGGTATGTAAGTATTTAAATATTTAAATCAATTCAACATATTGCTTCTATATATAGAGATGCAAGAAAATAAACTTTATCCAAAGAACACATTATTTACATTTAATATGCTCATTTATCTAGGAGACCCAAAAGAACCCACAGATAAACTAGCAGGAACTTATAAGACGGTTCAACAGGGCACACACATACAAGATCAATAAATGTTAAAAGTCAATCAGGCTCCTCTACACTGGCGATAACAAATTAGAAACTATAAAAGAAAATAAGAAAAAAAGAAGATCTAAAAATTGTCACAAGAGCCGTATAAATTATTTAGAGCTAAGCATACGTAGAAGGCAATATAACTAACGAACTGAGTACGAACAGTTAAACTCCGCCCAACCCAAGGTTAGGAAAAGACTGTTGTTACTTTATGAGAACAGACCCTCTTCTTAAGGAGCAGATCAGTAAGTGAGAGTGAATCAAAGAAACACAGCATTTGAAAAGTCAGCTAGTCCAAGCCTCTTGATCGCACATACAGAAGCTGAAGCCCAGATAGGTTGAGTTACTTGCTAAAGGGCCCAATGTCCTGACTCAAGGACTAGCATTTTTCACTCAGTCTCAAGACACAATCATATGCAGTGCCTTGGAAAGAGATGGGGAAAAAATGAAGAAATCAATTATATAGTTCCTCATCTTTAAGTACAGAAATAGCCGTGACAAAATTACACGTATTGAGGGAAAATTGAAGTGCAGAGTTTAAAATGTCAATAATCCACAGGGAAACTGGAGACCATTTAAAACATTCATATTAAATCTCTCTAGAAAAGACATTAAAAGATCTCCAATCAAAATGTGAATTTTATAATAGACATGGTATGATACAATTTATAATAGATATGGTAGGAACCTTTCCCTTTCACGGGAAAGCTTCGGCTGGGAAAAAGGAATTGTTCTTGAAAATGGGGCCTGTGCTATTGCAGACACTGTGCTCAACCTAGGTCCACCGAATGCTCTGATGTCATCACTGAGGTCACAGAATTCCACTGTGAGCCTGGCAACCTTGCAAACATAACAGCCCTGGTGAGCACTAGGCACTACTGCTGGTTCACCAAGTGGTACAAGTTTTTCAGCCATTTAGGAGACTTGACTATTTTTGTTTGTATTGAATCATTTCAACGGATTGCCCAAGAGCCAAGAAGGGCCAACCTGTAGGGAAGAGGAGGAGTTGGACATCTCTTGAGGCATCTTCTAAGGGAGACTTCTAGTTGGTACGATGGAACGGCGACAAAAGAGGAAACATCTGGAAGATGAAGAGTCCCAGGAAACTGCCGAGAACGGAGGAGGTATGTGGGGGGCAACTTGTCTGGGGCACATGGGTTTCTGCCAAACTGAAGCTTCTCTAGGAAGCGGGGGACTGAGAACGTGTCACCTGTGAAGCAGGGAGCGAGAGACCTTGTCTCAGTGATGCTGCCGTATCTATCCGGAGGGTCCCTGTGGTGTGAGACGGCACAGAACGGCCAGATGCCCCCTGGGAGATGGGAGGTCAGCTCCGCTGGTCTGAGGACTCTCTCCTGGGGCAGCCGGGCCTGGAGCTTTGTCGGACTCACAGCAGGCTGCATCCTGCTTGCACAGACCTAGAGGTGCAGCTTTTCTCAGTCCCCGATTTCTCTCTTATGCTCTTGGATCTTTCCTAGGGGTCATGAGGTGGGGGATGTGAAGGATGCAAGGATGCTGAGAGAGACCCATGAGTTGCTTGGCCTCTTTTACCAAAGTGGAAAGAGAAGCCCCATGAGTTGAAGGCCCTGTTGAAAAATATCTTGACAAGTGGAATGCACTTTGAAAGAAGATTGTTTGTCTAGGGATGGTGTCATATTGAAAGCAAGGAGGTTTTATTCCTTCAACAGGAAGAATTTCCCAAAGGAGATCAAGGGAAGGGAAGGGTTTTCCAGAGACTGAGACCGCGTGAGCGGGGGTGAGAAATGGCCTCAGGGTCCTGCGGGGAGCTCTGAGAGCCACGGGCCACGTGGTGCCTGCGTGCATTAAATGTAGGCGAGTAGCTTGCCCTGGGAGAGGGGTGGTCACCCCAGAGCTCCAGCTAGAGGCCTCTGCCCCAGATTAGAGCCCAGTAGCTCCTACCAGGCCCAGGGCCCTGGAGACTGTAGGATGGGCCCTGGGAATGGAGCTCTAGACAGCAGGCAGATTTCCAGGCAGTGGCTGGGACAGGCTGGGGAAGGCAATGACTGCCCCTGACCATTCAGAATATTTTGCCCTATGTTCCTGTGTGTGTGTGTGTGAGTGTGTGTGTGTGTGTGTGTGTGTGTGTGTGTGTGGTAGTGCAGAGAAGAGCGAGATGAATGGGGGTAGAGTGCTTACCAGATATAAAGTCTGCGTGGTAAAGTTCTTGTCACCCTGCCTGGACCTGGCTGACACTCGGTGTACGTAAGAGTGTATACAGAATTCTTGTTAGGGGTGTTTTATGAGACAGTAACTCATACACCCATGTACACTCTGATGCAGCAAAAATATCACACACCCCACATATAACTTCCTTAGTAAACCACACACAGCACATGGAGGTATATACACGCATCCCTCCTATACTACGTTCTCATACAACCCACCTGTATCACAATCCTCTCCTCCAACACCAAACGCTGGAGATGAGATATGTATATAGACACACACACTATATATATAGGACACACACACACACACACACACACTATATACATGTATCTCCTCAACTCTTGCACAAACACAGCTAACTTCAGCCATCTCTAAATACCTCTATAAGAACCAGTCACGTGTCATACACACCACACTAATAACACATTCTTGAGTAATGCCAGACCCGCTTTGTACAAACCACAGTAAACCACAGTCTCAGTAACCCATGTCAGGATTGCCAGAGAAAATATGGGCTATCCAGTTCAATTTGAATTCCAGATAAACAACAAGTAATTTTTCAGTATCCGTATGTCCCACATATTGTATGGGCTATACTTACACTAAAACTAAGTCAGGCCAAATACTGCATGGGAATACTTACACTAAAAGATTATTCTGGGTTTATCTGAAACTGAAATTTAACTGGGTGCCTTGTATTCTTGTTCGCTAAGTCTGGCAACCCTTATATACTTACCACCAGCTGATGTATTATATATTTATTGTAGTTTTGTTTAGTGTGTGTCTTCCCCTACTAGAATGTGCAGCATTACCAAAGACTACAACAATGGAAGAGTGCCGGATACACAGGAGTAGCTGCTTACTGAATCTTGGTGAATGAATGAATAAACACACACCATAAATACAAGCCACACCATGTAATGAGGAAACGTTACATGTCCCAGAATTCCTGACTTGTGAACAGAAACCATGCACACAAAGGCCACAGACACAGATAGACACGTCTGCACTGTGCTCCCCATGCCAACCCCACACTTACCACAGACTTAACTGATACACATCACTCACTCTTCCCACACACTCACAGTCACCACCGAGGCCTACATTACCAACTAGACAGTGAGAGAATAAGTATTGATTGGAATTAAATCCTGGAGGATCCACTTGGAACCACACTCTCAACTGTGTGTATTCACTGCACCTGACACGTGTCACACACTCAGTAAATATTTGTGGACAGAGGACTGATGAACCCACCCTGAGCCTTTCATTCCTCCCTCAGGAATCTCGAAGTCACAAGAGGATCCCCCTCGGCTTGGATCCACTGTGGTGGCCCAAGGCTGCAGCCCAGGGGCAGTGGAGGTCTCCTCTGCCTCTAAATACTTCTTCTGTACTTCTACTCTGCGCAAGCTCAGCTACGCTGGTAAGGGCGTGGGGCTCCTCAGGTGACGGGGTGCTTGGCTGTGAAGCAGGAGGCACACAGATCCCAGGGAGGCTGAGAGGAAATCCAGGGTCATCAGAGGTGATGAGGGCTCTGTGGAGGAGCCTGGGCAGGATGGCTGAGCTGTTCCGAGGGCGTGGATGCCAGCTGAGTCTGGGGGTGTGTGTGTGAATACTGGTACTACCATGGTGGGGAAGTCAAGGAGCAGGGGCCGGAAAGGTCTGGGCTTGAGGTGGAGGGAAGAGGGACCAGATTAAGCATCTTCAGAGGAAAATGTAGGCTTTGTCTTTGCCTTTGCTTCCAGAGAAGGACAGAGTTCTGCATCATACACCTCCAGCCTGAGAGCAGGACCATCCAGCTCAGGTGCACACAGCTCACACATACACGCGCCCTCCAGGCACAGCCCTTCTCAGTGCACATCAACCCCAAGCACGTGCTCCACAGTACTCTCCTGCACCACAGCCCCATTCCACAAGGAATGCACCACCGATATTCCCAAACTCACACTCCTCATCGTACACGCATCCAGCCGCATCCCTCACATACTACAGCCCTCACCACCATACTCCACACCCCTGTATACAGACACCACTCCAGTATACCCCCCCACGCACATGAAAAGCCCACAGATGACACCAGATACACCACTCCGTCCTACGGCCAACAGACACCATGCTCACGACATTGCTATGTCGTGCCAATGTCCCTCTCTCATCTACCACACCTGCTCCCTCAGCTTCCGGCATGGCCCATGCATGTTATTATGATTTTAATTTCCTTTTTCAGGAATCCGGAGATTTCATCGAGACACTGCCCAGCCTAGACCACCCCTAGCCCAGGATCAGGAAGAAGGAGAGACCGCTTCCCCATCACACTGTGTCTCCTCCTCACCCTCTTCACCCTGTAAGAACTATCTGCACCCAGACAAAGAGGAAAGGGGCATGAAAATATACTACATGCAGGTACAAGTGAACAAGGGTGTCGCTGTCTCCTGGAAGACAAAGAAACCCTTGGAGTTGCCTGAAAAGCAGCTGAGGATAGAAGAAGTGACCCTTCCTGAGGATGTGTGCGCAGTAGCCACTGACCCCTCTTCTGATGTGTCCACCGAAAGCCTCCTGTCTGACAGTGAGCCCACTGGGGAGGAGAAAGAGTATGAGGAAAGGGCAGAGCCAGGCAGCCCATCAGGGCCACCTGCTGTCGAGGAGAGACCCAGCGCCAAGACAGTGGACTGGATGCTGACCATGGAGACCGGCTTCAGGTGCATGGCCTGCTGCCGGATCTTCCCCACCTTGGGGATCCTCCAGCAGCACGTGAAGGGCGGCGTCCTGCAGGGCTTCAGCTGCCGTGCCTTTCATCTCACCATGGCCCAGCGGATGGGCATTGTGGAATCCGAGAGCACCCCTGAGGAAGAGGACGAGGAGGAGGAGGAGGAGAACGAGGAGGAGGAGGAGGAGGAGGAGGAGGAGGAGAAGGAGGTAGAGAAGCAAGAAGAAAAGGAGAATGAGGGAGAGCAGCCCACGGGGGAAGGCCCCAGCCCAAAGAGACCCCGCAGGCAGGGTCTTTTCTCTCCTTTGAGTTCCAAACAGCAACTGAGATTCATGGGACAGAAGATCCTGGAAGACGGTGTGGCCGTCCCTTGGAAGAGGTAAGGCTTGAGGCTGGCAGTCTTCTGAGCCTATGTCACGAGGGCCCAGAGGAGTCTAAGGGAAGGGGCCGCACACATGTGCTGGTTTACCTAATGGCTCTGCAGTTGCATCAAATGGGACACACCCAGCCCTAACAAAGGCATTGACCTCTGTTGATGTAAACAAGAAAGTGGAGCCTTTTCCTAGGAGTTTTCTCAGGGTCTGCACGATGGACCTCAACTCTTAGAGGACGTACTGCCAGCAGCTCCTTCTCGGCAGAGAGAGCCAGGAGTGGTCTCAAGAGAGGACAGGGGCCCTTGCAGGACCAGAACTTTGAGGTCTGAGAGCCTTGGGCCTGAGCCGAGATCTCACCCGGACCACTGGACCTAGCCTTCTGTGACAAAGGGGAATATGAAAGAGAGTCACGTGGAAATGAGGTCCCCCGAGATATGGAAATGTTCCAGAACCTTCGTTGCGTGGTAGTTGATCTGGAGCCAAGCTCACTGTGGTGTGTGTGGCTCTGAGCATTAAGGCAATGCTGGAGGGTAACCCTGACCAGCAGAGCTTGGAGTGCTTCTTGTCTCTTCCTGTCCTACCTCATTTGTTTTATCCCTTCCAGGGAGAAGAAAGGACCCTCGGGAGAGTAGCAGACAGAATGCCGTGGTCTGAAGGAGGATGAAGGGACCGGCACTCAGTCTAACATCATATGACAATAGAAGCGTCCTATGCAATAAAGGGCATTTTCCAAACCTTTCCTGGAGCTTTTATTTAATGACATTTTTCTATCTATGCATCTATCTGTCATCTACATCTGTATATTTCAAGGTTTGTGAACAAGCTTTCACATAAGCACTAGAGACGTCCGCCAGCATTTTCCAGAAGAGGCCTGCAAATTGCTGGGGACTCCTCACAAAGAGGGAACGGCCACAACCCCTGCCACACAGACTATGCGCGTGGCCCTCCTGACGTACTCCCACTCTCTCTCTGAATTTCCCAACGTCTGAGATGAGGGTGCTGGCTGGAGGCAATGATCACGTGCAGGCTGAATCTTCTCCAGATTCTGATTCTCTTCCTGGGCATATCGTCCTTAAGCACAGTCTCCATGTCCCTGGCCACACTGATCTCTCTCCTTCAGTCCTTCCCTCCCTCCCTCTCCTGCCTCCCAGTGCAGAGAATACTTTTTTGCATTTGAGACGACATTTATTTTTGGTTCACAGAATTCTCACCTGCAAACATGTGTCCAGCAGACAGCCCTTCACCTGTGGCTCCCCAGCAATACAGGTACCTCGGGGGTGCCAACTCATTCTGAGTCCATTATGCCTGGCCATTCATAAACCGCTGTCTAACGTGTGAGGAATAAACTCTCAATGTTTATGAGGAAATTGCGGAAGGAGATTGAAAGGTTACTTAAACGAAAAAAAAAGAAGTTCAGGAAGGCAAGATGGTAGAGAGACAAGAAAAAGACCTTAAAAGATAGAAAGGATTTGCCAAAGAAAAGAAAGCAAAAGAAATGATTCCGAATGGGTTAACCTGCAGCTAGGAAGTTAAGGAAGATTATTGATGGGTGAAGACTATGGAATAAAGCGAATAAAATTTCTCAGAAGTTGCTGAGAATATGGTAAGCAGCATGATTATCAAATTATGAATTGGCTGCAATGGCATTCTAGGGGGACACTAGGAAGGGGAAGCAAACGTTCATGAGATGACAGTGGCAGGTGGAAAGTTGTTTCAGGGGAAGATCAGTCTTGCAGAGGGTGTATCAGAGGAGGGCAAGTGTGAGCAAGCAAGGAAATACTAAGTGTATACGGTTCCTTCACTGAGTGCACCCAGCCCCGCAGTCAGCCTTGAGAACAAGCAGGACTTCAGGTACTGGAGCTATATTTCAGTCATCAAGACTTGAGAAGACACCCTTAACTCAGGTCTTCTCTTCAAACTCCATCTTTCCTTCTTGACCTTCATTTGGCCTCTTCCCTTACCCTCCAGCTGTGGACTGAGGCCACAGAGCAAGATGGGTCACTAGTGTCCTCCATCCCCTGGCGACTGTGGTTCACATCAGTGGAGTACCAAAGGCAATAACCAAGTAACAGACACAAGAGTGTATGAAGAAGAAGAGATTCTGATAAGGCTTTCTGTGACAGTGTGGGCCAAGTCGGCTCTATATGGCTGGTATCACGTGAATTATGAGCAGCCTTAGGGGAGAAGTTCTCAGAAGGCAGAGCCTGGCTCTCGAGAGGCTCTGCGTGCTCACAGCCCACTCCAAGACCTCAGTTACAGCTTCGGCCCCCAATATCTCTCCCTCTGCCTGCTCACAGTTTTTGAAGTCTTCTTTCCTCCACATTTCTCTTGAGAGGTGGAGGAGGAAGATGAGCTTCAGGCCAGCTCAGACTCCCCTGGGATCCCAGCAGGATGCCTATCATTAACCTCCCACCTTCTAGGAAGCTCCTAAGATCTTCACATTTGGGGCAGTTCTCATTTCAGCTGTGCTTCAAATTGCTGGCTGGAGACGGCCTGTTGGAAGGTGGCTAAAAGCAAGTAGCAATCCTTCGGGCAGCCTGGCCCTTCTCGACTGTCACACATCTTCAGGGATATTCTAGGAAATGTTGTTTATTCTAGAGAAGGGAGGGAAACAATCCAATTGTCCAATAATGCTTGAATGGAATATAAATGATGCTATATGCATGTGATCACATAATATCAAACAGTCAAAAATCAAAGACCTAGATCTATATGGATTCACGTGGATAAATCTTGAAAACATAATATTGATTGAAAGAAAATAAGATAAAGAATGTTAGATTGTGATAACAGGTATGTAAGTGTTAAAATATTTAAATCAATTCAACATATTGCTTCTATATATAGAGATGCAAGAAAATAAACTTTATCCAAAGAACACATTATTTACATTTAATATGCTCATTTATCTAGGAGACCCAAAAGAACCCACAGATAAACTAGCAGGAACTAATAAGACGGTTCAACAAGGCACACACATACAAGATCAATAAATTTTAAAAGTCAATCAGGCTCCTCTACACTGGCAATAACAAATTACAAACTGTAAAAGAAAATAAGAAAAAAAGAAGATCTAAAAATTGTCACAAGAGCCGTATAAATTATTTAGAGCTAAGCATACGTAGAAGGCAATATAACTAACAAACTGAGTACGAACAGTTAAACTCTGCCCAACCCAAGGTTAGGAAAAGACTATTGTTACTTAATGAGAACAGACCCTCTTCTTAAGGAGCAGATCAGTAAGTGAGAGTGAATCAAAGAAACACAGCATTTGAAAAGTCAGCTAGTCCAAGCCTCTTGATCGCACATACAGAAGCTGAAGCCCAGATAGGTTGAGTTACTTGCTAAAGGGCCCAATGTCCTGACTCAAGGACTAGCATTTTTCACTCAGTCGCAAGACACAATCAAATGCAGTACCTTGGAAAGAGATGGGGAAAAAATGAAGAAATCAATTATATAGTTCCTCATCTTTAAGTACAGAAATAGCCGTGACAAAATTACACGTATTGAGGGAAAATTGAAGTGCAGAGTTTAAAATGTCAATAATCCACAGGGAAACTGGAGACCATTTAAAACATTCATATTAAATCTCTCTAGAAAAGACATTAAAAGATCTCCAATCAAAATGTGAATTTTATAATAGACATGGTATGATACAATTTATAATAGATATGGTAGGAACCTTTCCCTTTCACGGGAAAGCTTCGGCTGGGAAAAAGGAATTGTTCTTGAAAATGGGGCCTGTGCTATTGCAGACACTGTGCTCAACCTAGGTCCACCGAATGCTCTGATGTCATCACTGAGGTCACAGAATTCCACTGTGAGCCTGGCAACCTTGCAAACATAACAGCCCTGGTGAGCACTAGGCACTACTGCTGGTTCACCAAGTGGTACAAGTTTTTCAGCCATTTAGGAGACTTGACTATTTTTGTTTGTATTGAATCATTTCAACGGATTGCCCAAGAGCCAAGAAGGGCCAACCTGTAGGGAAGAGGAGGAGTTGGACATCTCTTGAGGCATCTTCTAAGGGAGACTTCTAGTTGGTACGATGGAACGGCGACAAAAGAGGAAACATCTGGAAGATGAAGAGTCCCAGGAAACTGCCGAGAACGGAGGAGGTATGTGGGGGGCAACTTGTCTGGGGCACATGGGTTTCTGCCAAACTGAAGCTTCTCTAGGAAGCGGGGGACTGAGAACGTGTCACCTGTGAAGCAGGGAGCGAGAGACCTTGTCTCACTGATGCTGCCGTATCTATCCGGAGGGTCCCTGTGGTGTGAGACGGCACAGAACGGCCAGATGCCCCCTGGGAGATGGGAGGTCAGCTCCGCTGGTCTGAGGACTCTCTCCTGGGGCAGCCGGGCCTGGAGCTTTGTCGGACTCACAGCAGGCTGCATCCTGCTTGCACAGACCTAGAGGTGCAGCTTTTCTCAGTCCCCGATTTCTCTCTTATGCTCTTGGATCTTTCCTAGGGGTCATGAGGTGGGGGATGTGAAGGATGCAAGGATGCTGAGAGAGACCCATGAGTTGCTTGGCCTCTTTTACCAAAGTGGAAAGAGAAGCCCCATGAGTTGAAGGCCCTGTTGAAAAATATCTTGACAAGTGGAATGCACTTTGAAAGAAGATTGTTTGTCTAGGGATGGTGTCATATTGAAAGCAAGGAGGTTTTATTCCTTCAACAGGAAGAATTTCCCAAAGGAGATCAAGGGAAGGGAAGGGTTTTCCAGAGACTGAGACCGCGTGAGCGGGGGTGAGAAATGGCCTCAGGGTCCTGCGGGGAGCTCTGAGAGCCACGGGCCACGTGGTGCCTGCGTGCATTAAATGTAGGCGAGTAGCTTGCCCTGGGAGAGGGGTGGTCACCCCAGAGCTCCAGCTAGAGGCCTCTGCCCCAGATTAGAGCCCAGTAGCTCCTACCAGGCCCAGGGCCCTGGAGACTGTAGGATGGGCCCTGGGAATGGAGCTCTAGACAGCAGGCAGATTTCCAGGCAGTGGCTGGGACAGGCTGGGGAAGGCAATGACTGCCCCTGACCATTCAGAATATTTTGCCCTATGTTCCTGTGTGTGTGTGTGTGTGAGTGTGTGTGTGTGTGTGTGTGTGTGTGTATGTGTGTGGTAGTGCAGAGAAGAGCGAGATGAATGGGGTTAGAGTGCTTACCAGATATAAAGTCTGCGTGGTAAAGTTCTTGTCACCCTGCCTGGACCTGGCTGACACTCGGTGTACGTAAGAGTGTATACAGAATTCTTGTTAGGGGTGTTTTATGAGACAGTAACTCATACACCCATGTACACTCTGATGCAGCAAAAATATCACACACCCCACATATAACTTCCTTAGTAAACCACACACAGCACATGGAGGTATATACACGCATCCCTCCTATACTACGTTCTCATACAACCCACCTGTATCACAATCCTCTCCTCCAACACCAAACGCTGGAGATGAGGTATGTATATAGACACACACACTATATATATAGGACACACACACACACACACACACACACTATATACATGTATCTCCTCAACTCTTGCACAAACACAACTAACTTCAGCCATCTCTAAATACCTCTATAAGAACCAGTCACGTGTCATACACACCACACTTATACCACATTCTTGAGTAATGCCAGACCCGCTTTGTACAAACCACAGTAAACCACAGTCTCAGTAACCCATGTCAGGATTGCCAGAGAAAATATGGGCTATCCAGTTCAATTTGAATTCCAGATAAACAACAAGTAATTTTTCAGTATCCGTATGTCCCACATATTGTATGGGCTATACTTACACTAAAACTAAGTCAGGCCAAATACTGCATGGGAATACTTACACTAAAAGATTATTCTGGGTTTATCTGAAACTGAAATTTAACTGGGTGCCTTGTATTCTTGTTCGCTAAGTCTGGCAACCCTTATATACTTACCACCAGCTGATGTATTATATATTTATTGTAGTTTTGTTTAGTGTGTGTCTTCCCCTACTAGAATGTGCAGCATTACCAAAGACTACAACAATGGAAGAGTGCCGGATACACAGGAGTAGCTGCTTACTGAATCTTGGTGAATGAATGAATGAACACACACCATAAATACAAGCCACACCATGTAATGAGGAAACGTTACATGTCCCAGAATTCCTGACTTGTGAACAGAAACCATGCACACAAAGGCCACAGACACAGATAGACACGTCTGCACTGTGCTCCCCATGCCAACCCCACACTTACCACAGACTTAACTGATACACATCACTCACTCTTCCCACACACTCACAGTCACCACCGAGGCCTACATTACCAACTAGACAGTGAGAGAATAAGTATTGATTGGAATTAAATCCTGGAGGATCCACTGGGAACCACACTCTCAACTGTGTGTATTCACTGCACCTGACACGTGTCACACACTCAGTAAATATTTGTGGACAGAGGACTGATGAACCCACCCTGAGCCTTTCATTCCTCCCTCAGGAATCTCGAAGTCACAAGAGGATCCCCCTCGGCTTGGATCCACTGTGGTGGCCCAAGGCTGCAGCCCAGGGGCAGTGGAGGTCTCCTCTGCCTCTAAGTACTTCTTCTGTACTTCTACTCTGCGCAAGCTCAGCTACGCTGGTAAGGGCGTGGGGCTCCTCAGGTGACGGGGTGCTTGGCTGTGAAGCAGGAGGCACACAGATCCCAGGGAGGCTGAGAGGAAATCCAGGGTCATCAGAGGTGATGAGGGCTCTGTGGAGGAGCCTGGGCAGGATGGCTGAGCTGTTCCGAGGGCGTGGATGCCAGCTGAGTCTGGGGGTGTGTGTGTGAATACTGCTACTACCATGGTGGGGAAGTCAAGGAGCAGGGGCCGGAAAGGTCTGGGCTTCAGGTGGAGGGAAGAGGGACCAGATTAAGCATCTTCAGAGGAAAATGTAGGCTTTGTCTTTGCCTTTGCTTCCAGAGAAGGACAGAGTTCTGCATCATACACCTCCAGCCTGAGAGCAGGACCATCCAGCTCAGGTGCACACAGCTCACACTTACACGCGCCCTCCAGGCACAGCCCTTCTCAGTGCACATCAACCCCAAGCACGTGCTCCACAGTACTCTCCTGCACCACAGCCCCATTCCACAAGGAATGCACCACCGATATTCCCAAACTCACACTCCTCATCGTACACGCATCCAGCCGCATCCCTCACATACTACAGCCCTCACCACCATACTCCACACACCTGTATACAGACACCGCTCCAGTATACCCCCCCACGCACATGAAAAGCCCACAGATGACACCACATACACCACTCCGTCCTACGGCCAACGGACACCAAGCTCACGACATTGCTATGTCGTGCCAATGTCCCTCTCTCGTCTACCACACCTGCTCCCTCAGCTTCCGGCATGGCCCATGCATGTTATTATGATTTTAATTTCCTTTTTCAGGAATCCGGAGATTTCATCGAGACACTGCCCAGCCTAGACCACCCCTAGCCCAGGATCAGGAAGAAGGAGAGACCGCTTCCCCATCACACTGTGTCTCCTCCTCACCCTCTTCACCCTGTAAGAACTATCTGCACCCAGACAAAGAGGAAAGGGGCATGAAAATATACTACATGCAGGTACAAGAGAACAAGGGTGTCGCTGTCTCCTGGAAGACAAAGAAACCCTTGGAGTTGCCTGAAAAGCAGCTGAGGATAGAAGAAGTGACCCTTCCTGAGGATGTGTGCGCAGTAGCCACTGACCCCTCTTCTGATGTGTCCACCGAAAGCCTCCTGTCTGACAGTGAGCCCACTGGGGAGGAGAAAGAGTATGAGGAAAGGGCAGAGCCAGGCAGCCCATCAGGGTCACCTGCCGTCGAGGAGAGACCCAGCGCCAAGACAGTGGACTGGATGCTGACCATGGAGACCGGCTTCAGGTGCATGGCCTGCTGCCGGGTCTTCCCCACCTTGGAGATCCTCCAGCAGCACGTGAAGGGCGGCGTCCTGCAGGGCTTCAGCTGCCGTGCCTTTCATCTCACCATGGCCCAGCGGATGGGCAATGTGGAATCCGAGAGCACCCCTGAGGAAGAGGACGAGGAGGAGGAGGAGGAGAACGAGGAGGAGGAGGAGGAGGAGGAGGAGAAGGAGGTAGAGAAGCAAGAAGAAAAGGAGAATGAGGGAGAGCAGCCCACGGGGGAAGGCCCCAGCCCAAAGAGACCCCGCAGGCAGGGTCTTTTCTCTCCTTTGAGTTCCAAACAGCAACTGAGATTCATGGGACAGAAGATCTGGAAGACGGTGTGGCCGTCCCTTGGAAGAGGTAAGGCTTGAGGCTGGCAGTCTTCTGAGCCTATGTCACGAGGGCCCAGAGGAGTCTAAGGGAAGGGGCCGCACACATGTGCTGGTTTACCTAATGGCTCTGCAGTTGCATCAAATGGGACACACCCAGCACTAACAAAGGCATTGACCTCTGTTGACGTAAACAAGAAGGTGGAGCCTTTTCCTAGGAGTTTTCTCAGGGTCTGCACGATGGACCTCAACTCTTAGAGGACGTACTGCCAGCAGCTCCTTCTCGGCAGAGAGAGCCAGGAGTGGTCTCAAGAGAGGACAGGGGCCCTTGCAGGACCAGAACTTTGAGGTCTGAGAGCCTTGGGCCTGAGCCGAGATCTCACCCGGACCACTGGACCTAGCCTTCTGTGACAAAGGGGAATATGAAAGAGAGTCACGTGGAAATGAGGTCCCCCGAGATATGGAAATGTTCCAGAACCTTCGTTGCGTGGTAGTTGATCTGGAGAAAAGCTCACTGTGGTGTGTGTGGCTCTGAGCATTAAGGCAATGCTGGAGGGTAACCCTGACCAGCAGAGCTTGGAGTGCTTCTTGTCTCTTCCTGTTCTACCTCATTTGTTTTATCCCTTCCAGGGAGAAGAAAGGACCCTCGGGAGAGTAGCAGACAGAATGCCGTGGTCTGAAGGAGGATGAAGGGACCGGCACTCAGTCTAACATCATATGACAATAGAAGCGTCCTATGCAATAAAGGGCATTTTCCAAACCTTTCCTGGAGCTTTTATTTAAGGACATTTTTCTATCTATGCATCTATCTGTCATCTACATCTGTATCTTTCAAGGTTTGTGAACAAGCTTTCACATAAGCACTAGAGACGTCCGCCAGCATTTTCCAGAAGAGGCCTGCAAATTGCTGGGGACTCCTCACAAATAGGGAACGGCCACAACCCCTGCCACACAGACTATGCGCGTGGCCCTCCTGACGTACTCCCACTCTCTCTCTGAATTTCCCAACGTCTGAGATGAGGGTGCTGGCTGGAGGCAATGATCACGTGCAGGCTGAATCTTCTCCAGATTCTGATTCTCTTCCTGGGCATATCGTCCTTAAGCACAGTCTCCATGTCCCTGGCCACACTGATCTCTCTCCTTCAGTCCTTCCCTCCCTCCCTCTCCTGCCTCCCAGTGCAGAGAATACTTTTTTGCATTTGAGACGACATTTATTTTCGGTTCACAGAATTCTCACCTGTTCTACTGTGGCCTCCGTTGTGAACATTCCAAAGCTGAGACTTTTCTGTTTTTCTCCCTCATTTCTGCTGAGTCTTTACCTTCCTAATGCAGTGAACTCACAGTGCCTAGCTGACTGGATGGGGAAAAAAATCCAGGGAGCAAAGAGAAATAATAAAAGAATATATCAGTTAATTTTTCATAGTGTTATCCAACTACATATTTTTAAAATTTTGGAATAATATTAGGAATCTTCTCTTTATAAAAAACTGAATTATCGGGCTTCCCTGGTGGAGCAGTGGTTAAGAATATGCCTGCGAATGCAGGGGTCATGGGTTCGAGCCCTGGTCTGGGAAGATCCCACGTGCCACGGAGTAACTAAGCCCGCGTGCCACAACTACTGAGCCTGCGCTCTAGAGCCCGTGTGCCACATCAACCGAGCCCACGTGCCACAACTACGGAAGCCTGCGTGCCTAGAGACCATGCTCCGCAACAAGAGAAGCCACTGCAATGAGAAGCCCGTGCACCACAGCCAAGAGGAGCCCCCGCTCACTGCAACTAGAGAACGCCCGCTAGCAGCAACAAAGACCCAATGCAGCCCCAAATAAATTAATTAATTTTTAAAAATTGAATTAGTTTCAAGGGTACAATGTATAAAAGTACAATAAAAGCCCCCCTTCATAACCCCCCAACCCCACTCTCAAGATGGAATCGATATGCTGTGATACAATTTATAGTCGTAGTACTACTCCTCCTCCCACCACATCCGAAATCCTCTGAGCCAGGTGCAGCAGCTTCCTTTCACAATGCTAGGACCCGCCACAAGACACATGATAATCCCTTTGGACATTTCAAGGAGCGGCACCAAGGGAACAGTACCGGGGAAATGCCACTGACAGCTCAGAATATCCATGGCATTTCTAGAGCCTCGGCACTGCTCTCGCTCTGGGAATGAAGGTCCAAAAAGCACATCGGAGAATGTTCATAGTTGTAAACAAGCTCCACCTTTGAAACACAATCTACATAGAACCACATATACAAGCCTGCACGATGGATGAAGCCAAGGTCTCCTCCATGATTTCCCTTCTGACCACCTTATTGTCTCCTCAACCATAAAAGGTGAACTTGAAACTCAGGACCTTGCCTTGTCACCAGAAACATCCAAGCTTGGATCAGTCTTTCTAAGACCAGATACTTGCTCTCTGAACTATTAGAGACTTGTCACATACACACAGGTAGAACAGGATTATTTCTATCTACCTGGGGACTTGGAGTCTTTCACATTGCTCCTGTTAAAACTCTCACAACAGCAAAACTTTACCTACAAAGGGTTCAAGCTATGACACTCCCAACTTCCACAAACCTCCTCAGCTCTTGTGAGTCACATGCAGTCAATTCCAGGAATTGGAAACATGGTTGTGAGGATGAAACTGACTTTGGGGCTCCCCTTGGATATGGTCTTCCAGACTTACCAAAAGGCCATTAAGAGGAAGGTTTACCCCACCTCAGGGAAACCCGAGGCAGTACTTGCAGTCAAGGGCTGGCCATGGCTTCTGAGCTACATCCAAAAAGAATTTCATACTGTACCTGGATCTGCTGAAGCCATTTCTGACTGTCCGAGAGCCAGCATGTACCACTCCTCAACTGCCTCCATTGTGGATCATCAGTAGGGCTGTCAGATTTAGGACATAAAAATACAGGATACCCAGTTAAACTTGAACTTCACATGAATAATAAGTCATTATTTTTAGTATAAGTAGATCCTATGAACTATTTGGGGCATACTTATCTTCAAAATGTACTCGTTGTTTTTCAAACATTCATATTTAACTAAACAGTCTATATTTTATCTGTCAACCCTACTCAGCAGAAATGATGGAGGCTCATAGAGATCCAGGAGACGCCTCAGCGCCTCCTCAGCTTTTATTTCTACGTCCTGGACAGCGAGCACGAACCTTCCACTCCCAGTCAGTGGCTAGAATGGAGGATATTCTCTGTTTTAGAGCTTTTTCTACTTGTCATTGTTATTATCTTCCTTATTTTAAAGAGATGTTTATTTTTTCCCAATCTTAATAGCTCATCCAAAAGTATTTCAAAGTTCATTAGAGAAGGGAAAAACAATATGGTTCTGAAAAGTGAAGGAAACCGCCTGGTGTTTAGTAAAGAAGTAGTAGGGAGACTGAAAAAGCCAAACTTAATAAGCAGATCTCTCCAAGGGTATTTTCAGAGCTTGATACCCTCCCACACCCTGAAAATATTATTACATCAAGAATGTAGAACTGCTAACCAAATGTAAGGCTCCCATATGATTCTATCAAACTGAGGATGCTTCTTTACTAAGCAGTGAGCACACTTGCTGTCCCAGGGACCTTGGCAGTTGCAACGTAGGGCTCTTCCCTTTGGGATGGAAACAGCAAGTTTTCCTGTGGTCTACACGCTGGCCCCAAAAATACTACACTCCCAATACTTGTCAACTTTAAGTATTTTTCTACATATCTCCATTTTTCTGTTACTATTTGGACTACATCCTAGACTTGACACTACATAAATTGCATTCAAGAAGCTATTTTTAAAAGTTGGTAGGAAACCTTAAATCTATGGCTTGCAGTCCCTGGCTTACTTTCATCCAGGTGCATAAGGGTTTTCAAAAGTAGTCAGGTTAGTTACCCTGTATCACAGCCCCACGCTTGTGTCACAGATATAAAAATGGAACATGATATTTAAGGTTTTAGTTGCCAAATCATCAAGCCTCCCAGACAGAGGCAATAGAGCAAAATGATTACAGAGGCATGGATTTTGATTTGCTCCAGTGTCTTGGGCAAGTCACTTGGCCTCTGTATTTATTTGTACTTATCTGCACTTATCTGTCACTTGGGGGTCATAATTGTACCTGGTCCATGGGTATGCTGTACAAATGACCTGTAAAGTAGTTACAAGAAACCGACACAGAGTAAGCACTCCACAGACATTGGCTATTAGCTATTGGAAATATTTCTCCGTGAAACAGATGACATTATCCGTGGATGACTCGGTGGGGGACAGTGAATCACAGAATCACAGCATGTTGAAAGTGACCTAGTTCACACTCTAATGTGAAAAGAAGAAAAGTGTGCATGGGTAGAAAATGTCTGAAACTTTACACAACAAAGAGTTCATCATGTTAACTTGGAGGATTAGAATAAATCAGGAAAGGAGGAAAGAAAAACTTGAGTGTAATTCAATTTCTCTATCATTTGTGTTTCTACACTGAGACTCTGAATACACTGGAAGTGCAATTTTTTTTAATGTGGCGGGATAAAGGTTTTCAAGTTTTCCTGATCCATCCGTATTATTATCTCAGAATTGCTGGCATTTCTTGCCATCTTTGGATCTACACCCATGTGAGTCAGTGGGCCATTCTGGACGGAGGAGATAATAGAGCAGAAGTGAAGTGAGAGAAAAGGAGAGACAAGATTTTCTCTTTTCTCTTCAAAGAGGAAAGGTCTTTGGAATGGGAACAACTCACAACCAAACTTTGGGGAAAGGATGTGATGGAAAATGAGACAAACATCCTACCCCTGTGATGAGAAGGATTCCCTGGGCTGGATGGTGGGAGGTCACAGGTGGCTGGACAAGGAAACCAACTAGGGAGAAACACACACAAGTGCAGAGCAAACACCCTGAGGCCACTCAGCCTGACTCCATGCAAACATGTGTCCAGCAGACAGCCCTTCACCTGTGGCTCCCCAGCAAGACAGGTACCTCGGGGGTGCCAACTCATTCTGAGTCCATTATGCCTGGCCATTCATAAACCGCTGTCTAACGTGTGAGGAATAAACTCTCAATGTTTATGAGGAAATTGGGGAAGGAGATTGAAAGGTTACTTAAACGAAAAAAAAAGAAGTTCAGGAAGGCAAGATGGTAGAGAGACAAGAAAAAGACCTTAAAAGATAGAAAGGATTTGCCAAAGAAGAGAAAGCAAAAGAAATGATTCCGAATGGGTTAACCTGCAGCTAGGAAGTTAAGGAAGATTATTGATGGGTGAAGACTATGGAATAAAGTGAATAAAATTTCTCAGAAGTTGATGAGAATATGGTAAGCAGCATGATTATCAAATTATGAATTGGCTGCAATGGCATTCTAGGGGGACACTAGGAAGGTGAAGCAAATGTTCCTGAGATGACAGTAGCAGGTGGAAAGTTGTTTCAGGGGAAGATCAGTCTTGCAGAGGGTGTATCAGAGGAGGGCAAGTGTGAGCAAGCAAGGAAATACTAAGTGTATACGGTTCCTTCACTGAGTGCACCCAGCCCCGCGGTCAGCCTTGAGAACAAGCAGGACTTCAGGTACTGGAGCTACATTTCAGTCATCAAGACTTGAGAAGACACCCTTAACTCAGGTCTTCTCTTCAAACTCCATCTTTCCTTCTTGACCTTCATTTGGCCTCTTCCCTTACCCTCCAGCTGTGGACTGAGGCCACAGAGCAAGATGGGTCACTAGTGTCCTCCATCCCCTGGCGACTGTGGTTCACATCAGTGGAGTACCAAAGGCAATAACCAAGTAACAGACACAAGAGTGTATGAAGAAGAAGAGATTCTGATAAGGCTTTCTGTGACAGTGTGGGCCAAGTCGGCTCTATATGGCTGGTATCACGTGAATTATGAGCAGCCTTAGGGGAGAAGTCCTCAGAAGGCAGAGCCTGGCTCTCGAGAGGCTCTGCGTGCTCACAGCCCACTCCAAGACCTCAGTTACAGCTTCGGCCCCCAATATCTCTCCCTCTGCCTGCTCACAGTTTTTGAAGTCTTCTTTCCTCCACATTTCTCTTGAGAGGTGGAGGAGGAAGATGAGCTTCAGGCCAGCTCAGACTCCCCTGGGATCCCAGCAGGATGCCTATCATTAACCTCCCACCTTCTAGGAAGCTCCTAAGATCTTCACATTTGGGGCAGTTCTCATTTCAGCTGTGCTTCAAATTGCTGGCTGGAGACGGCCTGTTGGAAGGTGGCTAAAAGCAAGTAGCAATCCTTCGGGCAGCCTGGCCCTTCTCGACTGTCAGTCATCTTCAGGGATATTCTAGGAAATGTTGTTTGTTCTAGAGAAGGGAGGGAAACAATCCAATTGTCCAATAATGCTTGAATGGAATATAAATGATGCTATATGCATGTGATCACATAATATCAAACAGTCAAAAATCAAAGACCTAGATCTATATGGATTCACGTGGATAAATCTTGAAAACATATTATTGATTGAAAGAAAATAAGATAAACAATGTTAGATTGTGATAACAGGTATGTAAGTGTTTAAATATTTAAATCAATTCAACATATTGCTTCTATATATAGAGATGCAAGAAAATAAACTTTATCCAAAGAACACATTATTTACATTTAATATGCTCATTTATCTAGGAGACCCAAAAGAACCCACAGATAAACTAGCAGGAACTAATAAGACGGTTCAACAAGGCACACACATACAAGATCAATAAATTTTAAAAGTCAATCAGGCTCCTCTACACTGGCGATAACAAATTAGAAACTATAAAAGAAAATAAGAAAAAAAGAAGATCTAAAAATTGTCACAAGAGCCGTATAAATTATTTAGAGCTAAGCATACGTAGAAGGCAATATAACTAACAAACTGAGTACGAACAGTTAAACTCCGCCCAACCCAAGGTTAGGAAAAGACTGTTGTTACTTTATGAGAACAGACCCTCTTCTTAAGGAGCAGATCAGTAAGTGAGAGTGAATCAAAGAAACACAGCATTTGAAAAGTCAGCTAGTCCAAGCCTCTTGATCGCACATACAGAAGCTGAAGCCCAGATAGGTTGAGTTACTTGCTAAAGGGCCCAATGTCCTGACTCAAGGACTAGCATTTTTCACTCAGTCGCAAGACACAATCAAATGCAGTACCTTGGAAAGAGATGGGGAAAAAATGAAGAAATCAATTATATAGTTCCTCATCTTTAAGTACAGAAATAGCCGTGACAAAATTACACGTATTGAGGGAAAATTGAAGTGCAGAGTTTAAAATGTCAATAATCCACAGGGAAACTGGAGACCATTTAAAACATTCATATTAAATCTCTCTAGAAAAGACATGAAAAGATCTCCAATCAAAATGTGAATTTTATAATAGACATGGTATGATACAATTTATAATAGATATGGTAGGAACCTTTCCCTTTCACGGGAAAGCTTCGGCTGGGAAAAAGGAATTGTTCTTGAAAATGGGGCCTGTGCTATTGCAGACACTGTGCTCAACCTAGGTCCACCGAATGCTCTGATGTCATCACTGAGGTCACAGAATTCCACTGTGAGCCTGGCAACCTTGCAAACATAACAGCCCTGGTGAGCACTAGGCACTACTGCTGGTTCACCAAGTGGTACAAGTTTTTCAGCCATTTAGGAGACTTGACTATTTTTGTTTGTATTGAATCATTTCAACGGATTGCCCAAGAGCCAAGAAGGGCCAACCTGTAGGGAAGAGGAGGAGTTGGACATCTCTTGAGGCATCTTCTAAGGGAGACTTCTAGTTGGTACGATGGAACGGCGACAAAAGAGGAAACATCTGGAAAATGAAGAGTCCCAGGAAACTGCCGAGAACGGAGGAGGTATGTGGGGGGCAACTTGTCTGGGGCACATGGGTTTCTGCCAAACTGAAGCTTCTCTAGGAAGCGGGGGACTGAGAACGTGTCACCTGTGAAGCAGGGAGCGAGAGACCTTGTCTCACTGATGCTGCCGTATCTATCCGGAGGGTCCCTGTGGTGTGAGACGGCACAGAACGGCCAGATGCCCCCTGGGAGATGGGAGGTCAGCTCCGCTGGTCTGAGGACTCTCTCCTGGGGCAGCCGGGCCTGGAGCTTTGTCGGACTCACAGCAGGCTGCATCCTGCTTGCACAAACCTAGAGGTGCAGCTTTTCTCAGTCCCCGATTTCTCTCTTATGCTCTTGGATCTTTCCTAGGGGTCATGAGGTGGGGGATGTGAAGGATGCAAGGATGCTGAGAGAGACCCATGAGTTGCTTGGCCTCTTTTACCAAAGTGGAAAGAGAAGCCCCATGAGTTGAAGGCCCTGTTGAAAAATATCTTGACAAGTGGAATGCACTTTGAAAGAAGATTGTTTGTCTAGGGATGGTGTCATATTGAAAGCAAGGAGGTTTTATTCCTTCAACAGGAAGAATTTCCCAAAGGAGATCAAGGGAAGGGAAGGGTTTTCCAGAGACTGAGCCCGCGTGAGCGGGGGTGAGAAATGTCCTCAGGGTCCTGCGGGGAGCTCTGAGAGCCACGGGCCACGTGGTGCCTGCGTGCATTAAATGTAGGCGAGTAGCTTGCCCTGGGAGAGGGGTGGTCACCCCAGAGCTCCAGCTAGAGGCCTCTGCCCCAGATTAGAGCCCAGTAGCTCCTACCAGGCCCAGGGCCCTGGAGACTGTAGGATGGGCCCTGGGAATGGAGCTCTAGACAGCAGGCAGATTTCCAGGCAGTGGCTGGGACAGGCTGGGGAAGGCAATGACTGCCCCTGACCATTCAGAATATTTTGCCCTATGTTCCTGTGTGTGTGTGTGTGTGAGTGTGTGTGTGTGTGTGTGTGTGTGTGTGTGGTAGTGCAGAGAAGAGCGAGATGAATGGGGGTAGAGTGCTTACCAGATATAAAGTCTGCGTGGTAAAGTTCTTGTCACCCTGCCTGTACCTGGCTGACACTCGGTGTACGTAAGAGTGTATACAGAATTCTTGTTAGGGGTGTTTTATGAGACAGTAACTCATACACCCATGTACACTCTGATGCAGCAAAAATATCACACACCCCACATATAACTTCCTTAGTAAACCACACACAGCACATGGAGGTATATACACGCATCCCTCCTATACTACGTTCTCATACAACCCACCTGTATCACAATCCTCTCCTCCAACACCAAACGCTGGAGATGAGATATGTATATAGACACACACACTATATATATAGGACACACACACACACACACACACACACACACACTATATACATGTATCTCCTCAACTCTTGCACAAACACAGCTAACTTCAGCCATCTCTAAATACCTCTATAAGAACCAGTCACGTGTCATACACACCACACTTATAACACATTCTTGAGTAATGCCAGACCCGCTTTGTACAAACCACAGTAAACCACAGTCTCAGTAACCCATGTCAGGATTGCCAGAGAAAATATGGGCTATCCAGTTCAATTTGAATTCCAGATAAACAACAAGTAATTTTTCAGTATCCGTATGTCCCACATATTGTATGGGCTATACTTACACTAAAACTAAGTCAGGCCAAATACTGCATGGGAATACTTACACTCAAAGATTATTCTGGGTTTATCTGAAACTGAAATTTAACTGGGTGCCTTGTATTCTTGTTCGCTAAGTCTGGCAACCCTTATATACTTACCACCAGCTGATGTATTATATATTTATTGTAGTTTTGTTTAGTGTGTGTCTTCCCCTACTAGAATGTGCAGCGTTACCAAAGACTACAACAATGGAAGAGTGCCGGATACACAGGAGTAGCTGCTTACTGAATCTTGGTGAATGAATGAATGAACACACACCATAAATACAAGCCACACCATGTAATGAGGAAACGTTACACGTCCCAGAATTCCTGACTTGTGAACAGAAACCATGCACACAAAGGCCACAGACACAGATAGACACGTCTGCACTGTGCTCCCCATGCCAACCCCACACTTACCACAGACTTAACTGATACACATCACTCACTCTTCCCACACACTCACAGTCACCACCGAGGCCTACATTACCAACTAGACAGTGAGAGAATAAGTATTGATTGGAATTAAATCCTGGAGGATCCACTGGGAACCACACTCTCAGCTGTGTGTATTCACTGCACCTGACACGTGTCACACACTCAGTAAATATTTGTGGACAGAGGACTGATGAACCCACCCTGAGCCTTTCATTCCTCCCTCAGGAATCTCGAAGTCACAAGAGGATCCCCCTCGGCTTGGATCCACTGTGGTGGCCCAAGGCTGCAGCCCAGGAGCAGTGGAGGTCTCCTCTGCCTCTAAATACTTCTTCTGTACTTCTACTCTGCGCAAGCTCAGCTACGCTGGTAAGGGCGTGGGGCTCCTCAGGTGACGGGGCGCTTGGCTGTGAAGCAGGAGGCACACAGATCCCAGGGAGGCTGAGAGGAAATCCAGGGTCATCAGAGGTGATGAGGGCTCTGTGGAGGAGCCTGGGCAGGATGGCTGAGCTGTTCCGAGGGCGTGGATGCCAGCTGAGTCTGGGGGTGTGTGTGTGAATACTGCTACTACCATGGTGGGGAAGTCAAGGAGCAGGGGCCGGAAAGGTCTGGGCTTGAGGTGGAGGGAAGAGGGACCAGATTAAGCATCTTCAGAGGAAAATGTAGGCTTTGTCTTTGCCTTTGCTTCCAGAGAAGGACAGAGTTCTGCATCATACACCTCCAGCCTGAGAGCAGGACCATCCAGCTCAGGTGCACACAGCTCACACATACACGCGCCCTCCAGGCACAGCCCTTCTCAGTGCACATCAACCCCAAGCACGTGCTCCACAGTACTCTCCTGCACCACAGCCCCATTCCACAAGGAATGCACCACCGATATTCCCAAACTCACACTCCTCATCGTACACGCATCCAGCCGCATCCCTCACATACTACAGCCCTCACCACCATACTCCACACCCCTGTATACAGACACCGCTCCAGTATACCCCCCCACGCACATGAAAAGCCCACAGATGACACCACATACACCACTCCGTCCTACGGCCAACGGACACCAAGCTCACGACATTGCTATGTCGTGCCAATGTCCCTCTCTCGTCTACCACACCTGCTCCCTCAGCTTCCGGCATGGCCCATGCATGTTATTATGATTTTAATTTCCTTTTTCAGGAATCCGGAGATTTCATCGAGACACTGCCCAGCCTAGACCACCCCTAGCCCAGGATCAGGAAGAAGGAGAGACCGCTTCCCCATCACACTGTGTCTCCTCCTCACCCTCTTCACCCTGTAAGAACTATCTGCACCCAGACAAAGAGGAAAGGGGCATGAAAATATACTACATGCAGGTACAAGTGAACAAGGGTGTCGCTGTCTCCTGGAAGACAAAGAAACCCTTGGAGTTGCCTGAAAAGCAGCTGAGGATAGAAGAAGTGACCCTTCCTGAGGATGTGTGTGCAGTAGCCACTGACCCCTCTTCTGATGTGTCCACCGAAAGCCTCCTGTCTGACAGTGAGCCCACTGGGGAGGAGAAAGAGTATGAGGAAAGGGCAGAGCCAGGCAGCCCATCAGGGCCACCTGCCGTCGAGGAGAGACCCAGCGCCAAGACAGCAGACTGGATGCTGACCATGGAGACCGGCTTCAGGTGCATGGCCTGCTGCCGGGTCTTCCCCACCTTGGAGATCCTCCAGCAGCACGTGAAGGGCGGCGTCCTGCAGGGCTTCAGCTGCCGTGCGTTTCATCTCACCATGGCCCAGTGTATGGGCAATGTGGAATCCGAGAGCACCCCTGAGGAAGAGGACGAGGAGGAGGAGGAGGAGAACGAGGAGGAGGAGGAGGAGGAGGAGGAGAAGGAGGTAGAGAAGCAAGAAGAAAAGGAGAATGAGGGAGAGCAGCCCACGGGGGAAGGCCCCAGCCCAAAGAGACCCCGCAGGCAGGGTCTTTTCTCTCCTTTGAGTTCCAAACAGCAACTGAGATTCATGGGACAGAAGATCCTGGAAGACGGTGTGGCCGTCCCTTGGAAGAGGTAAGGCTTGAGGCTGGCAGTCTTCTGAGCCTATGTCACGAGGGCCCAGAGGAGTCTAAGGGAAGGGGCCGCACACATGTGCTGGTTTACCTAATGGCTCTGCAGTTGCATCAAATGGGACACACCCAGCACTAACAAAGGCATTGACCTCTGTTGACGTAAACAAGAAGGTGGAGCCTTTTCCTAGGAGTTTTCTCAGGGTCTGCACGATGGACCTCAACTCTTAGAGGACGTACTGCCAGCAGCTCCTTCTCGGCAGAGAGAGCCAGGAGTGGTCTCAAGAGAGGACAGGGGCCCTTGCAGGACCAGAACTTTGAGGTCTGAGAGCCTTGGGCCTGAGCCGAGATCTCACCCGGACCACTGGACCTAGCCTTCTGTGACAAAGGGGAATATGAAAGAGAGTCACGTGGAAATGAGGTCCCCCGAGATATGGAAATGTTCCAGAACCTTCGTTGCGTGGTAGTTGATCTGGAGCCAAGCTCACTGTGGTGTGTGTGGCTCTGAGCATTAAGGCAATGCTGGAGGGTAACCCTGACCAGCAGAGCTTGGAGTGCTTCTTGTCTCTTCCTGTTCTACCTCATTTGTTTTATCCCTTCCAGGGAGAAGAAAGGACCCTCGGGAGAGTAGCAGACAGAATGCCGTGGTCTGAAGGAGGATGAAGGGACCGGCACTCAGTCTAACATCATATGACAATAGAAGCGTCCTATGCAATAAAGGGCATTTTCCAAACCTTTCCTGGAGCTTTTATTTAATGACATTTTTCTATCTATGCATCTATCTGTCATCTACATCTGTATCTTTCAAGGTTTGTGAACAAGCTTTCACATAAGCACTAGAGACGTCCGCCAGCATTTTCCAGAAGAGGCCTGCAAATTGCTGGGGACTCCTCACAAATAGGGAACGGCCACAACCCCTGCCACACAGACTATGCGTGTGGCCCTCCTGACGTACTCCCACTCTCTCTCTGAATTTCCCAACGTCTGAGATGAGGGTGCTGGCTGGAGGCAATGATCACGTGCAGGCTGAATCTTCTCCAGATTCTGATTCTCTTCCTGGGCATATCGTCCTTAAGCACAGTCTCCATGTCCCTGGCCACACTGATCTCTCTCCTTCAGTCCTTCCCTCCTTCCCTCTCCTGCCTCCCAGTGCAGAGAATACTTTTTTGCATTTGAGACGACATTTATTTTTGGTTCACAGAATTCTCACCTGTTCTACTGTGGCCTCCGTTGTGAACATTCCAAAGCTGAGACTTTTCTGTTTTTCTCCCTCATTTCTGCTGAGTCTTTACCTTCCTAATGCAGTGAACTCACAGTGCCTAGCTGACTGGATGGGGAAAAAAATCCAGGGAGCAAAGAGAAATAATAAAAGAATATATCAGTTAATTTTTCATAGTGTTATCCAACTACATATTTTTAAAATTTTGGAATAATATTAGGAATCTTCTCTTTATAAAAAACTGAATTATCGGGCTTCCCTGGTGGAGCAGTGGTTAAGAATATGCCTGCGAATGCAGGGATCATGGGTTCGAGCCCTGGTCTGGGAAGATCCCACGTGCCACGGAGTAACTAAGCCCGCGTGCCACAACTACTGAGCCTGCGCTCTAGAGCCCGTGTGCCACATCAACCGAGCCCACGTGCCACAACTACGGAAGCCTGCGTGCCTAGAGACCATGCTCCGCAACAAGAGAAGCCACTGCAATGAGAAGCCCGTGCACCACAGCCAAGAGGAGCCCCCGCTCACTGCAACTAGAGAACGCCCGCTAGCAGCAACAAAGACCCAATGCAGCCCCAAATAAATTAATTAATTTTTAAAAATTGAATTAGTTTCAAGGGTACAATGTATAAAAGTACAATAAAAGCCCCCCTTCATAACCCCCCAACCCCACTCTCAAGATGGAATCGATATGCTGTGATACAATTTATAGTCGTAGTACTACTCCTCCTCCCACCACATCCGAAATCCTCTGAGCCAGGTGCAGCAGCTTCCTTTCACAATGCTAGGACCCGCCACAAGACACATGATAATCCCTTTGGACATTTCAAGGAGCGGCACCAAGGGAACAGTACCGGGGAAATGCCACTGACAGCTCAGAATATCCATGGCATTTCTAGAGCCTCGGCACTGCTCTCGCTCTGGGAATGAAGATCCAAAAAGCACATCGGAGAATGTTCATAGTTGTAAACAAGCTCCACCTTTGAAACACAATCTACATAGAACCACATATACAAGCCTGCACGATGGATGAAGCCAAGATCTCCTCCATGATTTCCCTTCTGACCACCTTATTGTCTCCTCAACCATAAAAGGTGAACTTGAAACTCAGGACCTTGCCTTGTCACCAGAAACATCCAAGCTTGGATCAGTCTTTCTAAGACCAGATACTTGCTCTCTGAACTATTAGAGACTTGTCACATACACACAGGTAGAACAGGATTATTTCTATCTACCTGGGGACTTGGAGTCTTTCACATTGCTCCTGTTAAAACTCTCACAACAGCAAAACTTTACCTACAAAGGGTTCAAGCTATGACACTCCCAACTTCCACAAACCTCCTCAGCTCTTGTGAGTCACATGCAGCCAATTCCAGCAATTGGAAACATGGTTGTGAGGATGAAACTGACTTTGGGGCTCCCCTTGGATATGGTCTTCCAGACTTACCAAAAGGCCATTAAGAGGAAGGTTTACCCCACCTCAGGGAAACCCGAGGCAGTACTTGCAGTCAAGGGCTGGCCATGGCTTCTGAGCTACATCCAAAAAGAATTTCATACTGTACCTGGATCTGCTGAAGCCATTTCTGACTGTCCGAGAGCCAGCATGTACCACTCCTCAACTGCCTCCATTGTGGATCATCAGTAGGGCTGTCAGATTTAGGACATAAAAATACAGGATACCCAGTTAAACTTGAACTTCACATGAATAATAAGTCATTATTTTTAGTATAAGTAGATCCTATGAACTATTTGGGGCATACTTATCTTCAAAATGTACTCGTTGTTTTTCAAACATTCATATTTAACTAAACAGTCTATATTTTATCTGTCAACCCTACTCAGCAGAAATGATGGAGGCTCATAGAGATCCAGGAGACGCCTCAGCGCCTCCTCAGCTTTTATTTCTACGTCCTGGACAGCGAGCACGAACCTTCCACTCCCAGTCAGTGGCTAGAATGGAGGATATTCTCTGTTTTAGAGCTTTTTCTACTTGTCATTGTTATTATCTTCCTTATTTTAAAGAGATGTTTATTTTTTCCCAATCTTAATAGCTCATCCAAAAGTATTTCAAAGTTCATTAGAGAAGGGAAAAACAATATGGTTCTGAAAAGTGAAGGAAACCGCCTGGTGTTTAGTAAAGAAGTAGTAGGGAGACTGAAAAAGCCAAACTTAATAAGCAGATCTCTCCAAGGGTATTTTCAGAGAATGATACCCTCCCACACCCTGAAAATATTATTACATCAAGAATGTAGAACTGCTAACCAAATGTAAGGCTCCCATATGATTCTATCAAACTGAGGATGCTTCTTTACTAAGCAGTGAGCACACTTGCTGTCCCAGGGACCTTGGCAGTTGCAACGTAGGGCTCTTCCCTTTGGGATGGAAACAGCAAGTTTTCCTGTGGTCTACACGCTGGCCCCAAAAATACTACACTCCCAATACTTGTCAACTTTAAGTATTTTTCTACATATCTCCATTTTTCTGTTACTATTTGGACTACATCCTAGACTTGACACTACATAAATTGCATTCAAGAAGCTATTTTTAAAAGTTGGTAGGAAACCTTAAATCTATGGCTTGCAGTCCCTGGCTTACTTTCATCCAGGTGCATAAGGGTTTTCAAAAGTAGTCAGGTTAGTTACCCTGTATCACAGCCCCACGCTTGTGTCACAGATATAAAAATGGAACATGATATTTAAGGTTTTAGTTGCCAAATCATCAAGCCTCCCAGACAGAGGCAATAGAGCAAAATGATTACAGAGGCATGGATTTTGATTTGCTCCAGTGTCTTGGGCAAGTCACTTGGCCTCTGTATTTATTTGTACTTATCTGCACTTATCTGTCACTTGGGGGTCATAATTGTACCTGGTCCATGGGTACGCTGTACAAATGATCTGTAAAGTAGTTACAAGAAACCGACACAGAGTAAGCACTCCACAGACATTGGCTATTAGCTATTGGAAACAGTTCTCCATGAAACAGATGACTTTATCCGTGGATGACTCGGTGGGAGACAGTGAATCACAGAATCACAGCATGTTGAAAGTGACCTAGTTCACACGCTTATGTGAAAAGAAGAAAAGTGTGCATGGGTAGAAAATGTCTGAAACTTTACACAACAAAGAGTTCATCATGTTAACTTGGAGGATTAGAATAAATCAGGAAAGGAGGAAAGAAAAACTTGAGTGTAATTCAATTTCTCTATCATTTGTGTTTCTACACTGAGACTCTGAATACACTGGAAGTGCAATTTTTTTTAATGTGGCGGGATAAAGGTTTTCAAGTTTTCCTGATCCATCCGTATTATTATCTCAGAATTGCTGGCATTTCTTGCCATCTTTGGATCTACACCCATGTGAGTCAGTGGGCCATTCTGGACGGAGGAGATAATAGAGCAGAAGTGAAGTGAGAGAAAAGGAGAGACAAGATTTTCTCTTTTCTCTTCAAAGAGGAAAGGTCTTTGGAATGGGAACAACTCACAACCAAACTTTGGGGAAAGGATGTGATGGAAAATGAGACAAACATCCTAACCCTGTGATGAGAAGGATTCCCTGGGCTGGATGGAGGGAGGTCACAGGTGGCTGGACAAGGAAACCAACTAGGGAGAAACACACACAAGTGCAGAGCAAACACCCTGAGGCCACTCAGCCTGACTCCATGCAAACATGTGTCCAGCAGACAGCCCTTCACCTGTGGCTCCCCAGCAAGACAGGTACCTCGGGGGTGCCAAGTCATTCTGAGTCCATTATGCCTGGCCATTCATAAACCGCTGTCTAACGTGTGAGGAATAAACTCTCAATGTTTATGAGGAAATTGCGGAAGGAGATTGAAAGGTTACTTAAACGAAAAAAAAAGAAGTTCAGGAAGGCAAGATGGTAGAGAGACAAGAAAAAGACCTTAAAAGATAGAAAGGATTTGCCAAAGAAGAGAAAGCAAAAGAAATGATTCCGAATGGGTTAACCTGCAGCTAGGAAGTTAAGGAAGATTATTGATGGGTGAAGACTATGGAATAAAGTGAATAAAATTTCTCAGAAGTTGCTGAGAATATGGTAAGCAGCATGATTATCAAATTATGAATTGGCTGCAATGGCATTCTAGGGGGACACTAGGAAGGTGAAGCAAATGTTCCTGAGATGACAGTAGCAGGTGGAAAGTTGTTTCAGGGGAATATCAGTCTTGCAGAGGGTGTATCAGAGGAGGGCAAGTGTGAGCAAGCAAGGAAATACTAAGTGTATACGGTTCCTTCACTGAGTGCACCCAGCCCCGCGGTCAGCCTTGAGAACAAGCAGGACTTCAGGTACTGGAGCTACATTTCAGTCATCAAGACTTGAGAAGACACCCTTAACTCAGGTCTTCTCTTCAAACTCCATCTTTCCTTCTTGACCTTCATTTGGCCTCTTCCCTTACCCTCCAGCTGTGGACTGAGGCCACAGAGCAAGATGGGTCACTAGTGTCCTCCATCCCCTGGCGACTGTGGTTCACATCAGTGGAGTACCAAAGGCAATAACCAAGTAACAGACACAAGAGTGTATGAAGAAGAAGAGATTCTGATAAGGCTTTCTGTGACAGTGTGGGCCAAGTCGGCTCTATATGGCTGGTATCACGTGAATTATGAGCAGCCTTAGGGGAGAAGTCCTCAGAAGGCAGAGCCTGGCTCTCGAGAGGCTCTGCGTGCTCACAGCCCACTCCAAGACCTCAGTTACAGCTTCGGCCCCCAATATCTCTCCCTCTGCCTGCTCACAGTTTTTGAAGTCTTCTTTCCTCCACATTTCTCTTGAGAGGTGGAGGAGGAAGATGAGCTTCAGGCCAGCTCAGACTCCCCTGGGATCCCAGCAGGATGCCTAGCATTAACCTCCCACCTTCTAGGAAGCTCCTAAGATCTTCACATTTGGGGCAGTTCTCATTTCAGCTGTGCTTCAAATTGCTGGCTGGAGACGGCCTGTTGGAAGGTGGCTAAAAGCAAGTAGCAATCCTTCGGGCAGCCTGGCCCTTCTCGACTGTCAGTCATCTTCAGGGATATTCTAGGAAATGTTGTTTGTTCTAGAGAAGGGAGGGAAACAATCCAATTGTCCAATAATGCTTGAATGGAAAATAAATGATGCTATATGCATGTGATCACATAATATCAAACAGTCAAAAATCAAAGACCTAGATCTCTATGGATTCACGTGGATAAATCTTGAAAACATAATATTGATTGAAAGAAAATAAGATAAACAATGTTAGATTGTGATAACAGGTATGTAAGTGTTTAAATATTTAAATCAATTCAACATATTGCTTCTATATATAGAGATGCAAGAAAATAAACTTTATCCAAAGAACACATTATTTACATTTAATATGCTCATTTATCTAGGAGACCCAAAAGAACCCACAGATAAACTAGCAGGAACTAATAAGACGGTTCAACAAGGCACACACATACAAGATCAATAAATTTTAAAAGTCAATCAGGCTCCTCTACACTGGCGATAACAAATTAGAAACTATAAAAGAAAATAAGAAAAAAAGAAGATCTAAAAATTGTCACAAGAGCCGTATAAATTATTTAGAGCTAAGCATACGTAGAAGGCAATATAACTAACGAACTGAGTACGAACAGTTAAACTCCGCCCAACCCAAGGTTAGGAAAAGACTGTTGTTACTTTATGAGAACAGACCCTCTTCTTAAGGAGCAGATCAGTAAGTGAGAGTGAATCAAAGAAACACAGCATTTGAAAAGTCAGCTAGTCCAAGCCTCTTGATCGCACATACAGAAGCTGAAGCCCAGATAGGTTGAGTTACTTGCTAACGGGCCCAATGTCCTGACTCAAGGACTAGCATTTTTCACTCAGTCGCAAGACACAATCAAATGCAGTACCTTGGAAAGAGATGGGGAAAAAATGAAGAAATCAATTATATAGTTCCTCATCTTTAAGTACAGAAATAGCCGTGACAAAATTACACGTATTGAGGGAAAATTGAAGTGCAGAGTTTAAAATGTCAATAATCCACAGGGAAACTGGAGACCATTTAAAACATTCATATTAAATCTCTCTAGAAAAGACATTAAAAGATCTCCAATCAAAATGTGAATTTTATAATAGACATGGTATGATACAATTTATAATAGATATGGTAGGAACCTTTCCCTTTCACGGGAAAGCTTCGGCTGGGAAAAAGGAATTGTTCTTGAAAATGGGGCCTGTGCTATTGCAGACACTGTGCTCAACCTAGGTCCACCGAATGCTCTGATGTCATCACTGAGGTCACAGAATTCCACTGTGAGCCTGGCAACCTTGCAAACATAACAGCCCTGGTGAGCACTAGGCACTACTGCTGGTTCACCAAGTGGTACAAGTTTTTCAGCCATTTAGGAGACTTGACTATTTTTGTTTGTATTGAATCATTTCAACGGATTGCCCAAGAGCCAAGAAGGGCCAACCTGTAGGGAAGAGGAGGAGTTGGACATTTCTTGAGGCATCTTCTATGGGAGACTTCTAGTTGGTACGATGGAACGGCGACAAAAGAGGAAACATCTGGAAAATGAAGAGTCCCAGGAAACTGCCGAGAACGGAGGAGGTATGTGGGGGGCAACTTGTCTGGGGCACATGGGTTTCTGCCAAACTGAAGCTTCTCTAGGAAGCGGGGGACTGAGAACGTGTCACCTGTGAAGCAGGGAGCGAGAGACCTTGTCTCACTGATGCTGCCGTATCTATCCGGAGGGTCCCTGTGGTGTGAGACGGCACAGAACGGCCAGATGCCCCCTGGGAGATGGGAGGTCAGCTCCGCTGGTCTGAGGACTCTCTCCTGGGGCAGCCGGGCCTGGAGCTTTGTCGGACTCACAGCAGGCTGCATCCTGCTTGCACAGACCTAGAGGTGCAGCTTTTCTCAGTCCCCGATTTCTCTCTTATGCTCTTGGATCTTTCCTAGGGGTCATGAGGTGGGGGATGTGAAGGATGCAAGGATGCTGAGAGAGACCCATGAGTTGCTTGGCCTCTTTTACCAAAGTGGAAAGAGAAGCCCCATGAGTTGAAGGCCCTGTTGAAAAATATCTTGACAAGTGGAATGCACTTTGAAAGAAGATTGTTTGTCTAGGGATGGTGTCATATTGAAAGCAAGGAGGTTTTATTCCTTCAACAGGAAGAATTTCCCAAAGGAGATCAAGGGAAGGGAAGGGTTTTCCAGAGACTGAGCCCGCGTGAGCGGGGGTGAGAAATGGCCTCAGGGTCCTGCGGGGAGCTCTGAGAGCCACGGGCCACGTGGTGCCTGCGTGCATTAAATGTAGGCGAGTAGCTTGCCCTGGGAGAGGGGTGGTCACCCCAGAGCTCCAGCTAGAGGCCTCTGCCCCAGATTAGAGCCCAGTAGCTCCTACCAGGCCCAGGGCCCTGGAGACTGTAGGATGGGCCCTGGGAATGGAGCTCTAGACAGCAGGCAGATTTCCAGGCAGTGGCTGGGACAGGCTGGGGAAGGCAATGACTGCCCCTGACCATTCAGAATATTTTGCCCTATGTTCCTGTGTGTGTGTGTGTGAGTGTGTGTGTGTGTGTGTGTGTGTGTGTGTGGTAGTGCAGAGAAGAGCGAGATGAATGGGGTTAGAGTGCTTACCAGATATAAAGTCTGCGTGGTAAAGTTCTTGTCACCCTGCCTGTACCTGGCTGACACTCGGTGTACGTAAGAGTGTATACAGAATTCTTGTTAGGGGTGTTTTATGAGACAGTAACTCATACACCCATGTACACTCTGATGCAGCAAAAATATCACACACCCACATATAACTTCCTTAGTAAACCACACACAGCACATGGAGGTATATACACGCATCCCTCCTATACTACGTTCTCATACAACCCACCTGTATCACAATCCTCTCCTCCAACACCAAACGCTGGAGATGAGATATGTATATAGACACACACACTATATATATAGGACACACACACACACACACACACACACACACTATATACATGTATCTCCTCAACTCTTGCACAAACACAACTAACTTCAGCCATCTCTAAATACCTCTATAAGAACCAGTCACGTGTCATACACACCACACTTATAACACATTCTTGAGTAATGCCAGACCCGCTTTGTACAAACCACAGTAAACCACAGTCTCAGTAACCCATGTCAGGATTGCCAGAGAAAATATGGGCTATCCAGTTCAATTTGAATTCCAGATAAACAACAAGTAATTTTTCAGTATCCGTATGTCCCACATATTGTATGGGCTATACTTACACTAAAACTAAGTCAGGCCAAATACTGCATGGGAATACTTACACTCAAAGATTATTCTGGGTTTATCTGAAACTGAAATTTAACTGGGTGCCTTGTATTCTTGTTCGCTAAGTCTGGCAACCCTTATATACTTACCACCAGCTGATGTATTATATATTTATTGTAGTTTTGTTTAGTGTGTGTCTTCCCCTACTAGAATGTGCAGCGTTACCAAAGACTACAACAATGGAAGAGTGCCGGATACACAGGAGTAGCTGCTTACTGAATCTTGGTGAATGAATGAATGAACACACACCATAAATACAAGCCACACCATGTAATGAGGAAACGTTACATGTCCCAGAATTCCTGACTTGTGAACAGAAACCATGCACACAAAGGCCACAGACACAGATAGACACGCCTGCACTGTGCTCCCCATGCCAACCCCACACTTACCACAGACTTAACTGATACACATCACTCACTCTTCCCACACACTCACAGTCACCACCGAGGCCTACATTACCAACTAGACAGTGAGAGAATAAGTATTGATTGGAATTAAATCCTGGAGGATCCACTGGGAACCACACTCTCAACTGTGTGTATTCACTGCACCTGACACGTGTCACACACTCAGTAAATATTTGTGGACAGAGGACTGATGAACCCACCCTGAGCCTTTCATTCCTCCCTCAGGAATCTCGAAGTCACAAGAGGATCCCCCTCGGCTTGGATCCACGGTGGTGGCCCAAGGCTGCAGCCCAGGGGCAGTGGAGGTCTCCTCTGCCTCTAAATATTTCTTCTGTACTTCTACTCTGCGCAAGCTCAGCTACGCTTGTAAGGGCGTGGGGCTCCTCAGGTGACGGGGTGCTTGGCTGTGAAGCAGGAGGCACACAGATCCCAGGGAGGCTGAGAGGAAATCCAGGATCATCAGAGGTGATGAGGGCTCTGTGGAGGAGCCTGGGCAGGATGGCTGAGCTGTTCCGAGGGCGTGGATGCCAGCTGAGTCTGGGTGTGTGTGTGTGAATACTGCTACTACCATGGTGGGGAAGTCAAGGAGCAGGGGCCGGAAAGGTCTGGGTTTGAGGTGGAGGGAAGAGGGACCAGATTAAGCATCTTCAGAGGAAAATGTAGGCTTTGTCTTTGCCTTTGCTTCCAGAGAAGGACAGAGTTCTGCATCATACACCTCCAGCCTGAGAGCAGGACCATCCAGCTCAGGTGCACACAGCTCACACATACACGCGCCCTCCAGGCACAGCCCTTCTCAGTGCACATCAACCCCAAGCACGTGCTCCACAGTACTCTCCTGCACCACAGCCCCATTCCACAAGGAATGCACCACCGATATTCCCAAACTCACACTCCTCATCGTACACGCATCCAGCCGCATCCCTCACATACTACAGCCCTCACCACCATACTCCACACCCCTGTATACAGACACCACTCCAGTATACCCCCCCACGCACATGAAAAGCCCACAGATGACACCAGATACACCACTCCGTCCTACGGCCAACGGACACCAAGCTCACGACATTGCTATGTCGTGCCAATGTCCCTCTCTCGTCTACCACACCTGCTCCCTCAGCTTCCGGCATGGCCCATGCATGTTATTATGATTTTAATTTCCTTTTTCAGGAATCCAGAGATTTCATCGAGACACTGCCCAGCCTAGACCACCCCTAGCCCAGGATCAGGAAGAAGGAGAGACCGCTTCCCCATCACACTGTGTCTCCTCCTCACCCTCTTCACCCTGTAAGAACTATCTGCACCCAGACAAAGAGGAAAGGGGCATGAAAATATACTACATGCAGGTACAAGTGAACAAGGGTGTCACTGTCTCCTGGAAGACAAAGAAACCCTTGGAGTTGCCTGAAAAGCAGCTGAGGATAGAAGAAGTGACCCTTCCTGAGGATGTGTGCGCAGTAGCCACTGACCCCTCTTCTGATGTGTCCACCGAAAGCCTCCTGTCTGACAGTGAGCCCACTGGGGAGGAGAAAGAGTATGAGGAAAGGGCAGAGCCAGGCGGCCCATCAGGGCCACCTGCCATCGAGGAGAGACCCAGCGCCAAGACAGCGGACTGGATGCTGACCATGGAGACCGGCTTCAGGTGCATGGCCTGCTGCCGGGTCTTCCCCACCTTGGAGATCCTCCAGCAGCACGTGAAGGGCGGCGTCCTGCAGGGCTTCAGCTGCCGTGCCTTTCATCTCACCATGGCCCAGCGGATGGGCAATGTGGAATCCGAGAGCACCCCTGAGGAAGAGGACGAGGAGGAGGAGGAGGAGAACGAGGAGGAGGAGGAGGAGGAGGAGGAGAAGGAGGTAGAGAAGCAAGAAGAAAAGGAGAATGAGGGAGAGCAGCCCACGGGGGAAGGCCCCAGCCCAAAGAGACCCCGCAGGCAGGGTCTTTTCTCTCCTTTGAGTTCCAAACAGCAACTGAGATTCATGGGACAGAAGATCCTGGAAGACGGTGTGGCCGTCCCTTGGAAGAGGTAAGGCTTGAGGCTGGCAGTCTTCTGAGCCTATGTCACGAGGGCCCAGAGGAGTCTAAGGGAAGGGGCCGCACACATGTGCTGGTTTACCTAATGGCTCTGCAGTTGCATCAAATGGGACACACCCAGCACTAACAAAGGCATTGACCTCTGTTGACGTAAACAAGAAGGTGGAGCCTTTTCCTAGGAGTTTTCTCAGGGTCTGCACGATGGACCTCAACTCTTAGAGGACGTACTGCCAGCAGCTCCTTCTCGGCAGAGAGAGCCAGGAGTGGTCTCAAGAGAGGACAGGGGCCCTTGCAGGACCAGAACTTTGAGGTCTGAGAGCCTTGGGCCTGAGCCGAGATCTCACCCGGACCACTGGACCTAGCCTTCTGTGACAAAGGGGAATATGAAAGAGAGTCACGTGGAAATGAGGTCCCCCGAGATATGGAAATGTTCCAGAACCTTCGTTGCGTGGTAGTTGATCTGGAGCCAAGCTCACTGTGGTGTGTGTGGCTCTGAGCATTAAGGCAATGCTGGAGGGTAACCCTGACCAGCAGAGCTTGGAGTGCTTCTTGTCTCTTCCTGTTCTACCTCATTTGTTTTATCCCTTCCAGGGAGAAGAAAGGACCCTCGGGAGAGTAGCAGACAGAATGCCGTGGTCTGAAGGAGGATGAAGGGACCGGCACTCAGTCTAACATCATATGACAATAGAAGCGTCCTATGCAATAAAGGGCATTTTCCAAACCTTTCCTGGAGCTTTTATTTAATGACATTTTTCTATCTATGCATCTATCTGTCATCTACATCTGTATCTTTCAAGGTTTGTGAACAAGCTTTCACATAAGCACTAGAGACGTCCGCCAGCATTTTCCAGAAGAGGCCTGCAAATTGCTGGGGACTCCTCACAAATAGGGAACGGCCACAACCCCTGCCACACAGACTATGCGTGTGGCTCTCCTGACGTACTCCCACTCTCTCTCTGAATTTCCCAACGTCTGAGATGAGGGTGCTGGCTGGAGGCAATGATCACGTGCAGGCTGAATCTTATCCAGATTCTGATTCTCTTCCTGGGCATATCGTCCTTAAGCACAGTCTCCATGTCCCTGGCCACACTGATCTCTCTCCTTCAGTCCTTCCCTCCCTCCCTCTCCTGCCTCCCAGTGCAGAGAATACTTTTTTGCATTTGAGACGACATTTATTTTTGGTTCACAGAATTCTCACCTGTTCTACTGTGGCCTCCGTTGTGAACATTCCAAAGCTGAGACTTTTCTGTTTTTCTCCCTCATTTCTGCTGAGTCTTTACCTTCCTAATGCAGTGAACTCACAGTGCCTAGCTGACTGGATGGGGAAAAAAATCCAGGGAGCAAAGAGAAATAATAAAAGAATATATCAGTTAATTTTTCATAGTGTTATCCAACTACATATTTTTAAAATTTTGGAATAATATTAGGAATCTTCTCTTTATAAAAAACTGAATTATCGGGCTTCCCTGGTGGAGCAGTGGTTAAGAATATGCCTGCGAATGCAGGGGTCATGGGTTCGAGCCCTGGTCTGGGAAGATCCCACGTGCCACGGAGTAACTAAGCCCGCGTGCCACAACTACTGAGCCTGCGCTCTAGAGCCCGTGTGCCACATCAACCGAGCCCACGTGCCACAACTACGGAAGCCTGCGTGCCTAGAGACCATGCTCCGCAACAAGAGAAGCCACTGCAATGAGAAGCCCGTGCACCACAGCCAAGAGGAGCCCCCGCTCACTGCAACTAGAGAACGCCCGCTAGCAGCAACAAAGACCCAATGCAGCCCCAAATAAATTAATTAAATTTTAAAAATTGAATTAGTTTCAAGGGTACAATGTATAAAAGTACAATAAAAGCCCCCCTTCATAACCCCCCAACCCCACTCTCAAGATGGAATCGATATGCTGTGATACAATTTATAGTCGTAGTACTACTCCTCCTCCCACCACATCCGAAATCCTCTGAGCCAGGGGCAGCAGCTTCCTTTCACAATGCTAGGACCCGCCACAAGACACATGATAATCCCTTTGGACATTTCAAGGAGCGGCACCAAGGGAACAGTACCGGGGAAATGCCACTGACAGCTCAGAATATCCATGGCATTTCTAGAGCCTCGGCACTGCTCTCGCTCTGGGAATGAAGGTCCAAAAAGCACATCGTAGAATGTTCATAGTTGTAAACAAGCTCCACCTTTGAAACACAATCTACATAGAACCACATATACAAGCCTGCACGATGGATGAAGCCAAGGTCTCCTCCATGATTTCCCTTCTGACCACCTTATTGTCTCCTCAACCATAAAAGGTGAACTTGAAACTCAGGACCTTGCCTTGTCACCAGAAACATCCAAGCTTGGATCAGTCTTTCTAAGACCAGATACTTGCTCTCTGAACTATTAGAGACTTGTCACATACACACAGGTAGAACAGGATTATTTCTATCTACCTGGGGACTTGGAGTCTTTCACATTGCTCCTGTTAAAACTCTCACAACAGCAAAACTTTACCTACAAAGGGTTCAAGCTATGACACTCCCAACTTCCACAAACCTCCTCAGCTCTTGTGAGTCACATGCAGCCAATTCCAGGAATTGGAAACATGGTTGTGAGGATGAAACTGACTTTGGGGCTCCCCTTGGATATGGTCTTCCAGACTTACCAAAAGGCCATTAAGAGGAAGGTTTACCCCACCTCAGGGAAACCCGAGGCAGTACTTGCAGTCAAGGGCTGCCCATGGCTTCTGAGCTACATCCAAAAAGAATTTCATACTGTACCTGGATCTGCTGAAGCCATTTCTGACTGTCCGAGAGCCAGCATGTACCACTCCTCAACTGCCTCCATTGTGGATCATCAGTAGGGCTGTCAGATTTAGGACATAAAAATACAGGATACCCAGTTAAACTTGAACTTCACATGAATAATAAGTCATTATTTTTAGTATAAGTAGATCCTATGAACTATTTGGGGCATACTTATCTTCAAAATGTACTCGTTGTTTTTCAAACATTCATATTTAACTAAACAGTCTATATTTTATCTGTCAACCCTACTCAGCAGAAATGATGGAGGCTCATAGAGATCCAGGAGACGCCTCAGCGCCTCCTCAGCTTTTATTTCTACGTCCTGGACAGCGAGCACGAACCTTCCACTCCCAGTCAGTGGCTAGAATGGAGGATATTCTCTGTTTTAGAGCTTTTTCTACTTGTCATTGTTATTATCTTCCTTATTTTAAAGAGATGTTTATTTTTTCCCAATCTTAATAGCTCATCCAAAAGTATTTCAAAGTTCATTAGAGAAGGGAAAAACAATATGGTTCTGAAAAGTGAAGGAAACCGCCTGGTGTTTAGTAAAGAAGTAGTAGGGAGACTGAAAAAGCCAAACTTAATAAGCAGATCTCTCCAAGGGTATTTTCAGAGCTTGATACCCTCCCACACCCTGAAAATATTATTACATCAAGAATGTAGAACTGCTAACCAAATGTAAGGCTCCCATATGATTCTATCAAACTGAGGATGCTTCTTTACTAAGCAGTGAGCACACTTGCTGTCCCAGGGACCTTGGCAGTTGCAACGTAGGGCTCTTCCCTTTGGGATGGAAACAGCAAATTTTCCTGTGGTCTACACGCTGGCCCCAAAAATACTACACTCCCAATACTTGTCAACTTTAAGTATTTTTCTACATATCTCCATTTTTCTGTTACTATTTGGACTACATCCTAGACTTGACACTACATAAATTGCATTCAAGAAGCTATTTTTAAAAGTTGGTAGGAAACCTTAAATCTATGGCTTGCAGTCCCTGGCTTACTTTCATCCAGGTGCATAAGGGTTTTCAAAAGTAGTCAGGTTAGTTACCCTGTATCACAGCCCCACGCTTGTGTCACAGATATAAAAATGGAACATGATATTTAAGGTTTTAGTTGCCAAATCATCAAGCCTCCCAGACAGAGGCAATAGAGCAAAATGATTACAGAGGCATGGATTTTGATTTGCTCCAGTGTCTTGGGCAAGTCACTTGGCCTCTGTATTTATTTGTACTTATCTGCACTTATCTGTCACTTGGGGGTCATAATTGTACCTGGTCCATGGGTACGCTGTACAAATGATCTGTAAAGTAGTTACAAGAAACCGACACAGAGTAAGCACTCCACAGACATTGGCTATTAGCTATTGGAAATAGTTCTCCGTGAAACAGATGACATTATCCGTGGATGACTCGGTGGGAGACAGTGAATCACAGAATCACAGCATGTTGAAAGTGACCTAGTTCACACTCTAATGTGAAAAGAAGAAAAGTGTGCATGGGTAGAAAATGTCTGAAACTTTACACAACAAAGAGTTCATCATGTTAACTTGGAGGATTAGAATAAATCAGGAAAGGAGGAAAGAAAAACTTGAGTGTCATTCAATTTCTACATCATTTGTGTTTCTACACTGAGACTCTGAATACACTGGAAGTGCAATTTTTTTTAATGTGGCGGGATAAAGGTTTTCAAGTTTTCCTGATCCATCCGTATTATTATCTCAGAATTGCTGGCATTTCTTGCCATCTTTGGATCTACACCCATGTGAGTCAGTGGGCCATTCTGGACAGAGGAGATAATAGAGCAGAAGTGAAGTGAGAGAAAAGGAGAGACAAGATTTTCTCTTTTCTCTTCAAAGAGGAAAGGTCTTTGGAATGGGAACAACTCACAACCAAACTTTGGGGAAAGGATGTGATGGAAAATGAGACAAACATCCTACCCCTGTGATGAGAAGGATTCCCTGGGCTGGATGGAGGGAGGTCACAGGTGGCTGGACAAGGAAACCAACTAGGGAGAAACACACACAAGTGCAGAGCAAACACCCTGAGGCCACTCAGCCTGACTCCATGCAAACATGTGTCCAGCAGAGAGCCCTTCACCTGTGGCTCCCCAGCAAGACAGGTACCTCGGGGGTGCCAACTCATTCTGAGTCCATTATGCCTGGCCATTCATAAACCGCTGTCTAACGTGTGAGGAATAAACTCTCAATGTTTATGAGGAAATTGCGGAAGGAGATTGAAAGGTTACTTAAACGAAAAAAAAAGAAGTTCAGGAAGGCAAGATGGTAGAGAGACAAGAAAAAGACCTTAAAAGATAGAAAGGATTTGCCAAAGAAGAGAAAGCAAAAGAAATGATTCCGAATGGGTTAACCTGCAGCTAGGAAGTTAAGGAAGATTATTGATGGGTGAAGACTATGGAATAAAGTGAATAAAATTTCTCAGAAGTTGCTGAGAATATGGTAAGCAGCATGATTATCAAATTATGAATTGGCTGCAATGGCATTCTAGGGGGACACTAGGAAGGGGAAGCAAACGTTCCTGAGATGACAGTGGCAGGTGGAAAGTTGTTTCAGGGGAAGATCAGTCTTGCAGAGGGTGTATCAGAGGAGGGCAAGTGTGAGCAAGCAAGGAAATACTAAGTGTATACGGTTCCTTCACTGAGTGCACCCAGCCCCGCAGTCAGCCTTGAGAACAAGCAGGACTTCAGGTACTGGAGCTACATTTCAGTCATCAAGACTTGAGAAGACACCCTTAACTCAGGTCTTCTCTTCAAACTCCATCTTTCCTTCTTGACCTTCATTTGGCCTCTTCCCTTACCCTCCAGCTGTGGACTGAGGCCACAGAGCAAGATGGGTCACTAGTGTCCTCCATCCCCTGGCGACTGTGGTTCACATCAGTGGAGTACCAAAGGCAATAACCAAGTAACAGACACAAGAGTGTATGAAGAAGAAGAGATTCTGATAAGGCTTTCTGTGACAGTGTGGGCCAAGTCGGCTCTATATGGCTGGTATCACGTGAATTATGAGCAGCCTTAGGGGAGAAGTCCTCAGAAGGCAGAGCCTGGCTCTTGAGAGGCTCTGCGTGCTCACAGCCCACTCCAAGACCTCAGTTACAGCTTCGGCCCCCAATATCTCTCCCTCTGCCTGCTCACAGTTTTTGAAGTCTTCTTTCCTCCACATTTCTCTTGAGAGGTGGAGGAGGAAGATGAGCTTCAGGCCAGCTCAGACTCCCCTGGGATCCCAGCAGGATGCCTAGCATTAACCTCCCACCTTCTAGGAAGCTCCTAAGATCTTCACATTTGGGGCAGTTCTCATTTCAGCTGTGCTTCAAATTGCTGGCTGGAGACGGCCTGTTGGAAGGTGGCTAAAAGCAAGTAGCAATCCTTCGGGCAGCCTGGCCCTTCTCGACTGTCAGTCATCTTCAGGGATATTCTAGGAAATGTTGTTTGTTCTAGAGAAGGGAGGGAAACAATCCAATTGTCCAATAATGCTTGAATGGAAAATAAATGATGCTATATGCATGTGATCACATAATATCAAACAGTCAAAAATCAAAGACCTAGATCTCTATGGATTCACGTGGATAAATCTTGAAAACATAATATTGATTGAAAGAAAATAAGATAAACAATGTTAGATTGTGATAACAGGTATGTAAGTGTTTAAATATTTAAATCAATTCAACATATTGCTTCTATATATAGAGATGCAAGAAAATAAACTTTATCCAAAGAACACATTATTTACATTTAATATGCTCATTTATCTAGGAGACCCAAAAGAACCCACAGATAAACTAGCAGGAACTAATAAGACGGTTCAACAAGGCACACACATACAAGATCAATAAATTTTAAAAGTCAATCAGGCTCCTCTACACTGGCGATAACAAATTAGAAACTATAAAAGAAAATAAGAAAAAAAGAAGATCTAAAAATTGTCACAAGAGCCGTATAAATTATTTAGAGCTAAGCATACGTAGAAGGCAATATAACTAACGAACTGAGTACGAACAGTTAAACTCCGCCCAACCCAAGGTTAGGAAAAGACTGTTGTTACTTTATGAGAACAGACCCTCTTCTTAAGGAGCAGATCAGTAAGTGAGAGTGAATCAAAGAAACACAGCATTTGAAAAGTCAGCTAGTCCAAGCCTCTTGATCGCACATACAGAAGCTGAAGCCCAGATAGGTTGAGTTACTTGCTAACGGGCCCAATGTCCTGACTCAAGGACTAGCATTTTTCACTCAGTCGCAAGACACAATCAAATGCAGTACCTTGGAAAGAGATGGGGAAAAAATGAAGAAATCAATTATATAGTTCCTCATCTTTAAGTACAGAAATAGCCGTGACAAAATTACACGTATTGAGGGAAAATTGAAGTGCAGAGTTTAAAATGTCAATAATCCACAGGGAAACTGGAGACCATTTAAAACATTCATATTAAATCTCTCTAGAAAAGACATTAAAAGATCTCCAATCAAAATGTGAATTTTATAATAGACATGGTATGATACAATTTATAATAGATATGGTAGGAACCTTTCCCTTTCACGGGAAAGCTTCGGCTGGGAAAAAGGAATTGTTCTTGAAAATAGGGCCTGTGCTATTGCAGACACTGTGCTCAACCTAGGTCCACCGAATGCTCTGATGTCATCACTGAGGTCACAGAATTCCACTGTGAGCCTGGCAACCTTGCAAACATAACAGCCCTGGTGAGCACTAGGCACTACTGCTGGTTCACCAAGTGGTACAAGTTTTTCAGCCATTTAGGAGACTTGACTATTTTTGTTTGTATTGAATCATTTCAACGGATTGCCCAAGAGCCAAGAAGGGCCAACCTGTAGGGAAGAGGAGGAGTTGGACATCTCTTGAGGCATCTTCTAAGGGAGACTTCTAGTTGGTACGATGGAACGGCGACAAAAGAGGAAACATCTGGAAAATGAAGAGTCCCAGGAAACTGCCGAGAACGGAGGAGGTATGTGGGGGGCAACTTGTCTGGGGCACATGGGTTTCTGCCAAACTGAAGCTTCTCCAGGAAGCGGGGGACTGAGAACGTGTCACCTGTGAAGCAGGGAGCGAGAGACCTTGTCTCACTGATGCTGCCGTATCTATCCGGAGGGTCCCTGTGGTGTGAGACGGCACAGAACGGCCAGATGCCCCCTGGGAGATGGGAGGTCAGCTCCGCTGGTCTGAGGACTCTCTCCTGGGGCAGCCGGGCCTGGAGCTTTGTCGGACTCACAGCAGGCTGCATCCTGCTTGCACAGACCTAGAGGTGCAGCTTTTCTCAGTCCCCGATTTCTCTCTTATGCTCTTGGATCTTTCCTAGGGGTCATGAGGTGGGGGATGTGAAGGATGCAAGGATGCTGAGAGAGACCCATGAGTTGCTTGGCCTCTTTTACCAAAGTGGAAAGAGAAGCCCCATGAGTTGAAGGCCCTGTTGAAAAATATCTTGACAAGTGGAATGCACTTTGAAAGAAGATTGTTTGTCTAGGGATGGTGTCATATTGAAAGCAAGGAGGTTTTATTCCTTCAACAGGAAGAATTTCCCAAAGGAGATCAAGGGAAGGGAAGGGTTTTCCAGAGACTGAGCCCGCGTGAGTGGGGGTGAGAAATGGCCTCAGGGTCCTGCGGGGAGCTCTGAGAGCCACGGGCCACGTGGTGCCTGCGTGCATTAAATGTAGGCGAGTAGCTTGCCCTGGGAGAGGGGTGGTCACCCCAGAGCTCCAGCTAGAGGCCTCTGCCCCAGATTAGAGCCCAGTAGCTCCTACCAGGCCCAGGGCCCTGGAGACTGTAGGATGGGCCCTGGGAATGGAGCTCTAGACAGCAGGCAGATTTCCAGGCAGTGGCTGGGACAGGCTGGGGAAGGCAATGACTGCCCCTGACCATTCAGAATATTTTGCCCTATGTTCCTGTGTGTGTGTGTGTGAGTGTGTGTGTGTGTGTGTGTGTGTGTGTGGTAGTGCAGAGAAGAGCGAGATGAATGGGGTTAGAGTGCTTACCAGATATAAAGTCTGCGTGGTAAAGTTCTTGTCACCCTGCCTGTACCTGGCTGACACTCGGTGTACGTAAGAGTGTATACAGAATTCTTGTTAGGGGTGTTTTATGAGACAGTAACTCATACACCCATGTACACTCTGATGCAGCAAAAATATCACACACCCACATATAACTTCCTTAGTAAACCACACACAGCACATGGAGGTATATACACGCATCCCTCCTATACTACGTTCTCATACAACCCACCTGTATCACAATCCTCTCCTCCAACACCAAACGCTGGAGATGAGATATGTATATAGACACACACACTATATATATAGGACACACACACACACACACACACTATATACATGTATCTCCTCAACTCTTGCACAAACACAACTAACTTCAGCCATCTCTAAATACCTCTATAAGAACCAGTCACGTGTCATACACACCACACTTATAACACATTCTTGAGTAATGCCAGACCCGCTTTGTACAAACCACAGTAAACCACAGTCTCAGTAACCCATGTCAGGATTGCCAGAGAAAATATGGGCTATCCAGTTCAATTTGAATTCCAGATAAACAACAAGTAATTTTTCAGTATCCGTATGTCCCACATATTGTATGGGCTATACTTACACTAAAACTAAGTCAGGCCAAATACTGCATGGGAATACTTACACTCAAAGATTATTCTGGGTTTATCTGAAACTGAAATTTAACTGGGTGCCTTGTATTCTTGTTCGCTAAGTCTGGCAACCCTTATATACTTACCACCAGCTGATGTATTATATATTTATTGTAGTTTTGTTTAGTGTGTGTCTTCCCCTACTAGAATGTGCAGCGTTACCAAAGACTACAACAATGGAAGAGTGCCGGATACACAGGAGTAGCTGCTTACTGAATCTTGGTGAATGAATGAATGAACACACACCATAAATACAAGCCACACCATGTAATGAGGAAACGTTACATGTCCCAGAATTCCTGACTTGTGAACAGAAACCATGCACACAAAGGCCACAGACACAGATAGACACGCCTGCACTGTGCTCCCCATGCCAACCCCACACTTACCACAGACTTAACTGATACACATCACTCACTCTTCCCACACACTCACAGTCACCACCGAGGCCTACATTACCAACTAGACAGTGAGAGAATAAGTATTGATTGGAATTAAATCCTGGAGGATCCACTGGGAACCACACTCTCAACTGTGTGTATTCACTGCACCTGACACGTGTCACACACTCAGTAAATATTTGTGGACAGAGGACTGATGAACCCACCCTGAGCCTTTCATTCCTCCCTCAGGAATCTCGAAGTCACAAGAGGATCCCCCTCGGCTTGGATCCACGGTGGTGGCCCAAGGCTGCAGCCCAGGGGCAGTGGAGGTCTCCTCTGCCTCTAAATACTTCTTCTGTACTTCTACTCTGCGCAAGCTCAGCTACGCTGGTAAGGGCGTGGGGCTCCTCAGGTGACGGGGTGCTTGGCTGTGAAGCAGGAGGCACACAGATCCCAGGGAGGCTGAGAGGAAATCCAGGGTCATCAGAGGTGATGAGGGCTCTGTGGAGGAGCCTGGGCAGGATGGCTGAGCTGTTCCGAGGGCGTGGATGCCAGCTGAGTCTGGGGGTGTGTGTGTGAATACTGCTACTACCATGGTGGGGAAGTCAAGGAGCAGGGGCCGGAAAGGTCTGGGTTTGAGGTGGAGGGAAGAGGGACCAGATTAAGCATCTTCAGAGGAAAATGTAGGCTTTGTCTTTGCCTTTGCTTCCAGAGAAGGACAGAGTTCTGCATCATACACCTCCAGCCTGAGAGCAGGACCATCCAGCTCAGGTGCACACAGCTCACACATACACGCGCCCTCCAGGCACAGCCCTTCTCAGTGCACATCAACCCCAAGCACGTGCTCCACAGTACTCTCCTGCACCACAGCCCCATTCCACAAGGAATGCACCACCGATATTCCCAAACTCACACTCCTCATCGTACACGCATCCAGCCGCATCCCTCACATACTACAGCCCTCACCACCATACTCCACACCCCTGTATACAGACACCGCTCCAGTATACCCCCCCACGCACATGAAAAGCCCACAGATGACACCAGATACACCACTCCGTCCTACGGCCAACGGACACCAAGCTCACGACATTGCTATGTCGTGCCAATGTCCCTCTCTCGTCTACCACACCTGCTCCCTCAGCTTCCGGCATGGCCCATGCATGTTATTATGATTTTAATTTCCTTTTTCAGGAATCCGGAGATTTCATCGAGACACTGCCCAGCCTAGACCACCCCTAGCCCAGGATCAGGAAGAAGGAGAGACCGCTTCCCCATCACACTGTGTCTCCTCCTCACCCTCTTCACCCTGTAAGAACTATCTGCACCCAGACAAAGAGGAAAGGGGCATGAAAATATACTACATGCAGGTACAAGTGAACAAGGGTGTCGCTGTCTCCTGGAAGACAAAGAAACCCTTGGAGTTGCCTGAAAAGCAGCTGAGGATAGAAGAAGTGACCCTTCCTGAGGATGTGTGCGCAGTAGCCACTGACCCCTCTTCTGATGTGTCCACCGAAAGCCTCCTGTCTGACAGTGAGCCCACTGGGGAGGAGAAAGAGTATGAGGAAAGGGCAGAGCCAGGCAGCCCATCAGGGCCACCTGCCGTTGAGGAGAGACCCAGCGCCAAGACAGCGGACTGGATGCTGACCATGGAGACCGGCTTCAGGTGCATGGCCTGCTGCCGGGTCTTCCCCACCTTGGAGATCCTCCAGCAGCACGTGAAGGGCGGCGTCCTGCAGGGCTTCAGCTGCCGTGCCTTTCATCTCACCATGGCCCAGCGGATGGGCAATGTGGAATCCGAGAGCACCCCTGAGGAAGAGGACGAGGAGGAGGAGGAGGAGAACGAGGAGGAGGAGGAGGAGGAGGAGGAGAAGGAGGTAGAGAAGCAAGAAGAAAAGGAGAATGAGGGAGAGCAGCCCACGGGGGAAGGCCCCAGCCCAAAGAGACCCCACAGGCAGGGTCTTTTCTCTCCTTTGAGTTCCAAACAGCAACTGAGATTCATGGGACAGAAGATCCTGGAAGACGGTGTGGCCGTCCCTTGGAAGAGGTAAGGCTTGAGGCTGGCAGTCTTCTGAGCCTATGTCACGAGGGCCCAGAGGAGTCTAAGGGAAGGGGCCGCACACATGTGCTGGTTTACCTAATGGCTCTGCAGTTGCATCAAATGGGACACACCCAGCACTAAGAAAGGCATTGACCTCTGTTGACGTAAACAAGAAGGTGGAGCCTTTTCCTAGGAGTTTTCTCAGGGTCTGCACGATGGACCTCAACTCTTAGAGGACGTACTGCCAGCAGCTCCTTCTCGGCAGAGAGAGCCAGGAGTGGTCTCAAGAGAGGACAGGGGCCCTTGCAGGACCAGAACTTTGAGGTCTGAGAGCCTTGGGCCTGAGCCGAGATCTCACCCGGACCACTGGACCTAGCCTTCTGTGACAAAGGGGAATATGAAAGAGAGTCACGTGGAAATGAGGTCCCCCGAGATATGGAAATGTTCCAGAACCTTCGTTGCGTGGTAGTTGATCTGGAGCCAAGCTCACTGTGGTGTGTGTGGCTCTGAGCATTAAGGCAATGCTGGAGGGTAACCCTGACCAGCAGAGCTTGGAGTGCTTCTTGTCTCTTCCTGTTCTACCTCATTTGTTTTATCCCTTCCAGGGAGAAGAAAGGACCCTCGGGAGAGTAGCAGACAGAATGCCGTGGTCTGAAGGAGGATGAAGGGACCGGCACTCAGTCTAACATCATATGACAATAGAAGCGTCCTATGCAATAAAGGGCATTTTCCAAACCTTTCCTGGAGCTTTTATTTAATGACATTTTTCTATCTATGCATCTATCTGTCATCTACATCTGTATCTTTCAAGGTTTGTGAACAAGCTTTCACATAAGCACTAGAGACGTCCGCCAGCATTTTCCAGAAGAGGCCTGCAAATTGCTGGGGACTCCTCACAAATAGGGAACGGCCACAAGCCCTGCCACACAGACTATGCGTGTGGCCCTCCTGACGTACTCCCACTCTCTCTCTGAATTTCCCAACGTCTGAGATGAGGGTGCTGGCTGGAGGCAATGATCACGTGCAGGCTGAATCTTCTCCAGATTCTGATTCTCTTCCTGGGCATATCGTCCTTAAGCACAGTCTCCATGTCCCTGGCCACACTGATCTCTCTCCTTCAGTCCTTCCCTCCCTCCCTCTCCTGCCTCCCAGTGCAGAGAATACTTTTTTGCATTTGAGACGACATTTATTTTTGGTTCACAGAATTCTCACCTGTTCTACTGTGGCCTCCGTTGTGAACATTCCAAAGCTGAGAATTTTCTGTTTTTCTCCCTCATTTCTGCTGAGTCTTTACCTTCCTAATGCAGTGAACTCACAGTGCCTAGCTGACTGGATGGGGAAAAAAATCCAGGGAGCAAAGAGAAATAATAAAAGAATATATCAGTTAATTTTTCATAGTGTTATCCAACTACATATTTTTAAAATTTTGGAATAATATTAGGAATCTTCTCTTTATAAAAAACTGAATTATCGGGCTTCCCTGGTGGAGCAGTGGTTAAGAATATGCCTGCGAATGCAGGGGTCATGGGTTCGAGCCCTGGTCTGGGAAGATCCCACGTGCCACGGAGTAACTAAGCCCGCGTGCCACAACTACTGAGCCTGCGCTCTAGAGCCCGTGTGCCACATCAACCGAGCCCACGTGCCACAACTACGGAAGCCTGCGTGCCTAGAGACCATGCTCCGCAACAAGAGAAGCCACTGCAATGAGAAGCCCGTGCACCACAGCCAAGAGGAGCCCCCGCTCACTGCAACTAGAGAACGCCCGCTAGCAGCAACAAAGACCCAATGCAGCCCCAAATAAATTAATTAATTTTTAAAAATTGAATTAGTTTCAAGGGTACAATGTATAAAAGTACAATAAAAGCCCCCCTTCATAACCCCCCAACCCCACTCTCAAGATGGAATCGATATGCTGTGATACAATTTATAGTCGTAGTACTACTCCTCCTCCCACCACATCCGAAATCCTCTGAGCCAGGGGCAGCAGCTTCCTTTCACAATGCTAGGACCCGCCACAAGACACATGATAATCCCTTTGGACATTTCAAGGAGCGGCACCAAGGGAACAGTACCGGGGAAATGCCACTGACAGCTCAGAATATCCATGGCATTTCTAGAGCCTCGGCACTGCTCTCGCTCTGGGAATGAAGGTCCAAAAAGCACATCGGAGAATGTTCATAGTTGTAAACAAGCTCCACCTTTGAAACACAATCTACATAGAACCACATATACAAGCCTGCACGATGGATGAAGCCAAGGTCTCCTCCATGATTTCCCTTCTGACCACCTTATTGTCTCCTCAACCATAAAAGGTGAACTTGAAACTCAGGACCTTGCCTTGTCACCAGAAACATCCAAGCTTGGATCAGTCTTTCTAAGACCAGATACTTGCTCTCTGAACTATTAGAGACTTGTCACATACACACAGGTAGAACAGGATTATTTCTATCTACCTGGGGACTTGGAGTCTTTCACATTGCTCCTGTTAAAACTCTCACAACAGCAAAACTTTACCTACAAAGGGTTCAAGCTATGACACTCCCAACTTCCACAAACCTCCTCAGCTCTTGTGAGTCACATGCAGCCAATTCCAGGAATTGGAAACATGGTTGTGAGGATGAAACTGACTTTGGGGCTCCCCTTGGATATGGTCTTCCAGACTTACCAAAAGGCCATTAAGAGGAAGGTTTACCCCACCTCAGGGAAACCCGAGGCAGTACTTGCAGTCAAGGGCTGCCCATGGCTTCTGAGCTACATCCAAAAAGAATTTCATACTGTACCTGGATCTGCTGAAGCCATTTCTGACTGTCCGAGAGCCAGCATGTACCGTTCCTCAACTGCCTCCATTGTGGATCATCAGTAGGGCTGTCAGATTTAGGACATAAAAATACAGGATACCCAGTTAAACTTGAACTTCACATGAATAATAAGTCATTATTTTTAGTATAAGTAGATCCTATGAACTATTTGGGGCATACTTATCTTCAAAATGTACTCGTTGTTTTTCAAACATTCATATTTAACTAAACAGTCTATATTTTATCTGTCAACCCTACTCAGCAGAAATGATGGAGGCTCATAGAGATCCAGGAGACGCCTCAGCGCCTCCTCAGCTTTTATTTCTACGTCCTGGACAGCGAGCACGAACCTTCCACTCCCAGTCAGTGGCTAGAATGGAGGATATTCTCTGTTTTAGAGCTTTTTTACTTGTCATTGTTATTATCTTCCTTATTTTAAAGAGATGTTTATTTTTTTCCCAATCTTAATAGCTCATCCAAAAGTATTTCAAAGTTCATTAGAGAAGGGAAAAACAATATGGTTCTGAAAAGTGAAGGAAACCGCCTGGTGTTTAGTAAAGAAGTAGTAGGGAGACTGAAAAAGCCAAACTTAATAAGCAGATCTCTCCAAGGGTATTTTCAGAGCTTGATACCCTCCCACACCCTGAAAATATTATTACATCAAGAATGTAGAACTGCTAACCAAATGTAAGGCTCCCATATGATTCTATCAAACTGAGGATGCTTCTTTACTAAGCAGTGAGCACACTTGCTGTCCCAGGGACCTTGGCAGTTGCAACGTAGGGCTCTTCCCTTTGGGATGGAAACAGCAAGTTTTCCTGTGGTCTACACGCTGGCCCCAAAAATACTACACTCCCAATACTTGTCAACTTTAAGTATTTTTCTACATATCTCCATTTTTCTGTTACTATTTGGACTACATCCTAGACTTGACACTACATAAATTGCATTCAAGAAGCTATTTTTAAAAGTTGGTAGGAAACCTTAAATCTATGGCTTGCAGTCCCTGGCTTACTTTCATCCAGGTGCATAAGGGTTTTCAAAAGTAGTCAGGTTAGTTACCCTGTATCACAGCCCCACGCTTGTGTCACAGATATAAAAATGGAACATGATATTTAAGGTTTTAGTTGCCAAATCATCAAGCCTCCCAGACAGAGGCAATAGAGCAAAATGATTACAGAGGCATGGATTTTGATTTGCTCCAGTGTCTTGGGCAAGTCACTTGGCCTCTGTATTTATTTGTACTTATCTGCACTTATCTGTCACTTGGGGGTCATAATTGTACCTGGTCCATGGGTACGCTGTACAAATGATCTGTAAAGTAGTTACAAGAAACCGACACAGAGTAAGCACTCCACAGACATTGGCTATTAGCTATTGGAAATATTTCTCCGTGAAACAGATGACATTATCCGTGGATGACTCGGTGGGAGACAGTGAATCACAGAATCACAGCATGTTGAAAGTGACCTAGTTCACACTCTAATGTGAAAAGAAGAAAAGTGTGCATGGGTAGAAAATGTCTGAAACTTTACACAACAAAGAGTTCATCATGTTAACTTGGAGGATTAGAATAAATCAGGAAAGGAGGAAAGAAAAACTTGAGTGTCATTCAATTTCTACATCATTTGTGTTTCTACACTGAGACTCTGAATACACTGGAAGTGCAATTTTTTTTAATGTGGCGGGATAAAGGTTTTCAAGTTTTCCTGATCCATCCGTATTATTATCTCAGAATTGCTGGCATTTCTTGCCATCTTTGGATCTACACCCATGTGAGTCAGTGGGCCATTCTGGACGGAGGAGATAATAGAGCAGAAGTGAAGTGAGAGAAAAGGAGAGACAAGATTTTCTCTTTTCTCTTCAAAGAGGAAAGGTCTTTGGAATGGGAACAACTCACAACCAAACTTTGGGGAAAGGATGTGATGGAAAATGAGACAAACATCCTACCCCTGTGATGAGAAGGATTCCCTGGGCTGGATGGAGGGAGGTCACAGGTGGCTGGACAAGGAAACCAACTAGGGAGAAACACACACAAGTGCAGAGCAAACACCCTGAGGCCACTCAGCCTGACTCCATGCAAACATGTGTCCAGCAGACAGCCCTTCACCTGTGGCTCCCCAGCAAGACAGGTACCTCGGGGGTGCCAAGTCATTCTGAGTCCATTATGCCTGGCCATTCATAAACCGCTGTCTAACGTGTGAGGAATAAACTCTCAATGTTTATGAGGAAATTGCGGAAGGAGATTGAAAGGTTACTTAAACGAAAAAAAAAGAAGTTCAGGAAGGCAAGATGGTAGAGAGACAAGAAAAAGACCTTAAAAGATAGAAAGGATTTGCCAAAGAAGAGAAAGCAAAAGAAATGATTCCGAATGGGTTAACCTGCAGCTAGGAAGTTAAGGAAGATTATTGATGGGTGAAGACTATGGAATAAAGTGAATAAAATTTCTCAGAAGTTGCTGAGAATATGGTAAGCAGCATGATTATCAAATTATGAATTGGCTGCAATGGCATTCTAGGGGGACACTAGGAAGGGGAAGCAAACGTTCCTGAGATGACAGTGGCAGGTGGAAAGTTGTTTCAGGGGAAGATCAGTCTTGCAGAGGGTGTATCAGAGGAGGGCAAGTGTGAGCAAGCAAGGAAATACTAAGTGTATACGGTTCCTTCACTGAGTGCACCCAGCCCCGCGGTCAGCCTTGAGAACAAGCAGGACTTCAGGTACTGGAGCTACATTTCAGTCATCAAGACTTGAGAAGACACCCTTAACTCAGGTCTTCTCTTCAAACTCCATCTTTCCTTCTTGACCTTCATTTGGCCTCTTCCCTTACCCTCCAGCTGTGGACTGAGGCCACAGAGCAAGATGGGTCACTAGTGTCCTCCATCCCCTGGCGACTGTGGTTCACATCAGTGGAGTACCAAAGGCAATAACCAAGTAACAGACACAAGAGTGTATGAAGAAGAAGAGATTCTGATAAGGCTTTCTGTGACAGTGTGGGCCAAGTCGGCTCTATATGGCTGGTATCACGTGAATTATGAGCAGCCTTAGGGGAGAAGTCCTCAGAAGGCAGAGCCTGGCTCTCGAGAGGCTCTGCGTGCTCACAGCCCACTCCAAGACCTCAGTTACAGCTTCGGCCCCCAATATCTCTCCCTCTGCCTGCTCACAGTTTTTGAAGTCTTCTTTCCTCCACATTTCTCTTGAGAGGTGGAGGAGGAAGATGAGCTTCAGGCCAGCTCAGACTCCCCTGGGATCCCAGCAGGATGCCTAGCATTAACCTCCCACCTTCTAGGAAGCTCCTAAGATCTTCACATTTGGGGCAGTTCTCATTTCAGCTGTGCTTCAAATTGCTGGCTGGAGACGGCCTGTTGGAAGGTGGCTAAAAGCAAGTAGCAATCCTTCGGGCAGCCTGGCCCTTCTCGACTGTCAGTCATCTTCAGGGATATTCTAGGAAATGTTGTTTGTTCTAGAGAAGGGAGGGAAACAATCCAATTGTCCAATAATGCTTGAATGGAAAATAAATGATGCTATATGCATGTGATCACATAATATCAAACAGTCAAAAATCAAAGACCTAGATCTCTATGGATTCACGTGGATAAATCTTGAAAACATAATATTGATTGAAAGAAAATAAGATAAACAATGTTAGATTGTGATAACAGGTATGTAAGTGTTTAAATATTTAAATCAATTCAACATATTGCTTCTATATATAGAGATGCAAGAAAATAAACTTTATCCAAAGAACACATTATTTACATTTAATATGCTCATTTATCTAGGAGACCCAAAAGAACCCACAGATAAACTAGCAGGAACTAATAAGACGGTTCAACAAGGCACACACATACAAGATCAATAAATTTTAAAAGTCAATCAGGCTCCTCTACACTGGCGATAACAAATTAGAAACTATAAAAGAAAATAAGAAAAAAAGAAGATCTAAAAATTGTCACAAGAGCCGTATAAATTATTTAGAGCTAAGCATACGTAGAAGGCAATATAACTAACGAACTGAGTACGAACAGTTAAACTCCGCCCAACCCAAGGTTAGGAAAAGACTGTTGTTACTTTATGAGAACAGACCCTCTTCTTAAGGAGCAGATCAGTAAGTGAGAGTGAATCAAAGAAACACAGCATTTGAAAAGTCAGCTAGTCCAAGCCTCTTGATCGCACATACAGAAGCTGAAGCCCAGATAGGTTGAGTTACTTGCTAAAGGGCCCAATGTCCTGACTCAAGGACTAGCATTTTTCACTCAGTCGCAAGACACAATCAAATGCAGTACCTTGGAAAGAGATGGGGAAAAAATGAAGAAATCAATTATATAGTTCCTCATCTTTAAGTACAGAAATAGCCGTGACAAAATTACACGTATTGAGGGAAAATTGAAGTGCAGAGTTTAAAATGTCAATAATCCACAGGGAAACTGGAGACCATTTAAAACATTCATATTAAATCTCTCTAGAAAAGACATTAAAAGATCTCCAATCAAAATGTGAATTTTATAATAGACATGGTATGATACAATTTATAATAGATATGGTAGGAACCTTTCCCTTTCACAGGAAAGCTTCGGCTGGGAAAAAGGAATTGTTCTTGAAAATGGGGCCTGTGCTATTGCAGACACTGTGCTCAACCTAGGTCCACCGAATGCTCTGATGTCATCACTGAGGTCACAGAATTCCACTGTGAGCCTGGCAACCTTGCAAACATAACAGCCCTGGTGAGCACTAGGCACTACTGCTGGTTCACCAAGTGGTACAAGTTTTTCAGCCATTTAGGAGACTTGACTATTTTTGTTTGTATTGAATCATTTCAACGGATTGCCCAAGAGCCAAGAAGGGCCAACCTGTAGGGAAGAGGAGGAGTTGGACATCTCTTGAGGCATCTTCTAAGGGAGACTTCTAGTTGGTACGATGGAACGGCGACAAAAGAGGAAACATCTGGAAAATGAAGAGTCCCAGGAAACTGCCGAGAACGGAGGAGGTATGTGGGGGGCAACTTGTCTGGGGCACATGGGTTTCTGCCAAACTGAAGCTTCTCCAGGAAGCGGGGGACTGAGAACGTGTCACCTGTGAAGCAGGGAGCGAGAGACCTTGTCTCACTGATGCTGCCGTATCTATCCGGAGGGTCCCTGTGGTGTGAGACGGCACAGAACGGCCAGATGCCCCCTGGGAGATGGGACGTCAGCTCCGCTGGTCTGAGGACTCTCTCCTGGGGCAGCCGGGCCTGGAGCTTTGTCGGACTCACAGCAGGCTGCATCCTGCTTGCACAGACCTAGAGGTGCAGCTTTTCTCAGTCCCCGATTTCTCTCTTATGCTCTTGGATCTTTCCTAGGGGTCATGAGGTGGGGGATGTGAAGGATGCAAGGATGCTGAGAGAGACCCATGAGTTGCTTGGCCTCTTTTACCAAAGTGGAAAGAGAAGCCCCATGAGTTGAAGGCCCTGTTGAAAACTATCTTGACAAGTGGAATGCACTTTGAAAGAAGATTGTTTGTCTAGGGATGGTGTCATATTGAAAGCAAGGAGGTTTTATTCCTTCAACAGGAAGAATTTCCCAAAGGAGATCAAGGGAAGGGAAGGGTTTTCCAGAGACTGAGCCCGCGTGAGCGGGGGTGAGAAATGGCCTCAGGGTCCTGCGGGGAGCTCTGAGAGCCACGGGCCACGTGGTGCCTGCGTGCATTAAATGTAGGCGAGTAGCTTGCCCTGGGAGAGGGGTGGTCACCCCAGAGCTCCAGCTAGAGGCCTCTGCCCTAGATTCGAGCCCAGTAGCTCCTACCAGGCCCAGGGCCCTGGAGACTGTAGGATGGGCCCTGGGAATGGAGCTCTAGACAGCAGGCAGATTTCCAGGCAGTGGCTGGGACAGGCTGGGGAAGGCAAAGACTGCCCCTGACCATTCAGAATATTTTGCCCTATGTTCCTGTGTGTGTGTGTGTGTGAGTGTGTGTGTGTGTGTGTGTGTGTGTGTGGTAGTGCAGAGAAGAGCGAGATGAATGGGGTTAGAGTGCTTACCAGATATAAAGTCTGCGTGGTAAAGTTCTTGTCACCCTGCCTGTACCTGGCTGACACTCGGTGTACGTAAGAGTGTATACAGAATTCTTGTTAGGGGTGTTTTATGAGACAGTAACTCATACACCCATGTACACTCTGATGCAGCAAAAATATCACACACCCACATATAACTTCCTTAGTAAACCACACACAGCACATGGAGGTATATACACGCATCCCTCCTATACTACGTTCTCATACAACCCACCTGTATCACAATCCTCTCCTCCAACACCAAACGCTGGAGATGAGATATGTATATAGACACACACACTATATATATAGGACACACACACACACACACACACACTATATACATGTATCTCCTCAACTCTTGCACAAACACAACTAACTTCAGCCATCTCTAAATACCTCTATAAGAACCAGTCACGTGTCATACACACCACACTTATAACACATTCTTGAGTAATGCCAGACCCGCCTTGTACAAACCACAGTAAACCACAGTCTCAATAACCCATGTCAGGATTGCCAGAGAAAATATGGGCTATCCAGTTCAATTTGAATTCCAGATAAACAACAAGTAATTTTTCAGTATCCGTATGTCCCACATATTGTATGGGCTATACTTACACTAAAACTAAGTCAGGCCAAATACTGCATGGGAATACTTACACTCAAAGATTATTCTGGGTTTATCTGAAACTGAAATTTAACTGGGTGCCTTGTATTCTTGTTCGCTAAGTCTGGCAACCCTTATATACTTACCACCAGCTGATGTATTATATATTTATTGTAGTTTTGTTTAGTGTGTGTCTTCCCCTACTAGAATGTGCAGCGTTACCAAAGACTACAACAATGGAAGAGTGCCGGATACACAGGAGTAGCTGCTTACTGAATCTTGGTGAATGAATGAATGAACACACACCATAAATACAAGCCACACCATGTAATGAGGAAACGTTACATGTCCCAGAATTCCTGACTTGTGAACAGAAACCATGCACACAAAGGCCACAGACACAGATAGACACGCCTGCACTGTGCTCCCCATGCCAACCCCACACTTACCACAGACTTAACTGATACACATCACTCACTCTTCCCACACACTCACAGTCACCACCGAGGCCTACATTACCAACTAGACAGTGAGAGAATAAGTATTGATTGGAATTAAATCCTGGAGGATCCACTGGGAACCACACTCTCAACTGTGTGTATTCACTGCACCTGACACGTGTCACACACTCAGTAAATATTTGTGGACAGAGGACTGATGAACCCACCCTGAGCCTTTCATTCCTCCCTCAGGAATCTCGAAGTCACAAGAGGATCCCCCTCGGCTTGGATCCACGGTGGTGGCCCAAGGCTGCAGCCCAGGGGCAGTGGAGGTCTCCTCTGCCTCTAAATACTTCTTCTGTACTTCTACTCTGCGCAAGCTCAGCTACGCTGGTAAGGGCGTGGGGCTCCTCAGGTGACGGGGTGCTTGGCTGTGAAGCAGGAGGCACACAGATCCCAGGGAGGCTGAGAGGAAATCCAGGGTCATCAGAGGTGATGAGGGCTCTGTGGAGGAGCCTGGGCAGGATGGTTGAGCTGTTCCGAGGGCGTGGATGCCAGCTGAGTCTGGGTGTGTGTGTGTGAATACTGCTACTACCATGGTGGGGAAGTCAAGGAGCAGGGGCCGGAAAGGTCTGGGCTTGAGGTGGAGGGAAGAGGGACCAGATTAAGCATCTTCAGAGGAAAATGTAGGCTTTGTCTTTGCCTTTGCTTCCAGAGAAGGACAGAGTTCTGCATCATACACCTCCAGCCTGAGAGCAGGACCATCCAGCTCAGGTGCACACAGCTCACACATACACGCGCCCTCCAGGCACAGCCCTTCTCAGTGCACATCAACCCCAAGCACGTGCTCCACAGTACTCTCCTGCACCACAGCCCCATTCCACAAGGAATGCACCACCGATATTCCCAAACTCACACTCCTCATCGTACACGCATCCAGCCGCATCCCTCACATACTACAGCCCTCACCACCATACTCCACACCCCTGTATACAGACACCGCTCCAGTATACCCCCCCACGCACATGAAAAGCCCACAGATGACACCACATACACCACTCCGTCCTACGGCCAACGGACACCAAGCTCACGACATTGCTATGTCGTGCCAATGTCCCTCTCTCGTCTACCACACCTGCTCCCTCAGCTTCCGGCATGGCCCATGCATGTTATTATGATTTTAATTTCCTTTTTCAGGAATCCGGAGATTTCATCGAGACACTGCCCAGCCTAGACCACCCCTAGCCCAGGATCAGGAAGAAGGAGAGACCGCTTCCCCATCACACTGTGTCTCCTCCTCACCCTCTTCACCCTGTAAGAACTATCTGCACCCAGACAAAGAGGAAAGGGGCATGAAAATATACTACATGCAGGTACAAGTGAACAAGGGTGTCGCTGTCTCCTGGAAGACAAAGAAACCCTTGGAGTTTCCTGAAAAGCAGCTGAGGATAGAAGAAGTGACCCTTCCTGAGGATGTGTGCGCAGTAGCCACTGACCCCTCTTCTGATGTGTCCACCGAAAGCCTCCTGTCTGACAGTGAGCCCACTGGGGAGGAGAAAGAGTATGAGGAAAGGGCAGAGCCAGGCAGCCCATCAGGGCCACCTGCCGTCGAGGAGAGACCCAGCGCCAAGACAGCAGACTGGATGCTGACCATGGAGACCGGCTTCAGGTGCATGGCCTGCTGCCGGGTCTTCCCCACCTTGGAGATCCTCCAGCAGCACGTGAAGGGCGGCGTCCTGCAGGGCTTCAGCTGCCGTGCCTTTCATCTCACCATGGCCCAGCGGATGGGCAATGTGGAATCCGAGAGCACCCCTGAGGAAGAGGACGAGGAGGAGGAGGAGGAGAACGAGGAGGAGGAGGAGGAGGAGGAGGAGGAGAAGGAGGTAGAGAAGCAAGAAGAAAAGGAGAATGAGGGAGAGCAGCCCACGGGGGAAGGCCCCAGCCCAAAGAGACCCCGCAGGCAGGGTCTTTTCTCTCCTTTGAGTTCCAAACAGCAACTGAGATTCATGGGACAGAAGATCCTGGAAGACGGTGTGGCCGTCCCTTGGAAGAGGTAAGGCTTGAGGCTGGCAGTCTTCTGAGCCTATGTCACGAGGGCCCAGAGGAGTCTAAGGGAAGGGGCCGCACACATGTGCTGGTTTACCTAATGGCTCTGCAGTTGCATCAAATGGGACACACCCAGCACTAAGAAAGGCATTGACCTCTGTTGACGTAAACAAGAAGGTGGAGCCTTTTCCTAGGAGTTTTCTCAGGGTCTGCACGATGGACCTCAACTCTTAGAGGACGTACTGCCAGCAGCTCCTTCTCGGCAGAGAGAGCCAGGAGTGGTCTCAAGAGAGGACAGGGGCCCTTGCAGGACCAGAACTTTGAGGTCTGAGAGCCTTGGGCCTGAGCCGAGATCTCACCCGGACCACTGGACCTAGCCTTCTGTGACAAAGGGGAATATGAAAGAGAGTCACGTGGAAATGAGGTCCCCCGAGATATGGAAATGTTCCAGAACCTTCGTTGCGTGGTAGTTGATCTGGAGCCAAGCTCACTGTGGTGTGTGTGGCTCTGAGCATTAAGGCAATGCTGGAGGGTAACCCTGACCAGCAGAGCTTGGAGTGCTTCTTGTCTCTTCCTGTTCTACCTCATTTGTTTTATCCCTTCCAGGGAGAAGAAAGGACCCTCGGGAGAGTAGCAGACAGAATGCCGTGGTCTGAAGGAGGATGAAGGGACCGGCACTCAGTCTAACATCATATGACAATAGAAGCGTCCTATGCAATAAAGGGCATTTTCCAAACCTTTCCTGGAGCTTTTATTTAATGACATTTTTCTATCTATGCATCTATCTGTCATCTACATCTGTATCTTTCAAGGTTTGTGAACAAGCTTTCACATAAGCACTAGAGACGTCCACCAGCATTTTCCAGAAGAGGCCTGCAAATTGCTGGGGACTCCTCACAAATAGGGAACGGCCACAAGCCCTGCCACACAGACTATGCGCGTGGCCCTCCTGACGTACTCCCACTCTCTCTCTGAATTTCCCAACGTCTGAGATGAGGGTGCTGACTGGAGGCAATGATCACGTGCAGGCTGAATCTTCTCCAGATTCTGATTCTCTTCCTGGGCATATCGTCCTTAAGCACAGTCTCCATGTCCCTGGCCACACTGATCTCTCTCCTTCAGTCCTTCCCTCCCTCCCTCTCCTGCCTCCCA